>NC_081411.1:474503276-475703276 GCF_030272615.1 Cryptomeria japonica | reverse complement strand
AATATCCTGAGTAGCCTTCAGATCATCCTCAAGTTTGATATTCTTCACTTTTTCTGCATCATAGTCTGTAAGAGTTGTTTCCAATTGCTTTCTCAAGTTTTCCATCTCTACCGGTGACAAGATCTTCCTCAAGCTGTTAGGCTTTTGAAAATAGAGGACCAAGCTTTGATACCAATTTTTAGGATTCTCAAAGATACTGAGAGGGGGGGGTGAATCAGTATCTAACCGGTATATCAAATTACATAACATAGTATTTTAATGAGGAAACTCGGTGTAGGAAAAACCTCAGTGGGATTTGTGACCCATAATATTCGCTTACTGGCCAATAAGGGAATATTACTCTTACAATAGGGGCATGCACATGCAGGAAGGCCAAGTGCCTAGAGCTCACTGCTCAATTACAAAAGAAGTCTCACTAACTTACAAAATGGATTATACTAATCCAATGTCTTGTACTGCTTCAGATTAGCATCTGCTATGCCAGATTCAGTACCGGTTTAAGCTCTGCTACAACATAAACCTTTAACCAACAATTTGCATATTAGGTCTGCTATTACTATTCCATACTTTGCATCCTATCTCATATATATAAATGATCTACAATGATCTCATACATATATGAGTCAAATTACAATCCACCATGTCGGCTTACAAAATATTTTACACTTAATTACAAAATACATTAATACAAAATTATTGTCGGCCAGGATGCCAGTATTCTTCCTTTTCACTACTGGTGTTCTGTGTGCCAATGTAGAGTCCGTTAGTGCTAGTATCACATGATTGCAAGATTTCCATGAATGACAATACCTTCAATCACCTACAATTTCTCATTGGAGTGTGCATTTGCCAACAGGCAAGCGTGTACCATCTAGGTAGGTAGGGTAAAATGAATTTTCACCATAGGCTTCTTTGATTTGAAATGGTCCCTTCCATAGTGAGTCAAGCTTTCCATGCATACCCTTCGGATCTCTTCATTTATCCTATAGCAAGACAAGATCAGCAACTTGAAATGATCTTTTTCTTGCTTTCTTGTCAAACAATACTTTCACTCACATTTGGTGTTCTTTGATTCTATCCACCATTGCTTCCCTTCTTCCATTTTGGTCAAGTACAATATCCTATTTTCTAATGCATCCTTGAATTCAAGATTTTCCAAAACATCTTGCAGCTTGAGAGAAGACAAATTTAAAGGAATAGGCAACCTAGCTTCCATACGAAAAACTAATTCAAAAGGAGACATTCCTATAGACCTTTTCATTGTTGTATGGTCAGCCCACAAAGATTCATACAAATGGTTATGCCATGTTCTTTGGTTTTCATCAACCAGCCTAAAGGGAATTATGATAATGTATTTATTGTTGGCTTCAGCTTGACCATTTCCCTAAGGGTAATAGTCAGATGCATGAGAGAGCATGATTCCATACTTGTAACAAAATGCTGATATTTCATAAGAAGATAAATTGGTAGCATTGTTGATGACAATATTATGCGGGACTCCAAATCTCACCAAGATGTTTTTCTTGATAAAACCGCAAACTACCTCTAACGTTGTTTGCTTTATTGGGACCGCTTCAACCCACTTAGAGAAGTAGTATGTTTCTACCAAAATGTGAGTATGGTTAGCACTAGAATGGGGATTTATAGGACCTATGAATTCAAGACCCCATTGTAGGAAAGGTTGTTTAATAACCATTGGCTTCAATGGTAGACCAGAAAGTTGTACTTTCCCTTTGAATTGTTGGCATGTATCGCATTTCTTTACCCACTCATTGGCATCCTTGAACATTCTAGGCCAATAGTAGCAATTTCTTAGTATCTTGAATATTGTTATTGAAGAGGAGAAATGTCCACCACATGCTTCATTATGGAAGAACTGAAGAAGCTTCTCTCTCTATTCTTTATCCATGCACCTTAGAAAAGTGCCATCAATTCTCTTTTTATATAAGACATCACCCCAAATAATATATTTGGCCGCCTTCAGCTTGATGGTCCTTTTCTCCTTAGGGGTGAGGTGAGCTGGACACTCTCCATAAGTGAGAAAGTATGCTATGTTGGAGAACCAATCATATATGGTACTGACAAATAAGACTGATGGTAATTCGGACTCTTGAGTAACCTCTCCTCCTAAAGTTTTTTTGGCCATCAACTTGCATAACCCCCACCCCCGGACATGCTTAGTTGGTTTTATGTCAATATCATACTCTTGAACCTTCACGATCCAAGAAGCTCTCTTGCTTATTCTAATTTCTTGTTGGGTAAGGATCATCTTCATGGCAGTATCTGGAACATATACAATAGAATGGGAATTTAGAACATAGTAATGAAACTACTTCATAGCCTTCACCACTGCATAATCTTTCTTTTCAACTGGAGAATATTTCTACTCGTGCTTCTTAAAAGGAATTCTCATGAAAGCAATCAATGCCTCAGCATTATCATGATGATGTTGAGTCAAGATTGTGGACAATGTATACTCTGAAGCATAACAATAAATATTAAAATCCTTGTTGAAATCTGGATACATCAACATAGGTGCATTTGTTATAGCTGATTTGATTTGATTGAATGCTCTCTTTCCTTCCTCTGACCATTTGAATACCACATCACCTTTCATCATCTCAACAATTGATTTTGTGATCTCAAAAAAATTTGGGATAAACTTTCTTATGAAATTGATTTGGCCAAAGAACGAGCGAACTCCAAGCTTGCTAGAAGGTAACGATAATTGTTGAATAACTTTGATTCACTTAGGGTCAATGTGGATACCTTCCTTTGAAACAAGGCGACCCAAAAACTTCCCTTCGATCACTCCAAAATTTGATTTCTTCAGATTCAAGGAGATTCCTTGTTGCCTACATCATTGTAACAAGCACTCCAGATAATAAGTGTGATCCTCTCTTTTCTTGGAGAAGACAATAAAGTCATCCAAGTAGACAACAATAATCTTATTTCTTAAGCCACCAAAAGAGAGATCCATCACATGCTGAAAAGTGGCACCGACATTAATCAAACCGAAAGGCATTCCATTGTAAGCAAAAGTCCCCCATGGAGTGGTAAAGGCGATCTTATGTTGATCCTCTTGATCCACATTGATTTAATTATAACCAGAAAAACCATCAAGCATGGACATCATTTCATATCCAGAAATAGTTTGAAGAAGATGATCCATAACTGGAAGAGGATAGTTATCCTTGAGGGATGCTTGATTTAGGTTGCGGAAATCAACACAGATTCTGATCTCATGATTCTTCTTTCTAACAGGAACTATGTTTGCAACCCACGTAGAATGGTGAATTGGATAAATTATTTTAGCTTTCAACATTTTATCCACTTCTGCAAAAATTGCATCTGCTCTCTTTGGATTGAATTGCCTTTCCTTTTGCCTAAATGAACTTGAATTAGGTTTGAGAGAAATATGATGCTTGAATTTTCCATTCATATACTCTTTGAGATCATCATAGCACCAAGCAAAGACATCAATGTATCTAGTCAATAAATCAATGAGTATATTCCTCTCATTTTGGGTAAGGCATTTTCCAATCAAAATAACTTTAGGATCATTTTCAAAACCTATGTCCATCTTCTCAACATCTGAAGATCCTAAGGGATTTTGTTCATTTTTCTTCTTTACAAATTGATCATGCTTGCCAAATAGACTTTCAATAGAAACCAAGCCTTTAGGAATGGTATTACCTTTGAATTATATAATTTCAGGTTCTTTTTCCTCTTCTTTAGTGGTTTGCTGACTTATCAAAGGTTGATTCTCATCAAAAGACAAATTGGAAAAAGTTTCTCTTCCCTCCAAGAATGAGATGATATATTTGCCATCATCAAAGACTTGCCAATTCTGATTATTATCTAGCACACTGGGTCGATAGATCATCTCTACTACATAAACATCCTTATCAAACTTAGGATGAGGAAGTAATAAAGAAGTTGAGAGAGCAAGAGAATCTGCCTTTGTATTCTTCTCTCTTGGAATGGCTTGTATGGAAAAAGCATCAAAACCTTCGATCTCATCCCACACTTTATTTTGATATGATCTTAGCCTCTTATTCTTGCTCTGGTATCTATTCTTCACTTGATTAGCAATCAATTCAACGTCTTCCCATGACTTGCAACTATTTGATTCCTTTCTCCTTGGCAAAATCCAGCCCTAAGAGAAGAGCCTCATACTCTACGGTATTGTTTGTAGTATCAAATGTGAGCTTCTAAGATTTAGGAAACTTTTCTTCTTCAGGGGAAATCAGTACCACTCCAGCGCTTGAACTGAAAAATGAAGAACTTCCATCAAATTGCATTCTCCAAAGTTCCAAAGATATATCAAGAACTAGGATTTCAGAAATATTCTCTTCTTTTGATGATAACATATTAGTACCCGGACTGACTTCAACCTATAATATCTCTGCCCTTGGATCATCAGACTTGAGAATTGTATACTTAGCCTTCGGGTCAAGGTCTAATCTGACTTTCTTGTTACCAAGAGGTATCAAGGCATGTGATCAATCTAACTAAATTTCACCACAAGTCTTTGAAAAAACTATGACTTAAGAGCATACCATAACTTGTTGGGATATCAACAACCAAAATACTAAGTTTCAACTTCTTTTGAGGATGAGAAACTAAAGCAACTTGAGCATCTTTGATTTGTCCAACAAGGGGAACTTGTTTATACTCCATTGAAAATACTTTACCAGTTGGTTTATTCAAAGACAATCCTAATGCATGAGAAACTTTAGAAGGCATTACATTGTCAGATGCACCAGAATCTATGATACAATTTCTTAATTTACAATCAGCTATATACAAGGATATATAGAAAGGATCTGGCTTATCAGAAAAGGTAGTGGAAACAAGGGATGATTCCTTTGAAATAGACCCCTCTTGATCATCAGAATCAAAGTTTTCACCTGATTCTTGGTGTACATCTGAATGAAACTGATTAAGATCCTTTTTTATACAATACACCAATTTGTCCAACTGCTGTGGGTTCTTCTTGAGATACTCAAATTGAGAAATTTGCACTTTGGTATTTTTACAGTGCTCTATAAAATCAAAAGAATCTTTAACAAAAGGTTCCCCATGATCATAGCTTTCTCAACTTTTCTTGACAATCCTGGTTCTTCTTTGTTTTTCTTCCTGGATAGGATTCGCTTAGGAATATCTTCCACTTCTTTATCTTTTGTAGAAGGTTTAACTTTTTCCTCTAGTTTCTAGCGCCAATTCTTTATGAAGACATTACAAGAATTATTATTAATGTGACTATCTTTCTCATCTTCCTCACTAGACTCATATTCTAAAAATTTAACAGTAGATGGACCAAACTATTGATCAGTTTCATCTTCAATATATTCTTCGACCTTTTCAATGGTCTGGTTCATCTGCACAAACCTATTCATCTTAGGGCATGAAGCTCCATCGTGGTCTGTTGTGAGATAAAAATCACACATTGCAGTATTTTAATGATTACTGGTAGATGGATGTTCAATAGCCAATCTTGGTGTTGGTGCAGGAAGCTTTTGTTGCTGATTTTGTTGGCAAGGAGTATAATTCTTCCTAAGAAAATCTTGATATAAAGGTGGTTGATTTTGCATCAACTATTTCTTCAACTGGAAAAAATCATTGGCTAATTTTTGAACCATTGGGTTTTTGGTTGCAGGGTTGACTTGTTGCATCTTTCCTTTTTGCAATTCTTTATTCCATTTTCCTATGCTCAATAAGTCATCTTCAACTTCAATAGCTAACCTTTGCATTGTTGCAAGATCAACAACTCATCCTCATCTTATTTGGAAACTTTTGTCAGGAGGTTGCGCGTTAATGAAGACATACTTTTGGTTTTCCTCTATGGGCCTCTTATCAGTTGCAAGTCTATTGACAAGTTTATTGAATCGTGCCACAAATTCTCTCATAGGTTCATGCACTTCTTTTTTCATCTGAGTCAACTAGGCAAGAAGAAAGTGCCCATCATCAACAGTCTTGAACCTATTTTGAAATTTTTGTATCAGTCACCCAATTATTAATGGAACCAACTGAGAGCTAGTTAAACCATTCAGTTGTGGAATCAATTAGAGTTTCAATAAAAAGTCAAATAGAAACATCTTCATACTAAACTTCAAGGACCGCACATGCAGTAAAGAAAGCACTGATATGATCTTCTGTGAAAACCTTTCCATCTCCTGAAAACTTAGGAAGATGCTTCCTTGAACCCGCTGGCAAGTCATGCAATTGATTTCCCAAAGCTAAAAGACCTATGGCTCTACCCCATGGGACTGGTGGAGGATTTTGTTGCATGATTGGTTGTACAAAGTTAATAACAAGAGGAGGAAGTAAGGTTAAAGCTTGAAAAGATGGGGAATATATACTTTCTTTCTTTGTCGAAGAAGGTCTACTGGTAGACTTAACTTTATTTTTATGAGTTGTGAAAGGTGTGGAAAAGTTGATCTTGTCTAGTTCAAAAAAATTGGGATCAATGATACCCTTACTTCTATCACCTCTAGTGTATCTCTTGCATTCCAATGTGCTTATTGATTATATTTCTCCTGTTGATCTTGCACATACTAAATGTTTTGCCTATTGCGCCTTGGAATTACAATAACTGTTTCAATGACGATCAACTCCTACCTAGGACGTACCCTCCTAAGAAGCTCACCAAACTTTTCTTCTTCAACCAACACCTGATGTACTTGCTGATATTCTTGATCACTTTTTTGACCTTTCCAAGAAACCCTATCGAATTGTGATATCAAATCTTCTTGTTCAACTTGAACTTGGTTAATATTTGGCTATAGGGCAGGTGGATTATGACAATTCAAGACCATAACTAGTCACAAAACACAATATCTTATCTTCTGGGTTGTCTTTGAATTTGATGTTGGCTGGGTTGAACAACTAGATTTATCGCAAACACCACCACCAGATTTCTAGCTTGTCTTTGTTCTTCTTCTAGAATTAAGCTCACTCTTTTGTATTCAGTCTAATTTCTTCTATTTATCCAGGCTAAAGTATCCAACTGAGAAATTATATTTTCTTGCTTGGCATGAACCTAATCTACATTTGGTTGTAGCATAGGAAGGACATTCTCATGCGGAAGAACCATATTTATTCATGGTGGGCCAAAGGAAAGAAAATATTAAGGTGACCATCTTCTTGTTTTGGTCCTCAGCAAAGTTGCCAAAAATTTGTTGGTAAACAGTTTTGTTACTTTAATTAATCTTCTTTGAAGAACCTTGTTTCGCCTTGTGATCAGCAACAAAATATTCGCAATAGTTAGAGAATTGAAAAACAATAGAAATTCCTCTCTACGTTTGAGAGGGGCAGCTCCGTTGTATGATGGGGGTATATTGATTTTCTAAAATTTAAAAAACAATATGAATAATCAAAACTGATTGAGAAATAAGATATAAACTTATCAATTTTTAAATTCCACACATCCAAGTTAAGATACCAAAAATTGAAATGATAATCTTCCTCACCTGCAATGTTAAAGGAAAGCAAATGGTTATCATTGATAGGACATAAGAATGTTAACAATAACACTTCAAATGAATTGAACACACATCCAAAACATTTCTCTATTGGTTTCTTTCTTGAATAGTACTATCCAAGTCCTTCATACAATGCTTTGCGAAAAAGTGGAACCCTTTGATTGAATTATAATGAGGTATATGTAGGTGAGGTTAGTAACCACCTTTATAACTACCTAGAATAACTATCTCACTTTAAGTGTAACAACTTGAAATAACTAACTCATTTTGGAATAATAGTACTTAGAGTAACAACCCGAGTTGAGCACTTAAAATAACTACCTCATAAGAAAGAATTAGGGTAAACCTAACTTTAAAATATAAGAGATGAAGACAAAACTCGAATAAGAAAACACGAGCATGAAACTTGTTTACAAACCAAAGCCAAAAACATGATTCGAGTTACATGCACACAACAAAAATGAGAACTATATAATATGCATCACTACATTTATTCTACGCCTGCCAAGGGTGCTGCTGATGAAGTTGTTGATTCTGAAAGCAGGTTCTGCTGACTGGATTCTTTATCTTTGAATATTTTGAAAAGTTTGATCGTTGGAGTAACGGATTTCCCTTTAGGAATAAGGATTTTGGCTATCCTCATCCTCCAAGTCTTTAATTTTTTTTAGATGGTGCTCAACTCTGCCACCATACTAGGTATTTGAGAAATATAAATCTTCAAGGAAGTGTAGGTGTCTGAAAAATTCTTTGTTAAAAAGTTGTTGATCAACCATGCTCTGAAAACCATTTTGTGACACTTGCGAGTCTTCCATCAATGATGTACTTGGAAGTATGGTGGTGAGCTTATTTTGAAGTTTTGCACACACTTGATCACAAGCAAGTATAAGCTTTTCTTTCTCTATTGAAACTTGGTTGATGATTACCAGCTTCCAATCTATACTTTCTATCCTGATCTCTAAGTACTTCTCCTCTATATTAGGTAGGATTTTCTCTACTACAAGGGTGTTGACCTTAATCTCCATCATCTTCCATAAATCATTTATGATCTCTTTCCAAGCTGCTTCTTCTTTTCTAACACTTTTTAGGTCATTTTCAATGATTTCTTTCTTGATTAAGGCCTCATCATGAACAACTTTTTCCTTAGCAAAGAAATCGGATGCAATGATTTTGACTTTCTCCACCTAGCTTTCAATCACTTTCCCATAAACTTGATATTTTTGGAGACTATCAATAACACTTTTTTCAACTTCTTCGTCTAGAACCAAGACAACTGGTTGGTGAGAAACATTGAGTAGTATGGTAGAAGTGTCAACTATGGACTTAAAATAGGAAGACAAATTTTGCATTTGTTGTTTCAGTTGATCCTTTGGCTCGTTTTCTTTTTCAGTTCTCTCCAGTAGCCTTGCAACTACCACATTCAAATTTTGTATGTCAACTTCATGGGTAGATGAACCCATATAAATTTTTTTCATAAAAAATCTATAGGAGTGGCTTCATTTACATCTTTTTTAGAGATGGGTTGAGCAATCTCTAGGCACATATTTCTTGAATTCAAATCAGTCTTTATTTTCAAGTCACTTTGATTTTCTTTGGCTTCTCAAGTCTCCTGAAAAGATCAGATATTGTGTTGAATTCAGGAACCACTAACTCCTCCAATCTTCTCTTTTTGAATAGGCTTTGTTCCAACCATGGAAGGGAAATACTTTATGAGGGCTCTTGTACATTACTTTGTTGAATATTTTGTTGTTCAAGTACTAGTGAAGTTGTTTCCTCTCTAACTTCTTCTATTTGATCAACTGAATTCCTTGGGAAAGAAGGCTCCATAATTAATGTAGGATATTGTAATTCATGATGAGGAGATTCAATGAGGATTGAAGGTGACATAGTTGGTATAGCTTCATCAAGCCTTGGATCATCCCAAACTTCTATTGGGTATTGCTCTTTCTCTTCTCTTGAAGTAGATTTTTCTTCTTTGTCTTTTGATCTTGATTTCTTCTTCTTTTGTCTAGGATCATCTTTGCATGTATTTTGGAGATTATTTCTTCTTGGAGGATCTTCTTCTCCATCGATTCCTTGAGATTTCTGGTGAGAAATAATATCCGCAAGTGGTGTATGAGAAGGAACTGATGAAATGGAACTATCTTGATTGCTGCTTCTCCTTAGTGTCTCTTTTCTACTTGTTGGCTTTTTATCAATTATTTGTGCTATCCTCTTTTTGACCCAAGCTTATGACTTCTTGATCATGAAATTGTTTCTTTCTTTGACATTTCTAACCTCTGGATCTACCCAATTAATAGCAGGAAGAGGTTTATCTTGTATCTTCTCAAAATAAAAGGGATCAATTAGATCTGATTCATCATCTTCAATACCTTCAATATGTTGTCATTGCATGAAGATTGCATTGAAGAAGTATATTGTTTTCATTGATTTCAATAGCAACCGGTAATGAAGTAGTATAGTAACCGATATTGAAGTAGTGAAGTTCAACCGGTAACCCTAACCAGTTGAGATATAGAACCCTAACCGATGGAGCTTGGAGATCAGTTGTGATGATCTATGACCAAATGATGATCGGTGATCAAGATGCCACATAAGCATGTTGCACGTGATGAGTTTCAAAAAGGTTTTGGCATGTAAAATAACCGTTTATCTTGGCAATGGTCAAATACATAGTATGAAGTGAAAAATGCATGATGTGTTACAAGATTCAATGTGTGGTGATCCAGGAGCAATTGTAGATTCCTAGAAGAATGTGAAGTTGATTTCATGTAATCTAATGATCAAGATTGAACCAATGTATTTGTAATCTCTATGAGAATTGTAGGGTTTGTGTTGTGTTACCGACCTATTGTATTTGCTTATAAGGTCGATGATTTGATTCAATGATTTGTTGGAAATTTGATAAAGTGTGGAAGTGATTGTTGCCAAACTAGGAGGTATGTCTGTAGAATGATGTGAAGGCAGATAGGAGTGATAAAGGATCCGATTCAGCAAGGTGTAGTGTCGTAAATTGTACGCACTTGCTAGGGTGGTACAATTTCACACCTAGTTTAGCACCCACCTTGGCGCATTTTGCATTTTGCATTGCATTTCCCCTTTAGCACTTAATTAATTAAATTAATTAGGTCTAAGGTCCTATTTCATCATCTTCCACATCATAAAGTTGGGCCCTTTCATTAAAGTGTGCCCCTTTCATTTTATTCCTCCAATACATCATTTAATCAAAAACCCTAATTAGGTCCTATTTTGAACTTGGGGGCTTGATTTCGAGGGTCAAAACATCTCGAAATCAGCTGTAACTTCGGGATTCTCTCTAAAATCATCATATCTGACGACCCTGAAAAATTGGTGAAAAGTTGTCGGGACCATGGCACCTGGCGTGCACATGGTCCCGGACATTTTTCTCGAAATTTTAGGAGCGTGATCCAATCATAAAATAAAGCTTAACCCCAAGAAATTGGCAGGAGATTCAATCTCTAGGTCGGCCAAAAGTTGAAATTAAGACCTAGGGTTTCATATATAAGAGCTCTCTTTCTTCATTTGGAAGGATCGGAATTTTGGTTTTAGGGACCTTCTATGCAACGAAAGAGCAGATCTTTGGAGACTTCAACAACATTCAACATCCATCCATCAAGCATTCATCAATTTCATTCATCCATTTAGGACTTTGAAGACATTGAAGAACAATAGGGGATTACCGACTGAAGATTGGCTTGTACCCCTCCCTTGGGGTTGGGTATGATTTCATGTTGTTTTCATGTCTTTGCATAAGCCTCATTGTATCATTTGTATTCATGCTTTAGATCACTTTGCATCTTGATTTGGAGCATTTACATTATCATTTACAAGCAATTAGGGTTTACTTTCTAGGTTGCTCTAGTTTGCTTACTTTCATTTTAGGATCTTGCACACACACAAGGTCTGCACACACAACTTTTACTATACAACTTGGCTATTCATGGAGGTGGAAATCACTAAAGTGGGGGTTTGACTAAGGCAAAACCCTATATAGCCACCTACAACCCTTTTCAGATATAAGTGCAAATTTCCGAATTCGAAGGACGCCGCAAGTTGCAGATCCGATGCAAGCGGACCAAGACAGAACTTCACACCAAATTCCAACCCAGAAAGCTAGGATAGGGGCATGGGGCACCCTGGTCCTACCAGGATAGGGGCGCTAGGTGCCCTAGTCCCTGGGACAGGGGCGCTGGGCGCCCTGGTCCTTGTCCGTTTCAGTGAATTTTAGCAGTTTCAGAGGTAGCAGCTTCAGTATTTCAAGCTTCTAGCTTCAGTGGTAGATCTTGCAGTATCAAATCCATTCAAGGTACACATTTACATTTCTCCTCTTATCCTTACAATTGTTCATCATTAAATCTCAATTCTACAATCTTGTGCTCAAAGTTACTAGTTCATACTTACACTTTAGGGTTAATAGTTGAACTTGCATCATTCTATCTATCATTTGCAACAAAGGAATAGAAATCCTAATAGGTAGCCCATGGCTCTCTTTTCCACAAAAAGAAGTAGCCAATTGTGTGATACCTCTAGGCTCTTTCGTATTCCACAAGTGTGTGATTGAAAGTGAGATTAGGGCATGTTTGCTTAGTGTCACTTTTTCCCCCACACATTTTGGTGAACCCGACGTGAATTCCAATCTTCTCTAATTCTGATTTATGTTTTCAAATTTGAGTGTTTATGCTATTTCAAATTCAAATTTGTATTTACAAGTTTTAATTTCTTGCAAGATTCAAAAAGTTAGAGGAAATTTTTGCTAAAACCCTAATTTTGTTGAACTTGTGGATAGCTTAATTGGGATCAATAATTTCAAATCTGATTTAGGAACTCATTTGAATCATAAATTTCATTTTCTAAATCTACATTCTAAGTGCTTTCATTGGTTAAAATTAAACATTTCCTTCTATTTTGCATGTGTTATCATTTGAAAGAGGAAAAATTGTTGTCATGATGCATTCATTTCATAGATGTGATAATGGGTTAGCTTCCCTTGTTTCAATTTTTCCTTCTCCTAAAGAACCTCCCCCCATCTATAACAACATTTTAGTGCCTAAAAGAGTTTCTTCCAATCCCTTTGAGACTCTCCCATGCTCTAAGGATGAAGAATTTAAGAGTGATCTTGACAATTCTCCTAAAATGTGCCCTTCCTATTTAGCTATCCTAGAGGAAGAGAATGATATGATTAACACCTTTCTTAATGTTACTTCACCTTCCCTACATGATGCCTCTCTAAGTGAAAAGGTATTGATGGACATTGACTTATTTTCTCCTAAAGTTGGTCCTTCCAATGGGGGCATGTTAGTGCAACAAGAGGTTATGAACACTTCTTTCAAAGATCTCCTTCCTAAGCATGAATCTTTGGAGAAATATGTGCATTTTCCTCCTAAAAAACACTCCCTTCATGAGGATCCTTTTGTGAAAGAAGATGACATTATCCCTGCATTTCCTAGTGATGGCATTTCCTTTTCCAACAAAATTCCCACTAGAGATGATGAATTAATGATAAAAGCTTACCCTTCTCCTAAAGTTTGTCTTACCCATAAGCATCCCTTAGAGAAAGAAGATGAAATAATAAGCAATTTCCTTAATTCTCTCTCCCCTAAAGATCATATTGAACATATTTTGAGGAAAGAGGATGATTTTAACACATCTATTGATGCTCTCCCTCCTAGGGGTGAGGAATTAATAAACAATGTTATCTCCTCTCCCGAAATTGACAATACTTCAAACATTCCTTTCAACAACCTCACTATTTGGGATGAACCATTAGGAGAAGGTGTAGATTATTCTCTACCCCATGAGAGAACCCTAGCCAAAGGGGATGAAATCAAGATTGAAAACTCCCTTGATAGTTTCTCACCTTCCTTGAATCTCAATTATTCTCCCTCTAAAAATAAAGCATCTCCCTCTCCTCAACTTGGTTCTACTCATAAGGATACCCTAGTTCAAAGCCAGATGGTTAACATCTCTTTCAAAGATCTCCCTCTCAAAAGTGAGACTTTAGAGAGTAATGTTGATCCTTCTCCTAGAGAGTTTATTCCCCATGTAGATCCTTTGATGATAGAGGATGATATGACCTTTCCTAGTATTACTCTGCCTACTAGAACATCAATGTCTACCCCTTGTCTCTCTCCTAAAATTGATTTAATCCATGATGAGATTTTAGTGCAAGAGAAGACTATCAAAAATTCTTCCAACACTTTTCTTCATTCCTCTAAACCATCCTCAATCAATTTGATACATGTGAATGAAACACCTAACAAACCTCTCTTCACTATCCAAGGTGCTTGCCCTTCTCAAAATTCTCAACCTTTAAATAAGCCTATCTTAGTGGTTCAAGGTGGTTATGCTAATGATTCTTTTTTCACTCCTAAGAAACCTATTATTACTGTGCAAGGAGGTTATTCTACTAAGAGCCCTTATGAGTATGCTAAGCAACTGAATAGAGAGAGTTATAATGCGGTTGCTCATACCTATAATACTAGAAATAATAGGCAGCCTAATCCTCCTCCTGTTACTCCAATTTCTCTTCCTAATCCTCAACCAATTCTTCCGCAATCTCCACATATTTCACAAGTTCTTGGTAAGGAATATGATCTCATAGAACAACTTAAAACTACCCCTACTAAGATATCCCTTTGGGATTTGATCCAAACTTCTTCCGCTCATCATGGAATGTTACAAGATGCCTTGAAAGATTTGAATGTTCCTCCACCTAATACATCTAGTAATATAGTGTCTTTGGTTAACTCTGTGATGAATTTTAAAGCTCAAATTGTGTTTACTCAAGATGAATTGCCTACTAGTGAAATTCAACATCAATATGATCCCTTGATGATTGTGGTTATCATAAATGACACTGCTATAAGACGAACACTGGTAGATAATGGTTCTGGCCTTAATGTGTGTAGCATTAATCTATTGCATAAGATGAATGTGGATACATCCCTTATTGAGCCTGACTCTCATCCCATTCGAGGCTTTGATAATGTGGCTAAGTCTTCATTAGGTATTATCACCTTACCCATCACTGTGGGACCTGTTACTTTGCCTACTCCTATCCATGTTATGTCAGGAAATCTAACATACAACTTGTTATTAGGGAGACCTTGGATTCACAGTATGCAAGTTGTCCCCTCTACATTGCATAGACAAGTTAAATTTATTTATAATAATAAGACATATACCTTGATAGGTGATACTAATTTTCAAGCTTGTTTCCAAACATCTACTTCCAAAGGGAGTTCTTCTAAACCCTCCTCTTCTAGTGATGACTCGTTAAACAAGATACCTATGGATGAATCATCACCCTCTGATAATCAAAATTCTTTGGATGAGTCTGAAGTTCCTGAAGAAGATTTTTCTCAACTTGAATCTACACATGAAAAGGCTTTTGATCCTGAGAAGGTTCTCACAGAAGACGATTCGGGATCTCTTGATTTCAATCCCACCTTTGTAGGTGAGTATAGGGTTCCTCCTAGAGAGCTTAAAGTTAAAAAGAAGGAAGAAACTAGAGATCAATCAGTCTTACCTGAACCTATGAGCAATAATTTTGTGGCCGCTTCTCAAACTTCTTCTCCTCACACCTCTAATTCTGAAGAATTTGATTCTTTGTCTTATGAAAAACCACCTTTTCTTTCTGAAATGGCTAATCGTTATGGTCGTGGTTTTCATATTTTGGCTAAGAGTGGCTATAGTGGAAATGGTTGTGGCACAAATGAACAAGGAATTAAAGTTCCTTTAGAACATAACATGCATGAATATTCATTTGGACTTGGATATAATCTTTCTAAGCCCACCAAAGCATCTAAAAGACCATCTCTCAATGTGAATGCTATATTTAGTAGTGATGATGATCTCACTTCAACTAAATCATCTTCTACTTCTATCAACTCTCATTCCCCTCATAAGGAAATCTTGGCGATGAACAAATCTCTTTATGACTCCCCTCAAATTTCTAAATCCACTTATGAATCTTTATCTCCTATTCATCATAAAGTCCTTTCCTCCAGGGATAAGGCTCTAATAAATTACACTCATCCCTCTTCTCAGATTTCTTGTGACTTTTCTTCTTCAATTTTTATCACTTTATACATGTTTTTGATCTCACTTATAGTTGAGCAGTTAGCATGTCATATTCAAATACCTCATTTAGTCTATCATGTCTTTAAATAACATTAATGGTTGTTATGTTGCTCATCATTATGTGACATTTGTAGCTCATTTACTGGGGGCTCATTGTCATTCATGATGGTACAATTTCAAGTGCAATCATATTTTTGAAGCAACATAATAGCCTAATTTTTCTATGTTATCTCTTGTTCCTATGGGGTAATAGTGTGGAAATATTGATCATCTTTTAGAATTCTCTTTTCCTAGATATGGGAGAAGATGTGTATTCTCTTTCTTATCCTACCCACTTCTTGTGAGGAGCATTTTACATACACTAATGTCTTACTTGCATGAACTCATGTGAGTATGTAGTACATTTTGCTTATGTCTAAATCTCTCCCTAGAAGATTGTGTAAGTCCTTCTCATTGTCCTTATCCTTGGGAGGCAATGATCTTTCCTTATTTTTATCTAAGGATCCACTTTTTTCTATTTCATGGATGGTGTGAACTTTATTACTTGATGTTATTCCTTGTATGCATTTGTTGTTGTTTGTTCAAGGATTCTCTCTTACAAGAGGTGTAAGTCCTTGACTACAACCTCTTTTGGCACTTGGTAAAATACATCCATAATGAATTCACTCTCCCAATTGGGTTAAAAAAAAGCATCATCCTTCATTAAGAATCACTTTCACCTTGCAAAAGAAGGAAGTATTGCATTCTTATTCTCTTCTTTGTCTTATTCTAGAAGATGTTATATTTGTCTAAGACAATTCCTCTCTGGGATAGGTGTCTTTTGTACAAAGATCTCTTCTCCTCTAAGGATCTCCTTTATGCATACTACAAGATATCCCTTTTCAACTATCTTATCCTTGCTTAAAGAGTGCAAAACTCTCTTGCTTGGATCTATGACATTGTTGCATTTTTGGGGTATCTTCTTTTGTGATGAAGGTAGGTATCCTTGTTCTACTTTGCTTATGACATAAACATTACACTTTTTGAGCAATGGGTCATTCTCGGAACTAGAGCACAGACTCTTAGAGCGAGATGTCTTCATTTTTCTTTTATGCAAGGTGATTATTCTCGGAACCAGAGCACAGACTCTTAGAGTGAGATGTCACGCTTTTGTACTATACATATACAGGTTGTAGCATACTCGGGCATAGACTCCTATGAGGTGCTTCTAACCTCACTTACACACACATGCACGAGGTTGAGTGGACCTAGCGGCATAAGGCTAGACTTTCTCACTCTCCTCCCTTACATGGATCACCTAGACAGACTCTAGGGGCTAGTTTTCCATGTCCTTTTTTCCCATGGATCACCTAGACAAGATCTAGGGGCAAGAAGTCCATGTTTTCCCTCTCACTATTCTTCTCATGGATCACCAATGTGTGTATTCATGCTTTTTTCCTTTCTTTTCTTCTCTTTGCATTTTGTTTCCATTTACATCCTTCATCTTCTGTTAGAGAACTCTCAAATCCTCACACTCTTGTTGTGTTGGAATTGAGATTTAGTCCTCTTTCTTACCAAATGATTCTCCATTAGTTTTTGATCTCATTTCAAATCTTCTTGTGAGCATTTGTCATCAATATTCTTTAACAATTCGAAGTGGTAAACATGATACCCTGTTTCAACTCACTAAAATTAGCAAGCCAAAACAGGGGGGGCATATAGCTACCCTCAAATTTTCATCACCTTCCTTAGTAAGCATTAGGTGATTTTGTGATCTAACATGTGGTTTTGTAGGTTGTGGTTCTTAACTGAGTACTGCAGATGCCACTGGGGGCTTCATCCGACAACTTATGGATATATCCTTTTTCAAATAATGTTTACTTTTCTGTACTTTAGCTTGCATATGCACATAGTGTTCATATGACCGCTAAAGTGGGGGCTAAATGCAGTGTCGTAAATTGTACGCACTTGCTAGGGTGGTACAATTTCACACCTAGTTTAGCACCCGCCTTGGTGCATTTTGCATTGCATTTCCCCTTTAGCACTTAATTAATTAAATTAATTAGGTCTAAGGTCCTATTTCATCATCTTCCACATCATAAAGTTGGGCCCTTTCATTAAAGTGTGCCCCTTTCATTTTATTCCTCCAATACATCATTTAATCAAAAACCCTAATTAGGTCCTATTTTGAACTTGGGGGCTTGATTTCGAGGGTCAAAACATCTCGAAATCAGCTGTAACTTCGGGATTCTCTCTAAAATCATCATATCCGATGGCCCTAAAAATTTGGTGAAAAGTTGTCGGGACCATGGTGCCCGGCGTGCACATGGTCCCGGACATTTTTCCCGAAATTTTAGGAGCGCAATCCAATCATAAAATAAAGATTAACCCCAAGAAATTGGTGGGAGATTCAATCTCTAGGTCGGCCAAAAGTTGAAATTAAGACCTAGGGTTTCATATATAAAAGCTCTCTTTCTTCATTTGAAAGGATCAGAATTTTGGTTTCAGGGACCTTCTATGTAGCGAAAGAGCAGATCTTTGGAGACTTCAACAACATTCAACATCCATCCATCAAGCATTCATCAATTTCATTCATCCATTTAGGGCTTTGAAGACATTGAAGAGAAATAGGGGATTACCGACTAAAGATTGGCTTGTACCCCTCCCTTGGGGTTGGGTATGATTTCATGTTGTTTTCATGTCTTTGCATAAGCCTCATTGTATCATTTGTATTCATGCTTTAGATCACTTGCATCTTGATTTGGAGCATTTACATTATCATTTACAAGCAATTAGGGTTTACTTTCTAGGTTGCTCTAGTTTGCTTACTTTCATTTTAGGATCTTGCACACACACAAGGTCTACACACACAACTTTTACTATACAACTTGGCTATTCATGGAGGTGGAAATTACCAAAGTGGGGGTTTGACTAAGGCAAAACCCTATATAGCCACCTACAATCCTTTTCAGATATAAGTGCAGATTTCCAAATTTGAAGGACGCCGCAAGTTGTAGATCCGATGGAAGCAGACTGAGACAAAACTTCACACCAAATTCCAAACCAGAAAGCTAGGATAGGGGTGTGGGGCGCCCTGGTCCCTGGGACAGGGGCACTGGGCACCCTGGTCCTTGTCCGTTTCAATGAATTTTAGCAGTTTCAGAGGTAGCAGCTTCAATATTTCAGGCTTCTGGCTTCAGCGGCAGATCTTGCAGAATCAAATCCATTCAAGGTACACATTTACATTTCTCCTCTTATCCTTACAATTGTTCATCATTAAATCTCAATTCTACAATCTTGTGCTCAAAGTTACTAGTTCATACTTACACTTTAGGGTTAATAGTTGAACTTGCATCATTCTATCTATCATTTGCAACAAAGGAATAGAAATCCTAATAGGTAGCCCGTGGCTCTCTCTTCCAGAAAAAGAAGTAGCCAATTGTGTGATACCTCTAGGCTCTTTCGTATTCCACAAGTGTGTGATTGAAAGTGAGATTAGGGCATGTTTTCTTAGTGTCACTTTTTCCCCTACACACAAGAAGTGCTATTTCCAGATCAGTCTAGAACCTGTTGTTCTCTAACCATTACAGCAGTAAAGTCCCTTAATCGGGTAATCTTTAATAGGATTGTTGTTGAAATCCTCTAACCAGGTGATCCATTATCTTGGATTTGAAATCCTCCATCGAGGTTACCTTCAATAGGGTATTACCTTTAACATGGTATTTGCAGTCAATCCCTTAATCGAGTGGTCCTTAACTAGATCTATTGCTAACAAAACATTATTGTATAGGCTTCTAATAAGGCTTGGCTCCTAATAGGGCAGACTTGAGAAGAGTTCAAAATACTTGTGGGTATTCATCCCCACCATGGTTTTTCCCATTTGGGTTTCCACATGAAAAATCATTGTGTCAAGTGGTGAATGATTTTGTGGATGTGTTTCTAGTATGGTTGATATGAATGATTGGTAAATCTACATAGATTTATTTAAATGATTGTAAATGATCTGAAATATGTTATTATTGGTATTAGTGAAGTGGTTTAAGGTTTTGGACGAAGGATATTTAACTTTTAGATCTATTTCTTTATATCACTGATGTTTTTGATCAACCAGTAAGGTTTAACAGTGCAGTTGTAGAATTGTTAAAGTGTCTAAACTGGTAAACTTTGTGAGTTGTTTTTGAATTGGAAATAAGTTTGGTGAAAGCCTAGTTAATTTTCTATCTACTAATTCACCCCCACCCCCTCTCTCATTTGTTGACCGGATCTTCATAGTTTCATCATATTATCACAACGATCCATTCCATCTTGAAATCGCATATTTGTTTCAAGGTGAATCTTGTCCAATCTATTTTCCTAACTTCAAATTCATCCTCACAATCTTCTCAAAAGTATTCAATGTTTGGGAAAAGGAGGTACCCAGGACCAAGTCTCAAATTATTTTTGACATATCCTTTACTATCAAAGGGGAATCTCATCTAGTAGGTGTACAAATTGATTTTGGCTAGAGCCCTTTCCACATCTTTTGCTTTTGAGCTAGAATCACATTTATAATGACCAAGGTAAATATGGAAGGTAACTCCTTTGTTCTTCCTATCTTTGCATTTCTTCTGGACCAACATCAGTTGTCTACAAAGATCTAACAAGAAGAGCTTGTCATCCACATACCTTGGCAACCTATAAGGATAGCCATGAAATCCCCCTACTCGAAGGTAGGTAAATTTTAGAAATTGATTGAAGTAACTTCCGTACTTCTTTATCAATGTTATTGCTTCTTTTGATATTCTGATAGTTGCATTTCCTTGAAGTAGCCTCACTACCAGCATTGTAAAGGCATCATTCACTCGTCTGAAATGCATGAAGCTCTCCTCCAACTGCAACTGCTTGTAGTAGTTGTAGATCTGTGTTTCCGGATTCAAAACACTAGTCGTACACAAACCTGGCCATGACCTTAAATTAGCGACTGCATATATCAAATAGGAAGACATGTGAAAGAATTGACTCATCTTGAAATGGATCAACGGATTATGTATGCAATCACTAATAAGATGACCCCAATCGATGAATTGTTTACCTGCAGATATGATTGTGATGAAAAGGTACATCCACATTTGTAATTCAATAGATTCAAGGTTGCTTATTACTCTATGGAGTAGGACTATCAGATGAAAGGTCTCTTTAATAAAAAGAGAGCGATGGAGTGTCTTGGGAAGCTAAGATTTTCCTACTTGAGATGTCACCATCCATTCTTTGGCTAAGTTATTCAAGCATTTACTTCTATTGTCACTGAAATACTTGTAAGCCTTCTTCTTATCAATGCAAGTGAATTTCTCCTTGTATGGCAATCAGAGAATAATGGCAATGGAAATTTCATCTAGTTTAGCCATCAGGCGCCCATCAATAGTTCTTATTTCTCTTGCATTAGGGTTATATCCTCTTGCACATTCTACCACCAGTTATAGACATTGCACCACTATAGGGAAACAAGTTGCAACAACCAATCTACTGTCAGCTATCCTGCAGGATAATTTTGATCTATCTCCTTCTGTCAAATATTTTCTGATATCTTGTAGATTAATATGCCCTATTTTGGTATCGAGAACCTCAAGAAGCATAGTGTCAATCATTGGAGCATACTCATACTCTTGTTCTTTGTACTTCATGATGACATTGAAATCTTTTTTACTGCAATAGTTGAAGCTTCACCTCCGAGATGTTTTGTAATATGTGGGTAGGTGCCTTAATAACTTGTTTGAACCTGAATTTCAAATCTTATTGTTACGCTTCATACACCATTATTTTAACTTCTAGAGCATCCTCCCTTCAAGACAACTTTTTCATTATTTCCTTTGATAAGACTGTATCTATGGAACTCATAGTGGCTATCACTAATTCATTTTTTTGCGCTCTTAGACCCTATATATGCTTCATTCTTAACATTTAGTTGTCCTATGACATTCAAAATTGTAGAGCATTTTAGTGTCGTAGGTTTTGACTTTACACCATTTGCGTGCCCTTATCTCCATTTCTACTTCCTCCATGCATATCGACTATCACTGACCAGGCTAGAAAATCTTTGAAGCATGATTCTGTGAAGCATTCTTGGTCTTTTTCTACAAACAACCTGCAATCAAGACACTATCCATGCCTTGTTCATGGTTTTGACACTGTGAATTATAAGAACTCCTAGAACTCTCTCCATTCGAGTTGTCATGGGAATATGAAGGACATAGTGAATGTGTTTCTTGTCGCTACTAGTGATATTCTCTCAAGATTTCTAGATACTTGTCTACATACTCAACTTGTCACCATAATATGCCATGAGATTTTGTTTGTTAATGACCGACTCACAATTCAGCTTTAACCTTTAATAGTCATATCAACCCATCCATTTCTTGCATCTTACAATTCACGGGTCTTTATGAGATAGTGTCTTCTTTGAGAGAACTCTAATACATCTTGATGGGCCCACAGATTGCATACATATTTCCTTTGCACCTCTGATACATGTTGCAATACTTTCATTTCTCCATGTTCACAGAGGGGAGGATTAACAAGGGTTCTTGGCTTTGGCTTTATGCCTTACAATGACATTTGTTTGAATATTTATAAAAATACTTCAAGGAATCCATCTAGTGCATTTATTGTGACTTAATCTGCAAGTGAAGTACAAATCAACACCCAAACTAGATATTCCTCTTCCTTGCATGCATAGACCGAGTCTATTCTTCTGCATATATACTATCAATGAGTATATACTTTTTCAGAAACCTACAAAGTGCATATTGGGCTCTTTACTCTTCATCGACGCCATACATTTCATCTTCGATATTCATTGCAAGTGAAGCTATAAAAGAGAACTTCAAACACATAAGTTGATGCCATGAATGAACTATCGACATTCTTGGCAAACCAAGCAAATAACTTTGAATTAGTTGCAAAAACTAACTTTGTATTTATGATCCTCCCGTTGTGAGCCACGTGCTAAGTCATCTACGCTAGCTAGTTTTTAAAATGAACTTTGAAGATGAGATGTCATTTTTTTCCAAACTGAGGGGTATCAGCCTATTTGTCCATCTTGCCAACTTCCTGATAGACTTTGCCAACTATCACCTTTAAATCTGTTCAAACTTGGAGTTAGATGTCGGTTGAATCTCTTGATTCATCGACGATTTAGGAAGAATCCATAAGTTGCTGAGGGAAATAGAAATAAAGTGTATTGGCTTCTTGCCAGCCCAACCAACTAACTGATATAGCTGATAGAAATAGAACTAACACTTAGTCAACTTTGGCAAGTTATAAATATTTGAAAATTGTCGATTCATATTGATTCAAAATAGGTGAGCAGATGGTTTGTTTTAATATGTCGATAAAGCGCTACGACTTGGCAAGCATCCCGCATATGAGGCTTGGTCACTGTAAATATTTTAAATAACCCAACCGTTCATCTTACTTTGTGGCTTGTGTAAGTCTTAGAACTTTTCAACATAGCCACCTTACCAATTTACCTAAACTCTTAGTGACTATTTGGGATTCCATAGCAAAACATCAATTTTCATTATTTAAAACTTATTATTTTGCTTGTTGGAATCTTGAATAAAAAGTAGGGTCAACAAAAATCAAATGAACACCCTGGAAATGCTTATCAAGGATATAAGAAAGGTTCAAAGGGAATGTAATTACAAAGGAAAGGATATTATTGAAAATATATCAGCACTTTCTTGTACCTTGATGGAAATAAAACATTGATAAGTTAATAGACATTTAAGTAAATTTGTATAATTTGGCTTCTCTTCTAAAGAAGCAGAAAAAGTGTTATGTAAGCCTCAAATATTCCATCACTAGGGTGAAACTTATCATAAGTCATACCAAGGGACCTGTTGAATAACATATGAATATTTCTCTTCAAAAGTTCAAGGAATTCATGAAGCAAGATCATAATGGAGTGTCTGGTGACACTTAGTAGTTTTGATATTTCTAAAGTAGTAGGTGCATTTTTGCAATTAGATTCTGACACCTCAAGTGTCATTTTGTATTCATATTTCTGCATCTAGAATGTGCACAAGTCCTAAGTCAAGTAAGAATCTTTTTTGACTTATTCATAGTTCTCCTAGATTCTCATTGCACCTCACATATATATATATGAGGTTTCTCATTGTAATTATATATCTTTAAACTTATGCAATGAAACTTTGTCTAAGTGAAGAGCAAAGTGAAACTTTGAGTTCATATTGTTATTTTGCAAATTTGATCAAATAAGAAGGAATCTTTGGCATTCAGACTTTGTGTTGGATACATTGTGGTTTATGGTGAGAGTGTTCTTATGTATTTTTTCTCATAAAGTCTTGTTTAGATCAAGTAAGTGGAAAGATATTATTAAAGAGTAGAATAAGTTTTATTTTGTAAACTTTGTGTTACATTTCAATGCTTGTTAAATAGAATTAGAAATTAGTGCAAGAGGTGTGATTTGAATATTTTGAGCTTCATTTTATTATTTTGAGTAAAAATTATCAAAATTGTAATCATATATCAATACAAAGAATTTGTTGTTTTCTTTTTTTTTATATCTTAGTTAAATATCATGGGCTACAAAAGGTATTTGTAAAAGATAAATAAGATTATAGTGATTGTAAGACTTTGTGCTTGAACATTGTTCTCTCATCTCTAAGAAGAAATAGAGGACTTTGCACCTTTATGGAAACTTTGTTTCTCTTTATTCATATTGTTCATTAGCATGCTTTAAGTTATTTTGTAGTAACTTCAAAGTTGTATAAATCATTACTGCTTCAAATTGTAATCTTTTCTTAAAAAAGAGAAAAGAATAACATCTATTCTAAAAGAGAGAATAAGATGATGTACCAGCCAAATTTAGATTAGGATTCATAGTTAAATTTGTGATTTGAGTAGAGAAGAGTAGTAAGAAAAAGGGGGAGCCTTCCCTATAATTAGGAGAGATTTAATCTTGCATACTATGGTTGAAACCAAAATTTTGTGAACTTCCCCAGTTTACAAAATTTTCACCCAACAACAATCAAACATTATAATTGATGTCATAAGATATTGGAGAAGCCAATGGAAAGATAGTCTTGTGAAGATGGAAAAAGATTAAAATAATGAGCACATAATTCATTTGCAAGGATATATCAAAGATAAAAGAAGAAAAGATAATGGTCATATGGATGTGTCACAAAAAATATTAGATGAATAGAAACATGCAAGAGTCATAAATTTTCTCAAAAATTTATGATAGCCCCAAAAGGTCAAACATAGTCCATAACAATAGTTCAAAAGCTGACTTCATTAGTAGCTAGTCTAGGGTCATTGATGATAGTGAGTTGAGGCAAAAACATTAAAAGATATATAAATGAAAATCTTGGATATACAAACAACAATGAAAACAAAAGAAAAAGGAACAATGGTAGCCCTTGGCCATAGTATAAGAACAAATAACAGTGTTGCAAGTAGAAGGTTCCATGATCAATAATCATTAGTCATACATAGAATAGTAAAAAGCATGGAAAGCATGATGGACAATGGCATTAACATAGTGCATACAAATCAATTATAATTGAAAAGACACTAATACCCTTATTGAAGGCAAAGGACCAAAGCCACATTCACTAGATGATTCTCTATTTTTAGTCAAAAATAGTTGTAAAAGGTGATCAAGTCCAATCAACAAACGTATTTTTGACAAAGACAAAGATAAAGTAGTATCAACAAATCAGTATACAATCCAGACAAAGGGCACATCACATAGACAAATAGCTCAAGACATAGTCCTAACACTATTAAAGGAAGTCCAAAGGAAATCATAAAAATACATGAAGAATATGGCATTGCCTTAATAGGTAGAATGTGGTCCTAAAGAAGAGACAATAATGATTTGACAGTCCCTTCATTATTCAAAGGAAAAAAATCATTTTGTGTCAAAATAATAATAAGCTCAACGCCACTAACAAAATAGTAAAAATGGTCATAAATTTTTAAAATAGTGAGAGAAATAAGGGTGTTGTGGTCCTACAAGAATAAAAGAGGGAACAATATCTTTCTACAATTTGATTGTAAAGGTTATAATCAATGTCACACATAAGAAAAAAATGCATGGTGTTTGTTCACTTTCCAAGAAAAGACTTTGTTACAGCTACAAAGAGGTCCAAAGAGTAGCACAAAGATACAAGGAGCAGCAGGGCAACATTTGCATTTGAAATGGAGAGCAAAACTTAGAGTCAAATCTTCAAGGACGGTGCTAAAAGGATTGAAGAAGACAATCATATCATTGAAGGTTACAATGACAAAATGAAGAAAGTCATTGTCTTGAGCAACAAACACAATGAAAGGATCAAATGCACTGGTTTAAAAATGTCTAAGTAGATAAAATAGTGTAGTCAAGGTTCTCAAAGAGAGTCCAAATCAAGGATGAACTGTGACAGCAAGAACAAAAAGAAATAGCAGTAAGGTATTCTAAACATTAGACCCTACCATTGAAAGAATAAAGCATGTCATGATAATGGGCAACAATCAGAGGAGTTATATGGATAGTCATTAGAAGTCTTATGATATATTTCAAGAGGCAATAGATAGTGGGAAAAAGTGTCTAAGATCTACACTAGGACAATCACAATCCAAGAGATGGAGATGACTATGAGCCATGAATAAACAGAGAAGTCTATACAATTAGGATCATAAAGACAATATCATGACATAAGTTTGAGAATTCAAAGCTAGAGTAGTATGAAGTTTGACAAGTGTCATGATAATTAACTAAGAATGTTTGATCAAAGAATCCCAAGATTTTCAATTTCAATTTTGAAATATCATCAGTTGAAGGCATGAAAAGTGGAGTTTTATGGCCAGTCTAGGAGTTCAACTATCAATTTAAGACCCCACATTGGTTGTGCACCTGCCAAGGGTAGTTAGAAAGCATAAACAACATGATATATTCAGTTTCAAACCCCTTTTGTGGGATTTTCAAACTCTCTTGACCCTAGAAGCTGACTTTGAAATTCAAAAGTCACTTGATCTAGCTTTTAAGGAGTTTGTTTCAGCCAATCACATGATTTGAAGGAGATCTTAGAGCTACCTCATCTCCTCTTGGAATTCACTCATCTAGTCATCTTTAGTCAAAATGGAGCCAACAGTCTAAATTTTAAATCAAGATATTTCTTCCAATTAAGGACAGTCACATGTCTTCTTTGAAGTTAGTTCTTGTTCACTTCTTGTAAGCACAACTAGGACTTGAGTAATTGTAGCTCAATTTTTTGAGTTTGTAATTCATTTTTTCAAGCAATTGTAATCAGTGCTCATTTTGATTGTTAATGAAAAGCAACAGATTGTCCTTCAAAATTAATTTGTTTCCTTGTTGTGGATGAGTGAATCTGAGTTAGTTATTGTGATTTGCTTTAAAACCTTCACATTTCGCTTCATTTTTAGCAATGTGTAGCAAGAAAATGTATGTTTAGTACATGCTTATGTTGTTAATTATTGTTTTAAAAAGATTTTGCCGTTGTGAAAATTATTTTCCTTCATACAAAACATTGAAGAAAGTGCCTTCATATGAAGTGCTTATGTACCGAATACTTTTAGATCGAGTTGTGGATGTCAAAGATTTTGTCAAAATTATTTTGAGTCAATATTCATCTATATTTTAAAATCTTGGTACATCACCTTCTAGTACTCATACGTTTTAGTTTAAAGTCATCATTCTTTCCCTTTTTCTCATCAAGTCAGTAGTCTTCCAAAAGATTTTAGAGGGAAACAACTATTTATTTGGAGGTTCACTCAACTGATAGGTTTCTTATAGGCCTAAGAGTGATCCCATGTTGCATAGGATTGTTTAGTTCTTCTTTTTTTTTAATTTGCATTTGGGTGCAATCCTTAGTGACAATAGTTTTTGGCACGCCCAGTGGAACATTGAAGTGATTTTTAGTTCAAAAAGAGATACATTTTTTTTTTTGTCTTGCTATGAACAATAATGTTTTTTAGCCTTTTTAAGGTTAGCTTTCATGCTTGGCAACTCTAAGTCTTTGGTTTTCAGTAGTTTCAGTTCATTTAGCATCCGATAAGGAATCAAACTAGGCAAAGTACATAATGTTTTGTTTACTTATATCTTCCATCACTGGAAAAGAAGAGTAGAAAAACAAGAAGAGACCCTGATCCATCAAATAGGACATAATATGTTCCTCCTAACTATAGACCTACACTTTTAGTAGCTCCTAGAAATCCGTTGTCAACAAATCCTAGAGTTCAAGTACCTACAAATACCATGGCTCATAATCCTCCTCCTAGGAATCAACCTTTTGTCCCTTTTAATCAAGGAAGTCCCTCAAATCTTGCCCAACATGATGACATTCCAAAATCAACCCTTAAGAGTTTGCCTTTCTTCACAGAAGAAGATCAAACAACAACTATAGAACACATTAGAGATGTGACCTCTTGGTGTGGAGTTCACAACATTACTCAGGAGAATGTTGTAGTGAGGCTCTTTGCTACCTCTTTCAAAGGTGAATCTCTTTAGTGGTTCAAGAGCTTATCAGTCAACTTCATTGCATCTTGGGACCAGCTAGGAGATCATTTGAATAAGAAGTTTGAATATAAGTCATATCACCTCTCTTTGGTAGAACAACTCACTACCATCAAGAGGGCCCCTCATGAAAAAATGGACTTCAATTTTCATTTTTAGAAGACTTGGAATAGGATTCCAACTATGGCAAGGCCATCTAATGATCATGATTTTTTGAAATATGTGAAAGCTCTTAACAATGATATTTCAATAATGATACAGTCAATGGGTGGAAACTCATTACCATCAACTTTTGAAATTTCTATAAGAGCTAAAAATATTCTTATCCAAGTTGAAAAATAGCTCCTGGACCCCCAATACCCATTTTTCTTGAGATATAACCACTTGTTCTAGAAAGAATTATTGCTTTAGCTGCTATCCTGCCTATTCTAGCCTTGAGTTATCAATCTTTTGCATAAAATAGTGCTCTTCCAAGTCAATATCTAGACCTACATGAGTTTAAGGAAGAGATTAAAATCATGTTCTATAATTTTGGTAACAATTTGGTTAACTTAGAAAGGAAGCTAGGATAAAACATCAAACCTTACCAAGCTCCATACTAGCCAAATAGCCTCCTAGTCAAGTTAATCCATAAGCCCAAAGGTGAAATTTTAATCCAAGACCATTTCAACCTTATAATTCTAATATTGCCAGTTCCTCAAGAGAAATAGTTCCATTTCAAAACAATATAAACAATATGGCTCAGGACTATGATTGGTGTTTTTCCTTGTAATCAACCCCATAATCGAGCAACTTGCTCAAATGGGATGCTCAATCAGGCCCTTATGGACCAAGGTAATGCTACTATCACAAAGAACTAGTCCAAGAAGTACAAGATGAACAAAGTCCACATCTTGATCAAAGCAGTCAGGATGTTGCTTTGATGAATTGGTAGGGAGAGGAGTTTTGTGGTTTGAATCATGCTGCTCTAAATTGGTCCTACACATCCATTGCAATGAATATAAGATCAAAGAAGAGGGATATTAATCTTGGTAACAAGCTAATAAGGCAAAGAATCAAACTTCTACAAGCCAACAAGTCAACAATAGACCTCAACCCACTCAGAATGACCAAATTTTGCCAAGAGGTCAAGTAGAAGCAAGTAAAGATCAGCCTAAGTCATAGTCACAATAATTGCAAGTACAAGGAGAACTTTCTATTCCAAAGGGAAAGCAAAAGGTGTGCTCAAGCTCATTTAATATTTTAGAGTATATGAAATTGTCAAATATAAACATTTATGTGTGGAATTGTTAAGCCCTTCCTAGGGAAAGGGATTAGTTGCAAAATGCTCTATCTACCCTTAGTTTGTGCAATAAGCCTTATAGGAGCAACCTAAAGTAGCCCTTATAAATACCCCTTAACCTAATGATGGACAACCTAACAAGATCAAGCCTCTTTCATTTTATGTCACCCTAATTATTGGCTAGCATTTGGTCCATAATTGTACAATAGACTCAGGACCCAGTAATTTTGTCATGCCTAAACAATTTTTTGAGAAGTTAGGTCTGACCTATGAGCCGCTTACCAAATGAGCTATCCATCTTGATGGAACAACAATGAATACTATAGGGGTTATCAAAAATTTGAGCCTTACTCTCCATGCATGTCCAAATGTTTCAATTCCTCAAGACATATGTGTTATTGATCTGCCACCTTATTTTACTCTTTGTCTAAATAGGGATTTCACTACAAAGTTGGGTAGATATTTGTCATCAAATTAGTGTCACTTCTTCTTTAGAAAAAGATATGGAATAAAAGTAACTATCAAATTGAAACCATTGGCCAAGGATCACATTGAAACCTATGTTACAAATCCTACTAATGCTAATCTTACTTTTTATGAGCATGATAAAGAGGAATAACCTACTATTTTAGAGCCAAAAACTCTTGGCAAAGGAATTCTTGATATGATTATGGATGAATGAGAAACTAAGAATCATGAGATTGATCCTTTCAATCACATGGACGAAGTTGGGCTAGGTATATACATGATACATGAACAAGATGTTGCTATCCCAAATTTGATAAAAGATCAAAAAGAGCAGCAAGATCAACAATGTAATGAACTTTGGATCTTATACTTTGATGGCTCTAGAACTAAGGTTGCTTCAGGTGGTGGGGACATGTTGATTTCTCCTAAAGGTGATAAGTATTATTATAATTTTCATTTTACCTTTAGTTGTACAAATAATACAACGTAATTTGAGGCATCAATTCATGGATTAGAGTAGGAAAGGAAGAAGAATATCAAGTGCTTGCAGGTGTTTGGAAACAAAAAACTTGTTTGCATCCAAGTGACAAATGTTAATGTCAAAAAAAATGAGTTGTTATAATTGTACAAGCATATAATTTGGGACTTAATTGAAGAGTTTGATACATTTAATTTTTTGTCCATACTAAGAAATCAAAACAAACAAGCTAATAAGTTGGCTACCATAGGAGATAAGTTTGATATTCCTAATGAGGTAAAGAATTTTGATGTTCAACATTATGTTAAGATAGTTGTACCCATTGGCAAGTGTTTGATTGTGGTAAGCAAATTATTAACTTTTTGATTGAAGAGACTGAGTTTGTAGCTGGAAATCAACAGAAGTTACAACAACAATATGATGATTAGATCATTTAGCTGATGCCAAATAAGCTTCTAAAGGGTTTAGTCACTCTTGAATCCATTTTTAACGCTGATGATTAGGTTAGAAAAGACAAAACTAGCATAATAGTGAAAGAAGAACACTATGAGCCCATTAAGATCTTCAAAGGTAAACTTTTAAAGATTGTAAAGGTATGTACTAAGGAAGAGAAACAAGATTTTGTTTTTGTTATGGTGAAAAATGGGATTAAGTGGTTTAGGACCTAACCCCACTTTCAGCCATACATTGGAATACAAAAGAGCCTAAGGAGATGATTCACTTTGACTACTTCTTGTGAAAGAGAGTCAAGGAATATCTTTAGAGTTTCTATTCCTTTGCTGCAATGAGAAGAAGTTTGCAAAATGTGAAATAATGATAAACTAAGCTAGGGAGATGAATGAAAGCAACTTGTTTAACTGCAATAACAAAAATTTACAGAACTAAAACTGAGATATCAACCATAGAACTGGAAATGAAATTATGATGTGTACTTGTCACCAAAAATTTGGGCCTGAATGAGTAGGACCAAGGCTCCACACCTTGGTCCCTGATATTGCATGGAGTTGTACTTCTAGAAATTATTGTCTAAGACTTAGCACTGTCAAATTGCCAAAAGAAGAAGAAAACCCGTGAGGACTAGGGCACCACACCTTGGTCCTGGACCAAGGTGCCATGCCCTGGTCTCAGAAATATGAGATTTGTTCCTATCCTTGAGTTTTCACCTGTATGTTCTATCAATTTCAAAGATCGTGCATCCGTCAGATTTTTGTACATACACCTGCAACTTGGAAAAGGGTGTTTTGGGTGGCTATATAGGGTTTTTCCTTAGTCAAACCTCTTTTTTTGGTGATTTCCACCAAACCCTAAGGGAGAGGTACAAGCCAATCAACAATCGATGATCTCCTATTATTTTTCAATACCTCCAAAGCTTCAATGGATGATGAATATGGTTGATGAAGACTTGATAAATGTTTGATTTTTTGATTGAAGACTCCACATAACCTACACTTTCACTTCATAAGAGGCTCCTTCAATTTCTTGTAGATGTATCCCTCAAATGAGAAAAATAAAGGATATATGTCTGAAACCATAACTTATTTTTTATCATAGGCAAACCTAGAAATTTATTTATTTTTTGATCGATAAAAGGTCAAGGCCAAAGAATTATTAATTTAAAAAATAGATAGATTTACATTTACACCTTCATTCGATGTGGGCAGTGGTAGGAAAGAATGGAGGGAAGAAAACCTTTGTTCTAGCCCAGATCCCTCAAGGATCAGAAAAAATTAAGAAATTAAGAATGTGATACAAAATGGAGATACAAGATCACAAAGAGAACTTGTCCAAAATAATGAAGATTGTATGTAGAAATCCTCTGTGTAAAGTTGAGCAGTAGATTGCCCATCTCTTGGGGTGATGCTGCCATTTGTGGGCAATAGTTCTTACTATTCCTAAAACATAGGGTTAAGCATGCTCTGCTCCTTATGCTGCACAAAATCTTGAGAAAAACTCTTACCAAAATGTTAGGAAAAGGAAAACCGAACAGGTCAACTTATACAATATATCATACCTACCTGGATGGTCACCCTGTTAGGATACACAGCTCAAAATATTAGTCTCAAAAAATCTCTAGAAACATAATGCGAAAGTGATTACCCATCAAAGAGCATAAACTCGATAAATCTTAACGAGGCAAATTCTATAAATATTCCTGCAAAGAGATCACGGGGAGCTACCATCTTAAAGAATATGTTTCGAGAGCCTTCCAGACACTTATTGAGTGTCATGGGAAAGCTTTAAGTGAGATAAAATTTTATCAAGTCGACCCTTAATCTAATAATATGATGTTGGAGATTACTGGGAAGAAAGACGAAAATTGACATATGCATCTGAGATTGATTTAACTTAAAACTGAGAGAACATGTAGGAAAATAGGAAACTATATATGAATATGATTATATAGATGTGAGTCTGAACAAAATCCTAATATATAATGTGAATGATGATAAGATATATAGAAATATAAATACAAATATAAATATATATATATATAGATATAGATATATATATGTACACATACATGTATATATGATTATATATATATATATATATATATATATATATATATATATATATATATATTGCAACCATGGAAGGCCTAGAAAACCTGAAGGTGGTTGGGGTCGATCATACATAGGGAAGAGGATGACGCATAGCATATAGATAGCTTAACAAAATAATGAAGCTAAGTTAAAGAAACCTAGAGACATTAAAGCCTATAAGCTTCTTAAGAATAGAACAAGAGACAAAACATCAAGAATATAGGGAACCGAAAAGGTAGAATAGAGATGAGGATAGCTAGGTAAGTGTTAGTCCTAAAAGAAGGCAATATCTACATAAATAATAATACCTATATATCCATGATCACATATATCCGAGAGCGAGATATACCAGCACGTTTATATACGTATGCTCATTAATGTAAGGTATTGCCTCCTTCTAGTCTTAAAGCTTATCTTAGCAGAGTAGCAAGACTGAAAAAGCTAAATTTAGGAGTGATCAAATATAAGGAGGAAATACTTAAACGTCTAAGTCTAAGATGGATAAATCTAAATAAGAGAATGAAAATGGTTATATAATCATCATTTTCATTAATACCATGGTAGCCCATAAGTCATCAAGCGGGTGTAATAGAATCTTATTAAGATATCCGGGTTCAAATAATATAGATGAGACCCAATGATGTCTCATCGATATAGAAGGGCCATCAAAGAAAGGAAGCATCGATGAACTTCAGAAAAGACTCATCGAAGACAGTAATTCCATCGAAAAAAGATATCGAGGAAAGCGGAGATGGTTTTCATCGACGAGAAAAGATCTTCGAGGAGATAATACCATCGGTGCAACATAAAAAGAACTCACCGAAAGGAATGTTCTCATTGAAAGAATAATGTCGATCAGAAAAAAGGAAGCTACATCGATAAAAGATATAGATGAGGAAATAGGTTTTGAGGAAGTTAAAAGGCATGCCTCCGATACGCATGGTTTCATCGATGCGACTTATCGGTAGAAGATGATTAGGGAGGATAAAGAAAGGCTTCGGTGAGACAATAGATCCATTCATCAACAGGGCATGATGATTTCAATGGCAAAAGTGTTTTGGTGGAAAAAATAAAGGAGGTCACTAAAGCCCGAGGTTTCTTTGACATAAAAACCCAATGGATATCAGATATGTATCGGTGAGGAAACAACCAAAGTGACCGAGCATAGTATTTCGATGAAAGAAGGAAATACTTGATCGAAGTAATATTCGAAATAAAAGTATCATCAGTGGAAATAGGAGTTCGATGATGAGAAGAATCGAGCAATGGCAGAGCTGTATTGGGACAAAGACTTGTCAATTTGTGTTAACCATATTCTATCCAATTATTTCCAGACAGAGAACAACATGAAGATATTAAATAGTGATGTTATGGTGCATAAAGATGATAAGAAGCCGATATTCAAGGATGAAAGATCAGTAAACTTCAGGAGACTCATTAATACCATGGTAGCCCACAAGTCATCAAGTGGGTGTAATAGCATTCTATTAAGATATCCGGGTTCAAATAATATCGATGAGACCCAAAGATGTCTCATCGATATAGAAGAGCCATCAAAGAACAGAAGCACCGATGAACTTTAGAAAAGACTCATCGAAGACAGTAATTCCATCGACAAAAGATATCAAGGAAAGCAAATATGGTTTTCATCAATGGGAAAAGGTCTTCGAGCAGATAATACCATCGATGCAACATAAAAACAACTCACTGAAAGGAATGTTCTCATCAAAAGAATAATGTCGATTAGGAAAAAGGTATCTACATCGATAAAAGATATCGATGAGGAAATAGGTTCTGAGGAAGCTAAAAGGCATGCCTCTGAAATGCATAGTTTCATCGATGTGACTTTATTAGTGGAAGATGATAAGGGAGGATAAAGAAAGGCTTCAGCGAGACAATATATCCATTCACCGACAGGGCATGATGATTTCGATGGAAGAAGTGTTTCGATGGAAAAAATAAAGGAGGTCACTGAAGCCCGAGGTTTCTTCGACATAAAAAACCTAATGGATATCAGATAGGTATCTGTAAGGAAACATCCATAGTGATCGAATATAGTATTTTGACGAAAGAGGGACAAAGACTTGTCAATTTGTGTTAACCATATTCTGTCCAATTATTTCCAGACAGAGAATGACATGAATATATAAAATAATGATGTTGTGATGTATAAAGATGATAAGTTAAGCCAATATTCAAGGATGAAAGATCAATAAACTTCAAGAGACTCATTTATACCATGGTAGCCCACAAGTCATCAAGTGGGTGTAATAGCATCCTATTAAGATATCCGAGTTCAAATAATATCGATGAGACCCAATGATGTCTCATCGATATAGAAGGGACATCGAAGAAAGGAAGCACCGATGAACTTTAGAAAAGACTCATCGAAGACAGTAATTCCATTGACAAAAGATATCGAGGAAAGCGGAGATGGTTTTCATTGGCAGGAAAAGGTCTTCGAGGAGATAATACCATCGGTGCAACATAAAAGGACTCACCGAAAGGAATGTTCTCATCAAAAGAATAATGTCAATTAGGCAAAAGGAAGCTACATCGATAAAAGATATCGATGAGGAAATAGGTTTTGAGGAAGCTAAAAGGCATGCCTCCGATACGCATGGTTTCACCTATGCAACTTTATCAGTGGAAGATGAAAAGGGAGGATAAAGAAAGGCTTCGGTGAGATAATAGATCCAATCACCGACAGGGCATGGTGATTTTGATGGAAGAAGTGTTTCGGTGGAGAAAATAAAGGAGGTCACCGAAGCCCGAGGTTTCTTCAACATAAAAACCCAATGAATATCAGATAGGTATCGGTGAGGAAATAGCCATAGTGACTGAATACAGTATTTCGATGAAAGAAGGAAATACTTGATCGAAGTAATATTCGAAATAAAAGTATCCTCAGTGGAAATAGGAGTCTGATGATGAGAAGAATAGATCTGAGGCAGAACTGGATCGGGACAATGACTTGTCAATTTGTGTTAACCATATTCTGTCCAATTATTTCCAGACAGAGAATGACATGAAGATAATAAACAGTGATGTTGTGATGTATAAAGATGATAAGTTAAGCCGAAGTTCAAGGATGAAAGATCAGTAAACATCGAGAGACTAATAAGAATGTATATAAATATATATATATGTATATATATATATATACATATATATACATATATATATACATATATATACATACATATATATATATATATATATATGTATATATATATAAGAATATATATATATATATAATAATATAAATATAAATATATCAAAATATATATATATAAGTATATATATAAATGTATATATATAAATATGAATATATATGGCTGTATATATATATACCTGTAAATGTGAATCAAGGATCTAACTTAATATAGGTGTTAAGATAATATATGTGTGTGTGTGTGTGTGTGTGTGTGTGTGTGTGTGTGTGTGTGTGTGTGTGTGAAATGCCTATATATCTGTAAAGAGAAAATTATTACATGCGTTGAGAGTGCTTATCTGTCCTAGATAATTCATGAAAGGGTCCTGGGCCACAAGAATGTGAGATAAAACCTGCATATATATATATATATATATATATATATATATATATATATATATATATATATATATATATATATATATATATATATATATATATGTATGTATGTATGTATGTATGTATGCATGTATGTATATCTATACACATACATATACATATACACACATATACATATACACATATATATACATGTATATATACATGTGTATATATATATATGTATATGTATATGTATGTATATGTATACGTATGTATATGTATATGTATATGTATACATATATATATATATATACATATATACATATACATATAGATATATACATATATACATATACATATACATATATATACATACATACATATATATATATACATATACATTTATACATATACATATAGACATATATATGTATATATATATAGAGGCTGAATATGAGGATGGATGACTAAATCAAGGTAAGGGTCTGATAATGAAAGTTCCTAGATAAGTATATACAAAAATATTAGATGAGGGGCCTCTCCTTGGGCTAAAGGATGGAAGACTAAATGGGTATGAAAGAGAGGAGTAAAAATATATGATTGAGATTTGTATTTTAATGATTATATTTGACCATGGATTGAGCCTAACTACCTAATTTAAAGTCTAGGAGAATGGATATATGGGCATATTTAAACTGAATGTTTGTCTGAGTATCTATACATAAATACAGGGGGCAGGAAGAGGAATGAATAAGGGGGTTAAAAAATAGTCTAGGAAAGAGAAACGTAAGGGGATGAAATGAGAAACATGCTATCGACCACTTAGGACACTAAAACAAAAGAGGGGGTTGCCTTAAGGTGGCATAGATAGGAGATTGATTCCATCAGCTCCCAAGTTGGCCAACTCATCTGCTCTTTTATTGCCCTCCCTATAAATATGATTGACTGTGAACCTATCAGAATCTCTGCATAATTCAAGAGCTTTTGGCAGCAAAGTATTTAGTCTCCAATTAGGCATACTACCTTTCCTCAGAGCATTGACAGTTATAGCCGAATCTCCTTCAATTTCCAAGTTCTTAACTCCTAGTTTCCTGCATAAATGCAAACCCTCCACCAGGGCCATAAGTTCTGCCCAATTGTTGGTGTTGATGCCAACTGGAGAGCCAAGGGTTGCTAGTTCCTTTCCTTCCCAATTATGAACAACACATCCTATCCTTGCTTGCCCTGGGTTGCCACGGGGTGCCCCATCAAAGTTTAGCTTCATCCAACCTTCGCCTGGGGGCTGCCATCTACATGCATCCCTTGATCAAAGACTTGTAATAGGACCATCTCCTACAAAGGGAGGAAAGGATAAACCTTCCCAATGTTTTATCATATTTTAATCCCAATAAGTGATAGAGGCATTCTTCAATGTTCTTGATGACAGTCGGTAGTTCATGAGCTCAGTGATAGCTGACTCTATCCTGTTAATGATTTTGGGAACCTCTAGTTTTTCATTCTTAAAGAGACGTATATTTCTCTCCTTCCATAGTTCCCACATAATGGAAGAAGGAAGAGTTGTCCATAAACCTTCAAAGAGACAGCCATGCCTGAGGAGAGGCCATGCCTTGAGCATTCCAAAGATGGTGTGGGGGAAGGCCGCAGACCATTCAAGTTTGTTAGTGAACCAGATCCAACATTTGTGAGCAAAGGGATAGTTAAGGAGGATATAATTGGTGTCTTCCGTGTCTACCTCGCAAAGAGGACATCTACTAGAGCCCTCATACCCCAATCTTCTAAATTTGTCCACAGTTAGGAGCTTGTTCTGAACTGCAAGCCAGGAGAAGATACCTGCCTTAGGCAAACAGTATTTATCCCAGGAAAGTTTCAAGGGAAGCTTAGTCATAGGTCTTATAAAGGATTTGAAGATGAGAGAGTACCCATCCTTGGAGTTGTATTCTCCTTGTAAGGAGCCATCCCAGACGAGCTTGTCCTCAACCTGACCTAAGGAAATGTTCCTTGATTTAAGAATTGCCATAAGTTTTTATTTATCCCTTACCGGGATATCTTCATCTTCCTTCTTGATCCACTGCCAACCAGCCCCATCCTCTAAAGAGGAGATATAGTTGTTTAACAGGGGTCCTCAATGAGATTTGAGAAGGATACGAGTAGCACCAAAGTCATGGATATTATCAATAGCCTTATATCCACCCCATGGATCCAACCAGAAAAGAGCTTTATCCCCAGACCCTAGGTTCCAAGTAAGTCTGTCAGAGATAATCCTCCTATAGTCTAACATAAAATTCCATAGGCAGGACCCTTTGGGAGGGTTGGTTTCTCTAAAGATTTGGATAGGATTCCCTCCATTAAGGTATTTGTGGTGTAGAAAGTGAGCCCATTTGAGGTGGGGGGTTCTGAACATCCTCTAGACCAACTTGGCACCCAAGGCTTTTCCCTGATCACGAAGGTTTTTAATGCCAACTCCTCCTTCTTCTTTAGGTTTGCATATCTTGTCCTAGGATATGAGTGATATTTTACGATTGTTGTTAGCACCTTGCCAAAAGAAAGTCCTGAGATGCTTGTTGAGCTCTGTAAGTTTAGAACAAGATAATTATTGACAAGAGAGCTGGTAAATGGGCATAGCTGACAAGACTGATCTAAGCAAGGTTGCTCTACCTGCAGATGAGAGCCATTTTCCTTTCCAAGTGTTAATCCTAGACTTGATTTTATCCTCCAAGTTGACCCATAATTTTGAGGGTCTTCTACCCTTGTCAAGGGGAATGCCTAGGTATTTGCAAGGAAGAGTTCCTTCACTAATCTCTAGGACATTGCTGATCACTTTTTCTAAGGAGGGGTCTATGTTGAACATAAAAATTGAAGACTTGGTTAGATTCACCTCTTGACCCAAGGCTAGCATATAGGAATTAAGGATTCCTTTGAAGGTGCTCACTTCCCTTACACTTCGCTGCCCAAAAAGCGTCGTGTCATTGACAAATTGCTGGTGGGTAAAGGGAGGGAGGCCGCTGGTAATTGGGATTCCTAGGATCCCACCTTCCTCTTTGGCCTTAGAGATGGATCTACCTAGGGCTTCAGCCATGATGATGAAGAGGAAGGGGGACATAGGATCTCCTTTCCTGAGCCCTCTTGAGCTACTGAAGAAACCTTGTGGGGAACCATTAACCAAGACCAAGAATTTGGGGGTGGATATACATTCAAAGATTAGGTTGATCCAGGATTTGGAAAATCCAAAGGCCTCCAAGCATTTGCATAGGAAGTTCCAATCAACTTTGTCATAAGCTTTGCTTATGTCTAATTTGACTAGAATACTTGGGGCCCTGTTGAGCTGGACCAAATGAAGGGCCTCTTGGGCTATAATAACCCCATCATAGATTGATCTATCTACTACGAAGCTGGTTTGTTCTTCACTAATGATAATGGGGAGAAGATTCTGGAGTCTGGCTGCTAGGGTTTTGGTTAAGAGTTTGTACAGAGTGTTGCAAAAACTATTGGTCTGAAGTTATTAAAACTTTCAGGATTCTCTTTTTTGGGGATGAGAGCTAAGAAGGTATTGTTGATTTCTTTGAGAATCTTACCAGAGTTCCTAATACCTTCTAAGGCATCTATGATCTCTGTCCCCATAAGACCCCAACATTTTTGGAAAAAGATAGTGGGGAAGCCATCTGGGCCCAGGGCCTTGTCGGGATTCATCTTCATAAGGATAGATTTAACCTCCTCCTCAGATAATTTCTTTGACAAGATTTTGTTGTGGTCATCGTTAATGAGTTTTAGAAGATTCTTGATAATATTGAGTTGGCCTCTAAGGTTGGAGCCTTCAATATTGTTTAAGATTTTATCAAAAAACCTTGCTGCCTCAGAGGCAACATCATTCGGTTTAGACAAGATGGAACCCTAGAAATTCTTAATTTTAGAAATTCGATTGACCCATCACCTCTGCTTAGTACTATTGTGGAAAAACTTAGTATTTTGGTCCCCATCACTCAACCAAGTCTCTCTCAATTTTTGTTTCCAAAAGATCTCTTCATTTGAGAGTGTCTTTTCATATTCAGAGAGTAGAGCCTTTTCTTTGAGGAAGATATGCTCATCCATCCCCTTCTCAAGAACCTCAATGTTAACATTCTTAAGATCATTTTCTATTAGGAGTTTTTTATCAAAAATATTTCCAAAATTAGTCATGTTCCATTCTAAGAGCTTCCTTTTGATAATCTTTAACTTGCTTGTGATAATAAACATCTTCAAACCAGAGAAAACAAAGCTTCTCCACCAGTTCTCAATTAAGTTTAAAAAGTTATCATCTCTGAATCACATGCTCTCAAATTTGAAGGGACATTTTTTAGGGGAGTGGTCAGATAATAAGATTAGTTGGAGTGGGAAATGGTCAGATCATGCTAAAGGGAGGGGTTCTGCATTCAAGGTAAAGTTAAGCTCAGAGAGCCCTCCATGGATAAAGACAATATCTAGTTTCTCAGCAATGTTACAGAAACCAAGCCTTCTGTTGTTCCAGGTGAAGGCATTATCTGACGTCTGGATTTCCAACAGGGAGTTCTTATTGATCTAATGATTGAAATCTAAAGCCACTGGAGGAAATTTGTTGCTACCTCCTCTTTTGTCTACTGCCTTAGTGATAGCATTGAAATCTCCCCCAATGATGCATACATCATTCGGGAAACTTCTAAGGAAAGACTCCAATTTCACCCACACCCTAGCCTTATCCCTATTTTGGATAGGACCATAAACGTTAATCAATTTGAATCAGGTTATTTTTATAACTTACTACTTCTCCTCCCATCCAATTCTACTTAATATCTAAAGGTGTAAATGAGATGAATCTAGAGTCCCAAATGATGGCTAAACCCCCAGAGGCCCCTGTAGCAGGGGAGTGCTTTAGCTATCTAACGCCTAGTTTTTTCTCAAAAAGGGCTATCTCAAAGGAGTTCATTTTGGTTTCTTAGATTAACATTATATCTAGTTTAGAATCAGAGATGTAGTGCTTTAAGATGCAATGTTTTTTAGGGACATTTAGATCCCTAACATTCCATGTTATGATTTTCATGGCTTTGTGGGGAGGAACTTCCCCTCCCCTGCATTGAAAAGATTAGATATTTTAGACTGACCCTTTGCTTCTTCATCCTTTGATCTAAGTTCAGCAAGGGATCTCCTGCCTCTTTTCTTACTGATTTTAGCATAGTCAGGAGAATATTTACTTCTTCTAGAGTTGAGAATGCCTAGAGTGTTTGGGTTATCATTTTCTAAGTTGTCTAATGCTATAAAAAGTTCATCTATTTCTATGTTGACTCTAGCTATATTCATTAGATTTTTGACATAGAGATCCCTTTGTCTTGCTAGTTCCTCATCATCACAAATTTCATCAACCAATTGATCCATGAGGTCATTTACTACTTCTTCCCCTACAAATTTGGTAATGATGTTAACTTCCCTAGCAACTCGATCACTCTTAGATCCTACAATTGAATCTGAAACAACCATCACAGATGGAGGATGGACCTTTGACACCTCAAAGGTCTCCATTCTTGAGACTTGAGAGATTAGTTGACCCTGCACAAGTGCCATTCCTGGATTCAGGGGAGGCCTATCCCTCTCTAATTTCTCTAAGGAGGAGGTGGGTACCATTTAAGGGGGAGACCTCAAAGGAATTAGCCTCTCTAGTGGGATGAGAAAGCTAGATGATGGCAGATTAGTCAGTCTGGGTTGCTCTTTCTGAGGGAGCACCTCACTGATTTCACCTTCTTCCAGGTCTCGATGCCAAAGTAATGAGTCAACTATAGGTGGATTAATAGTTGGCAATGGAGGAAGAGGTGGGTGAGATATATTAATAGGGGAGCTATGAGGACATAAGTCCATGGTGAGATGATTAGGGTTGATATTAAACTTATAGCCTTCAAACGTAAAACCCCCTCCTTCCATAAATCTAAATGGAGTGCATTTAGATTTGAGGACCGATTCAGAGAAAGGTTTCTCATAGGGGATCTTCCTCGGTGTAGAATCTTTGAAAGAGCCATCATAAAAGGGCAATTCTAGGGTTAAGCATAAATTGTCGCATTTCACTATTATGGGCTCTATAGATTTAATGTTAATATTCATATTAACAATCAAAAGTTGGTTAAAGAAGTTTAGGGTTGATTTTTTAACTTCTACAAATTTCCCTATTTTGTTACCTGTTATTCTTAAGAACTCATTATTTCGCAATTCTATAGGGAATTTATCAAGTGAAATTGCTCTATTAACCATGCAGGAATTAAATTGAGATGGAAGAAAGAGGGGTTGCCATATCCGGCAATCAAATCCTAGACTTTTGAATGTTAATATGTCCCCGTTTAGCAAAGAATTTCTCAAACTCTGATTACCACATTCAATAGCTAAGAAATTATTGTTGGCATTTTGATGATTATGTTGTGATTGTCATTGATGGACACACACTTGCTATCAGATCACTTTTTGAATGTATGAATTATGCTCAACCAGTAATTATTCCAAACCGGTATCATGTTGTAGTATTTAGACTATTAATGTTATGCAGAAAGTGTTTACCAATCTCAAGTGATATAAAGACCCAAATGGCATAGAGAGATCAAGCAGTTTAAGGATCTCAAGTGGAGAGGAGCAAAGGAGCCAGAAGTGGCAGTTATATTTTTCCCAGTCTTCAATTTTTGTCAACCGGAAATCTATTTGAATCGGTATTACTCTGAGTTACCAATCGGTAACCGGAAAATTTGTATAAACTGGTAATACTCTGTGATGAGTTACCAACTGGTATATTTTTGTGATGAGTTACCATCCACCAACACTTTGACAGTGATTTTGTGTCATGTTACCAAATGTGTCTAGATACAATAAACCTAGGAACTTGCAATGTAATCCTATTAGACTAACATGAAATCAGATTCCTTTTTAGGACATCATGTCTAGGGTTTTGTGTGTGTATGTATGAGTATAGCTGTTAGGTTTTGGTGGTCGTTGAAGCTCTTGTATGTGCGATCTTAACTGAGAAGATCAAGCCTATGTACTGCAACAGTGTGTGGATTTACTGAAGACTGAAGTAATGCTGAAGAGCATTAGCTATGAGCTACAATGGATTTAATCAAGTAGACTGTGCCATTTGCTAGATCATTCACTTGTTGATTACTCACATCTTTGACAAGTCAGAAACCCTTAACCAGGTAGGCCCAGAAAAGCCTTTGTAAATCCTCTAACAAGGTGGTTCACATCTGTGGATTTGAAATCCTCTCACAAGGTAGTCTTGAATCAGACTTATCTCCTAACAGAGATTGAGATTCCTAACAGGATTTGTTATGGTAAAGAACATTGTATGACCTTAACCGATCTGGTTACTATTCTGCGGATAGTTACTTGTGAGTTTCATCTCACCGTGTTTTTTCCCATTTGGGTTTCCACATCAAAACTCTTGTGTTATGGTGATTGTGCTTCTATGGGTGAATGCCTTATTTTCTATTTGATTTGCATGTCTGTTAACCGGTTTATTTGTTAAACTATTTTACCAGTTTACTGCTAGACTGTTAAAGTGTTTAAGTACAGTATTTTTTGGTATACTAATTCACCCCCTCCCCCTCTTAGTATTCATCAATTGGTATCAGAGCCAACCTTTCTATAAGTCTAACCACTTGGAAAGAGATATGGGGGAATACACTGTGAGGGAACTTACTTATTGGCTCACTCAGAATGAGCAAGCCTATGATGAACTTAAGGTCAAATAAAAGGCCTCTCAGGAAAAAAGAAGAGAGCATGCTGAAAAACTGATGGAGCTAACTAAAAATAGTTCTTTTGATGAAGCGGACATGGAAGCCCCAGTCCAAGAAGTTCAAAAACTGAATGAGTCCAATGCCAACCTAAGAAGGGAACTTGAAGGACTAACTATCAGAATGTGTCAAGAGCTTGAGAACCGGAGGAAAGCTGAAGATCTAGTAAAAGACAAAGCTCATGAGATCTCCAAGCTGAAGCAAGAGATCAGTGCACTTACCACTCATCTTCTTGAAAATAAAATGGAAAAGGAAGGAATCCAAAGTGAACTAAACATGGCTATTTTTGAGATTGCAACCTTGAAGGAATCCAATGCTGCTATTTCCAAATAACTCACTGAGTCAAAGGAAATACTTGCCAAATTCAATAAGAGCACTGTCAAGCTAGAACAAAAGCTTGAATCAGCTAAACTGGTAAAGAATACCAATGGACTTGGTTTCTCTGAATATGAGGAAGGTGAGACCTCTGGAACAAAAGATGGAGCATCAAAGAAACAACCAACATCTAAGGATAAAGGTAAGCAAATGTTCAAACCTGTTTGCTTTAATTGTCTCAAGGAAGGACACACTGCTAATGTATGTAGAAGTAAGGCTTACAACAATTTTCCTTATTTTCTAAACGATAAGCCTAGACCCAATAGATTCAATGGTAATTGTTATGCATGCAACAAGTTTGGGCATAGAGCATTTGAATGCAAATCTGTCATGCACAATACCAGAAGGTATCCTCAAAGGAGTCAAGGATTTTTTCCTGAATCCTTTGAGAATCAGAACCCAAACCGATTTAATACCTATAGTCATCAGTCAGGTAGCGGTGGCTATCAAACGGCAACCGGATGGAGAGAAAACTATTGGATTTGTCATGGTCATGGTCACGCTACTATAACATGCAGAAGGAAGAATGGAAACATGATTAATGGACCTTGGAGAGCACCTGGAATGGTTTTCTATCATTACAACAAACTGGGTCATATAGCAAGATTCTGCAGAACAAGAAAGAGTATATCAGATGATATACCAGTCACTCCGAAAGGAAAGATTGATGTTGAAATTATTCAAGCAGATATAAAGAAAACCTGGAAGAAGAAGCCAGAAGAAGTGATTCAAGTAGAACCGATTTTTGCACCTAGTGTGGAAGTCGTTGAACCAGCAAACTAAGCATCAGAAAAGCTTAGGGGGAGAAAACAGTGAAATATCTCGAACCCCCAGTTTACACTAGTAAAAGACCTCAATCGGTATGTGATACCTATCAGTTGGCAAAAGATCGGAAATGGTAAAAGGAAAATTAGGGTTTACGCCCTAATAGTGGAGCATTTATTGTGGTAGGTGAAGAACTTGTTTAAAAGAATTTTTCAAAGTCATTTTTCACTTATCAGTTCACGAGTGAAGAAGTTTTCAAGCATAGAGCGAAGAAAAGCGATTTGGATTGCGATTCAAAGAATTTATCAAAATCCAAAAGAAGAATCAGAAGCAAACATCTGTTGGTGAAGTATAGAACACAAAGCGGTATTTCAACAACCAAAGGAGTGTGTAGTGAAGTTTAAATTGTGAGCCCTAAATTTTGACTTACGAAGGTATGTTTTCAAAATTATCTGTTTATCATGGCTTCCGCAACACATGCTAGTTCTAGTGCATCTGATGATTCTATAGACTTCATTTAATGGAAGGCAAAATACAATGCCCTATATCAAATACCCGCCGGTGTTATAGTGGAGGAAGGCATTTCTGATTACATTGACTGTAAGATTGAAGATCTAGGATCTCTGATGATCCATTCTCAGTTTTGTTTGTTTTGTAGGAAGGACAAAAATATTAAACCAGAATTCAGCATTCTAGAAAAGAAGAAAATTCAAAATGCTATCTATTTCCTTGAAGAATTTTCAGATGATCACATCTGCATTATTCTAAGCAGAGTACATGGTGATAAAATGTACTTAGAGTGGATGCATGATATTACACCAGAAGCAATTCATGGCATCACCGGTTTTTACAACGTCGATGAAGTGCCATCCCTAAGGAAGATTAGCAAGACAGAAATGACTAAGCTCACCAATTCAGTGAGTGATTCACAGAGAATGACTGTCAATTCTATTAAGGATGATCTAGTCAAATATGCATGTATGGTGATAGGATACTGAACGTTCCATGCCAGCAGAATCAACTCTGTCTCTGTTGCAGCGGTAAATGCCACCTACAGGATGATCAAGGAAGATGCATCGTTTGATCTGTGCACTTGTATGCAAAGACAACTTCTGTTGAACCTCAAGTCGATCAAACAGGACAATGCCTTGAGATTTAAGCTTGGACAACTATTGGTTGGGTTGTTCTTCTACTTCCAATGCTATTTTCCAGGAGTAGGTGATATTCAGTGGTCTGTTGACCAACCGGTGACAAAGAAAATCAAGGAAAGCCTACAAGCGGTAGGAACTGGTTATCCGAAAGTGCTGAACAAATACTTTGATGAGTTCAGATGCAAAATGAACCAAAGGGTGAGAATATCCGATGATATTGTCAAGAAATATGAAGATGACATTTGCTTCACCATCAGAGTTGATGAGTGCATAATGGAGGCGGTTGAGCCTAGACAAGAAGAAGTGGAACCGATGGGATATGAGGTAATGTATGACATGCTAGATGGGTATGCCTCTACCCTAATCGCCTCACCCCTTGTGTTGTTCACCAAAAGTGATTAACCCAAGTACACCTGCAATCCTTCTATGAAATGGCCAATTTCAGTCTATGAGACACATTAGGGCTTGAACAACATAACATAGGACCCTAATTGATCCTCCTGCACTTCAGGTTCTGCTAGACCTAGGGGGGGACACCCTTTTGATGCATGAAATTAATTCATCTACTCACCATGATAGCATCAATGAAGCAGATAAACCATTCCACAAGCTCAACAAATTAGATAACACATATAGATTGGTTGGATCTTGCACAAATAATGGGTGAAACAGAGCCTTGGAAGGATAGAACACAAACCCCTAAACATAAAGGGAAATAGATTTGTCTTTAATTTGAATTAATCAGAAACTATCCCCAAATCTGCAAGACCAGTGCCTTGTTCATTGGGCAACAAAGTCACACACAGAACTACAAATATGCATCTTAATCACAAATTGGTTCTCCTTAAATGATATTCCTGCATTAATACCTTATACTAATGCATTACTCAATTTATTCATAGAATTATCATATCTGGGACACATATTTCATTTATTCATGACTGATTACAAAGTTTAAAACCTTCATTGAAGGATGCCCACAAGCAATCATAAAATCTCCTTGAAATTGACAAATTTCATCCTCCTTGAGGATTCAATTCACAATAATGGAATACACACACAAAGACAATAATGTGGGAAATTTACTCATGCCTGACACAAGTAAGATCTACAACTAGACAACAATTTACTATCCTGCAATGTAATCTCTATACCCTGAAAAGATTCATAGAAATTTACAAATTTGGGTCAAGCAATTTCAGAAATGGAAGCCATGAAAACTGGAGCCCTTCCTCACAGAATTTTGGAACCTGTACAATGAGAAGAAAATTGGAATCAGAAGGAGAGGGAAAAAACTAGGTTTCATCAGAACAAGCCAAGTGTCTCTTTTTCCAACTAAATTTCACTTCCTTCATCTTTTCCATGGAAATTGCTCCCAAAATATCCAAAATTTGTTGAAATTAACTACTTGATTGGATTCCTTATCCCGAGAGCTTTCCGGTGATATATGATACTTGCCATTTTGAGCAAAAATGGACCTTTGGGTGAATTAATTCTGAACATTGATCCATCATTTAAATTTTTCGAAATTCTTATATAGTTTGCACTATACATTTAAATTTGATTTTTCATCCATTTTTGCCTCTAATTTTTGACTAACACCCTACCACGTGGCAGCCTCTGATTCACCGATAGGATCCACTGGGTGCCACCTTGGATGACACTTCATCACTCTGCCACGTGTCTGCCACTAGGCTGCTTGCTCATCGCCACGTCATCTCCATGTGTCTGCCACCTATGCGCCATGTCATTGCCATGTCACTGGGACCCACAATCTGGACCTCCACCTGGATCTACCACCTTTCTTTCATCATTTCATGATGGCTAACGAGCTTGCATCTTTCCTTCGCGAATCCACGTGCATGTCGGATCATCTGGAACCTGTAGGGTCTTTAACTTTGGTTTTTCACACATGTTTTTTCACTATTTCGTAGACCTTAACTGACAATCATCTTTCTTTGGAGAATCCATGAGCACCATCCGATCTCCTCAACATGCTCACCGGTTAATCTACTCTTCTTCTACAAAATTCGCCTACCTCAGGATCTGTGCTTGTGTGGGGTCCACTTGTCGCCATTTGTCAACCTCCTCGGTCACCTCGAGAAGCATGCCCACGCGCATGGGGTCCACCTTGCACACCCATCAGCACCATCCATCAAAAGCCTCTTATGGCTTTGACACTATGGATGAGTGTGTTTATGGATTTAAATATCAAAAAATGCTCCCGCCCAACCAATGTGGGATAATAGCATTTAGCCTAGGACAGTGTATTTTGAAGATTTCTGAGTTTTTCATGGCTGTCATTCTTCTAAATTTTCAAATTCTCCAACTCCATTCCATCTTCAATGCCTTTACCCATCCATACTGTTGCTAAATGCATTGGTTTTAAAAGTGAAAACCCTTTACCATGCCACATTCTACAATTTTATTTGCATTTGGTTGAAATTTTAATAAGCATTGACCCATATGCCACGCATAGGGAGGGAGGAATAAGTTTGGTTTACCTTTGCCAAATCTGCATTTAGTTTTAAACTTCCCCATTCTCCCACTCTCTATGCAGCAGGCTAAACTGGTGCTTGTATTTGCTATTAAAGTTTTTAAAAAATTCTTTACCATGTCACACAGGTTGTTGCTTGCATTTGCTTGGTTTCTCAATGCTTTTACAATGCCACGTTCTGGGAGGAGGGAAGATGGTAGCACATTGCATGCCAAAATAATTTTGCTTGAAATTTTCAATAGCCATGTGAGGGAGGAGGGAAATCTTTTACCAACAGATTGCATTTCACTGAAGACTTCAACCCACACCACACTCCAGAGGTTTGGCTTAATGCCTGCCAATTTCATCGCTTGAAATTTATAAAAACTCTCAAAACCATGATTAATGCACAGGAAGATGTTGGCTGGCATTTTACATGCCAGTTATATTTGCTGAATGATCAATCCACTCTCCATTCCACACCATCTCCCAAATACAATTGCATTTTTTTTTTAAATCTCTTCTCTGTCGCTGAAGGAGGATTTGGCATTAAAATCACCAATCTGAAATTGCCTAGAGGTCTACAGTCTTTTCAACCCTCATGACATGTCTCGTGATTACAATCCATATTTAGATATTCTAAAAATCTCTCAGTGAACAAAGTCGCCAATAAAATAATACGGCATAGGCATGAGCCAGGTCGGGCCCCAAAGTGGGTCCGACTAAAAAAATTTCTTTTTCATGCAACTGAACTCTGAAATGCCTTAGAAACCTTGAATGTACCTCTAGAAATGATCAACGTCATTTTCAGATCATCAGACTGAATTTCACAACTTTTAGGCACTTGCGCCACATTTTCGCATTTAATCACGAAGACATAATTTTCAAACCGGTCAAAACACCTTTCTGGACCTCGCCATCTGATAGGCGTGTACTCTGATATACAAGGATGAACTCTACCAAATGTTTTTTCAAGATGAGTCCTGAGTGAAGAGATATTAATTTTTGAAAATGACCAACTGGCTTTGTCGACACTGTGGACCTGATGAAGTCAATGTTCTAGCAACACATGATGCCTTTCTTAAAAATATCAAACAACCTTCGTAGACCCTCAAATTTGAAACACAGGTACCTTGAAGTACATATTAAATCTTTGAATTCTTAGTTCGATCAAAAGTATGATTGGGTACAAATGGCGCGCTCATGAAAATGGCTAGTTTAACTGATACGACAATGAAAGTACAGATCCTTGAAAAAGATGGCTCAATAAACCCTTTTGAAAACCGATCAAACGGATTGGCAGAGGCTTGAAATTTGAAACATGACTCATCATTTATACAAACAATAGCCCGGAACAAACATTCTGGCATAACACTCACCAAGGAAACTTTTACACTTTTGAGAAACAGGGACTTGTCAAGCAACACAAACTGCCAACAAATTGAGCTTTGAAAACCGATCAAACGGATTGCTAGAGGCTTGAAAATTTTCAAGATAATTCACATTTATGCATAGAATTGAATCCAATTCGAAATTCTTCATGATGATTAATAGGGCAAAAGATATAAACACCCAAAGTAGGCTACTCAATAAAATCTGCATATGTGCCTAAAATGCACTTTCAGCTCACCCCTTGAAATGGGTACCTGATACACTTATCCAAATTGAATTCTGAAAGTTGCACATCACTGCATAGGCCAAATGAAAGGTGTAGGACACATTTCCTGAGCCTTACCCTCTAAAAATCAACTGGCTCCATTTTACCCTCTCTGACTGGGCCATTCAAATTGACTTATTTGGGAATGCAAAGCAAAATTATGAAATGGGCCTCTAAACTTGACTCAAATTTAATGAGTCCCAACACCTTGATCCAAAGGCAAAGAGAACCGGGACCTATTTGGAAAGGGTTACACTGGTTGAAGAACCCTTAGTAAAGAAGGGAAAGGTAGTGCCTTCATCATCGGCACCGGTTATCACAACAAGTCCCAAAGTGACCAAGCGGTCACTAGCAAAGAAGAAACCAGAAGCGGCACTCACCAAAGTCTTTGAGAGGAAGTGGAAGACAAAAAGCAATAAACCAGACTCAGAGGACACTGTCTCTGAAGAACAGCCTAAGAAGACTAGGCAAACGAGGAAAAAGACAAAGAGTGAACCGACAACACCTGCACCGGTAAATATTGATATTTCCTCTTACAAACCTTTGACACATTGTCAAAGAACAATTAAGAATATTAGAAGAAAAGTGCTTGCTGATTTGAAAGAGTACTTTGATGATTTTAATGATGATGAAAAGGAAGAAGTTGAATAGGAAGTCATTAATTACTTATGTATTAATGACCGGTGGCCTTCAAAAATTAAGTCTGAGACACCTGATTCTTTATTTAATTCTTTAGATAACAAATGGCGCATTTCCATAGAGAAAGAATAGGAAATAAGAGAGGAAGTATTCACACAATACTTCACTAAAGTGCCTAAAATAGAACTGTATGAAGTGGTGGAGAGATATAAGGGCCTCTTCTTCATGAGAAGAAGAAGACTCTTGTTGTTGGAAGGAAAAGTTTCAAAAGTGGTCAAAGATAACCACTCCCTTGCTCAATTAGCTTTAAGATTGCATCAAGTGGCTGAAGCCAATAGGAAAGCTTAGCAAGAACTGGAAATCACTCAACTAGATGAAGTATATGATAGTGAAGAAGAATCGGTCACTACTCAATTGGACCCGATTGATGTTGATGCCTTGAACGGTGAAAATGTTACTCTAGATGCACCAACAGAAACAAAAGGTCAGAAGAAACAGGAGGAAGACAAGAGAAAACAGGTAGAGAAAGAGAAGAAGAAATAGGAGGAAGAAAATAGAAAATAGGTAGAAATGGAAAAGAAGCAAAAGGAAGAAGAGAAGAAAAAAGTGGAAGAGGAGAGAAAAGAGGAAGAAAAGAAAAAGGAGGAGGAGAAGAGGAAACTAGAAGAGGAAAAGAAAAGAAAGGAAGAAGAGAAGAAGAAACAAGAGGAAGAGAAGAAGAAGAAGGAAGCGGAACAGGAAAAGGAGAAGAAAAAGGAAGAGGAGAAGAAAAAGGAAGAGGAGAAGAGAAAGGAGCAAGAGAAGAAGAAGAAGGAAGAGGAGGAGAAGAAGAAGGATGAAGATGAAGAGAAGCGGAAAGAACAGGAGAAAAAGAAGTCAGAAGAGGACAAGAAAAGAGCTAAAGAGAAAGAGGGAGCGGCACAGAGCACTCAAATGGAGACCCCAAAGGCATCTGGTAGTCAAGCCAAACTGGATGACATTACCAATCCCATTGACCTCCAGTCTGCAAATGAATCAGAGTTGATGTAGAGCATTAAGGTTTCCCAAGAATGCCTGGAAGTAATAAGGAGGAAGAAAGAGCAAGATGTGATCCAAGCTGCGGTGGACACTCTTACCAGTTTGATACCTGGTACCAACCTCCCCAGTACCGATTCCTCTCTTGCACAATTAAAGCTCCTATGCATAGTTGTAGAAGACCAGGTGCAAAGCCTAGAAGAGGTTGCAGAAGCAAATGCCAAGAAGGAGCATCAAAAGGCTCTGGACACTTCCTTGGTGAAAAAGTTAATAGAGCTCTGGTCTAATCTACAGAAGGCACAGAAGGACATTAGTGATGCAATGGATGAGGGAAAATTATTGCTAAGTAAGATATGTCAACCTCATCTATTCTATGATGATGTGCTTGCTCAGAAAGCCAAACTGCAATCTCATATGCAGTCATTTACAAGCACCTTCAAGACACCATATGATTCCTTCTCCACATATGGACAAACCACTCACCGGTTTCAACTCCAATCTGCAAGAATAGAGGAAGAGATAAGCAACCAGACATGTAATTTGCAGGAACTTCAACTAGGCCTACTGCCAAGACTACGAATTCTTTAGAAATGCTATCTAAACCTGGATGCCCTAATGGTCACTCAAGAGATGAGTACCTTGGATGCCATGGAAGAGAAGGTCTATCAGATGCAAATGGAGAATGAGGTTGCTACCTCATTGCTTGAATCATGGTCTTTATCCATGAAGACATTTATGCAGGACTTTAAATCGGTTTTTGAAAAGTTTCACTCTTTATTGTCATAAACTCTTTAAATCAGTTTTTAATGCTAATGGAATAGGGGTGTTTCAGCTGTACTTTGTTATTGTTCGCAAAGGGGAAGTAGTATTAAATTTTTTAAAATTTTGATGGGGAGTAGTATTCTGAATTTTAATGCATGCTATGTATACTTTCATGTTTATCTCTACAAGGAAGTAGTATACATTGTATTTTCTAGAAAAGGGATAGTGTATATGCTTAGGGGGAGTAATTTTGATTATGGCATAATTTTGTTGTAAAACACTTAGATGTCAAAAAAAAAATTCCTAAGTGTTGCCATCAATGCCAAAGGGGGAGATTGTTGGCATTTTGATGATTATGTTGTGATTTTCATTGATGGACACACACTTGCTATCAGATCACTTTGTGAATGTATGAATTATGCTCAACCGGTAATTTTTCCAAACTGGTATCATGTTGTAGTCTTTAGACTATTGATGTTATACAGAAAGTGTTTACCGATCTCAAGCGGTATAAAGACCCAAGCGGTGTAGAGAGATCAAGCGGTTTAAGGATCTCAAGTGGAGCGGAGCAAAGGAGCTAGAAGCGACAGTTATCTTTTTCCCAGTCTTAAATTTTTGTCAACCAAAAATCTGTTTCAACTGGTATTACTCTGAGTTACCAACCGGTAATCGGAAAAGTTGTATAAACCAATAATACTCTATGATGAGTTACCAACCGGTATATTTTTGTGATTAGTTACCATCCACAAACACTTTGACGGTGATTTTGTGTCGTGTTACCAAATGTGTCTAGATACAATCAACCTAGGAACTTGCAATGTAATCCTATTGGACCGACATGAAATCAGATTCCTTTTTAGGACATCATGTCTAGGGTTTTGTGTGTGTATGTATGAGTGTAGCTGTTAGGTTTTGGTGGTCGTTGAAGCTCTTGTATGTGCGATCTTAACTGAGAAGATCAAGTTTGTGTACTAGAACAGAGTGTGGATTTACTAAAGACTGAAGTAATGATGAAGAGCATTAGCTATGAGCTACAATGGATCTAATCAAGCAGACTATGCCATTTGGTAGATCATTCACTTGTTGATTACTCACATCTTTGACAAGTCATAAACCCTTAACCGGGTAGGCCTAGAAAAGCCTTTGTAAATCCTCTAACAAGGTGATTCACATCTGTGGATATGAAATCCTCTCACAAGGTAGTCTTGAATTGGACTTATCTCCTAAGAGAGATTGAGATTCCTAACAAGATCTATTCTAGTAAAGAACATTGTATGACCTTAACTGGTTTGGTTACTATTCTGCAGATAGTTACTTGTGAGTTTCATCTCACCGTGGTTTTTCCCATTTGGGTTTCCACGTCAAAATCTATTGTGTTATGGTGATTGTGATTTTATGGGTGAATGCCTTATTTGCTATTTGGTTTGCATGTGTGTTAACTAGTTTGTTTGTTAAATTGTTTTACCGGTTTACTACTAGACTGTTAAAGTGTTTAAGTGCAGTATTTTTTTTTATACTAATTCACTCCCCCCCCCTCTTAGTATTCATCAATTATTAGGGAGGATATCAATTTTTACCTGGTTATTGAGAGAAGCCGACACCAAATAAGTAATTTGATCAAATAGGATCCCCCGGCCTTTCCACCGAGCAAAGATCATTCGATCGTTGTAATGAATTTGATACCTAATCTTAGTATGGGTATCAATTTCAATGACCAACCCATTAGGATTAGCTGGAGGATTTGAAGGTGAATTTGGCTTAGGATGCTTAGCCTCCTTTAAATTGTGATTATGCGTGAAAGAGTAATGGCCCGAGGATACCATTTTCTTTGATAATTTACCCAAGGACCTCTGAGGAGGAAAGATATGTCGAGTAGAGGAAATCTTTGACTGGTTAGGTTTTACAAAACCCTCCTCCCGACAATGATTGGGATTCCACTTGAGGTAGTTTGGTTGCCCCAATGCTTTGTTATTTCTGTGGCTCACCAAATGCCAATCCCAATCCTAGCCCTTGCAAAGAGGTAGGGGAGCCCTAGCCGTATCCACCAGAAAATATTTAGTTTTTGCAAAGAAGGCTTCTTGATCATAGGTCCCTGATATAACCTTGCCAGGTTCCTCAGATCCACAGATATTAGCCAAAATAGCAAACCAATTTACAGAGCCTCTGTAAATTCCTTGCTGCGAGAAAGAATGCTCGAAAAAGGGTATCGATGCAATGCATCGATTTTTTGCTCACAGAGACATTTTTTTGGTCCCAACCTAGAAATTTTTGCACCAAGTCAGTTTTAAACATTATAATACCGCCTAAACACATTCCTGAAGTTCGAGAAAAAAAGGTAGGGACCAATGTGATTTGCATCGGTCTAACCAACTTTCTCCCAATTTCTTAGGGATGAAAGATATTGTGATTATAAGATGATTCCTAGGATGATGTGACGATTTGAGATGTTTTGATATGCAAAATTGGTCCTTAAAGGTCAAAATAGGACATGATTAGGACTATTTTTTATGAATTAATTAATTGAAAGAATAAAATAAAAATGGGCCCAATTTTATGATATGTAAAGGGATGAAAGAGGAATTTAGATTTAATTTAATTAATTAATTAAATTCTTAAAGGGAAAATAAAATGCAACATGCAACACACTAAGGCGGCTAAACCTAAGCATGAAATTTTACCACCCAATTAAGGGTGTACAATTTACAAAACTACGATTTTACTTTGTCAATAATTTGATGATATTTTTTATTGGGAGCATGGGGATTTGAAAGGTTTGATCCTATCTTATCTCAATATAATATAGAGTTGGAAACTAATTCCAAACTTGTTAGACAAAGACAAAGACCCTTAAATCCTAAGTTAGAGCATCTAATGAAGGCTGGACTAAATAAGTTGTTCTAGGGTAACATCATTTTTCCCATTAAGCATACATCTTGGGTGTGAAACTAGTTCCAATGAGGAAAAATAATGGTAAGATAAAACTTTGTGTGGACTTTAGAGACCTAAACTGAGCCTCCCTTAAGGACCATTATCCTCTGCCATCTATGGAGCAAATTTTACATGTGGTTTCATGTTCTAAAAGGTTTTCTTTGTTAGATGTTTCTTCAAGCTAAAATCAAATTTTGGTGGAGGAAGATTAGTTCAAAATAGCCTTTACAACAAAGTGGGGAACCATTTCTTATAGTAAGATTCCTTTTGGATTGTCTAATGCAGGGTCTACTTTCTAAAGAGCCATGGACATGACTTTTGAAGGTCTTATGAATAAGTTTGTGTTGGCATATCTTGGTGACATCATTGTGTACTCAAAGGATGCTAATGACCACTTTATGCATTCGAGAAAGATTTTTGAAATATGCAAAGAGTCTGGTGTTTCATTGAATCCAAAAAAATGTATCTTTGTTGTTCATGAAGGTAAAATTCTTGGTCACATTGTCTCCAAGCATGGTATATCAATATATCTAGAAAGAGTTAGTGTCATTCTTGCCTTACCCTTACTAGCACATAATAAATCTCTTCAAAGCTTTCTAGGAAGGATAGATTTTGTAAAGAGGTTTATTCCAAATATTGTTATGATTTTAAAACCTCTAACTTCTATGCTTAAAAATAATGTGACTTTTAGCTAGACTAAGGAAGGCTAAAGGAGTTTACAGGAAATCAAAGAGGCCATATCATAAACCCCAACACTCATTAATCCTGATTACTACAAGGATATGACATTTTTTGCATTTGGGAGAGTTGAAGCAATCTAAACAATCTTGGTTGAACAAAATAAGGAAGGTTTGGAGCAACCAATAGCATTTTTCAGTCAAGTATTACAAGATTATAAGTTGCGATATTTATTTGTTGAAAAGAATGTGTTGGCTATCATTAGAAGTCTTAGGAAGTTTAGATATATGCTTTTAAATAATAAGATGCATTTTTTGGTTGCTCACTCTTCTATGAAATTTTTTTTGTTAAGGACTTGAACTATAAGAGGTTTGGTTGGATAACTAAAGTGATGAAATATGATGTTGATATCAAAATTACAAAGCTGGTTAGAGGTAAGGGACTATGTGAACAATTGGCTAGAGATGTAGAGGGAAACAAAGAGGTTGAAAATCAGACTATCCTAATGCTTAATAATGATGAATAGACTATTGTAGCAACACCTACTATAAGTTGGATTCAATAAATAGTACATTATATTTAGACTGGTGAGTGTCCTAATGGTTTGAATAATGCAAAACTAAGGTATTTTAGACTTCAAGCCATTTCTTATGTCATCATTAATGGAATTTTGTTTAGAAAACATTATCATAGAATGTTACTAATGTGTTGAATTTGATCAAACAAGTAGAACTATTGAAGAGTTTCATGATTGACCAGCTGGTGGTCATTTTGTATCTAGAAAAACAACACTTAAGATTATGAGTCGGTTATTTTTGGCTTGATTTGTTTAAGGATGCACATGAATGTGTGAGAAAGTTTAAGAAGTGTTATTTATTTGTAAGAAAGAAAAGGTTGGGAACCCTCCCATTGCAACCAATATAATTTAAAATTCCCTTCATGAAGTAGGGGTTTGATTTTATTTTTGTTATCGACTCACCCTTTGTAATGCCCGCCAAAATACTCTAGAGAAATAATCCATAATCTACTAACAAATGGAGATAATTTTTTTTTTAAAAACATCCATTACTTCTATGTTATCATTAAAATACATGCAACATTAACTATTTATAAGAACACATAAATCAACATGAACATAACCATAGTATCCTATTACGTAAGTAGAATAGATCATTTAATCATTAACATATAACTAAACAAACTCTTAAAATATTTTCGTTCTCTAGGGTATCTTAACATCACTACTTGACATAGTTATAACACATCACATATCCATTTAAAACACCATATACCATTACCCAACTAATCATTTACTTCCCATGCAGCTATGATAAATCATTAACACATATGCATAGCTCTACCACATTTTGAATCAGGAGCATCCATGGTCTATGAGAAATCTTGCATCAACCGAAAATATTTCCTTTCAACTTTGTTCCTGTTCAATTCAGTTTTGCAGTTTCTGTGTTCTTTTAGTGTGTTCTAGTAGCTAGTTCTTTTTTGTTGTAGATCCGATTTTTGGTTTCCACACATGTTCTTGATCGTCATTCCAGATTTTCAATCCATTTGGATTCTTTTCTGGTGAGTTATTGCTTCTGAATTGGTTGTTCTTGGTACTCGGAGAAGTTTTTGAGCTTAATGACTAATTGGTGATTTATTCTCATGTGGAGAGATTTATTGTCTTGCAGATCTATTTGGTGCCTTGCTCAATGTTCTTGAGTCCTTGGCTGACCTTTCATTTGATCCATGATTTTTAGTTGTTCTTTTTTGGAGGATTTTCCTTTAATTCTTGGAGCTAACCTATTTGCACGTTTCATTTTCCTTTCTTGGTAAATGTAATCTATTATGGTGAACCAAATGTGTTCCGAAGGGTATATATTGTTGTACGTGATCCTTAGGAAGAAGATTGAATGTGATGAGTATCTAGTTCTTGGAATTGTAATTTGGATGCCTCTTGGAGGTTCAAATGGATTATAATCTGGCATATAGTTTAAAATAGGGCATGTTAGCTTGCATGTAACTGGATTATAACCGGATGTTCTATGATGGTAATATGATGATGTAGATATCTAATTTTTCATTTTATCTATGTTTGTTGTTGCTTCCATTGTGTAACTCCTACTGCATGATCTAGTGTGTTCTCTTTGAGGACACACTGGATTATGGCAGCACCACATTTCATACTCTTTAGGTTCATTTTAAGATACGAAACAAATGTTCCTAATACCCATCTTTATTCCTTAATCACTTGACACATTATGAATCTAAATGCATTTATCATTCTCCTACACATGGAACTAGATTATTTCCTTAAGCACAACCATTACACAACTCATCAAGAATACTAATTATAACAACAAGCACTTATGTACTTCCAAATAGGATTTCATGCTACTAAAAAAATTCAAGAGTCATGTGATACTATAAGAATAAACATAATATAATATTTAAATTCCCTAATTCAACATAGGATCTCATTCCCAACATGATGAGTATTTCTACAACATAATCTATATAGTAATACATCATCTAATTACAAGAGCATAATTCTACATCATCAATTCCAAACACATAAGAGTACATGGGACAAGAACATAGTCTCTTTTTCTACATCACATCCTAATGCTTAATAATATAGGTTATGCAAATACATATTCTTCTTCCACATTTATAAGTCATCATGATACAATATTGTCTCTAATATGCAGATTTTGGCTGCATAGGTCAACCACATATTAAAGAGTCATAGAATCTATACAAATCCACAAGATAGCCAACATTGAGGATTAAAATATTTCAAATCAAGGCATACATGATCATTAACATATTCACTACCATTCACAAGATATAAACAAGACATTGCATTCATATCTATCAATCATTTAATTCCCTTCGAATCAAGAATTGCATTTACAATTGAATATCCATTTACAGCAAACTCATTCAATACAACTCATCCTGAAATCAACTTGCTACAAGTCCTATTATATATTCTCAAAATACCGATTGCATATTCTTCTTTACAATTGCATCCTTCTTGAGTTACATACCACATGATATCAACTCTAATTACATAGATTATGCTCCAAGATCCATCTATTAGACAGTTCAAATAATCGGAAGACAACTGAGAAGGGGGATGAATCAATTGTCATAGATTACCAAAATATTTAGCAAACAAAAATTTAATACTGGAACTCAAAACATTAATACCCGAATGCTTAAACCAAATACCGGAATAGCAGTTAAACCAATTAAGCATAAACAATAATCAGAGAATAAATACCATCCACATGACACCAAGATTTATACATGGAAAGCCCGGTAAAGTGAAAAAACATGGTGGGAAGCCTACCCACAGTCAAATAATACTTCTCTAGTAAGTATGTGAATTACAATTGAGGGGCCTGCACTTGTAGAAAGGCCAACAACCTAGAGTGCACTGCTCATCACAAAAGGAGTCTCACTGACTACATAGAAACCCAAACTATAATCCAGAGAAATGATTGAACTGCAAAGATAGCATCTCCTATGCTTGAGTACAATTCTGGTTAAGCTCAATACCAGAGGAGTAAATCCTCTTAAATAAACCCAAATCGATCTCCAATGATCGACCAAATCCTTTGCCTGAATAATATTACATTATTCGCACATTACATATTCATATCCCATTCCTATGACCATGATGATCTACAATGAGATCTTACATCATATATATACAAACCCTTGACCGTAAACAATCAAGTCGGCCACCAAAAAATAAACCAATTACATAATTACAAAACATGTCAGCCTTAGACCAAAAAAATAATATCCAACCCATAAGACATCCTGAAAACACATCGAGAGGTCTAATCCACACAATACATTAACCCGGTCCATAACCTAGATCAACCAAGACCCAATATAGGTCCACATGCTAAAGCGATGATCCCAATCCGCCAAGTCTCGAACATAATCACCATCAGCATTCTGAATCCATACCAAAAGTTGCACCAATTATGCATATCATCAAAGATCTTCATCAAAGCTCTACCGGTGAAACCCTCGCTGGAACCACAAACCAAGCTTCCAAGCAAACAGGATAGCATCCGATCACTAGACTAAAACCAACTGACTAAATATGAACATGAGTTAGCCAATTCCATAACCAAATCATACCGGACCATATCGGATCATGTCGGATCCAAACCAACCACAAACCACACAACCTATCAGGACTAGAAGAGTGTTGGTAAAGCATCCAAAACAACTATTGTTGACATCAATGGCAAAACATCAATGCAACACATAATCAATTCCTCCAAATGGCCAACAACCTCCCCCTTTGGCATTGATGGCAACACTAGATGTGAAAACATATAAGTACCAACAAATGCCAAACAAGTCTCCCCCAATGGAAGATAACCAATAATCTCCCACATAAAGATATAGCAATGAAGTTATAAAACAAAGACCAAACTCCCCATGTGAATAATATCTCTATAAAGATCTGAATTACACATATATCTCTCCCCCTAATTTATACAAGTCCTTAAGTTTTCCACATCAATATCTCTCCCCCTTTGACATCAATGCCAAAAGTCTGACATAAATATCAAATAAAAAACATAAACCACTGAAACACAAAGCTAACTACTCCCCCTGGGTAGTATCATCCCCACATCAATGCCAGAATGAATAATATCTTTGATAATGCATATTGGACTGGTGCCTAAAAGCATCAATCAGTTCTCTACTAGAGAGGCAGAAACCCCTAACTTGTCTCTCAAGTACTCAAATGATTCTTGAGGCAAAGGTTTAGTGAAAATATCTACAATCTTCTCTTTAGTGTTCACATAAACCAGTCTAACTTCATTTTCTTCCACCTTCTCCTTCAAAAAGTTATACTTGATAGATATGTGCTTTGTATTAGAGTGAAATACCGAATTCTTTGATATGTCAATAGCAGCAGAGTTATCACAGTGAATAACTACCAGTCCAGTATAGTGAACTTTGATATCCTTCAACATTTGCTTCATCCATAGAACCAGTGTACAGTTGGTAGCAGCAGCAACATGCACAGCTTCAGTAGTAGATAAAGAAGTACATGACCATTTCTTGTTTATTGATGAAACCAACTTCTTTCCAAGAAAGAAAGCTCCACCGGAAGTACTTTTCTGGTCAACAACATCTCCAGCCCAATCAACATCTGTATATGCACATAAAGTAAAGTCATCATCCTTAGGGTACCACAAACCATATTCAGATGTACCTTGCAAGTATCTAAAAATTCTTTTTACCGCACTCTCATGAATTTCTCTAGGATCACTCTAAAATCTAGATGCAATACAAATAACATTCATTATGTCAGGCCTATTTTGAGTCAAATAAAGCAGACCTCCAATCATAGATTTGTATCTTGTAGGATTTACCGATGTAGAAACATCTTTCCTTATCAATTTCTCACTTGTAACCATAGGAGTACCTACTGGTTTAGAATCTCCCATAACAAATTTCTTCATCAATTCCCTAGCATACTTAGTTTGACAGATAAAAATACCTTTATCAGTCTGAGTAATCTACAAACCTAAGAAAAAATTCATTTCCCCAATTATAGACATTTCAAATTCTTTCTCCATATTCTTAGAAAACTCCATGCACAACTTATCTTCACCTCCAAAAATGATGTCATCAAAAAATACTTCAATAATAAATATATCATCATCAGTGACCTTATAATATAAATTCTTATCAGCATTACCATTAGTAAAACCAAGCTTCAAAAGATATTTATCCAACCTTGCATACCAAGCTTTAGGTGCCTGTTTCAATCCATATAAAGCTTTCCTTAACCTGCAAACCATGTTTATATCATCTGAAAGTGAAGAACCATCAATTTTCTCAATATAAACTTCCTCATCAAGATCCCCATTCAAAAATGTACACTTAACATCCATCTGATAAACCTTGTAGTTTTTATGGTTAACATAGGCAAGAAATACTCTTACAACTTCAATCCTAGCTATAGGTGCAAAAGTCTCACCATAATCAATTCCTTCCTTCTCAGAATATCCTTTACAAACCAATCTAGCCTTATTCCTTACAGCTTGACCATCCTCATTCAATTTATTCCTAAAAACCCATTTAGTTCCAATAACATTCTTATTTTTAGGTCGAGGAACTAAAGTCCATGTGTTATTCTTCTCAATCTGATCTAATTCTTCTTCCATAGCTTTCAACAAACATTTATCTTTACATGCTTCAATTACTAATACCAGTTCAACTTGAGAAATTAAAAACATACCTCATTAGTTGCCAATCTTCTTCTTGTCATCATTCAATTGTTCTTATCTCTAATGATGTGATCTTCTAAATGATTCAATCTCACATACCTAGGGATCTTCTAACTCTTTGTTCCTCTTCCCGGTTCTTTAGTTACTATTGAATTTTCTATACTACCGGAGTAACTGGTTCAACACACTATTCTGGTAAAGGTGCTATCGATTCAGATAAAATTATTTCCACCACCGGTTCATTCTCATAAACTCTGATTTGACTTCTATTCAACTCATCCACCTTGACATTAGCACTCTCCACAATTCTTTGCAATCATTTATTATAACATCTATATTGTTTTATTTCATTAGAATAACCAATAAATATGCCTTCATGACATCTAGGATCAAATTTTCCAATAATATCATCTCTCCTGATATAACATTTACTACCAAATATTCTGAAATACTTAACTATAGGTGTATTGCCAAACCATAATTCATAAGGTGTCTTACTAGTTTCTCCTTTGACATGTACTATGTTGACTGTATAAATTGTTGTGCTCATTGCTTCTCTCCAATAGATATGAGGTATACTAGCTTCCATCATCATTGTTCTAGTAGCATCCAAGATAGTTTTGTTCTTCCTTTCCACAACTCCATTATGCTGAGGTGTCCGGGGAGCATAAAATTGTCTCCTTATACCATGCTTCTCACAAAATTTATTAAACTCACCGGATGTGAAATCTCCACAATGATATTACCTCAAACATTTAATCTTCAATCCTATCTCTATCTCAACCTTAGCTTTAAAGATTTTAAACTTTTCAAAAGCTTCAGATTTCTCCCTTAGAAAAGTAACCCACATCATTCTTTTATAATCATCAATGATTAGCATAAAATATATATCACCTTGAAAACTTCTAACTCTAGTAGGGCCACACAAATTAGTATGAATAAGATCAAGAACATCATTATATTTATCTTGTATACTCCTAAAAGAGGTTCTAACCTGTTCACCCATTTGACATTCTTTACATAATGGATTATAGGGCTTCACAATCTTAGGTATATCTCTAACTGCCTTAGTTGAACTGATCTTCACAATGCAATCAAAATTTATATGACATAGCCTCTTATGCCATAGTCAACTCTAATCAATTTGTACAATCAAACATCTCCTCATCAAAATTCAAATGAAATATATTAGCTTTTGTCTAAGTACCGGTCGCAATCTCCAATCTAGATCTATTAATGATTTTGCATTTTCCATCCTTGAATTGTAATTGAAATTCCTTATCCACCAATTGTCCTACACTCAAAATATTATGCCTTAAACCTTCAACATAATAAATATTATCAATATTATGCTTACCAACCAATGATAGTTCCTTTTCCCTTGATCATACATGCTTTGTCATCTCCAAATCTAACCAGGCCACCATCAAATTCTTGCAAATATAGAAACTTCCTTTTATCTCCAGTCATATGATGTGAACATCCACTATCAATTACCCATTCATCCTTTTCTTCAATTTTAGAAGAAAGTTCCTTCTCTTCAAGTACATTCTCTTCTAGTGCTAAAACAACTTCCTTGATAGCCAAGAACACCCATTCCTTCCCATTGTTGGAACCACTAGCGGATTCTTCTATCGGTTCATCATTAGAATTAGTAACACCTTCCTCATCCACTATGTAGCATGATTTGTCTCTATTTTTTCTATACTTATACTTGTTCTGATATCCAAGGTTAGGCTTAAAAGATCTTCTAACTCTTTCTTCAAATCTTGAATTCCTTTCAAGACATTTATATGCAAAATGACCAATCTTATTACATGCAAAACATTTAAAAGGTGTTTTTCCTTCATACTTATATCCTAGCGGTCCTTTAGGTACTCTTCTAGATAATAGTGCTCCAAGTTACTCAAACTCATCATCTTCTCTCTTAATATCATTCAATTCCTTTGCATATAGAGCTTTCCAATCTTTCTTACCCGTTGATGGTGCATTTGCATGAAAAGCGAGTTCATACTTCATAGCTCCAAAAGGTCCAAATTCTTCAAGCTCAAAAGAAGATAATTTCTCAACCAAGGTATCTCTATTGATAGAAGTATTAGCCATTATTCTTAATTCATTAATTGTAGTAGCCTTCATCTTGTAAGCCTATGGTAGGGCTCTCAGAACTTTAGAAACAATTTCATCTCCACTCAGAGTTCCACCACAACATTGAATTCCCATAGCAATATCATTTACCCTTTCCATGAATGTAGTAATCCTTTCATCTTCTTCCATCTTCAGGTTTTCATATCTCACCCGGTAACCATAAATTTTAGCAATCTTCATAGTAGAGTCACCTTCATTAAGAGTCTCCAAATTATCCCATATAGCCTTTCTAGATGATTTGTCAGTTAATCCCATTATTTGTTGATTAGAAAGTACACACAAGAGGGCTTCTCTTGCTCTACAATCATTCTCAAGCTCCTTATCCAATATTTCCAGAGGAAGATTGTTAAATGTTGGATTATGAGGTGTAACACCATTCTATGTGATCTCCCAAATCTCCTTACCGAGACACCTCAAATGAGTCTCCATCTGAATCTTCCATACTATGTAATTTGTTCCATCAAGCCTAGGAATATCTCTCCGAAAGATAGCTCCAGATGAACTAAATGAACTTGAATTGTTAGTCACCATAAGATCTTCCTCAAGCGGTTAAGCTTTCTGTAGAGAGGACCGAAGATCTGATACCAATTGTTAGGCAGTTCAAATAACCAGAAGTCAACTAAAAGGGGGGGGTGAATCAGTTGTCACAGATTAAAAGAACATTTAGCAATTAAAAATTTAATACCAAAACCCAAAACATTCATATCGGAAAGCTTAAACCAAATACTAGAATAGCAGTTAAACCAATTAAGCATAAACAATAATAAGAGAATAAATACCATCCACATGACACCAAGATTTATATGTGGAAAACCCGATAAAGGGAAAAACCATGGTGGGAAGCCTACCCACAGTCAGATAATACTTCTGCAGTAAGTATGTGAATTACAATTGAGGGGCATGCACTTGTTGGAAGGCCAATAGCCTAGAGCTCACTGCTAATCACAAAAGGAGTCTCACTGACTACATAGAAATTCAGACTACAATCCAAAGAAATGATTGAACTGCAAAGATAGAATCTCCTATGCCTGAGTACAGTTCTGGTTAAGCTCAATACTAGTTTACTAAATCCTCTTACATAAACCCAACTTGATCTCCAATGATCAACAAAATCCTCTTCCTGAATGATATTACATTATTCACACATTACATATCCATATCACATTCCTATGACCATGATGATCTACAATGAGATCTTACATCATATATATATAAACCCTTGACCATAAACAATCAGGTCGGCCACTAGACAATAAACTAATCGCATAATTACAAAATATGTTGGCCTTAGACCAAACAAATAATATCCAACCCATAAGAAATCCTGGAAACACATCGAGAGGTCTAATCCACATGTTACATTAAGCTGGTCCATAACCTAGATCAATTGGGACCCAATATAGGTCAACATGCTAAAGCAATGATCCCAATCCACCAAGTCTCAAACATGATCACCATCAGTATACTGAATCCATACCAGAAGCTACACCAACACCACTTATGCATATCATCAAAGATCTTCATCAAACTTTTGCCAGTGAAATCCTCATTGGAACCACAAACCAAGCTTCGAAGCAAACAGGATAGCATTCAATCACCAAAACAAAACCAACTGACTAAATATGAACATGAGTAATATAATTCCATAACCAAAACATACCAGAGCATACCGGATCATGCTGGATCCAAACCAACTAGAAACCACACAACCTACCAGGACCAGAAGAGTGTCAGTAAAGCATCCAAAATAGCTAGTGTTGACATCAATGACAAAACATCAATGCAACACATAATCAATTCCTCCAAATGGCCAACACCATCCATGTGAGTTGATAATATAAAACCATGTCCAAGCACATAAGTATCCAAAACAACTAGTGTTGACATCAATGTAACACATAATCAATTCCTCTAAATGGCCAACACCATCCATGTTAGTTGATAATATAAAACCAGGTCCAATCACATAATCATCCAATGAAGAACATCCATATGGAAGTAGGCATCAAACTACTCGACCATGTGGAACCAAATAGGAACCACCCCCCATGCTAGGAGATTATATTATAAGGCTCCAACTCACACTTGATACTTAGGCTGATACCTAAGAACCAAAGGATACAACATGAAATCACTAGAATCTAATCATATATACAACATCCAATCACATCACAAGGCTAAAAGAAAGCAACTAAACCTCCAGAGGCATAATCAACAAATCAAGGCATATGGATAATGGACACATGTAGTGAAGAGTGTCATCACATGCTACCGTCACAAAAGAAGGGGCCAAGCCTCACCCTAATAGACATGTGCAACCTTCTCCACCTTGGATCCATTCAAGGGAGATAGGTTTACCACTCCAATAGTCTTCCCAAGCTCATCCCAAGAAATGCTCTAGGGCTATGAGGTGGTGCACAAAAAATAATTATTCTTGTTTAGTGAATTCCTAGATACCCAAACCCACTAATTAATTATTAAGATAAACACTTTCAATTATAAGAAAACTCTTCATGTGGTTCCAACAATTTTAGACCCCCTCCTAGAGGCCTAATGCTCAAGACCCTAGTCCACACATACAAGAGCCCACTCTCCCAACCATGGACCATAACCATAGGTAAAACATACATCCAAGGAACATAATTTACAACATCATGAAGGCTCACAAATTATATAAAAATAATCACAATGAACTGAGAACAAAAGATCATAGCAAATTACATATAACCATACACATGGTATGAGCCTTCACCAAAACAATTCAAAAGAAGAGCCAAGCATAAATATAATCCAAGGATGAAACCAAATCCATGTCAAATCCTCTATAGTGAGGAAAAACATGTCCCACTGGAGCTATATAATCAATCCTCAATAGCGAGGAATTCTCCCTCTCGCCGGAACAATATAATGCATATGAAACACCTCAATGGTAAGGCATAAACCCTCTTGCAGGAGCACAAAAGATATCATGAAAGATTAAAATACATCAAGGAAAACTCAGAGAATGTTAACATAACCCACACATGCCTCTAGAGAATTCACAAATCCCAAAAAGATAATCATAAAGCTCAAATTGACCTATCTAGCCTCTCTGGAGCAATCCAGCACTCCTCAAATGCTAACTAGTGCCCTTGGAATTTAGAGTGGCATTTTTGGTAAGTAAATTAGCATTTTTGGTCAAAGGGGTAGCATTTTTGGTCCATAGGATATCATTTTGGGTAGTTTCAGTAGCGGTTTTGGTGAAATGGCCAAAAATCAAGCAAAATGAACACTTGAGGTTAGGACACTTGCCCAAATCTTCTTAGGGGTCAAAAAAGACACACAAACTCAACCCAATAGGTCTAGAGAATTCAAAAATCAAAGAGGAAACTCAAAAATACAAAGTTGCAAACTTATAGACAGAAAAATGTATAGAAATATTTCTCCCACAAGGCTCATAATGACACCTAGAAAACATAGCACCAAAGGGAGGTATAATAGCTCTACAAAATCCTCAAAGAGACAACACAAAAGATCCACAAGGCTGAAATACCATCTCAAACACTCCTAAAAGGGTCTGCACTCCAAAATGTGCAATCACAGTGAGTTGCAAAGAACTCTTGATATCAATAGGAAGACCAAAGTCACAAATTCTAAACATTGAAGCAAGGGAAACACAAGGAATGCAAAACAAGGAAATGTATAACTCTAAAATCAATATCAATGTCCTTTCAACACACAGGGAAAATAAATAAAAAACATTCACAGAGAAGACAAATAAATATATTCCCGGCAAGTAATTTCTAGAAATTTGAAACAATGAACTGCAATCATTAGGGTGTCTTAGTGTGTCTTGTGTTTCATGTATGCAATAAACCCCACCATGTAAGCCCATGCCACCAATTAGGCAATTTGAGAAGCCAATTGGGACAATGTGGTCAATAGGGGTAATAGATGGTTTAGATTGTGTTTGATAGGTTTTAAACATGTTTCATGAGTGTTTCGTTGATCCATGTATGTGGATTCAAACCTTAGCCAATATGACAACTTTTTGTGCAAAATTGCTAAAATGCAACTTTTGAGTGCAAAAGTGCAACTTTTTGAAAATTGATTGGGGGAAGCCTTTCAACGGCTCCAAACCTACTCCAAATTATGTGGGAAATCATTGGAGATTTTTATAAGCCTTGTGGACATTATTCCCAAGGTTGGTGCTATTGTAATTGGAGTTTGTGAAGCAATAACACAAAATACTTCAATTTTCCAAGAAATTCTGAGTTTGCAGGAGTTGCACATGCATGTACAGATTGCTCTGAATCCCACAATCCATGGAGTATATAGAGAGATGAAATATCTTTCTTTTGGTGGTGTTATGAGGTCCTAACTGTTCCAAAGTAGAGAAAACCCTCCATTCTTCTTATTGCAACCCAGAAATTGAGGGTTTGGAGAGGGTTTTGAACAAAAATGGCCTTATCTTGCATTCTAGTCCACTAGAAGACTCTTTCTTCAGAGGGATGCAAGATAAGCCTCTATACTTTAGTGTTTTCATGGTTTTTTGCAGGGGTAACTTGGTTGTGTTGAGAAAGGAGTAAAATTAGGTAGGCATCTCTATGTGACTACATAGGACAAGATTTAGAACAATCATCATAAGTTGTAATAGTGGTGGATTCTAGGCATACAACCCTGTAATTAAAGGTTACTCACCATCCCCCACATGCCCATAGAGTTGGTTTTCCATTTTTGATTGAATCATTGGTAGTTGCTTTGGAAAATGGGGCTAATTGCTCCTATTATGTCTCTTAGCCCCTAAAGGGATCAGACCTTAATTGTAGACCTGGTCAAACAATTTTGGGGATCAGTAAAACTTCCAAAAAAGTGTTTGAAATGGTAATTTTTTTTGCATGGGTGTGTGGAACATTTTTTAGTAAAAGTCCATTTTATCGTCAAATAGGGCTACAAACCTAGGGGGTAACTTTCCAAAGGAGGTATAAGGAATTGGAGCCTAATCTCAAAACCAATGCTTGGACCAATTTCTAATAGCCAAAAATGAATCAAATCCTAATCCCCTAGGAGTAGGGTGCCATAGGATGTTGTAGGATAGGTATTGAGGCAATTACTCATCTTGAGCAGGCCCAAGCCTAGTGAATGTGTGTGTAGTTTCACCCAAGGTGTGGAGTCCTTCCTTGAAGGACCCTTATGATCATTTGAGGGGTTAGTAGTCTAACCTTGTTTGGGCTTGTCTTTATGTGTGTGTGTAGGGCTCTGCATCAAGTGGTATCAGAGCATATGAGTGTCCTTTTGCTACTGCACACAAAGAAGAAGCATGTGGCATATTGCAAGCATAACACCACATGTCATCATCTTGAGTATAATTTATTGTTCTTTTCAAAGGATCTAGAATTTGCTGATTATCTCTGTGGTTTATGTCTATTGGTTTTCCATCCTTCCATGTAGTGTTATAGGGCATGTCATGCAATCTGGGTCTCTCAGGATGGTAGTATTGCTGTTTCTCTATTTTGTTTACCCTTACAGATAAATCTTTTAGGGCACTCAAAACTTTGTCAAGATTATCTTCATCTCTATTAGCCTTGGGTGCTTTGGGATTGTACAACCTTGCATCCTCTCTTTTTCCTACTTTACCAGGAGCCTTTCTGTTGTTTTCTATAACAATGGCATCTTTCATAACATCCCGGAGGTCTCTAGGATTTTTGGTTCTCAGCGCATAGTTTGTTTTACTGTCATAAGCATTGATGTAATATAGAATGCTCACCTCAGGTACTGGTTTCATCCTATTGGGGATTTTGTTTAGAACCCTATTAAATCTTTTGTTAAAATCTATCACTGATTCATTTTGTTCCTTTTTTATGCTAATGATTTCATGCAAAGCAAACTCAGGGCTGTTATGGTCTCCATACTGCTCAAGGAACAAATCTTTGAATTCTGCAAGATTTCTAATGGATGCATCAGGCAACGTCCTAAACCAATCTCTTGCATCTTCTATTAATGATTGCATAAACAACCTAATCTTGACATCTTCATATGCTAAACCAAAATCCTCAATTACTGCATCAAAGGCTTTACAATGAGCCTCACCTAAAACTGCATTACTTCTTGTGAATCTTGGTATTGCTGTCCTGATTTCATTTGGGATAGGATATGGGTACACCATCATTCCTAAAAAATCAAACTGCCTCATTTCTTCCATATTTATTAGTCCATGCCCTCCATGAGGATTCCCAAAGTTTTGGTTCATATTACCATATAAGGGTATTTGATTTTGATAAGGAAGAGGGTATTGATTCTGGTGTTGATATTGAAACTGATTAGGGGGTGGATGTTGGTTATGAAATTGACCAAGAGGTGGGTATTGATTATGAGTAGTGAAGTTTGTATGTGAATTTGGCTGGACTAGTGGCGCACTTGATTGCACATGATCATCCTTTTTGTTACCAAACAAGGGATTCTCATAAGCCTTAAAATCATTACTCTTTGTTTTACCCACTCCCTGAGCATATTTTTTCTTGTAGTTGTTTACATCTTTATTAAAGTCATCCTCACCAACATTTATGCCTAATTTAGCACACAGTTCCAAACATTCCTGAGTCCTTCCTGAATCTCTCATCTCAGCAGTTGCCTCCATCATTTGTCTAGTTAAATCTGTAAATCTATCTGCAGGATCTGCCATACCTGATCCTGATGGAGGTGGTGTGTATTGTCTAGACCGTGCTTCATGATTTTTGAATCCAGGGGGAGTTTGATATCGCCCCTTCTGAGCTTTATATGCTGCAACCAAATCCTCATTCACTGGGCTTGAAGTTGTTGTTCTATTCTATTCTCTTAAGGGTGAATGTTGGTTACTTTCATGTTTATACTGGTTGTATCTTTCTCTCATGGATTCATTCATGAGTTCTTTGTCTTTGTTATTTCGTTGAGAGAAATCTAATTGGGATAGAGATTGTCCTTTTGTAACTGATCTTGTTCCGTGCATTGATATTCTTAATTCAGAGTCGCCACCTCTTTCCTAGAGGACACAAGTTATTTCTTTCTTCTGAGTTCTATCCCACAACAGAGTCTTAATAATTCTTCCCCAGTAGAGTCGCCAATCTGTTGGGTCTCAAATCAATAGATTGGATAGATTCTAAGGAAATGCCAACTCCTATGATCAAACCCTCCAATTGACTTGGCCAACTTATAGAGTGAACCTATTTGGTTACTAACTCTCTCACTTTAGGCTCTGCAGGACCTAGGCGGGTATACCTACTCACTAGTTGTTCCTTCAACTAATGTTTTTTATAGCAGATTTAGTTTCTTAATCTGATATCTCCTAGTTGCAGAATGGCATAGGTTCCTAGAATGGAGATATAGCAGATGAGTTCAAGATTGTTGTTGTAGAAGCTATTCGATCTATGTTTCCTAATTACTTCTATTGCTTTAAAATAACATATGATGAATATGGTGATAAGTGTAATCTGAATTTAACCAGTGCCTTCCTTGTTGTTTGGGCTACAGAGTCATTATACTTTCTTCAGGACTTATCATGCGAGCTTGTGAGACAGTTTTTTAATCCACCCTTTTATAGACTTGTCGGTTATTATTTCTTTTGAGATCAATTTGAATGCTTATATCATATGTTGATTGAATGAATTTAACCCTACCTTTAAGGGACCAATCAATGAAGTACTGTGAGGAACAATTACAATTCGCAAGCAAAACTTTTGTTCCAACCTTATAACATGAAGCACAAATTTGATTTCAAAAATATGAATAACCTTATCACTTTAGATAATATCACAGATGATTGCCAAAACAAAGTGAAATAATCCACAACACATACGCAAAGAAAAACAACAGTTCATAGCATGTATTCCATTGAAGTTTGTAAAACTTACAGGCTATCATACATCGCCATCTTCTTATTGTGTATTTTTGTCTTTCACGCTTATGGAAAAAAAAAAAAAAAATTATATTTCAAATATAGTGTTCAACAGTGGCTCTGACTGAGGATGGAGGCATATTGTGTATGTCTTCAAGAATTCAGAATCTCTGGTTATCGCAGATACATGATGGTATTTACAATGGAAATGGATCCTAATCTACTGTACATATGATATAATATGTTTAAGAAAAGAAGTTTTTCAAGAATTGTCCATGTACTGGCAATTCTTGGACCTCCCCTGTTGTGTTTTGGAGCAAATAAGAATCCTCTCCCTTTTTATCTATGATCACATATGGGCTGATCCATAAGGCTTCAAATTTACCATGCTTGCCTTTGTCCTGACTCCTGGCATTCCACATTAAAACCCAATCGCCTACCCAAAATTTTCTATCTGACGTCCTCTTGTCATACAACTTCTTCATTTGATTTTGAACCCTGATATTCTGCCTCTGAGCCTCTACTCTGACTTCATCAAGTTCTACTAACTGCATTATCCTTTCTTGTGATGGGTCTTCAAGATCTATCCCCTCTTGAGTTATGAATCTATGTACAAGCAAGAGATTATCCAAAGGCAGTCTGGCCCTTTTGCCATAAACCAACTCAAATGGAGACTTTCCTATAGATTTCTTCACAGTTATCCTATCTACCCATAATGCAAGATTCAACTTTGAATCCCATGCTTTCTTGTTCTGCCCCAACATCTTGTTAATGATCTTTAGGATATTCTTGTTGCTTGATTCAGCCTGCCCATTCCCTTGAGGGTGGTAAGGAGAAGAATGTGATATCTTGATGCCATATTCTCCACAAAAAGTATTGAATTCCTCTAACCTAAAGGACATACCATTGTCTGAGATGATCTTTGCAGGAACACCGAATCTAGTAATAATGTTTTCCATTAAAAATTTTATCACCACTTTGCTAGTGGCCTGTCTAGTGGGTATTGCCTCCACCCATTTGGTAAAATAATCTGTAGTGACTAATATCCATCTGTGTCCTCCACTAGATTTTTTTGATATTTCTCCTATGAAATCTATCCCCCATTGTTGAAATGGTTCCTTAGCCAACATTGGTCTCAATGGGAGTGACCCTTGATATTTCATTTTGCTTGAAAACTTTTGACAAGCTTCACACTTTCTGACATATTTATAAGAGTCATTGAAAACACATGGCCAAAAATATCCAGCTCTCAATATCTTATGTGCAGTAGTCTTAGCCGAAAAATGACCACCACAAACCCCATCATGCATCTCATGAAGAACTTTCTCTGCTTGGTGGTTATCTAGGCATAACAAGAATATCCCATCTCTATTTTTCCAATATAAGTCCCCATTGACAATTACATATCTTGCATATTTTAACTTCAAAGCTCTCTTCTGATTATCAGTCATACCATCCGGGCATTTCAAGTGCTTAAGGTAGTATATGATATCAGTGTACCATGTTGTATTCTCAATACTGAAGTTAGCTTCTTCCCACTCAACTTGATTCACACAAGACTCCTCAATTTCAGTTCCTGTCATGAGTTTTGCCAACCCTTGTCCTCTAATGACCTGTGAGATTTTTAGCTCAATGTTGAATTCTTGTATTTGGTTGATCCATTACACCTTTTACCCGTGACCTCAGTCTGTCTGAAGATATCTTTTACTGCTGCATTGGGAACATAAGCTATAACTTCAGCCCCTACCAAGTATGGTCTAAACTGTTTTACTGATTTGACCAAAGCGTAAGCTTGCTTTTCATTCAATTCATACTTTACTTCCGAAGGGCTCAAAGACTTGCTAAAATATGCAATGGGCTGCTCATACCCTTCTAGATTTTTCTGCAACAATACTGCCGCTATTGTGTGACAGGAGGTGAATGAGAATATTATAAAAGGTTTGCCAAAATCTGGGGAAATTAGTACTGGTGCCTCAGAAATTGCCCTTTTTATCACCATAAAGGAATCAATTGCTTCCTTAGTCCAATCTATTTGGGCCTCTTTCTTTAACATCCTTACTATAGGTTTTACTATGTCTGCAAAATTCAAAATAAACCTTCTTACAAAATTAATTTGTCCTAAGAACGATTGAATGGCCTTGATAGTTCGGGGGATCGGATCCTCATTGATAGCAACTACCCTTTCAGGGTCAATTCTCACCCTTTCCTTGGATACTATGTGTCCAAGTAACTTTCCCTCTTCAACACCAAAGTGGCATTTCTTAGGATTCAAGGAAATCCCATATTCTAAGGCCCTTTTAAATATCTTTTCAAGGTGCTCACAATGATCATTAGCTTTCTTTGAGTATGCAGTTAAGTCATCTTGGTATACTACCATGATTACATCAATCAGTTCCGTAAAAGCCACATCCATTGCCCTTTGAAATGTAGCACCGGCATTAGTCAATCCGAATGGCATTCGTGCATAGACATAAGTGCCCCATGGAGTTGTAAAGGCTGTCTTATATTTTTCAGTTTCTCTAACTTTCACCTGATTGTAACCTGAAAATCCATCCATCATAGAAAGTAACTCACACCCTGTTACCCTCTGCAGCATGTTATCCATATTTGGCAATGGATAGTTGTCCTTTAGAGATGATATATTTAAATTTCTAAAGTCTACACATAATCTAATATCCCCATTTTTCTTCCTGACTGGTACCAAGTTAGAAACCCATGTGGAATATCTGCATGGTTCAATTATTCCCGCGTCTTTCATCTTTATAATCTCTTCCCTCATTTTTGGTAACAATGTTGGATTAATAGGTCTCTAATTTTGTCTGAATGGTTTAGCTTCTAGTTTAAGTGGTATCTCATGTTGAAAAAGATCTTCCCTGTAAGCTTTGAGATCTCCATAAGACCACGCAAACACATGTTTGTACCTTTTTAGCAACATTATCAGTTGTTGCCTCATGGTAGGAGTTCATTTTTTTCCAATAAAAACATTTCTGGGGGCTTCTTCGCTTCCTAGATTGATTTGTTCAACATCACTCTCTTTAACAGTTGATCCTTTAGTCTCAATCACATCCTGAGCATTAAAAGTTCTTTCTGATGCTACTAGGCCTCTTGGTAATTTATTTGACTTCAGTTGTATAATTTCATGTCCAAATAAAGTTTCCTTACCTTCAATTTTTTCTACAAAATCATTAAAGTTTATAGCTTGAGTCTGATAATGATCAATACCTTGTAAGAAGTTCAGCAGATCTGTATCATCTTGAAACACTTGCTAATTGTATAAATTGTTAGGAACAGATGGTCTTACTTTCATCTCTACTTCAGACATCCCAGTCAGCGTTATATCATTATCTTTTAGTGCAATATTTGCCAGAAAGTCTGCCATGATGTTCTTCGACCTATCTATCCAATTTATCTGAAAAGCATCAAAAAGCTCCATAGTATCCCAAACAGCATTCCTGTATTGTTTCAGTCTTAGGTGTCTTGAGGCATATTTTTCCTTTACTTATGAAACTATCAATTCTGAATCACCAAAGACACTTAGCAATTTAATTCCATGTTTGACTGCTATGTTAAGACCAGTGAGTAGAGCTTCATATTCGGCAATGTTATTAGTGCATTCAAATAACAACTTGAAAGAATATTTGTACGTTTCCCCTATGGGTGAAATAAATAGGATTCCAGCCCCACTTCCTTCCTTGCTACAAGACCCATCAAAGAACATTTTCCATATTTGACCATCTTTTTCAGTTAGACATGACTCAATGGGGATCCACTCTTTAAATTTAGGTTTTGTTAACTGTACTTGGAAGTTGTCCATATCAGTTTGTAAAAAACATATTTGATTCACTGTTTCTTCCATGTCTTCTATGATATATGTGGACCGGGGTTCTCTGTCAATTTTTACTTCCTGTCCATTGATTAGAATCGTAGCGTATGACAAATCTAGCTGCACATATCCACCAATCATATTTGACCACTGCCTAGACAACAACATTCCATAGTTTGGAGGAACATCTACCACTGTAATATCAGTTTTATATGATGCTTCCGGACAGGCTGCTAACCTGAACTCCACATCCTTCATAACAACAACCACTGGGACTGATCTATTGTCCATAGCATAGCATTTCCCAAAGGTAGTATCAACTTCCAATCCAAGCTCTTTCATTACCCCAACAGGCATGACATTTATAGCTGCTCCTAAATCGATCATACAATTCCTTATTTTCTTGTTGTTTATCACCAAAGTGAGATAAAATGGGTCTACCTGTGTTGGGTTTTTGGTTATAGTGGACCCTAAATATATAACTGGGGCCATTTGTTCATTACTGTCACCTGTTGGAACTTCTTATTTCTGTTCATTTACCTTCTCTTCTTGGATACCTGAAATCATCTCCAAAGTTTTTTCTCTATACTCAGGAAACCTCATTATTTCCATCAATGGAACAGAAATTTTTAATTGTGTTAATGCAGTTGAAATATCAAATGAAGTAGAGTGTTGTGCTGAAGGAAGTTTTACTATTTCTTCCTTTTGAAAATTAGGACCCTTCTTATTATTCTTTGGTACAACCTCCTTAGTCTTAACTCCTTTGTTTATTCGCTTGAGTGTCTCATCAGTTTCTTTCATAAAAAGACTAGTAGGTTTACCTTGCTCTGGATTCACCATCCTATTCCTTAAGTCATAAGTCCTTTTTTGATTGTGCAATGGCATAAGCTGTAATTCTTCTTTTCTCTTCTTCAGTAGGGGTTCTGAGCTTAACACTTTCATTTTTGCTGGTGGTCACAGGTAAGACAGAGCATTGATCAATGTTCATGGAATCTGATCTTCCTTCTTGAGCAAAGGATATCATGTTAACAGTTGAATCACTCATATGTTCTTCACAACCATCCTCCTCCTCTTGCAATCCTTTTGCTACTGCACACAAAGAAGAAGCATGTGGCATATTGCAAGCATAACACCACATGTCATCATCTTGAGTATAATTTACTGTTCTTTTCAAAGGATCTGGAATTTGCTGATTATCTTTGTGGTTTCTGTCTACTGGTTTTCCATCCTTCCATGTAGTGTTATAGGGCATGTCATGCAATCTGGGTCTCTCAGGACGGTAGTATTGTTGTTTCTCTATTTTGTTTACCCTTAAAGATAAATCTTTTAGGGCACTCAAAACTTTGTCAAGCTTATCTTCATCTCTATTAGCCTTGGGTGCTTTGGGATTGTACAACCTTGCATCCTCTCTTTTTCCTACTTTACCAACAGCCTTTCTGTTGTTTTCTATAACAATGGCATCTTTCATAACATCCCGGAGGTCTCTAGGATTTTTGGTTCTCAGCTCATAGTTTGTTTTACTGTCATAAGCATTGATGTAATATAGAATGCTCACCTCAGGTACTGGTTTCATCCTATTGGGGATTTTGTTTAGAACCCTGTTAAATCTTTTGTTAAAATCTATCACTGATTCATTTTGTTCCTTTTTTATGCTAATGATTTCATGCAAAGCAAACTCAGGGCTGTTATGGTCTCCATACTGCTCAAGGAAAAAATCTTTGAATTTTGCAAGATTTCTAATGGATGCATCAGGCAACGTCCTAAACCAATCTCTTGCATCTTCTATTAATGATTGTATAAACAACCTGATCTTGACATCTTCATATGGTAAACCAAAATCCTCAATTACTGCATCAAAGGCTTTACAATGAGCCTCACCTAAAACTGCATTACTTCTTGTGAATCTTGGTATTGCTGTCCTGATTTCATTTGGGATAGGATATGGGTACACCATCATTCCTGAAAAATCAAACTGCCTCATTTGTTCCATATTTATTAGTCCATGCCCTCCATGAGGATTCCCAAAGTTTTGGTTCATATTACCATATAAGGGTATTTGATTTTGATAAGGAAGAGGGTATTGATTCTGGTGTTGATATTGAAACTGATTAGGGGGTGGATGTTGGTTATGAAATTGACCAGGAGGTGGGTACTGATTATGAGTAGTGAAGTTTGTATGTGAATTTGGCAGGACTGGTGGCGCACTTGATTGCACATGATCATCCCTTTTGTTACCAAACAAGGGATTCTCATAAGCCTTAAAATCATTACTCTTTGTTTTACCCACTCCCTGAGCATATTTTTTCTTGTAGTTGTTTACATCTTTATTAAAGTCATCCTCACCAACATTTATGCCTAATTTAGCACATAGTTCCAAACATTCCTGAGTCCTTCCTGAATCTCTCATCTCAGCAGCTGCCTCCATCATTTGTCTAGTTAAATCTATAAATTTGTCTGCAGGATCTGCCATACCTGATCTTGATGGAGGTGGTGTGTATTGTCTAGACCGTGCTTCGTGATTTTCGAATCCAGGGGGAGTTTGATATCGCCCCTTCTGAGCTTTATATGCTGCAACCAAATCCTCATTCACCAGGCTTGAAGTTGTTGTTCTATTCTGTTCTCTTAAGGGTGAATGTTGGTTACTTTCATGTTTATACTGGTTGTATCTTTCTCTCATGGATTCATTCATGGGTTCTTTGTCTTTGTTCTTTCGTTGAGAGAAATCTAATTGGTATAGAGATTGTCCTTTTGTAACTGATCTTGTTCCGTTCATTGATATTCTTAATTCAGAGTCGCCACCTCTTTCCTAAAGGACACAAGTTATTTCTTTCTTCTGAGTTCTATCCCACAACAGAGTCTTAATAATTCTTCCCCAGCAGAGTCGCCAATCTGTTGGGTCTCAAATCAACAGATTGGATAGATTCTAAGGAAATACCAACTCCTATGATCAAACCCTCCAATTGACTTGGCCAACTTATAGAGTGAACCTATTTGGTTACTAACTCTCTCACTTTAGGCTCTGCAGGACCTAGGCGGGTATACCTACTCACTAGTTGTTCCTTCAACTAATGCTTTTTATAGCAGATTTAGTTTCTTAATCTGATATCTCCTAGTTGCAGAAAGGTATAGGTTCCTAGAATGGAGATATAGCAGATGAGTTCAAGATTGTTGTTGTAGAAGCTATTCAATCTATGTTTCCTAATTACTTCTATTGCTTTAAAATAACATATGATGAATATGGTGATAAGTGTAATCTGAATTTAACCAGTGCCTTCCTTGCTGTTTGGGCTACAGAGTCATTATACTTTCTTCAGGACTTATCATGTGAGCCTGTGAGACAGTTTTTTAATCCACCCTTTTATAGACCTGTCGGTTATTATTTCTTTTGAGATCAATTTGAATGCTTATATCATATGTTGATTGAATGAATTTAACCCTACCTTTAAGGGACCAATCAATGAAGTATTGCGAGGAACAATTACAATTCGCAAGCAAAACTTTTGTTCCAACCTTATAACATGAAGCACAAATTTGATTTCAAGAATATGAATAACCTTATCACTTTAGATAATATCACAGACGATTGCCAAAACAAAGTGAAATAATCTACAACACATACGCAAAGAAAAACAACAGTTCATAGCATGTATTCCATCGAAGTTTGTAAAACTTACAGGCTATCATACATCGCCATCTTCTTATTGTGTATTTTTGTCTTTCCCGCTTATGGAAATATATATTTTTTTTTATATTTCAAATATAGTGTTCAACAGATCCCAAGAAGCACCTTCAAGAATGAGCAATGCTAAGTTGAATATCCTGGTGAAGAAGCAGATGGCAGAGAGCAAAGTAGTCAGGGCTAAGAATCAAGCCTTGAGAAATGAGATGGACCAATTGAAGGATGGAGTGGAGAGGGGAAAGAGAGACTCTAGAGAAGAAGGGGATGAAGAGGAGACAACCATGCAGGAAGAGCTAGAGGTCCTTGCAGACCAGAGGCCCCTGATGAGTGTCCTCAAGTCCATGGAGAGAATAATAATGGACGTGAAGATGTATCTACTAGTATTTGCAGGAAAGATGGAGCCTGACATAGTGATGGAGTGGATAGACTCCTTGGACAATTTTTTTGAAAGTGAAGACATATCAGACCACCAGAGGATGAAGATGGTCCAATCCAAAATGAAAGGGGCTACACTAACTTGGTGGACTTTCATACAAGATGAGAGGGTGAAAGAGGGAAAGAGAAGATTGGCTACATGGAAGAAGATGATGGCCTTGGTGAAAGAGGCCTATGTCCCAATGGAATACAATATCCAATTGCATAGGAGGAGACAAAATTTGAAACAAAAGGAGATAGACATGAGTTCCTATACTGAGGATTTCATGAAGTTGTGTGTGAGAACCAAGGTGAAAGAGAGTGAAGATGAGAAGGTGGCAAGGTATCTCAATGGGTTGAGATCTACAATCCAAGAATATTTGAATCTCCACACCCTGGAGATGGTCCAAAAGTGCTTTCAATTGGCACTCAAGGTGGAGGGGAAGTTGAAGAGAAGGCAGGAAAAAAATGGAAGAGGTAAAGGGAGACATCAAAGAGGAGGAAGAGGCCCTTTCAGAGGTAGAGGAAATGGTTTCGGATACCAGGGTGACTCTAACCAAGAAGGCAATAGAGGAGAGAATAGTTACAACCAAGAGGGGGCTACAATCCAAGAGGGAGATTTAGGGGAAGAAGACCACCCTCTAGAGGAAGATCCCAAGGCACGGGGCCTCCTAGGTGTTACAACTTCAACCAAGAAGGGCACATGGCCAATAGGTGTCCAGAGAAGGCTTCTAGCTCCATGGGAGAAAGGAGAAGCAATTTGGTGCAGGAATCTGATTGTCAAAGTGTGGCAAGTGCAAACACTTATCAAAGTGTTAATTCTCCTGGTAGCTATGGCTATCCTGAAAGAGGAGAGACTCTGATGATGAGGAGAGAAGTAACCACCATGAAGGTACCTGACAAGGATCCTACACAAAGGAAATCTCTTTTCAAAACCACTTGCAAGGTAGGAGGAAAGGTATGCAAGGTCTTGATAGACTTTGGATCCACTGAAATTTTTTTATCACTTGAAATGGTAGAGAAGCTTAAACTTAGAAGGCTGCCTCACCCTTACCCCTACAAGGTTTCATGGCTCACCCAATGTCAGCAAGCAATGGTAGAAGAGAAGGCTTGGGCGGAGTTTCAGATTGGATCTTACAAGGATAGATTACTATTTGACATAGCCAAAATGGATGCATGTCATCTCTTGTTTGGGAGACCATGGTAGTATGACTTAAAAGCTCATCATGATGGGTTGAGAAACACCTACTCAATCACAAAGGATGGGAAAGTGATAGAACTCTTACCTCTGATAGAGGAAGAGATGAAACCAAAGGGAAAGGATGCAAAGGTGTTGATGGCAGAAGGTAAATAGTTCATGAAGTAGATTATAGAGAAAGGTGCAGTTTTCTATGCCCTCATGCCTAACCCCAAGGTGACAAGGAAGGAGCAGCTTGCAGAAGAGAAAGAAGAAGGACAGAAGCACATAGACCCTACAGTTAGACAGTTGCTTGATCAACATCAAGGCATCACCTCAGATGGAATGCCAAGATCCCTACCACCGATGGGAGACATGAGTCATTGCATAGATCCAATCCCTTGATCTACTCTCCCAAACAAAGCAGCCTACAAACTCACTCCAAACTAGAATGCAGAAATGGCAAGGCAGATTGAAGAATTGCTTGAATCAGGACTGATTGGTAAGAGCTTAAGTCCATGTGTAGTACCTGTTGTCCTAGAACCCAAGAAAGAATGCACTTGGAGGCTTTGTACAGACTCAAGAGCCATCAACAAGATAACCATAAGGTATAGGTTCCTAATCCCTAGAATAGAGGATTTACATGATTGCTTGGGGACTGCTAAGTATTTCACGAAAATGGATCTAAAAAGTGCATACCATCATATTAGAATAAGGCCAGGGGATGAATTGAAAACAACTTTTAAAACCAATGAGGGGTTGTATGAGTGGAAATTTATGCCATTTAGGTTGTCCAATGCCCCTAGTACCTTTATGAGGTTGATGAATGAAGTCTTGGTGGAGTTCATAGGAAAATTTGTCAATGTATACCTAGATAATATCTTGATCTTCAGTCACACAAGGGAAGAACACCTCAAACACATAGATATGGTTCTCAAGAGGTTACATGAAGAGAAACTAATGATCAATTTGGATAAGTGTTTGTTCATGCAAGAGGAGATCATCTACTTGGGTTTTGTAATCTCACAAGGTGAGATGAAAATGGACCAAGAGAACGTGAGTGATATACTACCTTTTCCAACACCTAAGACTATGAATGATGTCCAGAGCTTTCATGGTTTAGCAAATTTTTATAGGAAATTCATAAGAGGATTTAGTCATGTGTGTGAACCCATGCTTGACACCATAAAGGGAGGACAAAAGTGCAGGTTCGGTTGGACCAAAGAGGAAGATGATTCATTTGAAACATTGAAGAAGAAGGTTGCAGAACAACCAGTCCTTTCCTTACTAGACTTCAACAAGATATTTCAGGTGGAATGTGATGCAATCCACATGGCTATTGTGGTAGTGCTCAGTCAGGAAGGAAGGCCTATTGCCTTTTTCAGTGAAAAGATAAATGATGCCAAGAAAAGATACTCATCTTATGACTTGGAGATGTATGCTCTAGTACAGTCTTTGAAGAAGTGGAGGCACTATTTATTACCTAAGGATTTCATATTTTTATTGATAATTAGGCACTCAGTTTCATAAATAGCCAAGAGAAGCTAAACCACCATTGCATGAAGTGGGTAGAGACCCTGCAAGCCTTCACATTCACCCTCAAACACAAGAAGGGAGTCAAGAACAAAGTTGTAGATGCTTTGAGCAGAAGGGTCTTAATTGTCAACCAAATCAAGATGGAGAGTGTTGTTATTGATTCCTTGAAGAGTATGTATGAGGCTGATGGAGACTTTGGAGAGATATACAAGGTATGTGAAACCTTTGGTGAGAGATACCATATTGAGTTATCTGAATTTTTGATACAAGATAGATTGTTGTTTAAAGGAGTGCAGCTATGTATTCCTAAGTGTTCCATGAGGTTGAATATTATTAGAGAGAAGCATTATGGAGCCATGGTAGGTCATTTTGGCCTTGACAAGACCCTACACCTTGTGAAGAGACATTATTTCTGGCCTAAATTGCAGGCAGATTTAAGAAAGTTTGTGGAGACATGTGTAATCTATCAAAAAGCCAAGGGGAAGTCCACAAATGCAAGTTTGTATCAGCCTTTACCCATTCCTTCTAGGCCATGGGAGAGCATAAGTATGGACTTTGTATTAGGTCTGCCTCGGACAAGGAGGGGATTTGATAGTGTCTTTGTAGTGGTGGACAAGTTTAGTAAAAAGGCTCATTTATTGCCATGTAAGACTTCTTCTGATGCATCATATGTGGCGGACCTATTATTCAAAGAGATAGTCTGGATACATAGATTGCCCCTAAACATTGTTTCAGACAGAGATGTGAAGTTCATAGGTCACTTTTGGAGGACCCTTTGGAAGAAGTTGGGGACTAACCTAGCTTTCTCATTAGCCTACCATCCTCAAATGGATGGGAAAAATGAAGTTGTCAATAGGTCATTGGGAAACCTATTAAGGTGTTTGACAAGGCAACATGGAGAAAAGTAGGATAGTATACTATCATAGGAAAAGTTATCTTACAATGATACCATCAATAGAAGCACAGGGAAGTCTCCTTTCCAGATTGTATATGGCATCCACCCAAGGGGAGTGTTGGAGTTAAGGGATTTACCCAAAGAAGAGCCCATTAGTATAGATGGTGAAGCTTTTGCATCAGCGATCAAAGAGGTGCATGAACAATTCAAGTCTCATTTCCAAAAATCTGTAGTGAAGTATAAGGCTCATGTTGATAAGAAGAAGAGATATGTATAGTTTAGTGTTGGGGATTTGGTATGAATATATTTGAAGAAGGAGAGACTCCCAAAAGGCAAATATACCAAGTTGATGCAGAGGAAGATTGGACCATGTTAGATATTGATGAAGTATGGACAAAATTCCTATGAGATCCAACTTGCCCCTAATCTTGGATTATCATTTTAATGTGTGTGATCTTACACTTTTCAAAGGTAATGACAATGAAGGGGAGGAACCAATGTAGGTTGCAGCAGACAATGGCATTCGAAGGTATGAATCACCTAAGTTGAGAAAAGTGTTAGACACCAGAGTCACAAAGAAGACAAGGAACAAGGAGTACATTGATTACTTGGTGGCTTGATAGGACAAACCAAACTCTTTGGCATTTTTGATGACAAGTGAGCAAATATCCAATCATGGTGGAGATTTGCAAACTCTGATCTAAAGTGGGCTTGAGATAGCCAATTGGGACAATGTGGTCAATAGGGGTAGTAGATGGTTTATATTTGTGTTTGATAGGTTTTATAATTTTTTCATGAGTGTTTGGTTTATCCATGTATGTGGATTCCAACCTTAGCCAATATGGCAACTTTTTGTGCAAAATTGCTAAAATGCAACTTTTCAGTGCAAAAGTGCAACTTTTTGAAAATCGATTGGGGGAAGCCTTTCAATAGCTCCAAACCTACTCCAAATTTGGTGGGAAACCATTGGAGATTTTTATAATCCTTATGGACATGATTCCCAAGGTTTTTGTTGTTGTAATTGGGGTTTGTGAAGCAATAATACACAAAATACTTTAGTTTTCCCATAAATTATGAGTTTGTAGGATTTGCACGTGCCTGTATGGATTACTCTGAATCCCACCATCCATGGATTAGATAAATATATGATATAGATTTCTTTTGGTGGTGGTCTGAGGTCCTAACTATTCTGGAGTAGAGAGAACCCTCCATTCTTCTTACTACAACCCAAAAATTGAGGGTTTGGAGAGGGTTTTGAACAAAAATGGCCTTATCTTGCATTCTAGTCCACTAGAAGACTCTTTCTTTAGACGGATGCAGGATAACCCTTTGTAATTTAGTTTTTTCATGGTTTTTTGTGGGATAAACTTGGTTGTGTGGAGAAAGGAGCAAAATTAGGTAGGCATCTCTATGTGACTACCTAGGACAAGATTTAGGACAATCATCATAAGTTGCCATAGCGGTGGATTTCAAGCATGAAACCCTGGAATTAAAGGTTACTCACCATCCCCCACATTATCATAGAGTTTTTTTTCCATTTTTGATTCATTTATTGGTAGTTTCTTTGGAAAATAGGGCTAACTGCCCTTATTAGGTCTCTTAGCCTCTAAAGGGATCAGACCTTGTAATTACAAACCTGGTCAAACCATTTTGGGGATTAGTACAACTTCCAAAAGGGTGTTTGAAATGGTAATTTTTTTTCATGTGTGTGTGGAACATTTTTTCTTTAAATTCCATTCTATCGTCAAATAGGGCTACAAGCCTAGGGGGTAGGTTTCCAAAGGAGGTATAAGGAATTGGAGTCTAATCTCAAAACCAATGCTTGGACAAATTTCTAATAGCCATAAATGAATCAAATCCTAAGCCCCTAGGACTAAGGTTTCATTGGATGTTGTAGGATAGGTATTGAGGCAATTACTCATCTTGAGTAGGCCCAAGCCTAGTGAATGTGTGTGTAGTTTCACCCAAGGTGTGGAGTCCTTCCTATTGGAACCCTAAAATTTTCAAATTTTAGAGTTCCAAATTCACACATGAAAGCAATTTTCTCCATTTGAGTGTGTGTATTACCTATGATCAACTCTCAGGAGCCTATGATTCGAGGTATGTATGTGCTTCATAAATTCGGATCTCTCCAGGTGCACCCTCTCAAACCCTAATTCTTTCATTCGAAAGTTAGATGCTTTTGCATTTCTATTTACATGCAAGTATTATTATGTCAAATTTTAGTATTATATTATTATTTTATATATCTTGTAAAATAAATCGAAATGCAATTTACAATGTGCAATGTTAAATTTTTCTCAAAATCATGTTATCTAGACATTGAGCGGTTTTCTCCTACAGGGACACTGCACTGATTGAATTCCATCACAGTATTTTTATTTTTTTACAATCAGTCTTAATTATATTAATTGGAGAGTGTTTAAGTTTAGAAATATTATTTTTTATCCTCCAATTAATATTATAGCATTTAAATTATTTGTGTTATGAAACTATATGATGTTTTAAAAACTAACACAAACTTTGAGCTCGTGTGATGTGCAGGAAATAAAAGATTTTGTGTTTGATCAAATGAAATGATCAAACACTATGTAGTCGGTTGAAGGAAATAAAGAGTTTATTTTCAAAAGCAATATATAAATTCTCTAATTTACATATATATATAAATCATTTAAATAAATGATTTAAGGGCACTTTATGAAGAGCATACTTTGAATCTTTTAAATAAAAGATTTAAAGTATTTTAAGGGAGGTAAAAGGTTTTTTTATCTCATAAGGTAAAGTAATTATGATTTTTTCTCCAAAGGCATTATTATAGGGACTTCTTGATCTTGAAATTTTATTTATTTTAGGTGATTTCCATTTTATAGATCATTCTTGAAAATCTCATAAATATTAGGAGAATTTTGTGAGGGTTTTATCGAAATAAAAATAGCTTTGCCCTAAAGGTTGAGTTTTGGTAAAATACATTTCTTAGGATAAATTATTTTTATTAATGGTTTTATGATTCTAGAAAAATAAGTAAGTCATCGGGGATCGGCATAGAGTAAGCTACCCGGATGAATGATTTGGAGGTAATATTATTATTTTTAGGGATTACATTATTAAAGATTCTATTATTAAATTTCTAGGCACATTAAGGAACAGGGAGTATTCCTTATCCAAGAATAATATTTTAATATTCTATTTTGAGATGTAATGTTCTTTATTATTTGAGGCATTTTGAAAGTAAATTTATTATATTTCGATGAATAGTATTCTTTACTTTGCCTTTTGAGAAATTTCAAATAAATATATTTTGTCAAAAGAGAGAAATACATTATATTTCCAAATGTTTTAAATGCATATTGAAAATCATTGAAAGCATTTTATTACCAAAGTGGATATTATATTGTATTCTTATAAATATTTTTACCCCTAAAAACACTTAATTGAATACATGTTAGGGTAAATATTTATAATGTATGCGAGGAATCAAAGTGTGATTATTATTTTGTTAAAATAGAAAATGTATTTTATTTTCTTTTTACCCAAGGTAAAATGACGAGTAGCATTTATTAAAATGGATTTTAGTGTTATGGGGAAACCTATTCATATGCTATTTACCCTAAGTCAATATATTTAAAATGTTCTTTAGGGTAAATTATTTATATCCTATGAATAAGAGTTTGATTGATTTTGCAAATAATATTTTCTAACCTAATTGAAGGTGAGATATATTTAATGTTCAAACCAAGGGATTTGATTGGTTTATCTTATGTGCAGGAGATTTTGGGAAGATAATGAATATTTAAAGATTTACGGAGGAACTTCATCACGGAAGAAAATAAAAGAACATTATTAAAGCATTTATTTAGTTTGATTTTAGGGTTATTACTTGTAATTATTTTTCAAACCAAAGGGTGTGTCGTTTGGGAATGCAACTGTCTATAACTCCCTCTTGTGTATGAAAGGGTGTGTCCTTTCATATATGCCTTTTCATGGACATACTTATAGGGAGTAATTTTGTTTGGGAGAGGGGGATAGAACATCAGGCTGCTATAAGGACTAAAAGTCATTTGTATTAGGGAAGTCTATAGGAAGAAGAAGTGTCATTTTGTGCAAGCAAATTGTAATGAAGTATCTCCAAGTGTAACTTTTGTGTGTTGTCATTTCTCAGAGATTAATATACAAGGTTCATTGTTTCTACTTCAAATATAGTGTATACTTCTATGTTGATGAAATATTCTTTGTCCTCTTGATAAATCTATTTAAGGATTTTCTATAATGTGAATCACATGTTGTTACATAATGTGAGATTGGGTTCTTATTGTTTATGTGACACATACTAAACATTTATAGTGATGATTAACATTGTCTCCTAAGTTTATAAAGTTATTTGTCCACAAAGTATCATATATATTATTGGATAGAGGCATTGGTCTATTATTCATTCTCTAAGATTTTGATTTGATACACATAAGGTCCTTGAGAGAGAAACATTCTTCTAAAGCCTTTTGAACTAATCTATTACATATTTCTCATATGTCCTGAAAGCATTTTATTTCCAAAATACAACAATCTTTATACACAATTATCTTTACATTCAGTTTTCAATTTCAAAAGCATTCAAATAAAAGCACGTAGCAGTAGCAGGAAATTATTGCCATTCTTACAATGAGTTGTCTTAGCAAAGTTTAAATCCACTTTAAATAACTCTTGTTGTGCTTGAGAGGGGGAGGTATACCCACCTAGGTTTAGTGGAGCCTAAAGTGCAAAGAGATTTAGTCTTTGACTATCCCTGTTTGTTGGCCAAGGCTGATTGGACTGCTTAAGGATTTGGCAAGTCTTTAGGTTTTCCAATCTGTGGTTTTGGGCACCAACACTTCCTTGCAGGACCCTTGTAATCATTTGAGGGGTTGGTATTCTAACCTTGTTTCGGCTTGTCCTTAGGTGTGTGGGTAGGGCTCTGCATTAATTATCCATGGTAATAGTGTTATTCATCTAATATTAAATAATATGCCTTAGTCACATGACAATAATTAAATAAATATTAAAAATAACATTCAATAACTAACTAAATAAATAAAACTAATTAAACAATAAATAACAATTAAATAATTAATAAACAATAAATCAAATAAATTAAATCAATTAAACAATAAATAAACGATATATCAAATAAATCAATAGATCAATTAATTATGAAATCTCAATAATAAATTAAATAATCATTTAAACACTAAATCATAAACTAAAGTAACTTAAGATAAACTTCAGAACTCAATAAATAAATAAATAATTAGATAATATTAATATCTCAATCTAGTCACTTAATAAACTATGCAATTGGACGACAGTGAAGTTGGACGAGAATTTGGTTGCGGAGGTCATAGGGATGTCGATGGAGGGGGCCAAGTTCTTTAGGGACAATTTTTTTTCTGACAATGCGGTCAAAATGTTTCCTAAGGATGAGGATAAAAAGGACAGGCTTGTCAAGTAGGACATAACTTACTTCACTCCCATCCAGGTAAAAAGTTTCTGACGTAAAATGTTGAAAGTGATAATCGAGTTCGTTACAGTTGATGGGAGATTTACTAAAGTATATAGCTACCATTTTGTGTTTCTCAATTATTTTAGATATGTGAATAAGGTTTCCTTTCCTTATTATTTGGTTTCTTCCCTAAATGATTGTTTGGCTGACCACATTAAGAACCCTAAGTCGAGCCCTTTGGCTCATCAGGGATTAATCCTTTTAATTTATGAGAATTTTGAAGCTAGGGTTAATAAGGTGAAGGCCAGTGTGGGAGATAAAGAGGAGGATTACACCCCTAGTGATGGCTTTGATGACTCTGAGTCTGAGTTTAAGGTTGTCGCTTCTACCCCCCTAAGAAGAGGATTAGAATCCTCAAGAAGAACAATGATGTTTCATTGGGGGAAGATACTTCTAATTACAAGGTGAATCCCAAGGGGAAGGGTAAGAAGATAATTTTATCTGATTCTGATGTTGGGGGTGAGCTTCCTCCTCAAAACTCTAATAACTAGTACTCAGAACCGACGGACTTGGACTCCTAGGATTTACAAGACAAGCCTGAATCGATGCTCAATATTTTGGGCACTACTAGAAGCACCTCAATTGATCTGTATTAATTCCAACACTGGGTGTTCTATGAAATTAAGACAGTATCTTAAGAAGAGAACTACCTTAGCTAAGTTGGAAGGGGCTAAAGGGGTTGTGGAGAAAGAAGGTCAGGTGAAAATTAAGGATAAGGGGAATGGTTGCACTTCTGAGAATAATGAGTGTGACCTATGGAAAGAAGATGAAAAAGAATGATGTTGGAGTTCCTTAAGAAAAATGGGGAGGCTATTGAGATTTTTAAGAAAAGATATGATGAAAAGTTTGGGGAGATCAACCTAAAAAATGCAAAAAAATGAGGTTGCACTCAAGAAGATAATGGAGGATAGTGTGGCTATGCTGAGAGTGTCTGCTACCAACATGTCAATGATGGTGGCTAGATTGGAGAAGCTGCATAATGACAAGAACTTTTTGGATCTGGAGATGGATGTTAGGGTTTCTAACTCTAAGGTTTTCCCTCGCACTAGGAGGAGGACTAGACAAAGCACCAGGGATATAGAGGTACCTTTGCTCTAGGACCTTCTTGACCTCAAGGAAGTTGCAAAGACCATGATGATGTTTGAGAAAGAGGCTACTTATGGCCTCAATATTTTTATGTAACTGGTCTTGGTATCTTTTTGCTATTGTGCTTGCCAGCACCTCGTTGGCTTTTTATTATTGTTTTCTTTAGATGTTGTCCTTTTCTGTAGCAGCCTCTTTTGTTTCTTTGTTTTTAGTCTCGTTCTAGTTGCTTTAATACTCTATCTTTGGATTCTGATGTAAGGGGTTTTGGGTCCCCTCAAAACTTATTTTTGCTTAATCAAAAACTATGCAATAGAATCAATTATTTATTTAATTAAACAATCATACTCACAAGACCACATAACAAGGGTCCTAACAACCACAATGAACCACAAGATAATACTAACATGACTCAAATAACAAGATGACAACTTAAGCCTAGAGTGTATGAGGGAAACACACACCATCTCCAACCTCTTTTAGACCTATGAGACCAGGTGGAGTCGATGTCCAGTACCTACAATCTTGCATCCACCACTAAACACAACACACACACACACATACAACACATATACATCATAAATGGTCAGGCAAGTGATAGAGAATCACAATGTCATATCATGCTTGCAATGAGTGATATGACATCATCTCTATTCACGAATACACTAGAAGACAATCACAACATCATTGCATCAACTCAATCATCATAATCAAAGAGTAGGATTAGCATAATCATAATGTCATCAAAATCCCATAAGCAATATGTTCCATCATGAATAATGATAACATATAACCATCAAATATAGATCCATCATCATCCATTGCAATCATGGAATACGGTTAGTACATAACATGACACCATTGAATCATCATAAAGTAGACTAGGCTTGATCAATACAATCCTTTGATGCAAAAAAGACAAGTTGAATCAAGGAGGGGCACTACACCCTCAAGAACTAGTCACAAATGGATTTTGAAAACAATAGACTTTTACCAAGTGGACTGAAGGTGTAACTTTGAAATGATCCAATGAAAGTGAGCACGGTTTGGTGTTCTGGAATCAATTATTTTTTATAATGCATTAGCTTTTATTGGTCTGAAAGTGTCTAATTGGGCTATTGAAAATGACATTTACTTGAATACTTCTTCCAATTATTTCCCATAGGGTAATGGACAAGCTGATTCCACTAATAAGAACTTGATCAAGGTCATCAAAAGAACAATGGATGATAATTAGAGGAGTTGACACAAAAGTTGAAATTAGCCTTATGGGCTGATAGAATCACTCCTAAGAGGTCTACATGTAATTCTCCATATGTTCTTATGTATGGAAAAGAAGCAAGGTTGTCAATTTCAATAGATTTACCTACTTTGAACTTGATCAAAGAGTTGGAGATGATGAAGGAAAAGCCAATGCAAATTAAAATTGTTGATTTAATGGAGTTGGAAGAAATAAGGAGAAAAGCACTCATAAACCTAGAAAATCATCATACTCAAATGAAGAGAAAATTTGATAAGAAAGAAATGCCAGAATTGTTCAAATAAGGTGACTTGGTTTTCAAGTGGGGTGAGTTGAAGAGAAAACTTGGAAAGCATACAAAATTTGATGCGATTTGGGATGGTCCTTGTTGGGACCTCCAAAATTTGGATAAATTTTGAGGCCCCATGTAAAATATTACCTATGAATAGATGTCTTGGTATCCCACTCATAATGAGAGCATGAAAGAAACAAGTAAGTTACTTGGGACTCAAAGATGTGGATTGTTCATATTTACCGAGTGCCAAGTAAATCCTTGTTATCTTATTCTCATCGAGTCTCGAGTTCAGTCCAGCTTGGTGTGTGCATTGTTTACTTCTTATCCTTGAAGCTTGGTGGAGGGGCGATGAGCGTCTCGCCGAGTCCCTAGTTTATGTTGCCCAGTATTTGAATCTTAGTGCTTATTGTGAGAATCATTTTTATTGACCAAAAAGAGATTGCAACAATAAGGAAGATGATGAAACAAATGATATCCCAGTTGGTGTGCATGATGTGATTGTGGGATTTGGACGGTCAATGCAGGTCTAGATTGCCAGTTATGCTAAAAAATATTGGCACAATTGGTGTGTATCTTCTTAGTAAAATAAAAATGTCAAGAGAGAGAAGTTTTCAAACTTTTTACCAAAATTTGAAGGTGAAAATCTGAAAGGACTAGTCTCCATGATCAATTCATATGTGTTAACTGATTGGATAAAGCCAACAAGATTACTGATAAATACAGAGGTTGTGTAAGGAATTATAGGAAATTGATTAGTGATTGTTAAAAGGCTATGATATGGAATGTGAAAGTGTTGCATATATGTTGAGGCCCTATGTTCTATGGGTTGTGTTACAAAAAAGATGTAGAAGTCCTGAGGGAGAAAATGTGAGAAGCCTTTTGTATAACCAAGAGGGTTTTAAAAGGAGTACAAGTTTGCTAGAGAAGAACAAGAGGTTCATGGTTCACATGCAAGATTTCTCTATAGTGTGCAAATATTTCAATCCTCCTGGGCAGCCAATTTTCCCTTTGGAAGCAGAGGAATCTGGAGACAACGAAGAGTGCAAACTCTAGTGAAGTGGGTTGCTAGCGCCACAAACCCACATGTACAAAACTATCAATGTTCTCCCCTACTAGCATGAGTAATGATAATTGCTCATTTTGATGTTCCCTACATCAATAACCACCCATGGTCAGTGGTAGTTTGATTCATAGGATAGTTAGTTCGTACAAATGCCTTATGTTTTGGGCATAAAGGTTTCCATGTGTAATCATTCTGGTAGTTACACTTCAGAACAAGATAGAGGCAACTAGTTCCATTAGGTCATGATTTTGTAGAAGGGCTAATTAGGTAAAAATGAACTGGACACATGTAAACAAACTAAAGCTTATTGAATTCCTTACTATTATAAAAGGAATTGCAAGGCTCATTAAGAAAGGTTTTGAAATCTTTCATTTTCTAGGCAAGAAAAGTAGGGTTGTGTATAATCTAGTATTGGGTAATTTTGTAGTGACTAAATGTATAATGTTTTTAGTAATTTCAGCTAGTTTATGAGCAGATTGTTAAATTGTTGCAAAAAAAATCTCCATTTGTATTTAGACTTCCTATGAATCAAAATGTTAAGGATGTTTTGATTTTTCTTGATATCTTTATATCAATGCGTAATTGTGTGTATGGGTTTCCTTCAAGGAAGGAATTAAAGTCTATATGCAAATTGTAGTGATTATGGGAATATATTATAGATCTGTAAGAATGGTTTATGCAACATTTAAAGGAGTCATGTTAATGTGAGGCATTAATGTTTAATGGGCTCACTAGTTTGAAGTAACTTACTATTTTGGTTTGCATTCATGATCTAGAAATTAACTCAATGCCCTGGAATAAATACTGGTCTATGGAATGTCCAGAATTTGTTTCAGAAGCATCTCAAATAAAATTAATATTCATTTTAACCCTTTTCTCTTTTATAATTTAATTTGTGTTCTCCGATATTCTTAGAGGTAGATAAAATGGGATTAAGCTCGAATCTAAAGCAATGCATAGAATGTCCTTATGTATCTAATAATAATCCATTTTCATATTTCCTATAAGTTGTTGTAAAAAGGCCATTATCAATGCAGACCCATATTAGGAATACCCTCCTAAGTATGATGGAGCTCAAAGTGAAGAAGGCTTAGAAAATCCTTGTCTCTATTGTATTTTCTTATCTTCAATCTGTCGATAGTGCAGGTTGTATGCTCTAGGTTTTCAATCCTATATCCTAGAAGTTCTATTTATCCTTAGGACTGGAGGTAGAAAGAAAAATAATGAACATAAATGGCAACTCTGCTGGGGACAAACATGTCAAAGGCTCTGGTGACAACTTGCTGAATCCATTGAAAGAAGAGTCTAAAATTTATTTCAGATTTGGAAATTTTCAGCCTGGAAATTTTTTTATTGCAGCTGGTTTGAAAAAGAGTGTGTAACTCTGTTGTTGAAAGAAACTTATAATGAATAGCTGCTTCAAATAGCTTCCAATTGTTTGAAATTTTTCCTCTACAAGGAGATGGTGACTCTGTGAAAAAAGAACCTAAGAATTGAAGAAGATCTTCAAGTCTCCAACCAGAAAGAAAGTAAAACTTGTTGCCATATCCAAGTATTCATATTTCAAGCTCAAATCATGTACCTTTTTAGGTGAAAAATGTCACTAAGCAAGCAATTATCAGTATTCGGTTTACATACTTCTTTGATGCAAATTTTAGTTAATGTATTTTGCGAGAAGCATGTTGAATGTTATTATTCAGAGTTAGTAACTGCATAGTTGATGTAATGAACTTGTGAAAGCACAAGTAAAGATGTATCATCAATGTAATGTTCTATGTATGGTTCCCAATAATGTAATGTCAAGTCAAAATTCTTAGTCATGTCCACAGAAAAGAGTATGTACCCTAGAAAGATACAACCCTTTGAATTTCACACATATCCAGGGTTATCTAAATCCTTTCCCTATTAAATTAAATAGGTATGTACCTAAGTTTTATGAGAGAGAAGGTGAGTCAGATAGTAAGCATGTACAGTCATTTTATGATTTTATGGAAGATGATCAGATTGGTGTAGAGGATGAATTCATGAAGTTGTTTGTAAGGTCTCTAGAGGAAGATGCGAGTGGTTTAGTAGCTTGCCCATGGAAAGTGTATCATTGTGGGAGAATCTAAAGAGACTTTTCTTGAGATATTTTAATGAAAGTATGCAGTATGATTTTATCCCAAAAGTTGAAATTACATTATGTATGCAACCAAAGAATGAAATAGATAATGAGTCTAATCTCCAAAACAAATGTAGCTCTGATATCCCAATTAATTCATCTCAATTCTTTGCATATGATCAGCCCCAACTATATCATGAGCCATTTGCAGTTAATGTTGATTCCATGATGCATTTTAGTGCACTATTATATCTAAGGAGACTGGAAAATGAATCACCAAGAGAATTGTTTTTAAGATTCTTAATTATAGCTAAGGAGATACCTAGTGGTTTTAGACCAAAGGAATCTATATGCATTGATTTATTTCTAAAAGCTTATGAACCCAATTCAATCCAGTGGACAAAATCTTTGAAAACAAAAAGTATTAGTCAAATTCTTGACTAGATTGATATTATTGAGAAGATAAAATATAAAAATGCATTAGATGTTGAGGTTCATAGTGTTGGTGATGAGGAAGTTATGTTTGAAAATCATGGGGATATTCTAGAATATGATAATGTTTCTCATATTAGTGAGTATGGGATTTGTGATCAGTCCATAGAAGATGAATGTGCAAGTCAAAGTAGTTCTCATAAGAATCAGATTTATGATAGGGATGAATGTTCATAAAGTGTAAATGCTACATTACATTGTGACTACATTTTTTATAGGGTTGATGGAGATTTAACTCCAAATGATGAAAATAGTGCTTGTAATGATAAATCCATTGATTCTTTAGATTGCAATGATGCAAATGCCAACCTTGGGGATTTTGATTTGCAACTAAATGATGGTGGCAGTTCTAATGAAGATCAAGAAAAAGAGGCAGTGGAGGGTATGGGAGAAGAAGCATGTTTACTCAGCAGTGAATAGATTTCAGATTTTTTGTCTATGGAATATCATAGATATGCACATTTGTACCTAGCTCACATGAAAGTTGATAATGATTGTATTCTTGGTAGTGTCAAGTATGACACATATGCATTTAATTCTCCTTCCACATTTAAGCCAGATAGTTTGCAATATTACAATGCATACAAAGATGATACACTATGTGAAAGAAATGGTGCACTATGTGATGATGCTGAGAATTTATATGCTAATGTAAATTCAAAATTTTGTTTTGATGGTGTGTGCATGGCTAGTGATAATCAAAATCACCTTAATAAAGAAGTCTCAGGTATGGATATATATATGAAAGCATATCTTTAAATGAGGGTGAACATTTTGTTGAAGATCTTCACATGGAAATGAGATCAGATCTGGGTCTGGAATCAAATTGTAATGTTGAGTCAGAAATGCATGCTTATGTAGGGTCATCGAGAAATCATGGAGATTGTTTACCATGCATACAATTTGTTGATGAAAAGAGCATTGAAGGGGACTCAGAATGTCAAGATGATAGTTCTTGTCAGTAGTTAAAATTGCAATTACTAGAAGTAAATATGTATGAATCATTCTCTTTTCATACACTTGAAGATAGTTTGCATGATGTGCATGATTTGTTGGAATGTTCTTTTGAGAATCCCATATTTGACATGCAAACTAGTAAGCAGAATGAGGTCTATGATACCAATTGTATATTAGAGCATGAATTTTTTATTTCTCGATTGGAACACTTTCATGAACTATGACAGTGAGTTAAATCATGAAGAATGTTATGTTCAACACATAAGTATTTTGTTTGATGAGCATACAATATTTTTATCACATAAAGACCCCTATTTTTAGGTTGTGTATGAGTTTGAAATTCCTAGTGATAACAAGTGCACTAACAGTGTTGAGTATGGTGGTTGGATCAGGAAAAATTTATATGTTGAATCAATTGGATTCTAGTCAAATTATCAGATTATCCTCAACAAAATCAGATGAAAACCAAAATTTTGATAGAGGTAAGTTGAGGCCTTCATTTGTTGGTGGTCATGAGCCATCAATCACAATTTGATCTTTGAACCAAAGTAATAAAAAGTAGAGGTGAAACATATTCTGACTCTATTTCCCAATGGATAAGTGCATGGTCTTCTTCTACCAAAGACTTCGATCCTTGCTATACCTGTAGGGGGCATGCATCCCCAGAAAGAGCCATTATTGGGACCCCCAAAATTTGCATAAATTTTGAGGCCCCATGTAAAATATTGCCTATGAATAGATGTCTTAGCATCCCACTCATAATGAGACCATGAAATCAGTGCGTAAGTTACTTGGGACTCGATGAGGTGGATTGTTCCTCTTTCTCAAGTGTCGAGTAAATCCTTGTTTTAAATGTGGCCGAGGTGTCCACAAGGGAAATCAACGATGGGTTTTCTATGTGATTGTGAGTCTATCCCTTGGGACTTGACCAATGTATAATTGCCCCTCCCTCAATCAGACTCCATCTAACTTAGTTTGATTCTGGTTGTTTTCCTTCGATGGTTTATGTGACTAGATGATACTCCCTTATGTGAAGGCTTTTATCATGTTGGTTATGCATTTTATCTTGAAGGATGGCTAGATGCTAGATTATATGCGTATATACTAACCTTAGACTGCTATATCTTCTCTATATATGAAATATTTCTTGTGTTCATCTTCTTGTATGGGTATGAGTCTGTACAGGGTGTGAGGGGATGATCTTTCATCACCCACTTCGGCGAGACACGAACTGTCATGACTCTCTTCCATGGGTGTTCCTATTCATGTTGGATATCGATATATATATATTTCTTGGTGATGCAGGATTGTTGGTACCAAGAATCGACTCCACCTGAATCTTCAGGTCTAAGCGTGCTCTTCAACCAAATGGTAAAGTGGAAAGGGAGATATCAGCCAGACCCGGTCGTATTGTTCCTATGGAATGAGTCCCCTCTCAAGTATCCTTGTATAGTGTTTTTCTGGTCATGTCAGTCGTTAGCCCGATTGGTCCTCCGTGTTTTGATTTGTTGTATTTTCCTGCTCCTCTATGTAGTATAATAATTATCTTATATTTCATGAAAAATATTACTATTAAATTTTAAAGATATTGGGATGTCGTAATTTGTTGCTCCTGTGTATAGTTTTATAATTATCTAATATTTTGTGAGAAAGATTAAAATCATATTTTAATGATATTTGGATGTCATTATTTGATTAATTAATAATTTGAAATTGTGGAACTTAATGATTTAAATTATTTAAATTATTTAATTAATTCAAAAATAGAATTTATCAAGGGAATTAATAACAACATCTATTTGTGTATTTAAAGATCAATTAATTAATAATTTATTATAGTTGCCTCATTTGACTTATTAATTGAGAAGCTTAAGGGCTTAAATTATTTATCTAAATGGGAAGGATTAATTAAATAGAAAGATTATAAATATTTAATTAATTAGTTTCATTACTCATGTAATAATTCATTAAAATACAATTATTACTTAATTGTTTTAAAAGATTAATTTTAAAGAAAATAATTAATATTTGATTATTCTATTTTCAAATTGCATGTGTGGGGGTTACTAAAATAAAGTAATTAATGGAATTTATTAATTGGGAATCTTGCATGCATATGGGAGTTACTTTTTGGAAAAAAACATATCTATTGTTTTTTTTTTAAATGGGGGGAGTTTTTTTGGTATTTTCCCATGAAGTCTTTCGGGGCATAAGTGCTATCCTGGTTATGGGTTTTTTGGTAAAAAAATTGGGAAAAATTCTAGCTTTTGGAAAACGAATTTGGGAGAATTGCTTGAATAATCTGGGTTGGAGCTCATTGTATTGGAACCCTATGACTACTACTTTTGCTCTGTTTTCTTTTTCAGATAGCGTAAAAAGGTAGAGAATTTTGGATCTTTCTTTTTCATGTTAAAATTTCTCCTTGGTTGAGTTGAAAATCAATGAGTTGATTCAGTGAAAAGAGAAATTGAGATGGAATAGGTTGATTTAGAGAGATTTGTTTATTTTAGACTCTTGAATATGTTTTCCTAGCGAAAAGATTTAATTGGTTCCCTATTTTAATTTCATTTGAAAATCTAAGGTTAGATCAAATTTATTTGTAATTTCAGGGCATTTGTAGTCTTATATTCAAAATATTCATGCTATCTATCTATCTATCTATCTATCTATCTATATATATATATATATATATATATCTGTGTGTGTGTGTGTGTGTGTGTGGGTTATCATTTTTTTGTGTTAATGGAAATTCAACCATATGTTCTTTGTTTCTCTACGTTTTTTTTTTGGTTGTTCATATGCATGGGGGTGGGTGGGGAGCCACCCATGCTGTGGGTGGGTTCAACCCATGACTATGAAGAAATTCCTTTCCACTATCGTGGGGGTGGGGACTCACCCACAGCCATGGGTGATTCCCACAATAACCTTTCCCCCTGTACCTCTCTTGCCCTTTTCATCGTGTGAATACTCTCCTTCGGCTATTTGAGTTATGAGTTGAGCATTGTGTTGTAATATTGAAGTTTAAAGACAATCATTTCTATAATGGGGTGAAAAGTGAATGATGGAGAGATCAAGAGGAAATCTCTTCTTCCCTCCAAGGAGAGATGGAAGTTTCACTATGGATTTCCCTTCAATCACCTCACGCACATTACATTTAAAAGAGGGTGGATAATTCACTAGATCCAATCTTAGAGGAGAGAGATTGAATACTAAATGAATTGATAATGGTATGAAATGACAAGTTAACCCTTCTTTTAGAATGGGTAATGGTTGAATTATGTATTTTAGGACTATGTAAAAGTAGCAAAGAACTGATTGTAACTCAAGATATAAGAATGGGATGAAGATGTGCACCTAGATCTAGTTATAATATATCGAGACAAAGTCGCCCTGCGAATTTATGGAAAAGTTGTTGGGACTGTGTTGAAAGTACACACGGTCCTCCAAAAAATCTAAGAAATGAAAAGGGTTTTTCCACCTCTGCAAATGGAGTCCAAATCTGCAAATACAGTTGTGCACTTACAACCTACACACAAAAAAGAGAGGAAAAGGGGTTGGGATTGGGGGTTTGCCTTCAAGTCAAGCCCTAGTTTTAGAATAAACCAAATGATAAAAGAAAGTACTTGCAAGTAAATATAAATGAAAGTTTGAAATTTAATTCACCTCAAGGGAGGTTGTGATAGAAATGTAGGCAGATTTTCTTGTAAGGAATTGAATGTTGAAAGGGATCTCCTCTTCAATAGTTGAATCCTTGACATGAATGAAACACCTAGCCTTGAAGGGAGACTTGAGAATCATCAATTCTTGAAAGGAATGCTTGAATGCTCTTGAATGCTTGAATGCATGATCTTTTGTATTCAAACTTATGCCCTTATGCAAATGGGAGGACAAATACAACTTATATATTTGGCGATTAGGGTTAATTGGGATGATTTTTTGTCATAGGCCAACACAGGGGAGGTTTCCCTCTTTAATCACAAAGTTCAATGCATAGTTTGAATGAAGGGGTCCCAATATAGGGCAGGAATAGGGGCACCACGCCCCTATCCTAGGGGGGATAGGGGTGCCACGCCCTTGTTCTTCCCTTAAATCGGGATACGAAGCAAGTTCAGGCAATGTGGAGGACAGAAAAAGGTGCAATTTTTAGGGATGAGGAAGTCTCGAGTCTCCGATTAGACTTGGGGATTCGATTTGCCAACGTGAGGACCCTAATGTGATCAAAAATTGCAAGGGTCACAATTTTATGACACTGCATTTAGCCCCTACTTTAGCAGGAGTATAAGTGTACACCCATACTACTAGTAAAGTACAAGGAAACAAGATTGAAAGACTTCTACCACATCAAGGAGGTAAGATAAACCAATCCCCTAGTGGACTAAGGATCTTACGACTTCAATTGACAAAGTAAAAGGGAGGATTGAGAAGAGAGAACCATGACTGTATGTAGCAAGGTTCCCCTCACTATGAGTCATGAAAAGCAAGGATGCCAAAATTACAAAGTGAAGCCAAGTTCACTAAGTAACTTTAAGTATCAAGAAGGAAAATATGAGAGGAGTGTATGCCCCCATGTTAAAGCGATCACGTATGCCTTATCGGGAGCAATTTCTTTAAGGTAGGATACACCCAAGAGAGAGAAAAGAGAGGGAGCACATTATTGCAAGGATTTAGCCCCCAATCAAGGAATAAACCCAAGGATAATAAACACAAAAAATGAGTTAGTTTCATGTTCCTTGGGGTCAGTATGTTGTATGATAACTCATATATATATATATATATATATATATATATATATATATATATATATATATATATATATATATATATATATATATATATATATATATATATATATATATATATATATATATATATATATCTGTGTGTGTGTGTACGTGTGTGTGTGTGTGCATATAATAATCGTCACTCCTCAAAGAAAGGAAACTTCCTTAGAAGAAAGGGAATAGGAAGGTGTCTTTTGAGTCAACATGAAAGAGACCAAAATAGATCTCAATGCTTTACATCATCCTCAAATAGACATTAAGGGAAAAATAGAAGAACACAGATACACATAGAAGAATAGTCACAAAAGAGAAAGAAAGGAGAGAGAGAGAGAGAGAGAGAGAGAGAAGATCTATTGTGCTAATGTTGCTAATCTAGCATGACATCCACCTCCCGATCTTGTTCATCAATATTTTGGGAAGGCGGGAAACACACCAGATGAGAGACATCGAGCATAGCAGATGGAGCTATCACAAGATCCAAATAGGGACTATGCTCATGTGGTAAGTCACTTTGTTTGCCTCTAGGAGCTAGGATTGGGGTTTTTTAAAATTCAATTTATAAATGCTTGTCAACATCAACATATTCATAGTCACTATCAGAAGCATTAGGAGTTGTATTGCCATCATGAATAACATTTTCACCTATTTCCTCATCAAGATTTATAGAAAGAGGATCTCTCACATGAATAGATGTAAAACCATCACATGTTTTTTGTAATTTACAATTTGGAGATTTAGTTGAACATCTTGCTTAGGAGAAACGGGAATCATGTCATTTTTTGGAGTTCTAGGAGATTGAACATTTTGAGGAACAACTTCACGAGCTCAAACACGGCATCTTCGTCAGCATTCTCTCACAAAATGATTTCGTCGAGTCTTAGCGGAAGGTTGAGAAGAAGTAGGAACATTTGTTGAAGGAGGAATATTCTCCTCTTTGATAATTGAAGGTTTAGGTTAAGGTAGTTTAGGTTGAAAAAGAGGAGAGGTGGGCCTCTTCTCTCTATAAGAGGAAGGAGGTGGAACTGCACCATATAAAGGAGGAATATTTGGTGTAGGAAGGAGACTAGGTCCATCATGAGGAAGTGGTACAGGTCTAACCTTAAGATTGGAAAAGAGCATCGCTCCTTGGTGGAAGAGATTGAAATTTATTAGGCCAAAAGAAATCAATAGGAACACAAGGGCTTCTTTCGTATGGGAAAAATAAGCTAAGGTTCATGGTTATGATATCTCCATTGTGGGGAAATTTCAAACACTTATGAATTGGAGAAGTGATAGGAAGGATCCTAGATTGTTTGAGTCAGATTGATTCACTCTAAGGATTTCTTCCTAGCCTAACCGGGAATGATCCTCTCACTATTCCCCTAATCCACTCTAGGTCCTCACTACCGAGGTTTGATACTCTCCTCTATGTAAATTCACTTTCACAAATCCACCAACTCACCAACCACCTTGCAGGGTTTTCTCTACCATGGATTATACCTATAAATTCTGCTAAGTTATTTTCCTCCTCATGCCTGGATCTTCTCTCCCTTTGATCCCATCTTCCTCTAGTCTGAGGCTAATGGCCTAGACTTCAGTCTACCTTGAAAGTGGTTCCTCTTGGTCACTGATACCTAGTCGGGCTACCATCAAGCTCACCTAGGGCCAGTCTACTGAAATGGTCGACGCCATTCCCTGGTCTGCTACACATAGAACTCTACTATACATGGCTGGCTCTTCTTGACAACCTCCAATGGTCATGTGGATCCCACGATGGAGAATCAAGATAGAGCCATGTTGTAACTACTTGTCACCAATAGAAAATAAGAAATAGAATGACAACTTACTTATAGAGCCAAGCTTGGCACAACTTCAAAATTGGAACTCACAAAACATAGGAAAGTAACATCTACTCTATCACACTAGCATTTAAAGATTTAAGCCATTATTTATAGTTTTCAAACATAATTTATTATGAGAAAGTAACCAGAAAATGGTTTTTAAATTGTTATTCAAAAGATATTCTTTGTTCCATCTATTTAACCTCCTTCTAACCCTTTTACAAAATGCCCATTGGGTCTTTTATAGCCACTACGACATGTCATGAAACATCCCTAACAGACAAGCTTCAACTTGGCACAATTTGGTTTCTGATTGTAACTGTCTTTTCATTATCATTGGGTTAGCATCGCTTTCCTCATCGGTTCATCGGGTTAGCACCAAAAACTATTTCTCTGATGTCTGAGGACATCTTACCAATTGCGCACTTCCTCATTGGTTTCCATTGAGTCATCAGAGTATCATTAAAAAACTCTTACCGATGGTCGATGGTGCGCTCCCAACAGATGCTTTCCCACTAGGTTATTGACGTAGCCTTAGACACCTCATGTCGATGGCCGATGGTGCGCTCCAAAGCATATGTTTTCCCATCGATTTATCCAGTGACACAAAAAAATAGTTATGCTAATACTTGATGGCTCCACTTTGACTCACTCCGCTCACTTACTTCTTGCTGGGTCCCACCATGGTTGCCAGGTCATAGGAGATAAACCTCGTTCATCTTGCCATAGCAGTATAGCAAACGACGTTGATCAACCCCAAACTTGCTCACTCGTTAGCTGGCGGTTTCATTGGGTTATCGGGGTAGGCCGAAAACACTCTTACCGATAGCTGATGGTACCTCATTGGGTTATCGGGATAAGTATAGCCGATACATGAACTACAAAAAGAAAACAAAAATGTACTCCAAGCTCCCTATAAATAGTTTGATGGACTTGAACCAGTCCTTGTGCCAAAATTGAAAAGGGTATTTTCTCACCCTTAGGTGCTTCTGCACCATACTCCCCACACAAAAATATCAAGCCCCCCTGGGGGCAGCAAGGCGACATCAATGCCTAGTGTTTTGAAATTAGATTCTGCAACCCAATTGGCTTTGAATTTAGGTAAATGTTGCCACTTGACTAAGTGTTCCATGTACAAACCATGTCTCATTTTCTTCTTCACCCTAGAATCTAAAATCTATTCCACCTGTGGTTTAGAAATGGGTGGTACTGGAATATCACTGAGAGTAGTTTCCCCTTTTGGAGTCAGTCCATCTAGCACTGTTATGGGACCTTTAAACTAAACCAAGTCTTTGATATTAAACATAGGGGACAATGCCAAATCTATGGCTAAATCTACCTTATAAGCATTGGAGCTTACTAGGGAATCCCTTCTACAATCTTGCCTTGTTTAGATGTACCATAACCATGTCTCCCACTGCAAATTGAATTTCCTTTCTCCTCTCATCTGCTTTAGCCTTAACCCTATGCGTAGCATCGATCAATGTTTTCTGCACTTGCTCATGCACCTCTTTCATAGACTGAGTGAAATCCTCTACATGTCCACTTTTTCCTTTTAGGATTCCTAAATCTCTAAGTTCACAAACACCGCGTGGGTGGAGTCCATAAACAATCTCAAAAGGACTCTTACCTATAGTTCTGTTGACACTATTATTATATGCAAATTCTTCCTATGGTAGCACTTGATCCCATATTTGTCCATATTCTTTTGTCAAACACCTCAGAAGATTACCCAGTACTCAGTTAATGACCTTAGTTTGACCATCTGTCTATGGATGATAAGAAGAACCAAAAGAAAGGTTAGTTCCCAGTCTTGTCCATAGAGTTTTCCAAAAGTGTCCCATAAACTTCACATACCTGTCTGAAACTATACTGAGAGGCAGCCCATGAATTCTTACCACCTCTTTGAAAAATTAATGTGCAATGTAACTAGCATCATGCGTAGTTTGTCATATTTTAAACTTTCAATTTTTGGTCTCTGTTGTCCCCAAATGATTAAAATATCTCATTTCAGGTTTTTTCATGAGGCGTAAATAATTGTGTGGATCTATTTCCCTACTATTGACATGTGTTTCAAATTTAAGGACCTAACTCCCTACCGTTTGAAAGTTATGCCATTTTTCCCCAGCCAAAGCAATAAATTTAAAATATTTAAATTATTTTTCAAATAATAATTTAATATTTTAAATTATTTTTAATATGTCTGGTCATTTGCTATAAAAAGCTGTTTAAAAATATTGATTGCATTCTTCCTTGATTCCTCTCAATGGCCAATGGTTTCCAAAATGTACTCGATTGTTCATTGAAGTGGAAGGTTAGAAATGCTCACTTTTTGAGCATTCGTAACCTCATTTTTCAACCTTTTGTCAAGAAGGTTAGAAATGCTCACTTTTTGAGCATTTCTAAACCATATTTCTAACCTCTCATAACCAAAAAAAAAAAAGAGGTTAAGAATGCTCAAAAAGTGAGCATTCCTAACCTCATTTCTTAACCTCATGGGCCCTATTTGTCAAGAAGGTTAGAAATGCTCACTTTTTGAGCATTCTTAACCTCTTATAAATTTCATCAAAAGGAAAGATTAAAAAAAAAAATTCAAATACCAAGTTATGAATGTTCATCAAATGTATTGGAAAGAGGAAGTGGTTTCACCAGATGTTGAAGTTGTAGCTGCTCTTGAGACATGGAAGCAAAATGGAAGCTTCGAACTAGGTTAAGGACACATCGGTTTTTGTCAGACATTGGAATTAGAAACACATGCAAACCGTGGAAACAAAACTACACCGCGAGATGCATTAGTAGATATCATTGTAGATAGTGGAAGCTTAGATATGTCAAGTGAGTTGTTTGACAGAATGCCTTAAAGAAATGTGGTCTCATTTAATGCAATGATCACAGGATATGCACAAAATTATCATGGTATTCATGAAAGCACAGAGGATAGAGAGAAATTTTGATGGTAGTTGTAACTACTTTGGTATACTGGTGTGCAAAAGGGAATTGATTTTGTTAACTATCAGAACCTCATTTTCTTTAGATGAAAGAGGCTTTGGCAACCAGCCAAGTGGATTTGTGATTCTCTTCTCTTCTTTGTTGAAGGAATCTAATGCTCTAAATCTGGGTATTTCCAATGAGTTACCACTCGTTAAAATAATTCTTGCAATAAGGGAGACTTGGCTTAAAGAGATAGATATGAGTATTTTATATAACCTATCGACATCTCTTTTGCTTCCATTGGATGGATTACAAGAGGTTATAGATTGGAGAAAAGTATTGAAGTTCTATTCAAGGGATGGATACATGTTAGGCACCCTAGTATCCACTACATCTCTTTTTACGCACACACGAGACAAAATATTTATGGAATCCATTAAATTCATTGTCATAATTTTTGGAGACTATGTGCCTTGTGTTTATCCTTCTGCTCTCCATGAATGCCTTCTTGCCATTGATACTGTTGAACATCTTGGAATTGGCCGCTATTTAGAAGAGGAGATCAAACATGCATTGGATTATGTATACAGATTTTGGTCTAATGGAGGCATCGAAAGCGGAATAAATGATACCATTGTAAATGTAAATGATAAGGCTATGGGCTTTAGGATCTTGAGATTGCATAGCTATGATGTATTTGCAGAGGTTCTGAAAATTTTTGAAAATGAGAAAAGAGAGTTCTTTAGTTTTCTTAACAAAAGACACAGAGGAGTTGAAGATATGTTAAGTCTCTATACACTACTTATGAAATGTTTGACAAAATGCATGTGGACTATTTAACTAATTCCATGTCAAGTTACAGGTAGTGTGGGAGTACAGGCACGCATCTCAACTGTTTGGTGAATTTCCTCAAGGAAATGTGGTCTCATGAAATGTGATGGCTGCTGGATATCACATAGGCATAGGGAGAGCACATACAACGCACATGAACTACCTAGCAGAATGCTCCAAAGAGTGCCACGTTTGTGGCAAGGGTGCATAATGATGGAAGAACAGACAACGCACGTGAATGGTTTGAAAAAATTCCTCAATGAAATGTGGTCTCATGCAATGTCATAGTGTAAAGCCAAATTTCATAGCCCTTTGCTAGCATTCTTCCTGCCATGCCAAAATTTAAGGAGTGAGAAAATTCTTGTATTTGACGTCATCCCAAATGCAAGTCTTTTATGATCGACTGCACAAATATAGCAAGAATTCATCAACTCCATTGTCATTCTTATCTCAAGTGAACATTGCACTTCAGATTGCAATAGCTTTGTAGTACCTGCACATAGATGTTGAACCTCCTGTGTTGCACCACGATGTCAAATTTGCCAATGTTCTACTTGTAGATGACAACCATGCCAAACTTGCAGATTTTGGCCCACCAAACCTGGGTCGTAGAGATGGTCAGGATGCACCAATCCCAGTTAAGGGTAGCTATGGTATTGTTGGAGATGATAACAAACTACAAAGCCATGAAAGATTTTGAGACCCTTGCGGAGTGGAGTGAAGATTATAGATTGAGCCAAGACATGCAAGTTGTGATGAACACTAAGATTGATTTGGATGAATTGTAGTTGATAATAGGGATATTGAATGCCTTCCTGAATAAGAATGAAGAGTGCAGACCCTCATGAAATATATTGTTAGAACCTTATCTTGTAAAACTTCAATTTCAACAAGATAGTATTCAACAAACTATGTCGTACACGGCTACAAATGCAAGTGCAGTTGATAGATGTAAGGCCGAATTCCACAACCTTTAAATGTAGATTCATCAAAGCATAAATATAGAGGGATTTTGTCAAGTGTTGTTGTTGCAATTGCTCAGGAAGACATGATTGCAAACCGTGTATATCATGGAAGCTTAGATACAACAAATGAACCGTTTGACAAAATGGCTCGAGAACATGTCATCCCAAGAAATGCGATGGTTGGAAGGTTGTTATGAAATAGAAAATGTATGAATTTCCCTCTAAGCATAAAAAGATGTGGGATATATGGCTGATGTTGTAGGGTTATCCTCATCTGGGTTGAAATACATGCAAAATGTGGAAGCAAAAACTAAATAACTCCAAGAGACATCTTGCAGAATCAAATGAAATATCCGCAAAATAAGCAAGGCTCTATAACTCCAAATAGCGAGATGATGACAATTTCAGATGAAGCAAATGAAGATAGAGGCCACCTCGACAAAATTGACAAATGAATTATTTCTTCAATGTAATGGGTTTGATGTTTTTTTAATAAAAAGTGACTTATGTCGCTGATTGTAACCAAAGATTAGAAAGTTAACTTCTTTTGCGCATAAAGTGTAGGTTACTAACTCATTGAGATTTACGTAGAAAAGAGTTAGTTATTAACCCAAGATTAAAGTTAGTTACTAAGGTGGTTATTCTGGGAAGCCTATAAATACAAGGCTATTTGTAATGTTAGGGGAGAGACTTTTTACAAAAGGGAAAACTCTGCTGGAATTCTAGGAGAAACTTGTAATGACATTTTGATTTGCACTACGTATAGAAAGGATTTTGGACTTGTATATTTCCAAAAGGATAATGAAAAATATGTTTTAGTTCGTGTGTTCTAAATGTATTTGTGTGTTATTATTGTCGATTTCTTGTATGTCAAATTGGTAGTCTTTTTATGCATATGTGTTTTATAGAATTGATGTGATGATGCACAAGCAACCTTTGGTATCTTAGTTTGAATGTGTTGAAGTATCTTATCTCTATGTATGTTGAGATTTTTCATTCTTCTTTATCGTCATCTCATGGCTAAGCATATTACATTACAAACTCCGCTTGTAAATTGTTGCAAATATTGAGAAATCTCAGTTGATGGTCATATGTCTGTTGTTGGGGTTTCTGTTATTTATCTTCTTTAAGTTCTATGTTTTCTCCTTTATGTACATTTAGGTTAAAAGTATGCGAAAATCCTAAACACTCCTATCATACGAGGGAGCTGCCCCTCTCAAACACAGAGGAAGATCGTGTTTCACAAAACGATCTCTCCAACTGTTGGAACGTTTGTCACTGCTCATCAGGCAAATAGGGTCAGTTTCAGGTAAATGACCGCAGTGACAAATCTATTTACCAATAGTTTTTTGGCGACTCTACTAGGGAGCGACATACCAGTGTGCTTTGTTCCTCAGAAATTGTAAGGTACCTTCTTCAAAATGAAGGTTGGCAACTCTGTCTGAAATATTGAACTTAGAATGATGGTTTGGTACAAAGGAAATTTGGAAAGTGAAAGTGAAAGTGATGATGAAGATTATATATATCCAAAGAGGCCAGTTCCTAATGAGCCCATACAAGTTGGCTTCTTGAAGAAATTTTATGGTGGAATGCAGTTAACTCCGAATAAGATTCATCCCTCCTTATGTCAAGTATTGCAAAAGATTGAAGAAAAAGATGGAAAGGAGATTGGTTTTCTCGCTTGCGATCATATACCCAAGTTAACAATCAAGAAAGATGAAGACAAAAGTGACATTTCTCTTGTACAAATTGTTCAACTGAATCAAAGTCATGATGAACCTGAATAGGTCAACTACTTGAAGAGAGTCAATAGTGGAAAGAAACTTGATCCTCATAAAATTAATCCTTCTCTACTCCAAACTCTACAAAAGATAGAGGAAAAAGATGGAAGAGAGAACCAAATTTTTGCTTGTGACTGTATTCTTGAATCAACAATGGATAATAACGATGATGCTCATTCTCCTTCACCTGTTTCTCGACAAAATCAGGTTCTCACTAATTCACATATAAAGTTTTTGAAAAGCTTCTATGGAAATATGAAACTTGATCATACCAAAGTACATCCTTCTTTGCTTCAAACATTGCAAGAGATTAAACAAAAAGAAGGAGAAAATTTTTTTCTTGAAGATGTGCACACTCCTGATGAAATGTCTCATGATCCAAGTTTTGAAAAAGATCCATCACATTATACATGTGTTAAGGAAGATGAAGCCATAGTAGCTCATACAGATATATGGCAAAAGAAAGATCAAGATGAAGTGTGTGAAGAAGAAAAAGAAGACTGTGTTCCTATATGTCATGAGCATTATGAAGATCACCATAGCAAGGATGAAGTCTTCCATGAACCTAAAAACAAAAAGTTTGAAGGAGAAATAAATGATTTCAAGACTACCATGCAGCCCAAGCTTCAAGAAAATGGTGAAGAGGAAAGGTATAAAGATGAATCTCCTATAGTTATCATTCCAACTTGGTGTCTCTATTCTTCTGATGATGATTTTCTATGTGGAGAAGATATTCTCATTGATCCATCACTAACAGTTGAAGATGAAAACTTTTTCGTGGAAAATAAAGGTATGATACCTAATGGACAACCTTGTATGGATACGACCAATGGAGAAGCAACTAAAAGTAAAATGTTATAGACATGTTCTTTATCTTCAAAAATGGAGACTTTTACTGAACTCCTAGATCAACCTCAAGTGAAAGAAGTTGAACCATCAAGCATTCACTCTTTATCATACATGCCACCTGAATATGAAATTTTCAAATTCCATGAAGAGTTTGATGAAAAGGAATCATTGGGACAAGAGAGCACAAAAAGTAATACAAACATCTATGAGCAGGTTGAAAATGAAATCCATGTAGGAATATCAACAAACGTCCCTATCTTAATGGAATTTCAATCTACACTTTATGAAGTCTCCAATGTTCAAAGCAATCCAACTTTTGAATTTTTAGATCAAGAAGACAACCCTATCAAAGAAGATAGTTTTGGAAACTATACCAAGAATGCAGAGATAAGTGAGGTAATGGATGATCTAATGAAAGAAAGCAATCAAGTTAATTCTCATGATGTTTGTATTCTAGATTGGTGTTTGAAGGCTTCAATGATGACTTCTCCTTTGGTAAAAGTGTGTACCTCAACCCTTTATTTTCAGATGAGTGTATTTCTACAGGTTCTTTTCAAGTTGATATTCAAGAACATGATTCGATGGATGTGTCAACTCAAGTTCCTTCACATCATAGATTATATGAAGGTTGTCCAATTCATGGATTAATTTATTGCAAGTCAGACTATCAAAGGGACCTTTAGATAGAGGATATAGGCATGTTTGAGAATATTTCACAAATTGCCAATAATGTTCAAAATGGTACCCAAATCTTTCAAGAGAGTTCACAGATTTATGATGAGATATGGTTGTTTGGTTCATTCCTCAAAGATATTTCTAATCTTTTACATGTTGATCTTGCCAACCTGCTGAGCTTATAGGTGTCACATGGATCCACACCACTTATCCGCAAAGGTGCCTATTTCTCTCAACCTATGAATGGTTTTGTATGATAATCCTGGAGAAGTTTGAGGTGGGATTTTCCTACCATGTATATACTTTAGTTAAAAATTTTGTTGTGTTAATCTCATTTTAGGTTTGTGTCTGGTTTCTCCAGCTATTCCTTATGTTGTTTCCTCTTTGACTCTGTTGCCCAATGGATAGTGCACTAGCCTGCGAACCAGAGATTTTGAGTTCATCCTGTGTCCTTTGCAGTCCTTGTCCCCAGTCAAAGCCAGCTGTTGCCCCCATATTTGGCCTACAAAAAATTGAACTTCAAATCGGTCTTAGTGTCGAGTAAAGGTCCAATGAGTGTTTGCGCGTAAGTAATGAACGTGTTGTCCAAGGTCATTACTAGTAAAAATCCAAAAAATGGAAAATTTTTGAGAATTATCACAAATTGAAGGAAATAGCTTTACAGTCAGGATCTAAATGTCATTTTATATCATGTGGCCAACTTTCACGTGAACCCAGTTCATACTTTGTCATATTTTAAACTTTCAATTTTTGGTCTTTGTTGTCCCCAAATGATTAAAATATCTCATTTCAGGTTATATCATGAGGTGTAAATAATTGTGTGGATCTATTTACCTACCATTGACACATGTTTCAAAATTTAGGACCTAACTCCCTACCGATTGAAAGTTATGCCATTTTTCCCCAACCAAAGCAAAAAATTTAAAATATTTAAATTATTTTTCAAATAATAATTTAATATTTTAAATTATTTTTAATATGTCTGGTCATTTGTGATAAAAAGCTGTTTAAAAATATTGATTACATTCTTCCTTGATTCCTCTCAGTGGCCAATGGTTTCCAAGATGTACTCGATTGTTCGTCGAAGTGGAAGGTTAGAAATGCTCACTTTTTGAGCATTCTTAACCTCATTTTTCAACCTTTTGTCAAGAAGGTTAGAAATGCTCACTAACCTTTTTAAGCATTTCTAACCCATATTTCTAACCTCTCATAAACAAAAAAAAAAAGAGGTTAAGAATGCTCAAAAAGTGAGCATTCCTAACCTCATTTCTTAACCTCATGGGCCCTACTTTGTCAAGAAGGTTATAAATGCTCACTTTTTGAGCATTCTTAACCTCTTATAAATTTCATCAAAAGGAAAGATTAAAAAAAAAAAACTTCAAATACTAGGTTATGAATGTTCATCAAATGTATTGGAAAGAGGAAGTGGTTTCAACAGATGTTGAAGTTAGAGCTGCTCTTGAGACATGGAAGCAAAATGGAATCTTCGAACCAGGTTAAGGACACATCGGTTTTTCTCAGACATTGGAGTTAGAAACATATCCAAACCATGGAAACAAAACTACACCATGAGATGCATTGGTAGATATCACTGCAAATAGTGGAAGCTTAGATATGTCAAGTGAGTTGTTTGATAGAATGCCTTAAAGAAATGTGGTCTCATTTAATGCAATGATCACAGGATATGCACAAAATTATCACGGTATTCAAGAAAGCACAGAGGATAGAGAGAAATTTTGATGGTAGCTGCAACTACTTTGGTATAATTGTGTGCAAAAGGGAATTGATTTTGTTAACTATCAAATCTCATTTTCTTTAGATGAAAGAGGCTTTGGCAGTCAACCAAGTTGATTTGTGATTCTCTTCTCTTCTTTGTTGAAGGAATCTAATGCTCTAAATCTGGGTATTTCCAATGAATTATCACTCGTTAAAATAATTCTTGCAATAAGGGAGACTCAACTTAAAGAGATAGATATGAGTATTTTATATAACCTACCGACATCTCTTTTTCTTCCATTGGATGGATTACAAGAGGTTATAGATTGGAGAAAAGTATTAAAGTTCTATTCAATGGATGGATACATGTTAGGCTCCCTAGCATCCACTGCATGTCTTTTTATGCACGCACGAGACAAAATATTTATGGAATCCATTAAATTCATTGTCATAATTTGTGGAGACTACGTGCCTTGTGTTTATCCTTCTGATCTCCATGAACGCCTTCTTGCCATTGATACTGTTGAACATCTTGGAATTGGCCGCTATTTAGAAGAGGAGATCAAACATGCATTGGATTATGTATACAAATTTTGGTCTAATGGAGGCATCGAAAGGGGAATAAACGATACCATTGTAAATGTAAATGATACAGCTATGGGCTTTAGGATCCTGAGATTGCATAGCTATGATGTATCTACAAAAGTTCTGAAATTTTTTCAAAATGAAAAAAGAGAGTTCTTTAGTTTTGCTAACAAAACACACAGAGGAGTTGAAGATATGTTAAGTCTCTATACACTACTTATGAAATGTTTTACAAAATGCATGTGGCCTATTTAACTAATTCCATGTCAAGTTATAGATAGTGTGGGAGTACAGGCATGCATCTCAACTATTTGGTGAATTTCCTCAAGGAAATATGGTCTCATGAAATGCAATGCTTGTTGGATATCATGTGGGCATAGGAAGAGCACAGGCAACGCACATGAACTAGCTGGTAGAATGCTCCAAAGAGTGCCATGTTTGTGGCAAGGGTGCACAATGATGGAAGAACAGACAGTGCACATGAATGGTTTGACAAAATTCCTCAATGAAATATGGTCTCGTGGCATGTCATGGTGTAAAGTTAAATTTTGTAGCCCTTTGCTAGCATTCTTCCTGCCATGCCAAAATATAAGGAGTGAGAAAATTATTGTATTTCACGTCATCCCAAATGGAAGTCTTTTATGATCGACTGCACAAATATAGAAAGAATTCATCAACTCCATTGTCATGCTTATCTCAAGTGCATATTGCACTTCAGATTGCAATAGCTTTGCAACACCTGCACGTAGATGTTGAGCCTCCTGTGTTGCACCACAATGTCAAATCTACCAATTTTCTTCTTGTAGATGACAGCCATGCCAAACTTCCAAATTTTGGCTTGCCAAAACTAGGTCGTAGAGAAGGTCGGGATGCACCAACCCCAGTTAAGGGTAGCTATGATATTGTTGGAGATGATAACAAACCGCAAAGCCATGAAAGATTTTGAGACCCTTGCGGAGTGGAGTGAAGATTATAGATTGAGCCAAGACATGCAAGTTGTGATGAGTGCTAAGATTGATTTGGATGAATTGTAGTTGATAATAGGGATATTGAATGTCTTCCTGAATAAGAATGAAGAGTGTGGACCCTCATGAAATATATTGTTAGAGCCTTACCTTGTAAAACTTCAATTTCAACAAGATCGTATGCAACAAACTATGTCGTACACAACTACGAATGCAAGTGCAGTTGACGGATGTAAGGCCGAATTCCACAACCTTTAAATCTAGATTCATCAAAGCATAAATATAGAGGGATTTTGTCGGGTGTTGTCATTGCAATTTCTCAGGAAGATGTGATTGCAAACCGTGAATATCATGGAGGCTTAGATATGACAAATGAACCGGTTGACAAAATGGTTCGAGAACATGTCATCCCAAGAAATGCGATGGTTGGAAGGTTGTTATGAAATAGAAAATGTATGAATTTCCCTCTAAGCATAAAAAGATGTGGGATATATGGCTGATGTTGTAGGGTTATCCTCATCTGGGTTGAAATACATGCAAAATGTGGAAGCAAAAACTAAATTCCTCCAAGAGACATCTTGCAGAATTAAATGAAATAACCGCAGAATGAGGAAGGCTCTATAACTCCAAATGGCGAGATGATGACAATTTCAGATGAAGCAAATGAAGATAGAGGCCACCTCTACAAAATTGATAAACAAATTATTTCTTCAATGTAATGGGTTTGATGTTATTTTTATAAAAAGTGACTTATGTCGCTGCTTGTAACCAAAGATTAGAAAGTTGACTTCTTTTGTGCATAAAGTGTTGGTTACTAACTCATTGAGATTTATGCAAAAAAGAGTTAGTTATTAACCCAGGATTAAAGTTAGTTACTAAGGTGGTTATTCTGGGAAGCCTATATATACAAGGCTATTTGTAATGTTAGGGGGAGAGACTTTTTACAGAAGGGAAAACTCTGCTGGAATTCTAGGAGAAACTTGTAATGACATTTTGATTTGCACTACGTATAGAAAGGATTTTCGACTTGTATATTTCCAAAAGGATAATGAAGAATACATTTTAGTTCGTGTGTTATTATTGTTGATTTCTCGTATGTCAAATTGGTGGTCTTTTTATGCATATGTGATTTACACAATTGATGTGATGATGCACAAGCAACCTTTGGTATCTCAGTTTGAATGTGTTGAAGTATCTTATCTCTATGTATGTTGAGATTTGTCATTCTTCTTTATCGTCATCTCATGGCTAAGCATATTACATTACAAAGTCCCCTTGTAAATTGTTGCAAATATTGAGAAATCTCAGTTGATGGTTGTATGTCTGTTGTTGGGGTTTATGTTATTTATCTTCTTCAAGTTCTATGTTTTCTCCTTTATGTACTTTTAGGTTAAAAGTATGCAAAAATCCTAAACACCCCTATCATACGAGGGAGCTTCCCCTCTCAAACGCAAAGGAAGATCGTGTTTCACAGAGCGATCTCCAACTGTTGGAATGTTTGTCACTACTCATCGGGAAAATAGGGTCAATTTCAAGTAAATGATCGCAGTGACAAATCTGTTTACCAACAAAAATCAAGGCATGGTTATCTATAAACACTACAAATTCTTTGAGCAAAAGATAATGCCTCCACTTCCTACGAGCTTTCACTAAGGCATAAAATTATAAGTCATAGGATGAGTATCTCTTCTTAGCTTCATTCAATTTCTCACTATAGAATGCTACTGCTCTTCCCTCTTGGTTCAAAATAGCTCCCACTGCTATATGACTAGCATCACATTCTAGGGTAAACAACTTATCAAAACTTGGTAAAACTAGGATGGGTTGGGTAGCTATCCTCTTTTTGAGAAACTAAAACCCCTAGTCGGTTTCTTTTGTCCACTTAAACTTAGTTTTCAACCCACCCTTAATTGTATCAAGAACAGTATCTAAGATTTCACTAAAACCTCGAATGAACTTCCTATAAAATTGGGCAAGTCCATGAAAACTTCTTACCTCAATAGCTATTTGTTGTGTAGGCCAACTCTATATTGCTTCCACCTTGCTAGGGTCCATTTCCAAAGTACCTTGGGATACTACAAAACCCAGATAAATAAGTTCTTGTTTCATGAATTCACATTTTTCAAGATTGATTGCCAACTGTTCCTCATGCAGTTTCCTTAATACAATCTACAAGTGTTCAAGGTTCTCTTCCTTTGTTCTGTTGAATATGAGGATATCATCCAGGTATACTACTAAAAATCTACCTATGTAATCCTTCAACACCTCATTCATCAACCTCATGAAGGTACTAGGGGCGTTAGTAAGCCCAAATGGCATAACTAACCACTCATATAACCCCTCTATAGTCTTAAAAGTTGTTTTCCATTCATCCTCTTCTTTAATCTGGGTCTAGTGATATCCACTCTTTAAATTCAACTTATTAAAATACTTTGCTTCTTCAAGACAATCCATTAAATCCTCAATTCTAGGGATAGGAAATCAATATCTTATGGTGATTATGTTTATTGACTGAGAGTCAATACATAGTCTCCATTTACCTCCTTTCTTGGTTGCTAACACCATTGGCACATCACATGGGCTTATACTTTTTCTGATTAGACCTTGGTCAAGTAGCTCTTGTACTTGTCTTGCCACTTCTTTGTTTTGTTCAGTTCAGGAGTCATCATATATGCATCCTTATTAGGCAGTGATGCTTCAGGTATAAAGTCTATCTGGTGACTTACTGCTCTGGGAGGGGGTAGTCTTGTAGGTGTTCCATCACTCACAATGTCCTTAAACTATTCTAACAACTGTTGAACCTCTGTAGGTATACTTTCTTGTTCAGTCTTCTTTTCTTGACTAGGTTTCACTAAGAGAGCATAATGTTCTCCATCTCCTTTCTTGAGATCTCTCAAAAATTCTTTTCCTTCGGCCAACAACACATTAGGACCATTAGTCTTAATTCCTTCACCCTCTTACCAAATATTGAATCATGTATGTCACTCCTTATTTTTTTAATGCATAAGAGTTCTTTTTGCCATCATGGATAGGTTTTATGTCAAATTGCCATGGTCTACCTAGCAACAAATGACAAGCATCCATGGGTAAAACATCACATAAAATTTATTTAGAATATTTCCCAATTGCAAATTCAACCCATACTTATTCATTTACTAACACATGTTGTCTTTTATTCAACCATGTGACCTTGTAAGGATGACTATGTGTCATGCTACTCAATCCAAGTTCACTTACTGCTTCTTCAAAGATGATATTGTCCATTGATCCTGAGTTAATGATCACTTTACACACCTTACCAAGTATCTTGCAATTGACTCTGAAAAGAGACCTCCTTTGTTTTGTCTCTTCCTTAACTGGTTCCCTGATTAGTACCCTTCTAACCATCAGATTCTCACCATTCTCTGAGTCAAGCTTTACTTTAGGAAACTTCACACTACTAGAATCCTCTTGCACATAATTGATTCTTTTCTTTGAACATGATGAGGTTGCCTTCTTTGGCCACCTATATGCAGGATGACCAAAATTACTGCAATGGTAACACTTCATGTTTACAAAGTATGAACCTCCACCAGAACTTCCAGATCTACCTCTGTTGTTGTTGTTATGACCTCTTCCTCTACCATAATTTCCTCTTCCACTGGATTCATTAGTCTGCTCAGTCAATTTTGACTCTCCTTGTAATCTTATTTCACTTCATCTACCACTATAGCTTCCTCTATACCTTTTGAATCTTGGCCTCTACCTCTACCAGTGCTTTCATGTTTCTTCTTATTATTTTCTTCTACTTTCAGGGCCACCTGATAAAATTTGTGAATGATATTTGTACTCAACAAACTTAATTCCTCTTGTATGTTCCATCTTAGACTGTTAAGATATCTTGCTACTTTGATGGTTTCATCCTCCATCACTTTTGACCGTAGACACAACTTTTGGAACTCTTCGGTGTAGGTACTTACATCTAACTCCTTCTGTCTTAGATTTTGTCTTTTCCTATGAAACTACACTTCATAATCCTCAAGAAGATAAGTCCCTCTGATTTTATTTACCATCCCTTTCCAGGTAGAGATGGGGATCTTACCTTCTCTCTCTCTCTCTCTCTCTCTCTCTCTCTCTCTCTCTCTCTCTCTCTCTCTCTCTCTCTCTCTCTCTCTCTCACACACACATTTTGTATAAATTTCCACAAAGTAACGGCAGCACCTCTCATTCTTGACTTAGCCACTTTAACCTTTTGGGCCTCAGTCACACCTTCTAACTCAAAATGATTTTCCATACCCTATCCATTCCATTACCGACTCTGCTTCCATCTTGCCACTAAACAATGGTACTCCTTCCAAAGACTTTCCACTCATTGCCTTCAAAGCCTTCAAGAATGGTTCTTGATCAATAATAGGGTCTGGGGCAGGGACTTCATCCTCTATTACCAACATTTCACCCTTCTCATCTATCTTCCCAGTCACTTCTGTTATCTTGACTTCCATTACACCTAGTTTCTACTCCAATCTTTCCTTAAGCAATCAGTTTTCTCTTCTTGGTTAGTGACCTGCTTAGCCAATTCTGATTGCATTGTCGATTGATATGTCAAACTTTGTTGCATCATTGGTGCTTGGAACCTTGTTTCAATAGACATGTCACTATGCAAATGCAACTTTTAAAGGATGATGTATGATATGCAAACTAAATAGATGAAAATACAATCTATGGCAAAAATGCAACCTATGTTTTTGTTGTTTTTTCAAGATTTTGACAAACTTTTTGGAATGCAAATCTAAAAAGAGACCCTTAGGAAATTGAAATGATGTCTAGACCTAAAAGGACAAAAGGACCAAGTGACAAAAGGACAAATGACAATGTCTCCCCTATATGCTTGGATACTAAGCTAGGTTTGACCAAATGACAATAATGACATAAAGAGAAAAGGTTTGATAAGGTCTAGACTTCTTAACAATGACTTAGGGTTTATCAAAGATTTGGATTACCCAAGTATGACAAAACCTAGTTTTGGCACTAAATGCAAAGGGACAATTACTATGCAAATGACCCTAATATGATATGATAATGACCAAGGCTTGATGAAGAGACCTAGGGTATGCAAATGCAAATGTATGACAATGGTATTACTCTAATGCAAGAGGACACATGTAAATGGATGACTTTTATTGATATGCAAAAGGAGTATGACCTAGGTGAAACTTAACCTTGGTAGTTGACAATGACTTTGCAAAATGGACACCTAGGATGAACCTAAATCTAAGTGACATGAATGTTGAGACAAGATTTTGAAAAATGTTTGACAACCATGTTTGAAGATGTTTTGAACTTTGTTGGATGAAATGTCCTTATGTTTAACCTTGTTTTGAGTCAATTTGTCTTGGTTTTGAAATGAGACACAACTCAAATTTTGACAAGCAAAGAAGACAAGATATTTCAACTTAGACTCAAGATAATCATGCTCATTAACACATTTCTTATGGTAGGCAAGGACAGTAGGTACTTGAGAGGTAGACTCGTTATGGGATTCAAGGAGAATACATAGATGCTTGACCCCATGGGCTCCCCTCCACGTTACTCACTTCTCAGGGCAGCCAAGCATCAGTCCCCATGGAAATCTCCCCATGGAAAACTTAGTATCTCTTCCAAGTATCCGAACTTGTCCTTCTCAAGCAACTAGAAGGATTTTTGGCCACTAAATACAAGGTGTTTAGTAAGGATTTCTGTTAAGAGTTACTCCTTGGTATCATGCAAGTGTGATTGAGACATTAAGCCCACCAAGATACCAAACAAATGTAGTCACGCAAGCAAGATTTAGACCATGAGGTCCTACTTAGATGTTGATATGAGAAAGAGTTCAAGGGTCATCACTTCCCAAGTAACTGCAATTGCCACGTAACCCTTCCTTCAAAGCTTTCGCTCATCAAGTATTTTTTTTATAGTGAGTTAGAATGCCAAGGTATTCTAGCCGTACTCACTTTGGGTTGTTCCCTTCTCACAATTGTCACTTGCTTGCAAAAGCAAATGGTTGGGAAGGTAGGCCCTCTAAAGGTGACACACAATCAAAAACATGAGCATGGTATCGAAGATCTGGATTTCTGATCACCCTAAGAAGGATGAGAGCATACTCTCCTACTCCAATGTCAAACTCAACAATCAAAACAAATATACATTCATTCCATCCTATTTAGAAATCATACTAGGTGCCTAAATATTAATTACAAACACAAAGTTTAGTTGTAGTCCAAGGCAACCTGCAAAACCCAAGTCAGAAGTTTGATATGTTTAGTCTTTGACTATCGAACCTGCATAAAATGTGTTAGTAGTTTCATTTGTTGTCTTTGTCATGCATATGCCAAGGTTCTGCACAGAGAATCAGTACCAAAAAACCAAAAAAAGCAGAAATAGAATGCAAAAGAAAACAATTTGCAAGTGAAAAACACTGCCTTTTACCTCTATTTCTGGCCTTACACAGGCGCAGAATTCATGACACAAGCACAGAATGCATTACACAAGCGCAGAATGCATTACACAGGCGCAGGATTGCCTACATAGGCACAGGATGCATTACACAAGTGCAGGATTGCCTACACAGGTGCAGAAGTACTCACACAAGCATAGGATGCATTACACAGGCGCAGGATTGCCTACACAGGTGCAGAAGTACTCACACAGGTGCAGGATGTAGAACACAAGTGCAGAAGTTCCCAGAAAACACTGCACTACCCTGTTTCTTGGGTTTTTGACCTACAAATCAACTCAAAAGCATGATTAGGGGGTTAGCTCACGTCGGGTTCACCAATTAATGTAGCTAGGAAATCAAAAATCATCAAAGCAAATATCAAATTAATAATCTAGCTCAATCACAAAAGCTCAAATGCAATGATCAATCCTAATTACATCCAATAAAGACATGAAAATAAAAACATTCAAGATTTAAAAATTAAGCAAACCAAATGCAGATTTGAATGTCTCCTTCATGTGGCTCCATTGTCCTTCTTTCTCCTTCAAATAGCTTTGTTTGTGGATCTCACCTACAAGTGCATGATCATGATATGAAAGCAAGTAGACAAGATGATTTCTCAAGAATACTCGAAGCGTGATTGATTCGACAAAGTGGTTATTAGATTGATAATGTGATTATTAGATCAAGGGCCTTGATTGAAGAAAATCATCCAATTTATAGATAAATTGGAGAAAAGACAAGATTAGCATGACAGTGATTCGAATAGAAATTCAAATCAAGAATAGCAAAGTTATGACAAGTGTATGACAAATTGCTATGCAAGGATTTATGACAATTTATGACAATTTATGACAAATTACTATGCAAGGATTTATGACATGAATTTGAAACAGAAATAGACATTTAGGAATTTAGGAGAAATTAGAAAATTAGGTTAGAAATAATGACTTGGAAATTAGGAAATTGATGCAAAATTAGGTTAATTAATTAATAATTTCTCATTCATTAATTAATTTACAAAAATAGGAGGAATTAATTAGCCAATTAAACAAATATTTAATTGTGACAAGAAGACTTAGGATAAATAAATAAATTATTTAACCTAGAGGGAAAATGGAGAGAAAATGACAAACAAGGTTAAATGAATAAATCATGAAACCCTAGAAGATAAATTAGAAATGCAAGGACGACAATTAGGTCTTGATGTAAGATTGATTTGATGTCAATTCGACCATGATTTTGAATTGATTTGATTGATAAACAATTGAGATTGATTGACAAATTGACCAGTATTGATAAAGAGACCAAATTGATATGCGCCAATTGACATGATTGAAGGACAAGGATTGATGACGAATCGATCGTAAAACGACGAGATTGACAAGGACGAGGATCAATGACAAATCGATCTCAAAAAGATAAGATTGATAAGAGTACAAAACCCTAATTCAAAAGCGATAAAAATGAGGAATGCAAAAGAAGGACTCGATGCTTGCAAATGATAAAGACCAAGTACGCAACATAGAAGAAATGTTAATGCGATGCAAAAACCTAAAATAAGGCAATGCGCCAATGTTAAAGTATGACTCCGCAAGCGTTGACCATTTTTAGGTGTCTACAGTCACCAATAGAAAACAAGAAATAGAATGACAACTTATTTACAAAGCTGAGCTTGGCACGACTTCGAAATTGGAACTCACAAAACATGGGAAAGTAACATCTACTCTATCACACTAGCATTTAAATATTTAAGCCATTATTTATAGTTTTCAAACACAATTTGAACTCTGAGAAAGTAACCAAAAAATAGTTTTTAAATTGTTATTCAAAAGATGTTCTTTATTCCATCTATCCAACCTCCTTCTAACCCTTTTTCAAAATGCCCATTGGGTCTTTTATAGCCACTACGACATGTCATAAAACATCCCTAACAGATGAGATTCAACTCGGTACAATTTGGTTTCTGACTATAACTGTCTTTTCATTTTCATCGGGTCATCAAGTTAGCATCTCTTTCCTCATCAAGTCATCGGGTTAGCACCAAAAACTGTTACTCCGATGTTCAAGGACATCTTACCAATTGCGCACTTCCTCATTGGTTTCCATCGGGTCATCAGAGTAGCATTAAAACACTCTTACCGATGGCTGATGGTGCACTCCCAATAGAATGATTTCTCATTGGGATATCGATGTAGCCTCAAGCACCTCCTGCCTTTGGCCGATGGTGCACTCCAAAGTGTATGCTTTCTCATTAGTTTATCAGGCGTCACAAAAACTAGTTATGTTGATACCTGATGGCTCCACTTCAAGTCTCTCCGCTCGTTGACTTCTCACTGGGTCCCACCATGGTCGCCAAGTCGTGGGAGATAAACCTTGTTCATCTTGCCATAGCAGTATAGTGACTGAAGTTGATCAACCTTGGACTTCCTCACCCGTTAGCTAGCAGTTTCATCAGGTTATCGGGGTAGGTGGAAAACACTCCCACTGATAGTCGATGGCACCTCATCGAGTTATCGGGATAAGTATAGCCGATACAGGAACTCCAAAAAGAAAACAAAAATGCACTCCAAGCTCCCTATAAACAATCTGATGGACTTGAACCAGTCCTTATGCCAAAATTAAAAAGGGTATTTGCTCACCCTTAGGTGCTCCTACACCAAGAAGCAATAGCCTCCATGGAAGATAACCACGGATAGCCTAACTTTACATGGAATTTCTCAGAAGAAGGAATGATAACAAAATTGATATTGATATATTTAGTGTGAACTTTAATAGGAAGGGTGATAGAACCAATGGTAGGACAAGACAATCCATCAAATAACTTCACAACCACATTAGAATCATCATATATTGGTTGATACGATCGTAAAGTGAAAAGATACTCCTCAGTGATAATGTTAACCATGTAAGAGGGATCAACAAGAGTACCATGACAAGGTATATCCTTAACCTTCACAACTATGTATAAAGGGCCATCAAGTACTCTAATAGTCTCACTAGGGTCAAATGTGATAGAAGGATCCTTAGGTGTCACTTGTTTCTCTACCATGTTCACCAAATTCCAAGTTGTAGAGGTGAAGTCATTAGGGGAAAAAGAGATATGTTCAGTCTCAATCATGTTAGAAGTATGAGAAGGCAAAGGATCAGTGAAAATCTTAATATTTTGACTAGGAGGATCTATTAATATGTTTCGCTTATCATTCACACCTGCCACAAATATAGCACTATTATCAATCAAATCTTGAATCTTACTTTTCAATGCAAAATATTTCTCAGTATCATGACCAGGCTGACGATGAAATTGACAAAAGGAATTGTTATCAAAATAAGGGGATGCAAGCTTAGAAGGATCAACTAGTTTTATAGGAGGAATTTTGATAACATTTCTTTGTAATAATAGAGACATAATTCTATGTAAATATTCCTTCAAAGGAGTAAATTATCTTTCTCTTTTGAAAAAAATAGAAATAGGAGGCACACATGTTGTAAAATTCACATTGTTGTTGTTGACTGTATCATTGAACGTGATGAAGCCTTTTGTTGGTTTGACCTTTTCAAATGGTTGTTAAACACTCTCCCCCTTATCACTCAGAGCCATAGGAGTAGATTAATCCATTTGACTCACAACCAGTTGATAATTGTGGAGTGTTGCACATAACTGCGGAAAGGAAGTAAACTTAGACAAAAGAAGCTTTTCCCTAATATATTTTTGTAAATTAAATTTTTATTAATATCATTATCAAGTACAAGAAAAGAAATTTGAGCACACAAATGTTTGTATCTACCAATGAAATCAGTCATTTTTTCTTTAACATTGTTGGTGCCCAAAAATGGGTTTACACTGACACAAGGCAGAGACCAATCTATTTCCTCTAAATATCTATGGAAAGCCACTTCCAACTATTAATATTCTTCAGACATGGACTAACATTAACAAGGATATAAGATCCTTCTACACTTTCGGCTCTGCAAAACCCGAGAGGTGATCCCCATTGCCAATTTATGATTTCTATGTCATACTCACAAATTATACATGAAACAAAGTAGATAATATCATATAAAGGCTCGACAGAAAGGGAGAATTCTCAGGATTGGAAAATTCCTCAGTTATCCTCAACCAGTTTGGAGCATGAGATGATTAAAAGAATATAACAACATACATGTAAATTAAAATATTCTGATATTCAACAAATTATAGCAAATAAGTGGTGATTCCAAACATAAAATCAATACCAAGATAGTTGCTTAGCTACGATCAGTGCCTTATTCCATTGGGTACATGAATTCATACTACATAAAATGTATTTCGACATAATTTATCTAACAACATATAAACCTAAGACAATATTGCCTTGCAATACATCATATTTGTAACTCTAACCCAAAACTACTTATCAAAATCCCTGCAAATATCCCTACCACTCTGCAATTCTACACAAGCATTTAATTGGCCCCTTAGACCAAAACATGAACAAAAAATACATACACCACAACAGTGCAATGAATGATAAAACCCTTGATGATATACATTCAAAACATGATAGAACAATACATTGGAGAGAAATGGGTTTGAATTATATTTCTATTGAATAATTTGGCTATCTCTGTCAAAATACAATTCATGCGTAACTCCTTCAAGAACCTATATAATTATAGACATAAGACTCTTTCTATTTTTCTCTGCAAATGACCTTTTACAACTTTTTTGTCTCACCTAAACTTGGCTATCAGAACCAGAAATTTTGATAACTCCAGGGACCAAAAATCATAACCCTGTCTCATAGCCCTGAATTACCTTTTATTAAAAACAAGGGAGAAAACAGGCTTCAGGCCAGAGGAGACACCTTTCATCTCAAAATCATTACATACAACTGCATTTTGTTACAAAAATATTTCATCTTTGATTTCGCTCATGTAGGATCAAAGTCTGCAGTCACTTCTCTAAAACTCATGATGAAATTTACCGCCATTTATGTTATACTGATTTAAAAATATCTCACTAGAAGACAAAAATAGTTATATCAAACTATTTGCAACTTTTATTCATCATTTAGATACATACTACTCCATGCACTGTATTCTTCATCGGATGTCTAGTCAAAACTCATGACTTCGTCAGCTTTTGCCCTGTATAGAATATATTTAACGACTACTTTGTTTGCGTCTCTTTCCAAAGTTTCAAAAAATGATCCTGTGGCAATTATTTTATCCATGCTATCCTCTAGCATATCCATGTTTAGCCCTTCACATATCAGATCTACCTGGGTACTGATAACTCTTTCTGCCTCCTCCTTCCAAAATTGTAGAGGCTTAACTGCCCCTTCTTTATCTTCAGTATCTTGCAAAAGAGTTTGATACAACTCACTGAAACTTTTCATCTGCTCCCTTACCTTTCTTTCTATACTTTTTGGCAAAATTTGGGCTTCTTGCATTGATTTTACTAACAAGTATGTTGGTTGGAGTGCATATGGTCTCTCGACATGATACTTAGAAGCCATGGATATTATTCTGAGCTCATTTCCTCTTTGTAGCCATTTTGTAAACAAAGGAATTGCCACTTCTTTATCATCATCAAATTTTTGAATAGCATCAAATAATAAAGAATATAAGGCATGAACACTATTGATCCTACTATCAACTTTCTCATTCAAATGAGTTAGCACTGATATAACTATATCTTTATGTTGTCTGACTGATTGGTCTTCTGATTCTTTTAGCTTATTTTATAATTCAACAATATTTTCTAAAAGTTGAGGCTGAATTGGTTCAATTGATCTTGTAGCTTCAGGCTCATCATCATCATCATCATATGGGACTAATGACATACTAGGGATATCAGCACTTATATTAGACTGAACTGCTTCTTCTTCCTCGACCACAGGTGATGACCTAGATGTTGATGGCTTGGATGGCCCTATAAGTGAAGGAAAGGAAACCTTTATTTGTCCCTGCTTAAAGAGTTGCACTCTCATTTGCAACTCCACACCCCTTTGTTGAGATGCATTGTAACCATTGAAAATTTTATCAAACTTTCTTATCAGCTCCGCATTTTCTAAAGCTTCTCTTTTTGAAGTCTCATGTGCCAACTTAGAAATGTCAATATTTAACTTTGTAGCCTCTACACTTGATGTGTTAGATGCTCTTTTTATAATAAGATTTCCCCTCAAATTTGAGTTTAAGTCATTGATGTTAGGCTTTCTAGGTCCTTCCTCTAGTGCCCATAGTGCCAAGGTTGCATAATCATCCACAAAATCTGATCCTTTTAATGCCAACCTTGCTTCTTCCTCTGAATTGAAATATTGACCTTTTGATTTCCTAATTCTATCAAAAGCCACTGCATCTGCTATGTCCCATTCTGGTAAAATCAGGACTTCAGCCTGACTTATAATCTTCTTGCCCTCATCAGCAATGATTTCCTTAAATTCTTCCATCATCTCATTCTTTACTTATTCTTGATTTTCTTGATTTCTTGATTTTCTTGATCAGATCTATCTGGCCTTTGGGCCTTTTTATCAGTAATTAATCTTTTGTATTCTTCAATCCTCATCTTCCATACTAGTTGCAGAAAGGTTGGGCTCCTCACAAAAGTTTCATCTTCAAGGAACTTATCACATGCCTCTTTTTTTGCATCCCTAAAAGCTTTACCTTGAATATCTAAAGGAGTGAGGTCCAACTCTAGATTAAGGGGCAAAGGAGGAACATCGAGTTGCATTTTTTCATTTATTGCTATGAATATATCTTGATCCTTTTGTTCTTCATCCTTCCTTATAGGTGAAAAGGATATAGGTAATACCAAAGGACTTATGTCTGAGACTTCAAGATCAATGATCTTGATTCCTTGAAAAGGCTTGATTTGAATTTTTGGGGAAGGCTCTATACTCATTATCTTTTTACCCTTTCTCCTTACTAACCTTCCACTTTCATTGTTTCTCTCCTCTTCATCACTTCTTTCTTCTCTTGATCTCTTTTGAGAAGATCCATAAATAGGTCTCCTTTCTACCATGCCTCCTTCTCTTTGAGACAAAGGAGGTTGTGAGCTTGAGTGTTGTTGTCCATGAACTTCTTCAACTTTGGCCATCTTCTCCTTTAAAATTAGCTTTAATTCATCAAAATTGTTCATAACAAAGATGACCCTAGCACAAAATGGGGTAAAATCCTTTACTGGATCATAATTTGGATCCATGTTTTTAATTGCAACCCATAACTTTCTGAAGATTGTCCATTTTTCTTTCCTCCACTCCTGAGTCATGAGATCAAATTCATTTCAGATTATGTCCTCAGGAAGGTTATTCTCATGAGGCAATAGACCTCCTTTTATTCTTGTTTTGAAGATATTGTAGAACCCTTTAGGATCATTATGCCTAGCTATACTCACCCCCAAATGAAATGGAGCAAAGAATTTATCAAAATGTTCATATGCCCCCTTCAAAATTACAAAATGGATGATAGTGTAATCTAGGAAAATTGTTCCTTTGTCCCTTCCTTATAATTTTTTTTCATCAATGCATCCTATCTGCCACATTACCTCAGTAAAACCCATTCTAAAAGGAACGTTGAAAGGCAATACATGTGGTTGTCTGGAGAAACTATTGATTCTAATAATAGTGCTTATAGGATAAGGGATAAAATCCCCCCAATTGTGCTCAATCCTGACAAGTGGCAACCTCTCTTTGGGCCTTACAAAATCATGTAATTATTTGGGAATCCTTGGCGGATTTACTGTCAATCTTTGTCTCAACTTAGAAGAAAAGTTATTGTCAAATCTTACAAAGCTAGCCTCCTGTCTATCCCAAGACATATTTGTGCTCCAAAGCTGCAGTGGAATCTCCTTGTTATCAATTGTCCTTTTGAGGTTCATGGTACCCTCAAAGTAATCTATGTTCCTAAACAGGAACATATGCATTAGTAACGAATACCTGAAAAATTTAGCACTAGCCACTTCATTGTTAATATCCTATAACCCCTCATGAATATTTTATTTAAGGTATGAGGAAAATTCGAAAACCACTGTACAATCCAGATGTTGAATTTGCATGGCCATGTACATAAAATCAGGTGACATTATTGTAATTGGATTCAAACCCAATACCTGACACAAAGAGAAAAAGGTAGCCTGAAATTAGGGAGCAAAAGCACCAATAGGGAATGGATCCTCTGAGATAGGGCCAATATGGTATGTTGTGCTCCCTACTCTAGCCAAATGCATTGGAAGGAAATTTTTTCTAATGAATTCCTTCATCTTATAGTACTCTGCTTTGAGCTCATTCAGGTCTACTTGCACCAGGCTTAGAAATGGTTCATAAAAGTCAAAAACCTCCTGGAATTCTTCCCTTCTGATGGTCAACAAAATCTCTCCTTCATTTCCTCTGATAACCCTCAAGATAGGGTCATATATTTTTGCAATAGCTTTGAGAAGGTCAATATCCATGAAGACACCTTACACTACTAACTTACCCAAATCATACTATCAGGGACTAGATAGTGGAGAATGCAAGGTCCTCTATCCATACCATAGTTTATGCATCTCTAATCCGGTCATTGGTATACTAACATCCACCAAGTGGAATGCTTTATCAGCTAACCCTTCTCCTAGGGTTTTTCCACTCACAAATTTCTGCCCCTGTTGTCTATCATTTGTCGAGGGCTTCAATTGGTCCAAGAAATCGTCATAAAGATTCTTTTTGATGTAATCAATTTTCCCTAAATTTTTTCATGAGGGACACATCTTTTGAACTAGGGTTTTATACTACAAATTCAAATTGAGAAAGAGAAGACTAGGGCTAACACAAGATTTAACTTACAACAGTAATTTAAGCAAATTTCACTCTTCTATGTTTATCTTCTAACCCTAGAACAATTGAAATTATTTTCTTATAATTTCATGCACAATTTATAACATCAATTGTTTCAAGAATAGATGAAGGAGCTCAGACAAACTTACTATTTTGATTACACCAAAGGGATAGCGGTTATGTGTTGCAAGGAATCATTTTGACCTTCTTCAGTAGCAAGAATGTCTTATGGATGGCTATGAAATTATTTACGAATCAAGAATATATTTTAGGAGTACTTTTATTACTACTTGGAATGAAATGCCAATGTCTCATCCACCATTACTACTCATGCGAGTGAAACAATAGCTCTTAACTTGCATTTGAAAAGTGTAAAACCTGACCGTCGATCATCTTTCAAGTTGGCAAATGTTATGGACCCAACCATTCAATCTGAGAGTTACTCTCCAATGTGGCAAGTGGGTCCATCCTTGGCATGATGTGGCATATCCAACTCATCACTCATTTCACCACCTTCAGTGACCCCACCATCAGCTTTCTTTGGCCCACCTTGGACACATGGCATCGTCTAGTGATGTCGCGGTCCGTAATCTCCTCGCATCTTTTGATCGTGGGATTACGAAAGTCGTTGGATCTACTCTTCGTTTACTTTCTCACTGCACCGATCACTTAACAAAGGCTGCTAACTCCTGAGCATTTCTCAGACTGGAATTAAAACATTACCACTTGATATGAGCACATGTAGAAACATTCATTTCTAGTAACTTGGGTTTTAACCACTGGGAATCGGTAATATCAAAAATTTGAAAAGTCAAACGGTCGGCTCACCTTTCTTTGTTGAGCACACATGGTATCATCTTTTGATTCTACGATCTTTATCATCCTTGTACTTTCAACCATCGGGAAGCGCAGACCCTCAGATCTATCCTTTCTTTATAAATTAGCAAAAATATTTAAGAATTTTGGACTTAGGAAAATTATGGGTACGTGCACAAACATTAAAAGGAGACTAACTATAGGGAAATTTTTATGCAACTTAGGAAAATCATTTCATAGACCAGTCTAGCACAACTTAGCACTTAGGAAACAAAATGGCCCCACCAATGGTAAACAACCCTTGACCTTAAGTGGGAAAAGTAACAATAGAACATAACAAAGTTAAGGTTTTTCTTTTATATCAAGACTTAACCAAAAAACACAACCCCTAAAACCCTAAACCTTGAAACCTTGATAGAGGGCACAATAAAACCAGAATGACCAAAATTTTGCAAGACATAATTTAAGGTCCTCTCAGTGGCTCTAGTTGGGGATGTTCATTTCACAAAAATGAAGTGAGAAACCATAATTTTTGGTGAATCAGACCAATTGCAGAGTAGACAAAAAACATATTACTCAGATAGGGTAATTTCAAAAGGAAAGGAAACTACACTAATATGTACAAAACCTAACTAATTCTCGTGGATATAACTACTTTCAAGAAAAGTAGAGCTTCAATAATTGTCCATGAATAGGCAATTCAAGAGTGTCACCATTTATATATTGGAGAATATATGAATCTTCCCCCCATTTTCTTTGGATCAGATATGGGCCCAACCAAATAGCATCAAACTTGCCATGTTTTCCCTTGTCTTCTAATTTGACATTCCACATTAGAACCAAATCATTAATTTGAAAACTCCTTGTAGTTTCTCTTTTGTCATATAGGTTTTTAAGCTTCATCTGTAACTTTGTATTTCTGGTAGTGGCTTCTCTTCTAGTTTCATCTAGTTCTATTAAAGCCTCAATCCTCAACTGTATATCATCATCTATGTCATTGTCATAAGTTTGGATAAACTTATATATCTCTATCAGGTTGTTTTTGGGTAACCTTGCATGCATACCATACACCATATCAAAAGGTGCACTTCCAGTTTCTTTCTTAATTGTTACCCTGTCTGCCCAAACTGCTAATCTTAGCTTTGAATCCCAAGCCTTCTTGTTTTTCTCTAGGATTCTTTTAATGATCTTTATCAAACTTTTATTGCTTGATTCATCTTGCCCATTTCCTTGTGGGTGGTAAGGTGAGGAATATGAGATTTGGATACCACATTTGTTGCAAAAGTATTCATGTTCCTCTGACCTAAAACTCATGGCATTATTAGAGACTATCCTCTTTGGACATCAAAATCTAGTCAATATATTATCTGTGAGAAAATCAATTACCACCTTACTTATTGCTTTTCTAGTACGTATGACTTCAACCCATTTAGTGAAATAATCAGTGGACACTAAAATCCAAGAATGACCACTACTATGTTTTCATGCTACCTCTCCAATGAAATCTATACCCCAATGCTGGAATGGAGCCTGCACATTTATAGTTCTTAATGGCAGATTTCTTGAAAATTTCAATTTTCCCAAAAAATCTTTGGCATGGATCACATTTCTTCACTAGTTGATGTGCATCCTTGAAAATTGTTGGCCACCAGAACCCAACCCTTAATATCTTGTGTGTAGTTGTCTTGGCCATATAATGCCCTCCACAAACTCCACTATGCATTTCAGACAATAACTTTTGAGCTTGATCCTAGTCAACACACTTTAGCATGACACGATCATTGTTCCTCCACCAAAGTTTCTCATTAACAATGGCATATTTGATAGCATGTAATTTTAATGTCCTTTTTTTATTATCACTCATGTCTTCAGGACATTTAATCCTCTATAAATAGTAAATGATATCATCATACTATTTACAGCCATCCATGTCATAGATATAAGCTCTATGTTCTTCTTCCACAATATTTATTTGATTGGCATCCAAATTACTCTGGGCCATTAATTTTGCCAATCCTTGTCCTCTCACTAACTTATTGATTTGGATTTCAATGTTGAATTCTTGGATCTTGTTGATCCATTTGCATCTTCTTCAAGATACTTCCTATTGAGTGAAAATATCTTTAATTGCAATACTAGACACATATGAAACCATTGTTGCTCCCATCAAGTGACTCCTAAAAGCTTTAACCACCTTCACTAGTGCATAGGTCTACTTCTAATTTAAATCATACTTCAGCTCTACAGCTTGCAAGGATTTACTAAAAAATGCTATAGGTTGTTTAAAACCTTCTGAGTTCTTTTGCAACAATACAGCAGCAATAGTATGAAAAGATGTGAATGAAAAAATCTGCATAGGTTTGTCATAATTAGGTGTCTTCAGAACAGGTGCATTCTTAATATCCCACTTGATCTCCTAGAATGCCTTGACTGGCTCCTCATCCCATTCTATCTTTGCAACTTTCTTCAACATATTGGATATAGGTCTACTAATTTTAGCGAAATTAGTGACAAACCTTCTTAGAAAATTAATCTGCCTAAAGAAAGATTGGATACCTTTCACTATTCTGGGCTGAGGGACCTTGTCAATTGCTACTACCCTCTTTGGGTCAATTCTAACACCATCCTTTGAAATGATGTGACCCAACAACTTACCTTCAGTTACCCCAAAAGCACACTTTTTTTGGTTTAAAAATATCCCATATTCAACAGCCCTGTCAAAAAAAATTTCAAGGTGGCCACAGTGATCACTTTCCTTCTTGGAGTAAGCTGTTAAATCATCCTGATATACCACTAAGAACACATTTATAATGTCAGAAAATGAAACATCCATAACTCTTCAAAATGTCACTCCTGCATTTGTTAAACAAAAAGGAGTTCTTATATAAACATAGGTTCACCAAGGTGTAGTGAATGATGTTTTATATTGTTCTGATTCTTTGACCATTACTTGGTTGTAACCCAAAAATCTATCCATCATACACAAGAGCTCGCATCTCATTACCCTTTGTAGAATTGCTTCCATATTGGGCAATGGACAATTATCTTTTAATGAGGATATATTCAGATTTCTGAAATCAACACACAATCTGATATCTCGATTTTTTTTCTTACGAGTACCAAGTTAGACACCCATGATGAATGTTCGATAGATTTTATTATCCCATCATCTCTTAACTTGACTAGCTCCTCTTGCATTTTAGGTGCTAATGTTGGATTAATAGGCCTCTTCTTTTGTCAAAAAGGCTTAGCATTTTCCTTCAAAGGAATCTCATGCTGAAATAAATCTTCCCTATTAGCCTTTAGGTCATCATATGACCAAGAAAAAACATGCTTATACTTTCTCAACAAATCAATCAGCATTTTCTTAACCCTAGGTGACATCTTTTTTCCAATATACACCTTCCTTGGGGCTCCTTCTGTCCCAAGGTTAATCTCTTCTAAATCCTTAGGTTGTAGGGCAGTAGTAATAACCTTGACCTTGTGTTAACTATCAAACACCCTCTCAAAGATAACCAGACCTTTGGGAATCTTATTTGTCTTCAATTGAATCACTTCCTTCCCAAAGAATGTTTCTCTATCATCCACTGTTTGTACAAAGGCACTGAAATCAATCTCTTGATTTTCATATTCATCTACATAATGTATAAACCTTAAAATATCATCATCGTCATTAAAAATATGCTAGCTTTTAATGTTGTCAGGGACTATAGGCCTAGTTTGAATCTCAATTTTTGAGATTCCAGCAAAAGTGATATCCTCTAGCCTTAGAGCTATATTTGCCAAGAGATCTGCCATTCTGTTATAGCTTCTTTCCTTCCATTCAAAACCAAATGCATTAAAATTCTCAATTTGATCCCATACAACATTTTAATATTGCTTTAACCTTTTATTTTTTGATGCATATTTAGATCTGATTTGGGATATGATTATCTTAGAATCTCCAACAACCTTGAGATTCTTTATCCCATGTTTTTTAGATAGTCTCAACCCAAGCAGCAACGTTTCATACTCTGCCACATTATTTCTACATGCAAAGGCTAGAGTAAAAGAAAATTTAAAAGTTTCTCCATGGGGTGATATGAATAACACACCTACACCTGGGCCCTCCTTAGAACTGGCTCCATCAAAATACATAGTCCACAAATTATCATCTCCTGATGATTTTTCTACTTCTTCATCCAATAGTGCAGGTTGTTCCTTTTTCTTTTGTGGAGAATCTTCAACCTTGAATGCATTTATTCCTGCGTCTAAAAACAAGTCATGTCTTCATCAAATTTTGTTGCATGCACTATCATATATGATACCCTGGATTCTCTTTTAACCTTTACATTTTTACCATCAATGCAAAAGGTATCATAAGACAAGTCACACTGCAAAATTCCACCCTTAGAGGCACTCCACTTTCTTGACAATAACATCCCATAATGTGGTGGGATGTCTACAACTAGGACACTCATGGTTAATTCCTTCTCAGGGAAAGAAACAAGTTTATAAGGTAGTGCATTTATAGTACCTATCACAAACACTTATCTTGATTTCATAGCACAACATCTTCCTTGAGGAGTATCTACTTTTAAAACCATGGATTTCATCATTCTTACTAGCATGACATTGTTTGAAGCCCCATAATTGATCATACAATTCTTCAGAACTCCTCCATTTATAATAACACTCAAAAAAGAAAGGATCTACATTATCAGGGCTCTCACCTACTATGTCTTCAAGATAAATTTGGGGAATCTGAGAAACCATTCCCTCTAACTCTTTATCCTTTCTCATTTTTAATCATTTGTTCCTTTACATTATGAGACACATTCTCATTTTTAATTTCAATAGAATGAGAAACACCCTTGACCTAGGCCATGGCTTTCTCTCTATGCTCTTCAATTCTTAGCATTTCTTGCAAAGGAACTTTAACTGTAATCTGAGAAAGAAACTAAAGCATATCCATAGGTGTGTAATTTGGTAATTTAAGAGACATACCTGGTTGTTCTTCACATTTCTTTAGTTTTTTGCCTCCAATATTTTGTGTTTTCTTAAAGTCTTGTTCAGCAAGCGAAGCAGATTTTTCAACCATCTTCGCCTTCACCTTAGGTGAAGAAGTTTTTTCATTATATTTTACAACCTCAACTTTGTTAGCCCACTCCTTTCTCTTGACCTCCTTAATTTTGATTGAATCCTTTCCTGACTTATCCTCCTTGACCTCTTTGCCTTTATTTTTTAATTCCTTGATAAATAAACTAGAAGGCTTTCCCTAGTCTTCACCAATAGTTATTTTTCTCAATTGATAATTACTTTTTACCTCAGCTATCATAGTTGTTCTTATTTTGGCAATTTCTTCATCTAAGGGTCTTCTCAAGGACACAAAACTCTCACCTTGTTCAACATTACACATTCGATCATCAATAGATAACTCTTCATTAGAAAAAACTTGTTGATGATATGATTCATTTATTTGCTTTTGACGATCTATATCAAAGTCATGAGTTTCAATGTTAGAAGAATATTCTTCTTCTCCAAGATAAGAAGTAATCATGAGACAATCAACATTATCACATTAAAAAGGTTCTTCCTCTTCTTCATGTAGCTCATCCTTGGCAGAAATAAATTGTACTACAACACAATATTCAAGTGAATGGGGTGATTGACAAGAAACACACCAAGGTGTATCATCTAGCATATTCACTATGTGTTTCTGCAATGGGTCGGGAGTTTGTTGTTTGTATTTGCCCTTTTGCTACTGAAAAGGTTTTCCATCCTTCCAATTTGTGTTATAAGGATAATCTTGCAATCTTGGTGGTCTATTAAATTTATTAATCTATGGTTTTTCTGGTATAGAACCCTTGTCATTTTTTGCCATAGTTAATTTCAAATCCTTAAAGGTATTAAGTACCTTATCCCATTTGTCTTCCTCTTTAAGTTTTGACCCTAAAGACTTTTCAACTTTTTCTCTGGCACTCTTAGGAAATCTAGGATCCTCTCTCCTTCCAAACTTACCTGAAGCTCTTTATTTCCCTCAACATTGATATCTATCCTAAATGCATCTCTTAGAGTTTGAGGATCTTTATCTCTAAGTATATATGCCATTTATTGCATCAAATGCACTCATATATGTGGTCAGACAAACATTATCATCCAACCTTAAAATTTGAAACAACTTATGCATAGCCTTCTGAAACCTGATATTGAAATCAGACACGTCCTCATTTGATGACTTCTTAATGTTATTGAACTCATTTAAGATGAAGTTGGGATTCATTTTATCACCATACTTCTCTTTAAAAAATCTCTCAAATTCTTCCCAGGAGCTGATACTTGCAGTTTACAATCCTCTATACCAATCCCTAGCATCCTCTATTAGAGATTGCACAAATAATTTCATAACAACATCCTCATGCTCCACCTCATAGTCATTCAACTTATCAGTGAATTCCTACAGATGTTCCTTGCCAGTAATAGCATTATTGCCTGCAAACTTATCGAATTTATCCCTTAAGTCATTTGGGATTGCATTAGGATATCCTGGGATCCCATCAAAATGTAATTGCCTATATCTTTCTAGATGATAGGTCTTCTTTGAAATTGCCCTACTGCAGCTCCTTGTGCAACATTTGTTGTGGTATTAGCTACAATAGCATCTATTTTAGTGCTAACCTCTACAGCAATATTAAAATCTTTAGAAAGTTGGGGTTGACTACTATTTTGAGTAGCCACCTGGCTTCTCTACCCAATAATTGTAATTTCGATGTTCTGAGTATTTTGAATATTTTGGGCTGGAGTGTTTGCATTGACATTTGGTTTTGTTGTAGACATTACACTAGAAATAGCCTGAGTTTTGGATGGGCTAGCAATGAATGAAGCATTGTTCAATGTTGACAACTTAAGGAAATCAATTTTCCTCTTCATCTCTGCATTTGAGGCTTCCATTTCAACTCTCTTCAACTCTTTTGCAAGAGTTTCATTTTCTATTCTAGTTATTTCTAGCTCAATGTCAACTTGGGATAACTTTCGACTTAGATCTGGGATAGTTGAAGATTTTTTATCATCTATCTTGATACTAGATACCTTTTGTTTTCCTTTATCCAGATCTATTTTAGGAATCCGAACACTTGGCTGACTAAGATCTACTAACCCCTAGTTATCCATTACTTTTAGTCTTTTCCTTTGTGATATTTTCAGATTTTTTATCTAAAATCTCTCTTAAAATAGGGCCTTCAACATTAGGCTTATCATTTTCCAGAGCTAAGGTTTTGAGTGTTGTTGATTGTCATATCAAACCATCTCTCTCTACCATAGCTCTAATAGCTTCATATTCCTTTTCCTTTTCTCTTTTACTTCTCAAATATATCTATTCTTGGAGTTTTCTTCTCAATGTGTCTATGTCTCCAAAACATTCTTCTGGATCTGGTAGAGTTATCTCAGATCCAGAAGTATCATCTAAATCAATTAAGTTCACATTTCCTTGTTCTCAGATTGACTCACAACCATGAGAAAAATATGTTGTGAGATTTGGAGGAGGAGGTACACCAATAGCATTTTCACTTTGGTGACTTCTACTTCTTCTCCGACCTCTTGTCTTTTCTGAATATTGAACTTGAGTACATTCTTTTCAATGTGGTTGCATCTCTTATTGAATAGGTGTATCAAACAAGGAACTGAAAAACCCTAAACTGTCTAATTCAAAACTTTTAGAAGATGATGCATGAACCTTAGGAACATGATTTAACTATGACTTACTTGCATTCTTGTGCTTAAGCTTCCATGATGAGGGCATGGTGCTTGTATTGGTATTTCTTCTTGTCTGTTGTCTTTGTGGAGCTCCATGAAGCTCTTCCAACTTTTCTTTAGGATGCAGCCTCATGTAACCTCTGTTGTTCTTCGCTTTACTCATAGTAACAAAATACTTCAAAAATCTTTTAGCATTATTCAAAAATATACGCACTGACGTAGAAACCTCAAAGTTGCCACCCAAATTGCTTTGGGATATTAAATAATACACTGCTTGGTAATCTTTGAAAGAAATTTGTGAACCTTATTCACAAACCGGAATATCTTTCTCACGAAAACATAAAATACCCTTATTACAGGAAACATGAACCAAAAACACAAAACTGCGGGCTCAACCCTCAAATCATAGAGATACTATGAAAACCTCTACTATATTTTAAACAAAACCCTTCTAACCAAATATTCTCAACAGTTCATTTCCCCAGCAAAGTCACCATTTTTTGTTGGTGCCCAAATATGGGTTTACACTGACACAAGGTAGAGACCAAGCTATTTCTTCTAAATATCTATGAAAAGCCACTTCCAATTGTTAATATTATTCAGACTTGGACCAACATTAACAAGGATACAAGATCCTTCTACACTTTGGGCTCTGTAAAACCCGATAGGGTGATCCCCATGCCAATTTGTGATTTATACGCCACACTCACAAATTATACATGAAACAAAGCAAATAATCTCATATAAAGGCTCGACAGAAAGGGAGAATGCCCAGGAATGGAAAATTCTTCAGTGATCCTCAACTAGTTTGGAGCATGACATGATTAAAAGCATATAACAACATACATGTAAATGAAAATATTCTGATATTCAAAAAATTATAGCAAATAAGTGGTGAATCTAAATAGAAAATCAACACCAAGACAGTTGCTTAGCTACGATCAGTGCCTCATTCCATTGGGTACATGAATTCATACTACATAAAATGCATTTCAACAGAATTTATCTAACAACATATAAACCTAAGATAATATTGCCTTGGAATACATCATATTTGCAACTCTAACCCAAAACTACTTATCAAAATCCCTGCAAATATCCCTACCACTCTGCAATTCTACTCAAGCATTTAATTAGCCCCTTAGACCAAAGCATGAACAGAAAATACATACACCACAACAGTGCAATGAATGACAAAACCCTTCATGATATACATTCAAAACATGATAGAACAATACACTGGAGAGAAATGGGTTTGAATTATATTTCTATTGAATAATTCAGATGTCTGTCAAAATACAATTCATGCATAAATCCTTCAAGAACCTATAGAATTACAGACATAAGACTCTTTCTATTTTGCTCTGCAAATGACCTCTTACAACTTTTTTATCTCACCTAAACTTTTCTATTGGATCCAGAAATTTGGAACGCTCCAGGGACCAAAAATCAGAACCCTGTCTCATAGCCCCGAGTTCCCTTTTATAAAAAACAAGGGAGAAAACAAGCTTCAGGACAGAGGAGACACCTGTCATCTCAAAATGATTACACACAACTACATTTTGTTACAAAAATATTTCATCTTTGATTTCGCTCATGTAGGATCAAAGTTTGCACCTGCTTCTCTAAAACTCATGATGAATTTTACCGTCATTTATGTTATACCGATTCAAAAATATCTATCACTAGAAGACAAAAATAGTTATATCAAACTGTTTGCAATTATTATTCGTCATTCAGATACATACTACTCCATGCATTGTATTCTTTATTGGATAGCCAGTCAAAACTCATGACTTCATTAGCTTTTGCCCTGTATGGAATATATTTAATGACTACTTTATTTTCCTCTCTTTCAAAAGTTTCAAAAAAGATCTCATGGCAATTATTTTATACATGCTATCCTCTAGCATATCCATGTTTATCCCTTCACATATCAACTCTACCTGGGTAGCGGTAACTCTTTCTATCTCCTCCTTCCAAAATTGTAGAGGCTTGACCACCCCTTCTTTATCTTCAATATCTAGCAAAAGAGTTTGATTCAACTCAGTGAAACTTTTCATCTATTCCCTTACCTTTCTTTCTATACTTTCCAGCAAAATTTCAGCTTCCTACATTGATTTTACCAACAAGTGTGTTGGTAATTGGAGTGCATGTGGTCTCTCGGCATGATACTTAGAAGCCATGGACATTATTTTGAGCTCATTTCCTCTTTGCAGCCATTTTCTAAGCAAAGGAATTTCCACTTCCTTATCATCATCAAATTTTTTAATAGTGTTAAATAATAAAGAATATAAGGAATGAACACTATTGATCCTACTATCAACTTTCTCAATCAAATGAGTTAGCACTGAGCTAACTATATCTTTTTGTTGCCTGACTAATTGGTCTTCTGATTCTTTTAGCTTATTTTCTAATTCAACAATCTTTTCTAAAAGTTGAGACTGAGTTGGTTCAATTGATCTTGTAACTCCAGGCTCATCATCCTCATCATATGGGACTAAAGACATACCAGGGATACCAGCACTTATATCAAGTTGAATTGCTTCTTCTTCCTAGACCTTAGGTGATGACCTACATGTTGATAGTTTAGATGGCCCTGTAAGTGCAGGGAAGGAAACCTTTATTTGTCCCTGCTCAAGGAGTTGCACTCTCATTTGCAACTCCAAACACCGATGCATTGTAATCATTGAAAAGTTTATCAAAATTTCTTATCAGCTCTACATTTTCCAAAGCTTCTCTTTTTGAAGTCTCATGTGCCAACTTAGCAACATCAACATTTAACTTTGTAGCCTCTACACTTGATGTGTCGCATGCTCTTTTTATAATAAGGCTTCCCCTCAAATTAGGGTTTAAATCACTGATGTTAGGCTTTCTAGGTCCTTCCTCTACCAACCATATTGCCAAGGTTGCATAATCATCTACAAAATTTGATCCTTTTAATTCCAACCTTGCTTCTTCCTCTGAATTGAAATGCTAACCTTTTGATTTCCTGATTGTATCAAAAGCCACTGCATCTACTATGTCCCATTCTAGTAAAATCAGGACTCCATCCTGACTTAAAATTTTCCTGCCCTCATCAGCAATGATTTCCTTAAATTCTTCCATCATCTCATTCTTGACTTCTTCTTGATTTTCTTGATCACATCTATCTGGCCTTTAGGCATTTTTGTCGGTAATTCTTCTTTTGTATTCTTCAATCTTCATCTTCCATACTAGTTGCAAAAATGTTGGGCTTCTCACAAAAGTGTCATCTTAACAACTTATCACATGCCTCTTTTCTTACATCCCTAAAAGATTTACCTTGAATATCTAAAGGAGTGAGGTCCAACTCCAGATTAGGGGGCAAAGGAGGAACACCGAGTTGCATTTCTATATTTGTTGCTATGAACATATCTTCATCCTGCCTTACACGTAAAAAGGATACAAGTGATGGCGAAGGACTTTTGTCTAAGTCTTCAAGATCAATGATCTTGATTCCTTGAAAAGGCTTCATTTGCATTTTTGAGGAAGGCTCTATACTCATTATCTTTTTACCCTTTCTCCTTACTAACCTTGCATTATCATTGTTGCTCTCATCTTCATCACTTGTTTCTTCTCTTGCTCTCTTCTAAGAAGATTCATGAGTAGGTCTCCTTTCTACCATGCCTCCTGCTCTTTGAGACAAATGAGGTTGTGATCTTGACTATTGTTGGCCATGAACTTATTCAACTTTGGCCATCTTCTCCTTTAAAATTAGCTTTAATTCATCAAAATTATTGATAATAAAGTCGACCTTAGCACTAAATGGGGTAAAATCCTTTATTGGATCATAATTTGGATCCATCTTTTGAATTGCAGCCCATAACTTTCTGCAGATTATTCATTTTTCTTTCCTCCACTCATAAGTCATGAGATCAAATTCATTTCGGATTATGTCGTCAATAAAGTTATTCTCATGAGGTAATAGACCTCCTTTTATTCTCATTTTGAAGATATTGTAGAACCCTTCAGGATCACTGTGCCTAGCTATACTCACCCCCAAATGATATGGAGCAAAGAATTTATCAAACTATTCATATCCCCCTTCAGAATTACAAAATAAGGGATGATAGTGTAATCAGGGAAATTGTTCATTTGCCCCTTCACTTTAATTCTTTATCATGAATGCATCCTATCTGCCACATTACCCTAGCAAAACCCATTCTCAAAGGAACGTTGATAGGCAGTACATGTGGCTGTACAGAGAAACTGTAAATTTTGATAACAATACTTATAGGATAAGGGATAAAATACCCCCAATTGTGCTCAATCTTGACAAGTGGCAACCTCTCTTTGGGCCTTACAAAATCATGTAATTCTTTGGGAATCCTTGGCGGGTTTACTGTCAATATTTGCCTCAACTTAGAATTAAAGTTGTTATCAAATCCTACAAAGCTAGCCTCCTGTCTATCCCAAGACATATATGTGCTCCAAAGCTGCACTGGAATCTCCTTGTTATCAATTGTCCTTTTGAGGTTCATGGTACCCTCAAAGTAATCTGCATTCCTAAATAGGAACATATGTATGAGTAAGGAATACCAAAAAAAATTAGCATTAGCCACTTCATTTTTAATATCCTGTAACCCCTCATGAATCTTTTCTTCAAGCTAAGGGGAAAAGTAAAAAACCACTGTATAATCCAGATGTTGAATTTGCATGGCCATGTACATAAAATTAGGTGGCATTATTGTAATTGGATTGAATCCCAATACCATAAACAAAGAGAAAAAGGTAGCCTGAACGTAGGGAGAGAAATCACCAATAGAGAATGGCTCCTCTGAGCTAGAGCCAATATGGTATGTTGTGTTCCCTTCTCTAGCCAAATGCATTGGAAGTAAATTATTTATAATGAATTCCTTTGTCTTATAGTACTCTTCTTTTATCTCATTAAGGTCTACTTGCACTAGGATTGCAAATGGTTCATACAGGTCAAAAACCTCCTAGAATTCTTCTCTTCTGATGGTCAACAAAATCTCTCCTTCATTTCCTATGGTAACCCTCGAGAAAGGGTCATATCTGTTTGCAATAGCTTTGAGAAGGTCAATATCCATGAAGACACCTAACAATACTAATTGTTAGATACTGGATCAGTCCCAAAGACACTGCGATGGGGGGTCAATCAGTGCCTAACTAGTTGACAAAAGACTTAAAAAATTTTGCAACTTTATAACCCAAATTAATGTACTGGTAAACAAGCAATAAAGCAATAAAGAGAAATAACAGAATAACCATCAATGCACACCATAACACAAATATTTTTGACCCATAATATTTACTCATTGGCCAATATGAATAAATATTACTTATACAAAAGGGGCCTGCACATGCAGGAAGGCCAACAGCCTAGAGCTCACTGCTCAACAACAAAATAGGAGTCACACTAACTACACAATTGGATGGTTAAATCCAATGATAATGTACTACTCAGAATAGCATCTGCAATGCTGGATTCAGTACCGGTTTAAGCTCTCTCAGATATCTCTTCCATAAACCTTGCTTCAATCTTCTCTTCTCTTATTCACTCATAAAATAATTACATCATAATGCATATACAAATATTCGCTCTCATATTCATTACCTAATTACATAATATTCTCCTACAAAATGACCTACAAGATCTCATACATATATGAGTCTTTACAATACATCATGTTGGCTACAAATAATTAAACATTACAATATAATTCACATAAACAAAAAATTATCTTATGTCGGCCTTGGTGCCAATATGATTCATTATCGGTGTAAACTAGATGCCGGTGTGAATGAACTTTGTGTAGCTATCGATGCCGGTATGCAAAGTCTATTGTCGAGATAATCAATAGAATCCTGTAGAACCCTATTACCAGTTGGTTTCCATCAATGACAGCATCAACCATTCTCATCTGAGTGTGTAATGCCAACAATCTCCCCCTTTGGCATTGATGGCAACACTCATGAGAAAAACCAATAACCAAAATTGCCAAAACCAAAACTGCTCCCCCTGAGCAAATGATCTCCTTCAGTGTCTCCTTTTCTTTTTCTCTATCACTCCCCCTTTGACATCAATGACAAAGGTTGTCAAAATGAATCAAAAATTCAAAAATTCTACCTAAAAGCCTGTAACTGGTTATGTACAATCTGAAAGATATCCACTACAATCAGATTAAGTCCTTGCAAAAATTTAAAACTATCAGAAAAGATATCCTTAGTCTATCGAATCATGTTGGTTAGATGATGCATTTGTTCCTTCAGTGATCTTCCTCCTGGAATAGTACCCTTAGATAGTCCATTCTGGTGTGTCAACAGATTGTCCAATCTAGGACCAGGTTTGTTCTTTAACTCTCAAGCTTTTAACCTTAATCAAGATTTCTCATTTTCAAGATTTTCTATTTTCTCCTCATATACTGCCATTTTTTTATCTAAAACTAAAGTGAGTTTAGAAGAACCAATTAGGTTGTCTGCTATATCATCAATTTTCTTCTGAGTCTATTTAATCTGATCATCAATATCAGCAGTCAAATGATGTGGCTTGCAAATATCTCTATAAAGTTCCTTAAACTCCAAAATTGTTGAATTTAGTGTCGGTATTAAGGAATCTAACTTTTTTGTACAGTCCTCAATAGATTTATTAAATAAATCTACCTTCTCCTTATTTACCCTTTCTCTAATTGTCTCCTCATTAATCTTATCAATCGACTGAATATTAGATGAAATTAATTTAGACAATGTGTCTAACTTACCAATAGAGCCTACAACATCATCTACCTTACATGTCAGTGCTATCTGTTGTAAAATAGGTAAGGTGTCATCAATAGCCTTAAATGCTAAGGCATTGCATTCAGTGATCTTCTTGATAGAATCTAATAAAACATCTGTCACATTTGTAGGTCTGTAATCCATGGTGGAAGTGTTAGGCAGAGTGTGAAGTTCTACAGTGGGTTTATTCTCATCTTCGAATGTTTGCACATTAACCACTTCAACTTTCTTACTTCCATCATTGACCTTTTCTTTATCCACTGTTTCTTCCTTTTGCTCACTCTATGTTTCAACTTTGTTTTCAACCTTGCTGATTACCAATTCATCTATACTCTATTCAGGTTCTTTCTCTGTCGGTTTCTCTACCTTCTGCTGAGTGTCAATATTTATAGGTTCAATTTTATTTCCTTCAACATTCTTTGAAGATTTATCTATAACTACATTGATATCCTAAGTGTACACATTCATGGTAAAAAAAATGTTTGACTCTGGATCAATATTCTTAGTGTTCATTTCCTCTGTTTTCTCTTCCTCATGTTCAACCTGTGCCTCAACTTGTTCTTTAAACTATTCCCTTTCTTGTTCCTCAACTTGTTTCTCAACTTGTTTCTCAACTTGTTTCTCTGCTTGTTTCTCTGCCACTACTGGTGGTGTGTTTTTCAGCCGGTGCGGGTAGGTTATCCTTGATAGTCAACTTAGTAATACCACTAACTTTGTTCTTACCCTTATCACTTTTCTGATATACTTTAGTGAAAATATTTGTCTATTTTCTGTCTATCCTTCTCTTCCTTCTTCTCCTTTTCCACAAAGAATATATCCCATTTGTCAATTGTTTCATCGGCAATTTCTTTGACTCTGTCTGCCATTAAGCTAACCTGTTGGTGACCACTAGCAAAAATTGACCGGTTAGCTTCTGCAATCAATTCATCAATCTCCTGATGGGAATTGATAGGGTGAACCTCCAACAATGCTTCAACTTTTAATTTCTTGTCAAGTTCCATTATAGACATTCTTTTTGCCTCAAGTCTCAGATAAAGATCATTAGGCAAATCATCAATGACCTTAATTAGAACTTTCTTGTAAGTATCAAGATGTAGAATGATACTTTCCTCAATTGTTTCCTTATCAAAATGTTTGAAAGTATGATAAAATTTGTTGATATTGCTAAGGTTTCCATCCTAGATAATTTCATTTATAAGTTCTAGGGATAGAATATCTGATACCTTAGGTGTCGATTTCTTTGGTGTAAGTTTCTTTCTCTGAATGTTGGGCTCTCTCCTATCTTGTTTTTTCTTCCTTAGTGTTCTTGTCCTCTTTGGAGAAGGAGTAGGTGTTAGTGAAGGTTTCCTTTTCTTTCTTTCAACTCTTTTAAATTACGTTGCTTTATCACTTTCTATCTCAGAAGAAGTAACAACCAGGGAAACATGAGCTATCGGTTGTTGTCCAGTTTTACTTTCCTTCATGCTCTCAGTAATACCACTCATCTTTTCAAGTCTTGTCAATCCTTTCTTAACATCTGCTACAAACTTCGAAGCATATTTCATTATTTTTTCTCTTTTCTTCCTCTACCTCTGCATAGATACATCACTCTCAAGTTTCAGTTGTGCCAAATATCTTCTCAATCAGTTCCCTTGGTGCATCAAGAAGTATCCTTGCATAAGACTCAAGAATGTTCAAATCTACTTCATAGCCCACCTCTGTTATCCAAATGGCTCAAGGAGTAACAGCCTCCATCCATGTATCATCTCTCTTCATTACAAAACATATTTGTTTGTCATATTTGTCCATGATACTTTGAGGAATCCTTTCCCTTGCCTTCATCTTATTTTTAAAGTTCTTCAAATAATATTTTACCATCTTGTCACCATCACCACCTATATCGGTAATTGCTCCCATAATCTGTTTTCCAACAGGGATGTCATAAGGAAAGTCTTTGTGACCAATACCGGGAATCTCCTTTGTGAAATAAAGCATTAGTCATATAAGTAAGTTACCAAATCTGAAGCTTCCTTTCTTATCACCCTTTATCTTCCCCAAATTGTCTATCAGTTCATCCTTTAGCCATTCACAACTGTCAATCTTTGCACTATTCTTCACCATTTCATATGCACTATGTATACACAGACTAGAAATAGAATTTAACCTATTTGTATGAGAAACTCTATAACCAATCACCATACTCACATATTTCACATTCTCATAGTGATATCACTAACCCTAAGGGATCTACTATTAGATATAGCATCAGTTAGGTTCATAACCCCCTTGTTTGGAATCTTCTTCTTCTTGTCAGGCCTAGAACTAGTAGAGGGTAAACCAGTGACCACCTTGATTGCCTCCTTAGTAATTTTGAAAATAAAATCTAACCACATAAATCCACCATGAACCCTACTAAGTATAAGATGAACTATCTCATCCAAAAATTCAAGAATGTTCAAGATATCAACAAATCCTAAATCCTCAACAATCTTATGCTCTTGCTTGATTAAACCTTGTTTATCAGCTATAACATTCTAGTTTATGTTTTTCAAATCATCAGACCCTAAATTATCTATGTTGCAATGAATATATATCCTCGGATCTTCAGCAAAAGCAACTCCCTTCGGAATTTTAGAAAAGGTACTGATGGAATCATCTTGCTTAGCAATCTTAGGAATGATCTTAAAAATGGGTATAGGACAATTAACATTCCTTACCACAGTAGGGTTTGCAATGAATTCAGGAACAGAAGATGAAGTAGCCATGATACTAAAATAAATACCTTTTATGCAAGTGAAATCCTCTGAAATACCCTGAAAATGTCTTAGTTGCTTCGCCTCTTGAATTCCTTTCCTCTCTCCATGCTCTTCATAAATTTGAATGCTTTGTGATTCAAAATGAGGGATTTCCATGCTTTATAACCAAAAATTCCGCCAACAACCGCATTAAATGCTTCCGGTTAAGTGAAAACTTAACATGTCTATCGGTAAAGAAGAAATATAACTTCTTACCATCAACCGAGGGTAAAATGCATGATTTTCAATTTGCTACCTTACCCCTAAGGATTATTCCTTAGTTAGATGAAGTACCTCCTTTCGATGCAGGATTACCATGTTCTGTCGGTGCAAAGACAGATTCATCACTACTTTGAACTCTCTTCCTAACCCATTGTTTAGAAAATTGTTGCTTGATTTCAATCACCTTTTCTTTGCCTTTGTTATTGGATCCTTTATTGTTCGCCAGTGAATTCTTGCTTCTACAAAATTTTGCAAAATGCCCAATCTTGTTACATGCATAGCAAGTTACATTATTTCTCTGAATTGCCTTTCCATAACCTTGACCGGTTTGAGTTCTACATTGATTAGATAAATGTCCAAATCTACCACAAACATAGCATTTCACATCCATTCTACAATTGTCTAATTTATGACCATTTTTATTGCATTTGGAACATTGACCGGTGGGTGAGTTTGTATTCTGATTATTTCTAAATCTGCACTAATTTGCTCTATGACTAAATTTGTTGCAATTAAAACATTTCCCATTAAATTTATAAGCATTAGGTTGCCTTACCGATTTGTTGTGATCATGATTGTTTGCAGTCCCTTAGCTTTCTCCATGTTCAAATCCAAGTCCAATTGTTTCTCCATTAGGTTTCTGACTTTTCAGCATATCATCAAGATTATTTGAACTTTTCTTCAATTTGTCTTTGTATTCATTTGCAATGACCAATTCAGTTTCCAAAGTGCTAACTTGTCTCAAAAGTTCCTCTTTGTCATATTGCATATGAATCAAATATGTTTTAATCATATCATTTTCATAACTAAGCCTTTGAGATTCATCGGATCTTTCATTAAGTCTTTTGGCCAAATCTTCCTCATTCTTCTTCCTATCTTCAATATCTTTGCATAGTCTCATCATTAAATCTTGCGTCTCATTCTTTACGTTACTGTTCTCTTGTATCAATTTGTTTGCAATATATCTAAGAGTTTCTTTTTCTTCATCATCTTGATTTTGCAATTGCACATGTAATTCTTTTCTCTTATTATTTGCTATAACCAGGTTATCTTGAAGTGCTTTGATAAATTCCTGAGCAGTTCTGAGTTTATCTTCCAATTTGATATTCTTCAATTTTTCTGCATCAAAATCTTCAAGATCTCCTTCCAACTATTGTCTTAAACTTTCCATCAATACTGGTTTCAAAATCTTCCTCAAGTTGTTAGGCTTTTGCAAATAGAGGACTAGGCTCTGATACCAATTGTTAGATACTTGATCAGTCCCAAAGACATTGAGAGGGGTGGGTGAATTAATGTCTAATTGGTTGACAAAATATTTAAACTTGTTTGCAACTTTATAACCCAAATTAATGTATCGATAAACAAGCAATAAAGCAATAAAGAGAAATAATAGAATAACCATCAATGCATACCATAACACATATATTTTTGGTGAGGAAACTCGGTAGGGTAAAAACCTCGGTGGGATATGTGACCTGCAATATTTACTCAATGGCCAATATGAATAAATATAACTTATACAATAGGGGCTTGCACATGCAGGAAGGCCAACAACCTAGAGCTCATTGCTCAACAACAAAATAGGAGTCACATTGACTACACAATTGGATGGTTAAATCCAATGACAATGCACTACTCAAAATAGCATATGCAATGCTAGATTCAGTACCAGTTTAAGCTCTCTCAGATACCTCTGCCATAAACCTTGCTTCACTTTTCTCTGCTCTTATTCGCTCATAAAATAATTACATCATAATGCATATATAGATATTCACCCTCATATTCATTACCTAATTACATAATCTTCTCCTACAAAATGACCTACAGGATCTCATACATATATGAGTCTTTACAATACATCATGTCAGTTATAAATAATTAATTACATTACAATATAATTTGCATAAACAAAACTTTATCTTATGTTGGCCTGGGTGCCAATATGATTCATTGCCGGTGTAAACTAGATGTTGATGTGAATGAGCTTTATGTAGCTATCAGTGCTGGTATGTGAAGTTTGTTGCCGGTATAATCAATGGAATCCAATAGAACCCTATTACCATTTGGTTGCCATGAATGACAACATCAACCATTCTAATCTAAGTGTGTAATTCCAACACTAACTTACCCAAATCTTACTACCAGGGACTGGATTTTGGGGAATGCAAGTTCCTTTGTCCATACCATAGTTTAAACACTCTAATCTTGTCATTGGTATACTAACATCTGCTAAGCGAAATGATTTATCAGTTAACCCTTCTCCTAGGGTTTTTCCACTCAATAATCTTTGCCCCTACTATCTATCATTTGTCAAGGGCTTCAATTGGTCCAAGAAATCAACATAAAGATTCCTTTTCATGTAATCAATTTTCCCTAAATGTTTTCATGAGGGTGCCATCTTTTGAACTAGGGTTTTCTACTACAACTTCAAATTGAGAAAGAGAACACTAGGGCTAACACAAGATTTAAATTACAATAGTAATTTAAGCAAATTTCACTCTTCTCTATTTACCTTCTAACCCTAGAACAATTGAAATTCTTTTCTTATAATTTCATGGACAATTTATAACATCAATTGTTTCAAGAACAGACGAAGGAGCTCAGACAAACTTACTATTTTGATTATACCAAATGGATAATGGTTATGTGTTGCACGGAATCATTTCAACCTTCTTCAGCAATAGGAATGTCTTCTGGATCGCTATGAAATTCTTTATGAATCAAGAACTTTTAAGAGTACTTTTATTAATGCCCAGAATGAAACACCAATGTATCATCCGCCATTACTACTCGCACAAGAGAAACAATGGCTCTAAAATTGCATTTGAAAAGTTAAAAACCTGACCATCGATCATCTTTCAAGTTGGCAAATCTTACGGACCAAACCATTCAATTGGACACTTACTGTCCAATGTGGCAAGCGGGTCCATCCTTGGCATGATGTGGCACATCCAACTCATTGCCTATTTCACCACCTTCAATGACCCCACCATCAGCTTTCGTTGGCCCACCTTGGACATGTGGCATTATCTCATGAGGTCACAGTCCATAATCTCCTCACATCTTTTGATCGCGGGATCACAGAAGTCGTTGGATCTGCTCTCAATTTACTTTCAAACTACATCAGTCAATTAACAAAGGCCACTAACTCCTAAGCATTTATCAGACCGGAATTAAAACATTATTGCTTGATATGAGCACGTGCAGAAACATTCATTTCTAGTAACTCAAGTTTTAACCACTGGGAACTGGTAATATCAAAAATTTGAAAATTCAAACCGTCAGCTCACCTTTCTCCATCAAGCACACGTCGAATCATCTTGTGATGTCATGATCTTTATCATCCTTGTACTTGTTGGCATTACAATAAGTTTGTTGGTATGATGATATTGAGAAGGTTGTTGGAGATTGATGATATAATTGATAAAGGATGATTACTATCTTAATGATATTATTTTGTCATTGATGTCAAGCAATTGATTTTTTGATTCAATATGATGTTGCCATATCTTAAAGAGTATATTTTGATGAGTATAAAGATGTCAGTAAGTGACACTGAAAGAATGTGAAAAATGAAGGGGAGTAGTAAGTTATTCAATGGGAAACTATTACCGAGTTAGATAGTGATGTGATTATGATATTTTGATTGTTTTGATATCCTATATATGTGTATTCGAAGACTGAATAAGAAGGAGAAAAGATTTCATGCAATAGAATGAGTAAAGATTTGATACTATTCTATTTTACCGAGCAAGGAGCCAATCGGTAAACTCCAAGGTTATCGGTGTCGGTTAAAGAAGGAAGAAGTCACCAAGCATCGTCAGCAAGCAAAGCTACTGAGACAGTAACCAAGATGAATATAGAATGTCTACCGAGTAAAGTTCAGAATTAACTGAGTATCAACCGAGCAGTAATAGAATGCATTGGATGAATAAATACATTATTAAATGAAGGATGCCAATGAGCTGGAGATTTATAGAAGATTGGAATGTCATGCAAGAAGTTTGTTAAGGATCAACAGTAATGAAAATTCAAGAGTTAGATCTACAGCACAGATTGAACGGTCATAACCGAGCACAAGTACCAAGGAAGGAATACAAGTTTCAAGGCAAGATAAAACATTTTTCAGTTCAAAGGATTCAATGAACCTAGTCAAGTTTGAAGATCTGATGGCTAATATTAATCATGGGAAATGTGATTAAGGAGATTAAGTGGTTAGGAATTGCTTATAAATAAGGAAAGTTGATGAACAAAGTATGCAGGCAAATAGAAGAACAGTGATGCTACAAAAGTGATTACAGAGTATAGAAGATTGAAGATCTGATTGAAGAAAAGAGTGAGAAGCCCAGCAAGGAGGAAGATAAGTCTTATGACAAGATTATTTTGAGCACATAGAGTCTTCTATAACATTTCAGATGTGAAGTTGCAGATATATTTTATTACTGTTATTTATTTTTGTAAGTGACAGGAAATCTCTTAACTGAGTGGACCTAACAGTCTTATTTGTAAATCCTCTAGCAAGGTAACATTCTAATTGAGTGTTTGAAATCCTTTGACAAGGTCACTTCTAACAAAGTGCAAGATTCTGATAGATCTGAGGGAAATCCCTTGACCAGGTCACATCTAGCAATTTGTTTATGTAATCTTTAACAGGATTGGCTTTTAACCAAGCATACTCTAGAAGAGTATATTTTCTTCGTGGATCCGAAATCCCACAGTGGTTTTTCCCTATTTGGGTTTCCACGTGAAATCTAGTGTTAAATGTGTTTTGATGTTTCAAGTTTATCAGTTTATGAGTTTGAATGATTTACAGTCATAGTTGCATATCAAGTAAGGTCTACCGAGGTTGAATCTGATTGGAACTATTGAATTGTGAGTTTATCTGATTCACCCCCCCCACTCTCATTTAACTAACAATTGGTATCAGAGCTAGAACTCCGAAAGAAAAGTTTAAGAGAACTTGAGGCAAGATCTGAATATGTATAAAAGGGATACACCAAGGTTGAACAAGTCAAGTTTCACCACATGGCAGAAAAGGATGAAGCTGCACTTATCAGGAATTAGAGAATATGCAACATATTATCTAGAGAATGGTTACACTGCACCTAGCACCTACCCTATGACAATGGAAGAAATAAAGGCAAAGCAAGAACATATTCAACCAATGATTTAAATAACATTAGCATTGACCGACTCAGAGTTTAATGATCTATAAGGTTGTAATGATGCCAAAGCTATGTGGAATAAGCTTACATCTGTGTATGGTGGTGATGAACATGTTCAATGAGCAAAAGTAGACAGTCTAAGAGGACAACTTGAATCCATGAGAATGAATGAAGGTGAGAACATAATCCAATACAGTACAAGGTTAAAGGAAATTGTCAATCAAATCAAAGGAGTAGGAGGAACTATTGAAGAAAAGGATGTAACAAGTAAGTTGCTGAGAACACTACTACCTTCTTATGCCATTAGAGTCTCTACAATTAATGAATTGAGGTCTGTACCAAACATGCCAGTCTCTTTGGATGCTACTATTGGTAAGCTACATGCTTTTGAGTTAAGTAATTTTGATAATAGTGGGTCTTCGGTAAACAAAGTTGAATCTGCATTCAGTTCTTTTCATCTTGGTGAATCTAATGATTACAATGATAGAATGTACAAGTATGCTGAAGGAAATCACAGTGGAGCAAGTAAGAGATTTTGCAAAAACATGGAAGAAGTACACAAACTATATGAGGAAATCAAAAAGCAAGAAGAGTTTAAAGCATTATTGGCCAAAAGGTTACTGAGAGGCAAAGGTAAGTATAAAGGAAAGTTACCTTTAAAATGTTTTAACTGTGATAAAATTGGACATATGGCTTCTAACTATCCTGACAAAGAATCTAGTGAAAAGAGAGAATATCGAGATGACAGACGGAAAGACAACCAATACAGAGGGCACCAAGACTTTAGAAGGAGAGATAGAAAAACACACCTAGTAGCTGATGAGGAATCCAATGATGATAAATTTGATGGGACTGAGACAGAGGAAGTTGTATATGTAGCTATCAAAGCTAGATCAGATGAAGAAAGGTATGAAGAAAAAGCCTTAATATCACACATAAATAATAATGATTCTTGGATCATAGATAGTGGATGCTCACATCACATGACAAAATTAGAAGATTATGATGGAGGTTATGTAAGATTTGGTAATGATGCACCATGTCCTGTGAAAGGTAAAGGTTCTATCACACTTCTTGACAATGCTAAATATGAAGATGTATATTGGGTTGAAGGTTTGAAATACAATTTGTTGAGTGTAGCATTGCTAAACATTACAGGATACCGAATAGAATTTCAGAAAGGAATTGTCAAAGTTCATGACAAACATGGAAAGTTGGTTGCTACCGGGACTCAAACAAGAGGTAATACATTTCATCTTGACTCAACTCAGAACAACTGCCTGTATGCAAAAATAGAAGATACTTGGTTATGGCATAAAAGGTTTTGTCATGTAAATTTTGATAACTTGATCAAAATAAGTAAGAAGCACCGTGTAAGAGGTCTACCAAGCTTGGAAAAACCTGAGAATGCAATATGTCAAGGATGCCAGATGGGTAAGATGACAAAATTAAGATTTACAACTAAGTCTTACACTTCTAAAGGAATTTTAGATCTTGTGCACACTGATCTTTGTGGTCCTATGAAAGTTCAAAGTTATTATGGTGATAAATACTTCATATTATTTGTGGATGATTACTCAAGGATGATATCAGTTATGTTTTTAAAAGAGAAATCAGAAGCCTTTCAAATGTTCACATGGTATAAGGCAAGAGTTGAAAAAGAAACAAGAAGATATTTGAAATGTCTAAGATCTGATAGAGGAGGAGAGTTCATTTTAGATGAATTTAACTTATTTTGCAATGATCATGGTATAAAGAGACAAGTGTCTGCACCGAGAACACCACAGCAAAATGGGATAGTTGAAAGAAGAAATAGATAAATTGTAGATTGTGCCAGAACTTTGATGATAGAAAAGAGAGCACCTCAAATATTTTGGAGAGAAGCAATAAGCACTGCAGTTTACACCCTGAACCGAGTACAACTGAAGAAAGGAACTATGAAGACACTGTATGAAATCTAGTATGATAAGAAACCAAATGTAAGTTATTTTAAAATATTTGGAAGTAGATGTTATGTTCACAAAGATGACAGAAATGGAAAATTTGATCAGAAAAGTGAGGAAGGAACATTTCTTGGTTATTCCTCTAGGAGTAAAGCATTTAAATGTCTGATCAAATCATCTAACAAAATAGTGGAAAGTGCAAATGTGAAAATTGATGAATTTGCAGAAAGGAATGATGAAGGAAATTCCAAAGAACCAGAAGATTATGAAGAGTTTGTATATGTACAACCAAGAAGTCCTATCGAGAAAGCCGATGAAGAAAATACTCAGTTACCGGGTGATGAAGAAGATCATATAGAGCCTACCGAGCCTATATTAGCAAAATATGTTAGAAGAAATCATGCATCAAGTCAGATTATAGGAGATAAGGATGCTCCAGTGATGACAAGGAACAAACTAAGATAGAACACATGTCTGATATCCGAGTTTGAACCGAGGATAGTAAAAGAGGCATTGAGCAATGAAGATTGGGTGAATGCTATGATAGAAGAGATTGAACAAATCAAGAAAAATGAAACATGGACATTGGTCCCAAGACCAAAAGAGAAAAATGTAATCGGTACAAAGTGGATTTTCAGAAATAAGCTAAATGAAAAAGGTGAGGTCATTCGGAATAAAGAAAGGCTAGTTTGCAAAGGTTATGCTCAAGAAGAAGGAATAGACTATGGTGAGATTTTTGCACCTGTGGCAAGACTTGAGGGAGTGAGAACATTGTTGGCATATGTTGCTTAAAAAAATTTCAAGGTATATCAAATGGTTGTTAAGTCTACATTTTTGAATGCTATACTAGAAGAAGAAGAATATATTGAACAGCCTAAAGCATTTATTGAAGAGAAGAATAAAGATCAAGTATGTAAGTTGAACAAATCTTTATATGGCCTAAAGCAAGCACCTAGAGCATGGTATGAAAGGTTGCAATCTTACTTAATAAAGATTAGATTTATGAGGACTAGTGAAAACAGCAACATGTATATGAAGAATGATGAGCATAATGGAATACTGATTTCAGCCATATTTGTTGATGATATTAGTTTTTGTGGAAATGATTCTTTATGTAAGAACTTGGGAAATGAAATGTGCAAAGAATTTGAGATGTCATTAATCGGTGAAATAAAGTATTTTATAGGTTTACAAATATTGCAAATGAAAAATGGGATTTTCATTACTCAATCCAAGTATATAAAGGAAATCTTGAAGAAATTTGGAATGGAGGATTCTAAACCTGTAAGTACTCCTATGACTACTAATTGTAAACTATCAAAGAATGATGACTCTGCATCTATTGATGAGACACTTTACCAATCTATGATTGGAAAGTTGCAATATGTAGTTCACAGCAGGCCTGATATAGCACATGCAGCAGGTATAGCTGCAAGATTTTCTGCAGATCCCAAAGAAACCCATATGACAACAATCAAGAGAATTTTCAAATACTTGAGAGGCACTGAAGATTATGGTTTACTATATAAAAAGAGGAATGATTTTGACTTAAAAGTCTATACTAATGTTGATTGGGCAGGAAATATTGATGACAGGAAAAGCACAAGCGGTAGAGCTTTCTTTTTGGGAGAAAGACTAGTGAGTTGGCTTAGAAAGAAACAAGGATGCATTTCACAATCAATAGTTGAAGCTGAATATGTCACTGCAGCATTGAATTGTATCAATATAGCATGGATCAAACAACTCATGGAAGGTATCAATGAGATAGTTACCGAGCCAGTAACTATATTTTGTGATAATATAAGTGCTATTAACATTTCAACGAATCCAGTAATGCACTCTAAGACAAAGCATATTTCTATAAAGTGCCATTATCTAAGAGAAGTTCAAGAAAAGAAAGTTGTGCTGGAATATGTTAGCACAAAGGAACAAATAGCAGACTTCTTCACAAACCCACTACCAAGGGACACTTTTGAGTATCTCAGAAGTAAGTTAGGGGTCCTACCCCTATCTAGTACTCACTGACAGAGTTCAGTGAAAGCATCAATTCTATGACTCTATAGAATACTATTTGTGAGTTGATGCCGATTTACACACTTTAGACGGTTGTCTAAAGTTGTGCAGGAAACAGTGAATGAAGACAAGATGCTCTGACTGAGACTAAGATGATACATTTGTATATGTTTTAACAGCAAGGAAATTACTTCACAGGGGAAGTAATCATGGATCGGTTTTACTTTTGCCATTGTTGTCAAAGGAGGAGAAGACTAATGACAGGGGGGAAGATTACAAGAGAAGTTTACAGCTCAAGGATAATAGGAGAAGAATAACAGTAGTTCAAATCAATTGGAATAAATCAATAAATCAAAAGTTGATATATATTTCCATCAATGCCAAAGGGGGAGATTGTTGGCATTACAATAAGTTTGTTGGTATGATGATATTGAGAAGGTTGTTGGAGATTGATGATATAATTGATAAAGGATGATTACTATCTTAATGATATTATTTTGGCATTGATGTCAAGCAATTGATTTTTTGATTCAATATGATGTTGCCATATCTTAAAGAGTATATTTTGATGAGTATAAAGATGTCAGTAAGTGACACTGAAAGAATGTGAAAAATGAAGGGGAGTAGTAAGTTATTCAATGGGAAACTATTACCGAGTTAGATAGTGATGTGATTATGATATTTTGATCATTTTGATATCCTATATATGTGTATTCGAAGACTGAATAAGAAGGAGAAAAGATTTCATGCAATAGAATGAGTAAAGGTTTGATACTATTCTATTTTACCGAGCAAGGAGCCAATCGGTAAACTCCAAGGTTATCGGTGTCGGTTAAAGAAGGAAGAATTCACCAAGCATCGTCAGCAAGCAAAGCTACTGAGACAGTAACCAAGATGAATATAGAATGTCTACCGAGTAAAGTTCAGAATTAACTGAGTATCAACCGAGCAGTAATAGAATGCATTGGATGAATAAATACATTATTAAATGAAGGATGCCAATGAGCTGGAGATTTATAGAAGATTGGAATGTCATGCAAGAAGTTTGTTAAGGATCGACGTTAATGAAAATTCAAGAGTTAGATCTACAGCACAGATTGAACGGTCATAACCGAGCACAAGTACCAAGGAAGGAATACAAGTTTCAAGGCAAGATAAAACATTTTTCAGTTCAAAGGATTCAATGAACCTAGTCAAGTTTGAAGATCTGATGGCTAATATTAATCATGGGAAATGTGATTAAGGAGATTAAGTGGTTAGGAATTGCTTATAAATAAGGAAAGTTGATGAACAAAGTATGCAGGCAAATAGAAGAACAGTGATGCTACAAAAGTGATTACAGAGTATAGAAGATTGAAGATCTGATTGAAGAAAAGAGTGAGAAGCCCAGCAAGGAGGAAGATAAGTCTTATGACAAGATTATTTTGAGCACATAGAGTCTTCTATAACATTTCAGATGTGAAGTTGCAGATATATTTTATTACTGTTATTTATTTTTATAAGTGACAGGAAATCTCTTGACTGAGTGGACCTAACAGTCTTATTTGTAAATCCTCTAGCAAGGTAACATTCTAATTGAGTGTTTGAAATCCTTTGACAAGGTCACTTCTAACAAAGTGCAAGATTCTAATAGATCTAAGGGAAATCCCTTAATCGGGTCACATCTAGCAATCTGTTTATGTAATCTTTAACAGGATTGGCTTTTAACCGAGCATACTCTAGAAGAGTATATTTTCTTCGTGGGTTCGGAATCCCATAGTGGTTTTTCCCTATTTGGGTTTCCACGTTAAATCTGGTGTTAAATGTGTTTTGATGTTTCAAGTTTATCAATTTATGATTTTGAATGATTTACAGTCATAGTTGCATATCAAGTAAGTTCTATCGAGGTTGAATCTGATTGGAACTATTGAATTGTGAGTTTATCTGATTCACCCCCCCCCCCCTTCTCATTTAACTAACAACACTTTTGACCATGAGGAAGCGTAGACCATCAAATCTGTCTTGTCTTTATCAACTCACCGAAATATTTAAGAATTTCAGACTTTGGGAAATTATGGGCGCGGGCACAAACATTAAAAGGAGACCAACTAAAGGGAAATTTTTATGCGACTTAGGAAAATCATTTGATAGACCATTCTAATATAACTTAGCACTTAGGAAACAAAATGGCCCTGCCAATGGTAAACAACCCTCAACCTTAAGTGGGAAAAGTAAAGACAGAACATAACAAGGTTAGGGTTTTTCTTTTATATCAAGACAACCAGAAAACACAACCCCTAAAACCCTAAACCTTGAAACCTTGACAGAGGGCACAATAAAACCAGAATGGCCAAAAAATTGCAAGACATAATTTTAGGTCCTATCAAACACCTTGTTTACAATGCATTAATTAAATCAGTCAAAGTAATTTTAGGACCAATATTGTTTTGAAGCTGTTGAATGAAAGTATTTTCTAATTGTTGAAAAGAAGTGATAGAATAAGAAGGCAAAGAACAATACCATTGTAAAGCCTTATCTCTTAGATTTTTTGTAAATAATTTTGCAAGAAATCTTTGATCATAAGAAAAATCAGTACACAAGGTTTGAAATGTTTTAACATGCATTAGAGGATCACCTTTTCTATTATATAGTTCCAATTGAGGGACCTCAACATGATTAGGTGGTACAACTTTAACAATATCAAGAGAAAGTGGGCTCGCAACATCGAATGTGGGTACACTAAACTTGGATTGACTCATGGAAGAAATTTTTTGTTGTAAGGAAGACACGGTTTGAGAAAGATTGTTAATGGTCGCTTCGATAGAAGAATTTATGTTAGACATGGTTGATTGAGAAGGTGGTGTGATGTTATTGAAGGAAGGTATTGATTGAGAATAAGGTGGTGGGACATTATGATACGTAGGAATAGGTAATGATTGAGTAGGAAAAGGGACACTTAAAGGAAGAATAAAATTGTTGAAACAATTGCCCCCTTGTGTCACATTGATTGGTTGAGGGATAATAGGAATGCTTATTGAAGACATAGGTAAAGATGGAGGATTAAATGAAGAAGAGGGATTTCCCCCATGACTAATTGTTGTAGAAATGACATTTTGAGTTGAAGTAGCCATGATGTTTAAAGTAAAAGTAGGAATAGTAGTCATAGGAGTAGTCAAAGGAATAGAAGGATTGACTTGTGTAGGAGGTTGTGAATAACCTAGGGTTTTGGCACAACTATTTATAGGCATGACATTGGAATCAACAATATGAGAAATTCCACTCAATATATCAATTTCATTCTTATCACTTTAAATCATGCATTTAAGTCCTTCAATTAATGGAAGAGGTTTACTATTAGGGTATTATTGGGACATCCATTTTCTAAAGTTATCAAATTGATTGTCCAATTTTGAAAGTTGATCTATGGAAACTCTAGTCAAATCTTCTTCTTCATCATGGGATTCATCAATTGGATAGATAGGGACATGATTAGGATGGGAAGAATTAGCATTATCCTTATTAAAGAAGTCACCCAATTTATGCTCCATCTCCTTGGTAATTAAACGGGGATAGTATAGGTAGGACTAATAGTGGTAAAACTCATGCACTAGAGGAAAAATTTGAAATTTTTAATTACAAGAACAAAGTTTACAAAATTGAATAATGCAAAATTTGAGAAAATAATGATTAAACAATTTGAGCTTTGTTGAAAAAGGAAAATGACACAATTTCCAAAAATAATGCTTCATCTAACGGGGATAGTAAGCCTTAATTCTAATGCTTCGTCTAACGGGGATAGTATAGGTAGGACTAATAGTGGTAAAACTCATGCACTAGAGGAAAAATTTGAAATTTTTAATTACAAGAACAAAGTTTACAAAATTGAATAATGCAAAATTTGAGAAAATAATGATTAAACAATTTGAACTTTGTTGAAAGGGGAAAATGACACAATTTCCAAAAATAATAAATGAAAGGAAATTTAAATTTCATAATTAGGGCCAAGGGGATACCACTTAATCTTAAAATTAACAAAATCAGAATTTTTAAAATAAGGGTAGATTATAATTAACCACTTAATTTTAAAAGTCTTCTTGAAATTTGAAATGTTGAATTTGGAAGGTATTTTTTATTTTAGAGAGATAAAAAATGAAAAAATCATCCAATCTTCTAGATTTAAGCTATTAAATACAGTCATAACAATCTCCCAAAATTTTGGGAAAAAAGTCAAGGACCGTGTTGAAAGTGCACACGGTTCGACCAAATTTTTTCAAAATTTTCAAGGATGAAAGCTATGATGATTTGAAAGCTAAACCCAAAAAATTGGTGGATTTTACAATCTCTAGATAGACGAAATTAAGGTTTGAATGTGAAAATGGGACCCTATTAGGGTCTTGAAAAAATGAGGAATTGAATTACAAATTTGAAAAGGGTCAAACCTAATGGATAGGGAGACCTTGAAATATGCTTAGAAAACTAAAATTGATTGAAATTGATTAAAATTTGCACAAAATCCAATTAAATTTGAAAATTAGGGTTTTAGGACCTAACCACTTAATTTTTGAAATTCTGAATTTTGAAAAAGGAGGGAAATTGAAAATTTGAATTTTAAGAAAGAGGATAATTCAGAAAACAATCACAAGTCTGAAAATTAAATGAAAATTCAATTTTTGCACAAGTTCAATATTATTTTTGAAAATTAGGGTTTTGACAGTTAACCACTTAATTTTATGAATTTGATTTGCAAATTGAACAAGACAATGAATAAATTGAATTTGACAAAATATGCAATTTTTGAGATCTAAGACAATAACAAGCAATTTTTACAAAGCACAAGGTCAATTTGAACTTTAAAAACTAGGGTTTTGAATGAACTAACTACTAAGTTTGCAGAAAAATCAAACTTGTAAATGAAAAATATGCAATCATTTTCAGAATAAAGCATGCAAGACATCGGGTTCACCAAAATCTAATGGGGTGAAAAGTGAATGACAGAGAGATCAAGAGGAAATCTTATTTTCCCTCCAAGCAAAGATGAAAGTTTCACTATGGATTTCCCTTCAATCACCTCATGCACATTATATTTAAAACAAGGGGGTAATTCACTAGATCCAATCTTTGAGGAGAGAAATTGAATACTAAATGAATTGATAATGGTATGAAATGACAAGTTAACCCCTCTTTTAGAATGAGTAATGGTTGAAATATGTATTTTGGGACTAAGTGTAAAAGTAGCAAAGAACTGATTATAACTCGAGATAGAAGTGTGGGATGAAGTTGTGCACCTAGATCTGGTTATAATATGTGGAGATGAAGTCACCCTGTGAATTTGAGGAAAAGTTGTTGGGACCGTGTTGAAAGTGCACATGGTCCTCCGAAAAATCCATGAAACAAAAAGGGTTTTTCCACCATTGCAAATGGAGTCCAAATCTACAAATACAACTACGCACCTGCAACCTACACACAGAAAAGAGAGGAAAAGGGGTTTGCCTTCAGGTCAAACCCCATTTTTGGAATTAACCAAATGATGAAAGAAAGTACTTGCAAGTAAATATAAATGAAAGATTGAAATGTAATTCACCTCAAGGGAGGTTGTGATAGAAATGTAGGCAGATTTGCTTGTATGAAATTGATTGTTGAAAGGGATCTCATCTTCAATGGTTGAATCATTGACATGAATGCAACACCTAGCCTTGAAGGGAGACTTGAGAATTCTCAATGCTTGAATGCTTGAATACTTGAATGCTCTTGAATACTTGAATGCACGATCTCATGTATCTGAACTTATTCCCTTATGCAAATGGGAGGACAAATACAACTTATATATTCGTCGATTAGGGTTAATTGGGCTAATTTTTTTCATAGGCCGACACAAGGGAGGTTTTCTCGCTTTAATCACAAATTTCAATGCACAGTTTGAGTGAAGGGGCCCCAAGATAGGGCAGGGACAGGGGTGCCATGCCCCTATTCTAGGGGGACAGGGGTGCCACACCCCTATCCTGCCCTTAACTCAGGACAGGAAGCAGGTTCAGGCAATGTTGAGAGCAGAAAAAGGTGTATTTTTTAGGGATGAGCAAGTCTTGGGTCTCCGGTCAAACTTGGGTATTTGATTCACCAACGTGAGGATCCTAATGTGGTCAAAAATTGCAAGGGTCACAATTTTATGACACTACAATTTTTTATTCATATTATTATTTAAATTAATATATATATATAACATGTTTTGTATACTTTATCTTGAGTTTTGGGATTCCATTCTATTATTCATTTCTGATTTAAATAATGTTTGCAAATGATAATAACATATTATGTAATCTTAAATGATTGATCAATAAAATGCTAGTTTATTGTGTACAAAGGGATAGGATGAATTATTAATGTTTTGAATTTGGGATATTGGGAAAATTTAAGTTAAATTTTGTATTGATAAAGTATGTGGCCTCCTTGGTATTTTATTAAGATTAGATTCTCTCATGTTTGACTTTATGAGGTCATGATATTTCTTGATTCTTGTCTATTATTGTGGGTTTCTCAATTATGTTGTTTTAATGCATTTAGTTTCCAGAGGATAGGACAACGTCGAGTTTCTCTTTGTGTGTGGTATCCCTTCGTCATTGATGTAGTAAGATTGGTATCTTGTATGGATTCTTTTGCCTCTTGTGATAGTTCTAATACTTAATATAAGTACAGATCCAATAGCCAACAAGATGAGAGGGGGGGGTGAATCATACAAACTTAATCTTCCATAAAAACATCAGATTCAACCTCGATAACATATACTTCAGTAATATAACCAAAATTGTTAAACATGCAAACTCAAAAGCATATAAACATCATAAACCTCATAACACCAGATTTAACGTGGAAACCCAAATAGGGAAAAACCACTATGGGATTTCGGACCCACTAAGAAATATACTCTTCTAGAGTATGCTTGGTTAAAAGCAAATCATGTTAAAGATTACAAACACATTTCTAGATGTGACCCGGTTAAGCGATTTCCCTCAGATCTGTTAGGATCTTCACCTTGTTAGAAGTGACCTTGTTAAAGTATTTCAAACACTCAATCAGAATGTGACCTTGCTAGAGGGTTTTACAAATAAGACTGTTAAGTCCACTCGGTTAAGAGATTTTCTGTCACTTTCACAAAATAACAGAAATAAAAATCTATCTGCAACTTCACATCTAAAATGCTAAAGTAGATTCTTATTTGTTCAATACAATCTAGACATAGAACTAATCTTGTCCATCTGCTGGGCTTCTATACTCTGTTATTCAAATAGGTCTTCAAGCTTTTGTGCTCGGTAATCACTATGTAACATCCCTATGCATACAATTGCCCACATACATTGTTTATCAACAGTTCCCTATTTATAAACAATTAGCTAACCGCTTAATCTCCTTGATCACATTTCCCATGATCAATCATAGCCATCAGATCTTTAATCTTATCCAGGTTCAATGCATCTTTTGATTTGAAAACATTTTACCCTACCTAAGAACTTGCATATATTTCTTGGAACTTGTGCCAAGGTATTGTGGTTCAATCTGTGTTGTAGATCTTCATGCCGACTTTCCTTTGCCTTAGATTCATTAACAAACTTCATGCATGGCTCACCAATCATTTAATCAGTTCCATCTCATCAGCTTCCTTCATTAAATATCTCATGTAAACATTTAATGCATTCTATTATAGCTCGGTCACAACTCGGTAGCAACTCGGATATAACTTGGTGAATACTAAGCTTCACTCGGTAGACATTCTACCTTCATTAACCGATAGCAATAACCTTAGGGTTTACCAACTAGGTTCCTTAGGGTTTACCGACTAGTTTCTTTGCTTGGTAACATAGTATAGTATTAATCTTTCAATTTACAACATATGTATGATGTTAAAACAATCTAAAACATCATGATCTCATCATTGTCTGACTCGGTAATAGTTGCCCATTGAAATACCTTATCCATCCCCTTGTTCATCATATTCTTTCTGTGTCTTTTACCGACATCTTTATACTCTTCAAATAATATTTCTCAAGATATGGCAACATCATACTGAATTAGAAAATCAATTTCTTGACATCAATGACAAAACAATAATATCAAGACAGTAAAAATCCTTAATCAATTATATCCATAATCATCAACAACCTTCTCAATATCCTTATTGAAATGTCAACAATCTTTCATTGTCTGTTATAATGCCAAATGCTAACAATCTCCCCCTTTGCCATTGATGGAAAAACCAATTGATTTGACCTTAAAAGATTTAGATTGTTGTGATTCTGAAATGCTGAAATGCTCTCTTGCTGTCAACTGACTTTCTCCCCCATACTTTAGAATTCTTTTGTATTCTTCAGTTTTCTTTCCAATCTTTAGTCTTCTCCCCTTTATAGTAGTCTTCTCCCCCTTTGACAACAATGCCAAAAAGTAAAGAAATCAAACATAATTTCTTCCTGTATGAAGTGAATTCCTGTTGTTGTGTATCAACTGAGTCATGGTCAGAGCATTTTGTCTTCAATTCCTGTTCCCTATAATATTTCTTGTACACCTTTAGAAAACATCCTAAAGTGTGTAAATCGACATCAACTCCTAAAAGATATTCGATAGAGTCATCGGATTGATGCTTTCACAGAACTTGGTCAGTGAGTAGAAGATAGGGGTAGGACCCCTAACTTACTTCTGAGATATTCAAAAGTGTCCCTTGGTAGTGGCTTGGTGAGGATATCTTCTATTTGTTCCTTTGTGCTAACATATTCCAACACCACTTTCTTCTCTTGAGCTTCTTCTCTAAGATAATGATATTTGATAGAGATGTGCTTTGTCTTAGAGTGCATAATAGGATTTTTTGAAATGTTAATGGCACTAGTATTGTCACATAATATAGTTACTGGCTCAGTAACTTTCTCATTTATACCTTCCAACAGTTATTTGATCCATGCAATGTTAGTACAATTCAATGTTGTAGCAACGTATTCAGCTTTTGATGTTGACTATGAAACACATCCTTGTTTCTTGCTAAGCCAACTCACTAGTCTTTCTCCTAAAAAGAAAGCTCCTCCACTTGTGCTTTTTCTGTCATCAATGTTATCTGCCCAATCAGCATCAGTATAAACTTTTAAATCAAAATCATTTCCTTTCTGATATACTAAGCCATAATCCTCAGTGCCTTTCAAATATCTAAAAAAAATTTTGATTGTTGTCGTGTGTGTTTCCTTAAGATCTACAGAGAATCTTGCAACTATACCTACTACATGTGCTATGTCTAGTCTGCTGTGAACAACATATTGTAGTTTTCCAACCATGGATCGGTAAAGTGTCTCATCAACAAATGCAGATTCATCATTCTTTGATAATTTATAGTTGGTAGTCATAGGAGTACTTACTGGTTTTGAATCCTCCACTCCAAATTTCTTCAAGATTTCCTTTATGTACTTGGATTGAGTAATGAAAATCTCATTTTTCATTTGCAGTATCTGTAAACCTATAAAATACTTTATCTCACCAATTAATGACATCTCAAATTATTTGCTCATTTCATTTCCAAAGTTCTTGCATAAAGAGTCATTTCCACAAAATATAATATCATCAACAAATATGGCTGAGATCAGTATTCCATTTTCATCATTCTTCATGTATATATTGTTGTTCTCACTTGTCCTTATAAAACCAATCTTAATCAAATAAGAGTGAAATCTTTCATACCATGCTCTAGGTGCTTGTTTCAAACCTTATAAAGCTTTGTTCAATTTACATACTTGATCTTTATTCTTGTCTTCAACAAATCCTTCAGGTTATTCAATAAAAACTTCTTCTTCTAATATTCCATTCAGAAATGCAGATTTGACATCCATTTGATATACCTTGAAATTCTTGAAAGCAGCATATGCCAACAATGTTCTTACTCCTTCAAGTCTAGCAACAAGTGCAAAAGTTTCACCATAGTCAATTCCTTCTTCTTTAGCATAACCTTTGCAAACTAGTCTTGCTTTATTTCGAATGACCTCTCCTTTTTCATTTAGCTTGTTTCTGAAAATCCACTTTGTATCGAATACATTTTTGTCCTTTGGTCTTGGGATTAGTGTCCATGTGTCATTCTTCTTGATTTGATCAATCTCTTCTATCATAGCATTTATCCAATCTTCATTGTTAAATGCCTCTTTCACTATTCTTGGTTCAAATTCAGATATCAAACATGTGTTTTGTCTCAGTTTGTTCCTTGTCATCACTGGGTCATCCTTATCTCCTATAATCTAACTTGGTGCATGATGTCTTCTGACATACTTGGCTAATACAGGCTTGGTAGGCTCTATATGATCTTCTTCATCACTTGGTAACTGGATATTCTCTTCATTTTCTTCAACAGTTTTCTCGGTAAGACTTCTCAGTTGAACATAGACAAATTCATCATAGTCTTCTGGTTCCTTGAAATTTCCTTCATCATTTCTTTCTGCAAATTCATCAATTTTCACATTTGCACTTTCTACTATTTTGTTAGATGATTTGATCAGACATTTAAATGCTTTGCTTCTAGAAGAATAACCTAGAAATGTTCCTTCTTCACTTTTCTGATCAAACTTGCCATTTCTATCATCTTTGTGAACATAGCATCTACTTCCAAAGATTTTAAAATAACTTACATTAGGTTTCTTATCATACCAGATTTCATGTGGTGTCTTCAAAGTACCTTTCTTCAATTGTACTCGGTTCAAGGTGTAAACTGTTGTGCTTATTGCTTCTCTCCAAAATGTTTGTGGCACCTTCTTTTCAATCATCAGTGTTCTAGCACAATCCACAATAGATCTGTTTCTTCTCTCAGCTATTCCATTCTGTTGTGGAGTTCTCGGTGCAGAGACTTGTCTTTTAATACCATGATCATTGCAGAATAAGTTGAACTCATCAGATGTGAACTCTCCTCCTCTATCTGATCTAAGACATTTCAGTTGTCTTCCTGTTTCATTTTCAACTCTTGCCTTGTACCATTTAAACATTTGAAAAGCTTCTGATTTTTCTTTTAGAAACATTACTGACATCATCCTTGAATAGTCATCCACAAATAATATGAAATATTTATCACCATAATAACTTTGAACTTTCATAGGACCACAAAGATCAGTGTGCACTAGATCTAAAATTCCCTTAGAAGTGTAAGACTTACTTGTAAAGCTTGATCTTGTCATCTTACCCATCTGGCATCCTCGGCACATAGCATTCTCAGGTTTTTCAAGACTCGGTAGACCTCTTACTCGGTGCTTCCTACTTATTTTGATCAGATTATCAAAATTTACATGACAAAACCTTTTATGCCATAACCATGTATCATATATCTTTGCATACAAACACTTATTCCGAGTTGAGTCAAGGTCAAATGTGTTACCTTTTGTTTGTGTCCCGATAGCAGCTAACTTTCCATTCTTGTCATGAACTTTGACAATTCCTTTCTGAAATTCTATTTGGTAACCTATATTGTTTAGTTGTGCTACACTCAACAAATTGTATTTCAAGCCTTCAACCCAATAAACATCATTGCATCTTGCATTATCAAGAAGTGTTATAGATCCTTTACCTTTCACCGGACATGGTGCATCATTACCAAATCTAACATAGCCTCCATCATAATCTTCTAATGTAACAAACTTGTGTTTATCTCCTGTCATATGATGTGAGCATCCACTATCTATGATCCAAGAATCATTATTGTTTATGTGAGATATTAGGGCTTTTTCTTCATACCTTTCTTCATCTGATCCATCTTTGATAGCCACATAAACTACTTCCTCTATATTAGTTCATTTGATTTATCATCATTGGATTCCTCAACAGCTATTAAGCATGTCTTTCTATCTCTTCATCTGAAGTCTCGGTGTCCAATGTAATGATTATCTTTCTGTCTATCATCTCGGTAATCTCTCCTTTCAGTAGAATCTTTGTCAGGACAGTTAGAAGCCATATGTCCTATCTTATCACAATTGAAACATTTCAAAGGTAGTTAAGAGATTTTCTGTCACTTTCACAAAATAATAGAAATAAAAATCTATCTACAACTTCACATCTAAAATGCTAAAGAAGATTCTTATTTGTTCAATACAATCTAGACATAGAACTAATCTTGTCCATCTGCTGGGCTTCTATACTATGTTATTCAAATAGGTCTTCAAGCTTCTGTGCTTGGTAATCACTATGTAGCATCCCTGTGCATACACTTTCCCACATACATTGTTTATCAACAGTTCCCTATTTATAAACAATTAGCTAACCACTTAATCTCCTTGATCACATTTCCCATGATCAATCATAGCCATCAGATCTTCAATCTTGTCCAGGTTCAATGCATCTTTTGATTTGAAAACATTTTACCCCGCCTAGGAACTTGCATATATTTCTAGGAACTTGTGCCAGGGTATTGCGGTTCAATCTGTGTTGTAGATCTTCATGCCGACTTTCCTTTGCCTTAGATTCATTAACAAACTTCATGCATGGCTCACCAATCATTTAATCAGTTCTAGCTCATCAACTTCCTTCATTAAATATCGCATGTAAACATTTAATGCATTCTATTATAGCTCGGTAGCAACTCAGATATAATTTGATGAATACTAAGCTTCACTTGGTAGACATTCTACCTTCATTAACCAATAGTGATAACCTTAGGGTTTACCAACTAGGTTCCCTAGGGTTTACCGACTAGGTTCTTTTCTTGGTAACATAGTATAGTATTAATATTTCAATTTACAACATATATATGATGTTAAAACAATCTAAAACATCATGATCTCATCATTGTCTGACTCGGTAATAGTTGCCCATTGAAATACCTTATTCATCCCCTTGTTCATCATATTCTTTCTATGTCTTTTACCAACATCTTTATACTCTTCAAATAATATTTCTCAAGATATGGCAACATCATACTGAATTAGAAAATCAATTTCTTGACATCAATGACAAAACAATAATATCAAGACAGTAAACATCCTTAATCAGTTATATCCATAATCATCAACAACCTTCTCAATATCCTTATTCAAATGTCAACAATCTTTCATTGTCTGTTATAATGCCAAATGCTAACATCTTGTTGTATTGAACCATCTTGATGTTATCTTTTTTCTAGCAAGTGAGTTAAGCCTTGCTATGGTTGGAACCTTCTCACCTCATGTCTTGGGTGCCATGGCCTTGTGTTTTATTTTATTCCTAGGATAAAATCAAGAGGGAGCGACTTTCATTAGGGTTCGGGACCCAAAGTGGTCACCAGGGTAACTCAATGAGATTTTTGTAGTCAAGTGAAAACCTAATTAATGAACTAGGGTGGGTAGTTAGTTCACATTAATGAAGAAAATTTTGTTGCCTCTTTTGCCCGAAAATGCTCGTATAGGTCTGGGGTAAGTAGAGAAGGCCTGGAATGGCATCCACCAATCTTGTCCCTTCAAAAATTTGATGTGGTTCACTAGTGTTCATATGGGGGTCAGGGGTTAGGAGAGGTCACTAGGGTAACCTAGGATGGGGGTCGGGGCCTAGTGAAGACCTACCAGGGTAACTCATTCTGACCTAGTGATAACACTCTTCCATATTGCTACCTATTGGTAACTTATGTTTTGTTATCCTCCTATAGATTTTTTTGAGCCTCTGGAAGTTGGTTGTTTATTGTTTGTGACTCTTGTGATGTTACAGTTGTGAGCTTCATATGTATCATGTCTCGTTGATTCTTTTGCGAGCCTCATGTGTATTCTATTTTGTGAAATCTCTTGTGAGTCTTTTGTGAGTATAGCTTCATTGATTATTTTGCGAGTCATGATGGTACCCTTATATGTTTTTCTTCCACCTTGTGGGTCTGGTTGACACCTGCTTGCATGGGGAGTAGACCTTTTGGTACCACACGGTTGGGTGGAGTTCTATTTGCACCCATTGGGTTTTGGCTCATCTTTCTTCATGTTTGAGGAGGATCCTGAGAAGATTGAAGACTTTCTTCATGTTCCAAAATTATGTATTCATCCCATCATGGGACTATTGGAGATTTGTATCTTGTGGATCCATTGTAATGTGTTTGATGTTCTTATGTATATTCTCCAGCAATGTAATATGTATCTTGTACCTATGTAAATGAATAATGTTATTATTTTAGCAGTTATTCAATGGGTTTATTGGATGATTTCAACCTTGTGTTGCATCGTTATGGGGTCTTGAGGATGGTTTCTAGTTATTAAATGTGTATCATCTTGTTGTATGTATCTCTATACATGTGTAATGTAATCTTTATAAAAAAAAATTCACTTTTTCATTGTCTATTATGTTTTGTCATCTAGGCCTCATGGCAGGGCATGACAGACAGATTGTTATCTTATGCTCACTGAGTCCCAAATTTGGTCCATCGTGGTGTGTGTGATGTCCACTTCTTATTCTTAGAGCTCAGTGGAGGGGCAATGAACATCTCGCTGAGTCCTGAGTTTATGCTACCTAGGATTTGTATCTTAGTGCTTATTGTGGGAATCATTTCCTTTGACCAAAAAATGACTGCAATGATAAGGAAGGAGATGAATTAAATGATATGACAACTAGTGTGCATGATGTAACTATAGGATTTGGATGGTTGATGTGGGTTTGGATTTCCAGTTATGCTCAAAAATGTCGACACAATTGGTTTGCATCTGCTTAGTCAGATACAAACGTCAAGAGAGAGATGTTTTCTGACTTTTCACACAAGTTTTAAGGTGAAATGCTAAAAGGACTAATCTCCATGATCAAATCATATGTGTGAACTACTCAAAAAAAGGCGGCAAGATTGTTGATAAATACAAAGGTGGTGTAAGCAATTATAGGCAATTGATTAGTGATAGTTAAAAGGTCATGATATGGAATGTGAAAGTGGTGCAGATATGTTGAGGCCCTATGAACTATGGGTTGTGTTATAGAAAATATGAAGAAGTCTTGAGAGAGAAAATGTGAGAAGCCCTTTGTATAACCAAGGGGGTTTTGAAAGGAGTACGAGTTTTTCATAGAGGAACAAGAGGTTCAAGGTGCACATGCAAGATTGTTCTATACTGTGCAAATATTTCAATCCTTCTGGGAAGCCAATTTTCCCTTTGGAAGTATAGGACTATGGAAACAACAAAGAGTGCAAAATCTGGTGAAGTGGGCTAGTAGCGTCGCAAACCCACATGTATAAAATTTTCTATGTTCTCCCCTGCCAGGATGAGTAACGGGAATCGCTCATTCTGATGTTCCCTGCATCAATAACCACCCATGGTCAGTGGTAGTTTGATTCGTAGGATAGTTAGTTTTTACAAATAACATTTGATTTGGGCATAAAGGCTTTCATGTGTAATCATTTTGGTGATTACATTTCAGGATAAAATAGAGGCAACTGATTCCATTAGGTCATGCTTTTTTATAAGGGCTAATTAGGTAAAAATAAACTGGACACATGCAAATAGCCTAAAGATTATTATTGCATTCCTTAATGTTATAAAAGTAATTGCAGGGGTTGTTGAGAAGGGTTCTGAAACCTTTCATTTTCTAGGAAAGAAAAGTAGGGTTGTGTATATTCTAGTATTGGGTAATTTTGTAGTGACTGAATGTACAAATTTTTCAATAATTTCAACTAGTTTATGAGAAAATTGTTAAATTGTTGCAAAAAATTATCTCCATTTGTATTTTTAGACTTCATGTGAATCAAAATTTTAAGGATGTTTTGATTTTTCTTGATATATTTTTGTCAATGCGTAATTGTGTGTATGGGTTTCCTTCAAGGAAGGAATTAAAGTCTTTATGCAAATTGCAGTGATTCTGGGAATATATCATGGATTTGTAAGAATGGTTCATGCAACATTTAAAGGATACATGTTAATGTAAGGAATTAATGTTTAATGGGCTCAATAGTTTGAAGTAACTTACTATTTTGGTTTGCATTCATGATCTAAAAATTGACTCAATGCCCTGGAATAGACACTAGTCTATGGAATTGTCTATAATTTGTTTCAAAAGCATCTCAAATCAAATTAATCTTCCTTTTAACCCTTTCCTCTTTTATAATTTAATCTAAGGTATGTGTTCTTAGATATTCTTAGAGGTAGAGAAAATAGGATTAAGCTTGAATCTAAAGCAATGCATAGAATGTCCTTATTTATATAAGAATAATCCATCTTCATATTGCCTGTAAGTTGTTGTTGTCAAAAAGTTATTATCAATGCAGGCCCATTAGGAATACCCTCCTAGGTATGATGGAGCTCAAAGTGAAGAAGTTTTATCAAATCCTTCTCTTTGTTGTATTTTCTTGTCTTCAATCTATCGATAGTGCAAGTTGTATGCTCTAGGTTTTCAATCCCTTATCCTAGAGGTTCTATTCCTCCTTAGGACTGGAGGTAGCAAGAAAAATAACCAACAATCCTTATGTGATTACAAGTTTTAAATAGCACAATGCTTATCAGTTCTCCAAGCTTGATGGAGAAGAGTTGTCAATCCCAGTTGATGGGATCCACCTTAAGCTCTACTATTGAGGTGATTATCAAACTCTTGCACATATTAGAGTAGCCTTTCCTTTTCAATCAGGTGTCATCACATCATTGTTTTAGAGTTTAGGTGTTTTTTTTCAGTCATGTTTATGCTTCCACAATTGTGAGAGAATAATTTTTTAGGTCTAGTTTGTACATTAGTTGCTATTATTTCTATTAATAACAGGATTGGAATTCTATCTTATGTTGTTCTCATACCTCTTGAGTCTCATTTTCTCAATGGATATCACAAAGGCTACTAGTCCTATAGTGTTCAGTAGGCAAACACCCATGAGATGTCGCTAGAATATTATCCAATTTAAGCTTTATATTCTTAATAATGATTATAATATTTTTTGTAGCTTTAGTTTTCAATTCTAGATCATATTCATGGGATGGTTTTGTATATCAATAGTAGTCTTGTGTCATGCTCCTAGGTTTTATAGTTTTCATGTTTGAAAGGGAGCTCCAGTATTTGTTTTAAAGAAAAATGCATCCAATGCTATGAAAGGTCCTTATCTTTTATTTGAATGCTTAAATATGGCATAAAGTGCCTCCATAATACTCTTATTTCCTAGTGCTAACATGTTAAAGGTAAAGCTTAGAAAAAAATCACGTGGCCTTGATATTGAAGGAAAATTTCAGTTTTCTTCTGGTCAAAATTTCTTAACCTCAAGCTCTAACTTGGGTCAAGTGAGTGGAATGGGGAAAGGAGCCCTAGCTTTACGTTTTACCCTCCATGGCTACTAGAAATGAGAAATTTTCTAGTCAGAACACCAGACATTAATGATGGACATAAAAAATGATGCATTGTAATAACAGTTCTATTGAATAAAGAACAATGTTTTTCAATGTTTGAGCTACCAGGTTTGTGTGAACAACAGTTAATAAAGTTTGTAAACAACAAATTTTATTTAGTATTGTGGTTGCATGGGATAGATCTTGAGATTATAGAAGAAGAGTAGCAACTTGGAGCTAATGTGGACCTCAAATGTTGAAGTTTATCATTGAGGAACGCCAAAAGCATGAGAGAAAGAGATAGATCATTAATGGAATAATATATAGGTAAGAGTTTTCATTGATATTTTGAGACTTCATTTGATAGGAGTATTCCTTTGTTCTCTCAAGGTAAAAATGAATTTTCTCAATAGAAGCAATCAAATATTAGTGATCACGACAAAAGTAATAATATTTGATTTTATATGTATAATGGCTTGTTCTTGAGTTTTCTTTTATTGTTTGCGAGGATTTCCGCAAGGGTTCTCAAGATTTTATTCTATGAGTATGGTCTTCATTCAATATTTCTTATTGTTTAACTTTCAAACATGAAGAATCATCAAGGTTTCCATGAACAAACAAGAAAAAACTCAAGAATAAAGTTTTAACAGTAACATGTGAATAGAACAATGGATGACATTATCACAGTCAAGAGCCAAAGACTGACAAAGAAATTGTTACAGGTTTTGATCACACCCACAAAGATGAAAAAGAGGTCATTATCTTTGTTGGTTCCCAAAACCACAGATTGGAAAACCAAAAGATTTGTCAAATCCTCAAGTAGTCCAATCAGCCTTGGCCAACGAACAGGGATAGACAAGGACTAGATCCCTCTGCACTTTAGGCTCCACTGAACCTAGGTGGGTGTGCTTCTTCCTCTCAAGAAAAAAAGAGGTTATTTATAGTGGATTTAAACCTTTTAGCAAGTTTACACAACTGGCAAATTATTGTTCTGCATTTATGCTTTATTATGTGCTTTGAAAAGAAGTGATTGTGAATGTATATTGAAAATTAGATTGCTTTCAGAACTTAAATGAAATCTGCACAGATTAGTTCATATAGGATTTGGGAAGAACGTTTCTCTACCAAGGACCTTGAATGCATACAGATCAAAACCTTAAAAGATCAATAATAGACTAGTGCCTCTATCCAGGGATATATATGACACTTTGTGGACAAAATATCTTATCAACTCATGAGACAATTTCTCATCAACTATGTAGGTTCAGTATGCGTTACACAAATAATAAGAACTCAATCTTTTACTTAATGCAACAACATGTGATTCACATCATAGCAAATCTATAAACAGATTTATCAAGAGGACAAAGATAATCATCAACATAAAAAGTGTACACAATATTTGGAAAAAGAAACATCGAACCTTGTATATTAATCTTCAAGAAATAATTGCAAACATAAGTTGCACCTGCAGATACTCCATTACAGATTGCTTGCACAAAAAGATACTTCTTCTTCCTATAGACTTCCCTAATACATATAACTTGCAGTCCTTCCCAGCAGTATTCCCCCCCCCCCCCCGCTCCCTTATTGCATACAAAAATGACTCTCTATAAGTATGTGAATCAAAAGACATATATGAAAGGACACACCCTTTCATACACAAAAGGGAGTTACAGACAGTTGCATTCCAAAGGACACACCCTCTGGCTTAATAAATAATTACAAATGAGAACCCTAAAAAATACTAAATGATGCTTTAATAATGTGTCTTTTATTCTCCGCCTTGATAAAATTCCTCAGCAAATATTCATCATCTCATCAATATCTCCTGCACACAAGATAAGCCAATCAAATTCTTTAATTTGAAAATTAAACATATTCCACCTTAGATTTTAGTTTGAAAAATCAATAATCTTTATATAAATACTTGTTTAAAATAATTCAATAAAACCAAAGTATTTACATTTTAAGAAAATAATTTTGCAAACATAACATCCATTTATATAAATTAACACTTTACCCTACTATATATATTCAAAGCACTTATTTAGGATAAATACACATAAAATTCATCTTTAATGCATTTTCAAATAATGCATAAGGCAGAGTGACATGATAAGAATATACTTCCCTTTTGGAAATGACATTCGTCAATCAATATTCCAACCATGTGATAAGAATGCATTTTCACCCTTTTAGGGCAATTCCAATAGAATATATACTTGCAAAAATCAATCAAATCATTAACTATATGATGTAAATAATTTACCCTAATGAATACATTCAATTTATTTACCTAAGGTGAAAATAACATTAACGGAATATAAGATGACATAATAATATATCAAAACCTATTTAGGTCATCATATACCACATACACTTTTCCCTTTTGATAAAAATTTTACAATTATAACTTTTCAAAGGCAAGAAATAAAATAATATTTTAATCCTTATCAAAGTGTTATTGCAAAAAATAAAAATCATTATGCCTCTCTATATGATATTGATTATATGAAGTTCTTAGGGTAAGGAATACTTCCTATCCCATGGAAGAAATAATGAAAAGTTTCGCAGAATAAAAAACATAATTAGATATTTATTCATTTCAATAAATATAATTTACCTTAAAATATTAAATTTATTGATTAAAAGTGAAAATATTTCCAAGAGGATAAAAGGAAAATTATAATATTAAAATCCAATGTTATCCATGAATTTACTTAAAGCACTTTCGAAATAAATATCTTTCATCATATTAGCAAAATATTTCCTCTTCAATTTTCAAAAGATAATAAAAATAAATAATATTGGAATATTATTTACATAGCAAGATTAAATGTAATAATGCCATTTCAAGATAATGATTTAAAATATTAAATAATAGAAAATCATTACAATAAACCTCAAGTGAGAAATACTTACTGCCCAGTTGGAAATAAGTATAATCTTTCTGCACACAAAATGGCATAATCAATTTACTAATGAAAATTTTATATTAGGGATAATTAGAAAAATAAAATCTTTAACGATATGATCCCTTGTCCAAAATTAAAACAATATTACCTTTGTAACCTTATCCTACACCGATACCCGATGGCAATGAAGACTTCTCCTTTTAAAACTGCTTCAAACTATGCAAGAAAATAAAAATTTAATTTCTCCTCCAGCCTATTTTGGAGTAATTTCATTGTGACTAACTAGGTAACTTATGATAATTGAGATAAAACATGGGTTTTATTTCAAATTTCAAGTAGCTCGCCAAATTTTGATACTTGCTTTGTAAACTGGCCTACCAGAGCTACTCGTGGGCAATATAAATTTTAAAATAACACATCAAACAAGCTCTGATCTCTATGAAAATTAAAATAGAAGAATTTGACATCAAAATATTAAGTGGGTTGTCCTCTGATTGTTCAAATTCAAAACTTTTTTTTGACGTATTTTTATGTCCAGATTAGTCAGAAAACAATTAAAAGGCAGGTCAAAACTTCTCTGATTCTCATGAAATATTATGGGCACATAGTCCCATATACCAAAGAAACTTTTACCAAAAAATTTTCCAAGATATTTTCTGAACGCGGAGATTTTAATCACCAAAGTTGACAACTTTTTAATCGTAAAAATTTCCCAAACAAACATCTGAAAACTGTCTTTACTTCTGCCTTCAAAAATATGAGAAACGGGCTAGCGAAGATCTGAAACTTGGAAAATAGTTTTATTTCCATACAGGGAATCATGTGGACCACTTCATCTAATAAGATATCTATCTAGCCAATAGATGTTAAAATCCAAAGAGAGCACTTGGTCAACATTGTAATCCTGCAAACAAGAATTCTGAAAAAACTCCATTTGGTTTTAGCCAATGAAAAATAGTAAATAGATTCACAACACTTTAAAATTCAGTATCAAGCTTCATTAAGATAAAGATAATATGCACAAATAATTAGTTTGACATAAGGGTTTAATGGGAAAGAGTTATCAATGCTTGAATATGACCTTTCAATTCGTGATTTATACATTCTAAGAAAATGCACATCGATTAGCCTCAAGAGAAACAAGAATCAAGATGATCTACAATTTGGCATAGAACATATTTATGATATACAAAATGCATATGAACAATTAAATTGACATAATATTGCTTAGGTGAGAAGAAATTTTGATTCAAAAAGGTGTACCTGGAATGATTTTGCCTTTGCAACCACATACATACCTAGAAATCGACCACCTTGGTCATGCACCAAACCTAGTTTCTTAGAGTTGGAAATGGGAAAACCTTCTTGATTATAGATGTTACACATGATCGAACATAGAAATCTACTTTTTGGCATGAATCTGAAACTCTAAAATTTAAAAATTTTAGGGTTCCAACAGTGGCTCTTTCTGGGGACGTATGCTCCATGTGAGCATAGCAAGATCTTGGCTATCTCTGGATAAGAAGACCATTTGATACCATTTCCTTTTGTAAACCGTCATCTGAATTAAATTGGGTGGCCCCAGGCCCCCCAAAAATTGATAGTATTTTTTCCCTCTGTCAAACACTTGACTCTAGTTCTGTAACCATGTGAACTTTTTGAATATATTACTCTCACTTCCTTCAACATTTATAATCCTCTTCTCTATTTTATGATATTTCTCACAAATGTATTTCATTAATATTACTTGGTTTACAAATAAGTAATTACACTCACATCTTGGTGCAAATTGTGTTTTATGATTTTTAACCTTATACTCATCTTTCCATTGTTCTTGGCATTCAAATGAAAACCCTAATGTTTCATCATATGCCTCCTTTCTTGAAGAAAATAAATGAACCTCACTATACATAATTTTTACATGGGTGTAATTTTCACAGAGGATTTGAAAATCATAAATTTGAATATCCTTTTTACCTTGAAATGTATTTTCCAACTGTGTAATATTTTTTGGAGGGAAAATAAAAGTCTCTCCACTTCCTCTTCCTTGAAAAATATTTGGATCTCCCAATGAAATATTCACATTAGGCTCTGCACAACCCTTGTTGTAGCATTCCAAATGCTTTACTCCTCCCCGATTGTAATCTATATTTTTCATTTTTACCATCTCTTTATTTTGGCAAAATATTTAATTTCCTTTAACTAGGAAAATAGGGCACACATAGGAACCCTTTTCACATATCATTTTATCATAGTGAAAAATTGAAAAAAAATCGACACTACTTTTGAGAGAGAACCTTTGTGGTAGATTTTCTTTATAACTCCCTTCTCTTAGAGTATTATCCAAACCTTGAGGAAATACTTCACTTTTATCATATAACAGATTTGGGCATATATTATCCTCATGACTATTTTGCAAAAATATTTCATCCTGCGTACCGCACAGTATTGTCATGTTCTCTTTTATAGTCTCTGTGTATACTACTTTTGCAAAATTATTTTCATGCATATTTTTTTCTACTTCTCCACAATGGATGAGTATAAAAGTTATGCATACCTTCATTAAAACTCTTATGTGGTTGATCACATGCTTTATCTTTTGGAATAATGTCTTCACAAATTCCCTCTATAGAGATGTCCTCCTATGCATAAAATGTATGTATATCTATTTCACAAAATGGATTAGAAAAGAATTCATATCTTGGAAACCTTTCTTCAATCTCCTCTGGAGATTTGTTGTACTGAAGATTTGAAAAACTATTTCCAAGCACACATCCCCTATTATACTCATCACCGTGTATGAATTCCTTTGACATGTTTTCCTAGGAATCATCACTTACTTCATCAAATACACCTTGCATGTGCCTTAATCCATTAATCTGTTTATTCTGAAACAAATTTGGACCATTTTTCTGAATGTATTTTTGATATTCTATGTCTAATAATTCAGAAGTTTTTTCCACACTGAGAGATTCATCATTTTGATATTGCATATTGTCTATTTCCATACAGGTCCCATCAATAATGGAATCTTCTTCAATCTGATCCAAAATTCCTTCTTCATCAGGATCCTCTGTAAGTTTTATCCTACAATCATTTTATCAAGTAGATACCTGAGCAAATTATACAACTAAGAGTCATACCCTATCTTATGTATCTTTTTTAATAACTCATAAAATGGAGGCTTGAAATCTGAACATATCTCTTGATAAACTTTGAACATCCTCATGAAGAAATCTATTGCAGATTCATCTTCTTGTCTTTTTATATTTAAAAATTCATCCAGAGAGACACATAGGATTCTGCTTCCATAGTGTATTTGTGATCTTCCTCTAGCTCATAGCACATGCTTCCTTCTTCACCTGCATCATGAAATACATCAAGGAACCATTGCTCCAACTCCCTCCATGATGAGATGCTTTGTATAGGGAGTGATTCATAAGCTTCTCTTGCATTATCCTTCAATGTCCTAACGAATAGTTTCATCACATAATCTTTTGCATAGATCTCATAATCCTTTATGAATGTATAAAATACATTCCAATGATCAATTGTTGGTTCATCATATTCCCCATGGAATTTTGGTACAACCTGTGAAAGTTTAGGGAATAACTTGTTTGGAATACATTGAAAGCTAATGAGATCCAACGACCTGATGCCATCTGGAATAAAAGGCTTTCTTTGAAACATTTTCAAAAAGGAAATTTTTCATCTCCCTCGGGGTCTCTTCCCCTAGTAGAGTCACCAATTCAAATAAAACTTCTTATTAGGTAGAGTCATCACCTCCTATGGAGGAAAAATTACTTATTAACCTCTTGGGATCTTCCTTCTAGTAGAGCACCTTAAATGAGATTCTGGAATTGGTGTTTTACAAACAACTCCCCAACAGAGTCGCCAATCTGTTGTGTGACTCAGATGGGGAAAACAAAACTTATTAAATCTTCAATGAAAAAACACCAGAGCTTCTAGGTGAATGTCAAACTATGTATGACAACTCCCCAGTAGAGTTACCAATCTGTTGGTTCTCAAAACCACAGATTGCAAAACCAAAAGACTTGCGAAATCTTCAAGTAGTCCAATCAGCCTTGGCCAACAAACAGGGACAATCAAGGACTAGATCCCTCTGCACTTTAGGCTCCACTGAACCTAGGTGGGTGTGCCTCTTCCTCTCAAGCACAAAAGAGGTTATTTATAATGGATTTTAACCTTTTAGCAAGTTTACACAATTGGCAAATTATTGTTCTACAACTATGATTTATTATGTCCTTTAACTAAATGCTTTGAAAAGAATTAATTGTGAGTGTATATTGAAAATGAGATTGCTTTCAAGACTTAAATGAAATCTGCATAGATTAATTCATATAGGATTTGGGAAGAACGTTTCTCTATCAAGGACCTTGAATGCATACAGATCAAAACCTTAAAAGATCAATAATAGACCAAAGCCTCTATCTAGGGATATATATGACACTTTGTGGATAAAATATCTTATCAACTCAAGAGACAATTTCTCATCAACTATGAAGGTTCAATATGCGTTACACAAACAATAAGAACTTAATCTTTTACTTAATGCAACGACATGTGATTCACATCATAGTAAATCTATAAACAGATTTATGAAGAGGACAAAGATAATCATCAACACAAAAAGTGTACACAATATTTGGAAAAAGAAACAGCGAACCTTGTATATTAATCTTCAGGAAATAATTGCATACATAAGCTGCACTTGCAGATACTACATTACATATTGCTTGCACAAAAAGATACTTCTTCTTCCTATAGACTTCTCTAATACATATAACTTGTAGTCCTTACCAACAGTATTCCCCCCCCCCCCCCTTATTACATCCAAAAATGACTCCCTATAAGTATGTGAATCAAAAGACATATATGAAAGGACGGACCCTTTCATACACAAAAGGGAGTTACAAACAGTTGCATTCCAAAGGACACACCCTCTGGCTTAATAAATAATTACAAATGAGAACCCTAAAAAATACTAAATGATGCTTTAATAATGTATCTTTTATTCTCTGCCTTGATAAAATTCCTCGGCAAATATTCATCATCTTCTCAATATCTCCTACACACAAGTTATGCCAATCAAATTCCTTGATTTGAAAATTAAACATATTCCACCTTAGATTTTAGTTTGAAAAGTCAATAATCTTTATATAAATACTTGTTTAAAATAATTCAATAAAACCAAAGTATTTACATTTTAAGAAATAATTTTGCAAACATAACATCCATTTATATAAAATAACACTTTACCCTAATATATATATTCAAAGCACTTATTTAGGATAAATACACATAAAATTCATCTTTAATGAATTTTCAAATAATACATAAGGCGTTGTGATATGATAAGAATATACTTCCCTTTTGGAAATGACATTCGTGAATCAATATTCCAACCATCTGATAAGAACGCATTTTCACCCTTTTAGGGCAATTGCAATAGAATATATACTTGCAAAAATCAATCAAATCATTAACTATATGATGTAAATAATTTACCCTAATGAATACGTTCAATTTATTTACCTAGGGTGAAAAGAACATCAAGGGAATATAAGATGACATAATAATATATCAAAACCTATTTAGGTCATCATATACCACATATACTTTTCCCTTTTGATAAAAATATTACAATTATAACTTTTCAAAGGCAAGAAATAAAATAATATTTTAATCCTTATCAAAGTGCTATTGCAAAAAATAAAAATCGTTATGCCTCTCTGTATGATATTGATTATATGAAGTTCTTAGGGTAAGGAATACTTCCTATCCCATGGAAGAAATAATGAAAAAAAATTGCACAATAAAAAACATAATTAGATATTTATTCATTTCAATAAATATAATTTACCCTAAAATATTAAATTTAATGATTAAAGGTAAAAATATTTACAAGAGGATAAAAGGAAAATTATAATACTAAAATCCAATGTTATCCATGACTTTACTTAAAGCACTTTCGAAATAAATATCTTTCATCCTATTAGCAAAATATTTCCTCTTCAATTTTCAAAAGATAACAAAAATAAATAATATTGGAATATTATTTACATAGTGAGATTAAATGTAACAATGTCATTTCAAGATAATAAACCTCACCGCAGTATTTTGAATTATTATTATTATGTTTGCTAGATTGACCCTAGACCTTCCCCATTTTTATGGAAGACTAAGAGTCACAACTTAGAGTTCATTTTAGATGTCCCTATTGGGAATTAAACTTGGGTCTCCACAGTGAGAACCCAGTGTTTTAACCAGTTAAGCTCAACCCCTTGAACTTTTTGTTCATAATTTTAGGGCAAAAGATTATAGTGTAATTTCCCAAATCATTAAGTGATTTTTCTTAAAATGAACTAAGAAATAAAATCACTTAAAATAATTCTCAAAATGTAAATATATTTAATAAAAAACATTTGAGAAATAATTACTTTTAAGATTAAAAAGTAAAAATGATATTTGATAATCATTCTACCTCTAATTTAAAACAAAAGTAAACTATTAAACTAATTTACTTACCCTTGTCAAAAATTAAAACAATATTACCTTTGTAACCTTATCCTACACCGATACCCATGGCAATGAAGACTTCTTCTTTTAAAACTGCTTCAAACTATGGAAGAAAATAAAAAATTTAATTTCTCCTGTGGCCTATTTTGGAGTAATTTCATTGCCGACTAACTAGGTTTCCCAATGCCACTAAAATTGGCCAAAAGTTATGATAATTGAAATAAAACATGGGTTTTATTTCAAATTTCAAGTAGCTCGCCAAATTTTGATACTTGCTTTGTAAACTGGTCTGCTAGAGCTAGTCGCGGGCAATATAAATTTTAAAATAACACATCAAACGAGCTTCGATCTTTGTAAAAATTAAAATAGAAGCATTTGACATCAAAATATTAAGTGGGTTGTCCTCTGATTGTTCAAATACAAAACTTTTTTTTGACACATTTTTATGTCAGGGTCAGTCAGAAAATAATTAAAAGGCAGGTCAGAACTTCTCTGATTCTTATGAAATCTTACAGGAACACAGTCCCATATACCAAAGAAACTTTCACCATATGGTTTTCTAATATATTTTCTGAGCATGGAGATTTTAATCACCAAAGTTGACAACTTTTTAATCGTAAAAATTTCACTAACAAACATCTGAAAATTGTCTTTACTTCTGCCTTCAAAAATATGAGAAACGGGCTAACGAAGATCTGAAACTTGGAAAATAGTTTTATTTCCATACAGGGAATTATGTGGACCACTTCATCTGATAAGATATCAATCCGGCCAATAGATGTTAAAATCCAAAGAGTGCTAGCACTTGGTCAACATTGTAATCCTGCAAACAACAATTTTGAAAAAACTCCATTTGGTTTTAGCTAATAAAAAATAGCAAATAGATTCACAACACTTTGAAATTCAGCATCGAGCTTCATTAAGATGAAGATAATATGCACAAATAATTAGTTTGACGTAAGGGTTTAATGGGAAAGAGCTATCAATGCTTGAATATGACCTTTCAATTCATGATTTATACATTTTAAGAAAATACACATAGATTAGCCTCAAGAGAAACAAGAATTGTTATCAAGAGGATCTACAACTTTGCATAGAATATATTTATGATATACAAAATGCATATGAACAATTAAATTGACATAATAGTGCTTAGGTGAGAAGAAATTATGATTCAAAAAGGCGTACCTAGAATGATTTTGCCTTTGCAACCACATACATACCTGGAAATCGACCACCTTGTTCATACACCAAACCTGGTTTCTTAGAGTTGGAAATGGAAGAACCTGCTTGATTATAGATGTTACACATGATTGAACATAGAAATCTACTTTTTGGCATGAATCTGGAACTCTAAAATTTGAAAATTTTAGGGTTCCAACTATCTTAATGACATTTTCAAGAGTATGGTCAGAATATCAAACCTCTAGATGTAAACACAGTAGAGTATCAGTTTTTGGTCATCCATAATCATAAGGTGATGTAAAGAACAATCAAGTTAAGGAAATGATAATAGTCCCAGGTTTAGATTTGAAGGGTAAGGTAAGTATGTTGGAAGTATGTGTTGTTGTGGTTGTCATTGATGCCAAACTTGTTGTTTTAGATAGTTGTTGGTCTAGAATGTTTGTGGTGCAGAGATATCTTGTTATGTTGATGTTGTAGTTGTTCCATTGGTTATTTCGTAAGTGTTTGGGTCCAAAATGTGTTGTTGATGTTGTTTGATGTTGTTATCTTCTTTGGTTATATTTTTGGTATTATGGATGAGTTGGTTTTGTGTTCCAAAAATATATGTGTGTTCTTTAGATGTTGTGGCATTATTCATACCCAGTTGTGATATTCTATGTTAAACATATCTTTGGGTATGAATATTATTTATGGAAGGTTATTTGATTTGTTATGGGTCTCACCGTAGCGAGTGGAGATCTGAAGTAGAGTTATTTTTATTGGAGGATATGTTTTGAATTTTAATATCTTATATGGATGCAGTGCATGTTGGTATGTTGTTAGTTATGTTTTGGTGATTGCAGATAGATGCATTGATTGTTGGAAGATGTGTTTTGGTAACTTCTTTCTCCTGAAGTAGATCAACATGTGTATTTTTGGTTCGGAAGGTGTATTTTGGTTCAGGTCAACTTGGTTCAAGCTTTTATGATCTATCATGTATATAAAGGATGTATGTGATTAAGTTGTACGGATGAGAATGTGTGGAAGAGAGTGGAAGTATGTGATGTGAAGATAGTCAAAGAAATTTGATGAAGAGAAGAAAAGAAGAGTTGTGATTAAATAATATGCAATCTATTTGAGATTGTGGCAGAGGTATAAGACAAAGTGTTGATAGTTGTGGTCTGAGTTTTGTGAGTTGATGTTGGTCGCTTGATGCAGAGTTCAAGGACAAATTCATGATAGGGAGATCCTTCTTTTCAAATCATTTTTGTATCTTTCCCTATTGAATTTAGCTTTAGGTTTTCAAGTCCTCTTTTTGTATCTTTGCCAAAGAGAAATTAGACTTGATCTGCAAGTCCGAAGTAGTAAGCTCATTCATTGTAATCTAATATACGTAGTGGATATATTTTGTGGGCAAGTGCTCATCGTACTTTTTCTTTGTTTGGGTTTTCCATAGAGAAAATATTGGTGTTCAATTGTTGGATATGTTTTGTTGATTAATTGTTTATGTGCTACATTAATTTTTGTTTAGGATTGATTCACCCTCCTCTCAATCCTACCTTGGGTTCAACAAAGTATTGTGTTGTGAGATTTTACAGTCATATTGACAAAGATAAGAGTAGTAGAAACACCCTTAAAGGCATAAAATTTGTTGCAATCAAACGTAATAATTGATGTCATAAGCTATTGTAGAAGCCAAGGAAAATATTGTCATGTGAATATGGCAAAAGGTTAAAATAATGAGTAGGTCATTCATTTTGCAAGGATAGATCAAAGTTAAAAGAAGAAAAGATAACAATTATACGGATCTATCACATAAACTATTATATCACTGGGAACATGTGAGATTTGAAAATTTTCTCTAAACTTTATGATAGCCCCAAAAGGTCAAGCATAGTCCATAGCAACAGTCCAAAAGTTGACTTCATGAGCAGCCAATCTAGGGCCATTAATGACAGTGTTGAAGCAAAATAGTGAGAGATAGATAAATGAAAATCTTGGATATAGAGACTGTATATGGTGAAAATGGATAACAATAATATTGAAAGACTCAATAGATTCAACCACAAAACCCTAGCCTAACAACAACAAAGATCCACCATAACATATGAAGATTACCTAAGACAATGCAAATCAAATGAAATCACAAAGATTATACCATCACATATCCAATAGGGTTGGATCTCCATTCTTCCTATCTCCATTGATCTTGCTTGATATATTTGCTCTCAGATTTTATATGTGCACAAGAGCTCAACAAAGAACGGAAATGTGGTTGCAAGTAGGCTTGATTGCATATGAAAGTGCAAAGGCGTTCTGTAGTCAATTGATCAAGTAGTTAGGGTTGATAAATGAAGGAAGCATCTCCTTATATAGAAGACACTATAAGAAATGGAGGGATAAGATTGAGAGGTGTAAAAGAGGTCGGCTATGATTAGAGGGTAGGTAAAGGAAATAATAAAATAATAAGAGGGGTAGGTAGTGTATGAATTAAGAGATGAATGACATGTGACATAGGTAGAAAAGGCTAATGAATTAATTAAATAAATAAAGATTTATTTAATTAATAAAAGAAGTGGGATAATTAAATAAATAAGATATTTATTTAATTTAGGAAAAGGATAATTTAAATAAATAAATGTATTTATTTAAATAAGAAATAAGGCTAGAAGAGGAAAAATGAATTAATTAAATAAATAAAGATTTATTTAATTAATAGAATAATTAGGCTAAAATAATTAAATAAATAAAGATATTTATTTAATTAGACATGACAATTTTAGGTGTCTACATTTTGCCCGTCTTTGAGACAATGCAGCTTGTTGCGTTGTTTCAAAGAAGATAAGATGAACTGATACAAAGTTGCCCCAAGATGGGAATGATATGCCCCCTCGAGAGATTGGATGAAAATGTCTGAAAAGATTGCAGACAATCTCTCGATAAGAAAGAAAGGCTAGAATGGACTAACTGGATAGAATAGGGTGATAGAGTCACGGGATAATGAAGACTGACTCGAGAAATGAGGGCTAGGGCTAGGGTAGTCTATAAGATAGACCATGAGGGGAAAACATCCTCATTGTCATCCACACATCTACAAGATCAGAGTGCAGAGATAGAATAGAGCAGTAGCAGTCAGTAGCAATGGCATTGGTTCAAAGATTCGATCGTGTTCACCAATTTCAGAGGCCAGCAGATGCAGGAGAGTCGGTGAGTACCACAAAACCTCCTTGTACCTTGTCGCAATAAATGTTGTCATTAATGCCTGCTAGGTAGCACAATAAATGCACTTTAGGTATGTTACAAAAATGTCAAAAAAAACGTTGAGGCGCGTCTGCGTCTTCTAGGCCAAATCGGCAATTCTGTGATGAGCATACGCTGTCGATTGGATAAGTTGCTAAGAGGATACACTTAAGCAGGTCCTCTAGGAAAGACTAGGATAGCAGATAGGGCTAGGATTGATAATTCTGTGATAGAACATACGTTGCCAATTAGGAAACTACTCAAGAGGATACATTCAAGCAGAGGCCCTAAGATAAGATAAATCGAGGCACTTTGTGATGAACAGGGAGTACCAAGACATAGTACTTTGTGATGAACTGGGAGTACTAAAATATGAGCAGCACTTTGTGATGAATAGGGAGTGCAAAAACACGTAGTAGTTTGTGATGAATAGTGAGTACCACTAGGATAAATAGCAACACATTGTGATGAACAGTGAGTGTCACTAGGATAGATAGCAACACTTTGTGATGAACAGTGAGTGTCACTAGGATAGATAGCAACACTTTGTGATGAACAGTGAATGCCACTTTGACTGACATAATTGATTTGCTTGACTGTAGGAGGACCTACCTATGTTGGAGTCACGAGAGAGATTCCCATCGACTTAGAGGTTACGACCAGAGTTGACATTCGAGGATAGGGCTGCCATTGAGGTTATGGGTCTGAGATATATTTTGTATGTGCCTGAGTTTCGGGAAAACATGGGATTGTTGACTGCGTTGGCTGAGAGATGGCACTCAGAGACTTATAGTTTTCATTTGTCGATGGGTGAGATGACAGTCACCTTAGAGGATGTGTATAGGATACTGCGGATACCGATCGATGGGGAGCTGATACTCTATGATCGAGATGGAGACAGGGAGGCACTGAGATGAGTGTTTCAGGATCCAGGATTGGAGATGAGGGCTAGACATGTGGCTTGGGATACCATGACCGTGATAGGATTAGCACTACCAGCAGTGTTGGTAGAAGTGATCAGTGGTTTCCTCTGTATCAGTTTTGTACCATTTTGTATGATGATGTAGACACCTGTGGGTGATTGTAGCCATATTATTTTTGACATCATTGTATCATGACACTTATGATTATATATATATATATGAGATTCATCCTTGCGGCAGCTATATGCATGTGTATCTATGTGATGTTTCTATGTGATGCATGTATCTATGTGATGCAAATATGTACATTATGAAATGCAATATTTTTGTTCTTTTATGTTTTTAAATGTTATGCCAATGCAAATGTGAATGTATGAAATGCAAATGAATATGATAGTGCAAATAATTATTTACATGATGAAAATGTAAAATGTGCTAATATGTGTTGTGTGTAGGATGTGATGCAATTGTGATATCTATATGTATGTATGAAATGCTAACATGTGATAATGCAGGTGCAACTACATGAAATGTAAATGTTTTTGGTGTGTCATTATACTCAGTTGTGTGATAGCAGGCTACACGGACTCAAGAAGGACAATGGAGGTCAATCAAGAAAGGGGGATGGGAGATGGAAGATATGAAAGTGAAAAGAGATTCTTGTGCATTATCATCATTGAGCTTTATTATGGCAAGTAGGTTATGACAATCAAGGCATATGTTCGACCCAGAAAGTCATTGTACCCATTTGCATGGAGATAAGACAGTTGCAAACAAGGAATTCCTCAGTTCATACTAGACTCTCAGTGTCCTCATATCCTTGGACAAGTCATAGCATTACTAAGAGACAATCCACAGACAGCAAAAGAAAAATAGGTGACGATACCCCATCCTCGCCTTTCTAGTCAAAGACATCCTGGAGATAAAATCTCTAGTCAGAGACATCCTGGAAAAGCTAAAAGACATGTCACCAAAAAGATAAAATCAAAAGAAAACCAAGACTCGACACCAACATTCACTGTAGTCCTCAAGTTTAGTGTCTCTTGTCACTTGTATAAGTCTTATTTGATTGTGGTCACAATTTTTACTTTCATAAAAAGGATAGATCACACTAAACCATAATGTTGTCTGAGTCTGTTGAAAGATTTGATTTGTTGAAGCCCATTGTTGTTGTTGTGTCTCATTTGAAACTAACTGAATCCATGCAACTGATACCGTATTGCGGAGAAGACGAAACTTTATTGCGGATTGGTGATGCAGATGTTTCTTTATTGCGGATTGTGTACGGATTGACTGAAGAAAAGTAGAAGAAACTGTACTCCTCAGAACAGGCGATGCTCTCAGTTCCACACCCATCACTAGACGTAGGATTTGCCTTAGCCACATATAGGAGCTGATTTATTATGGATGGAAAGAGGGGGAAAAGGAATGTTTATTATGAATGGCTAACCAATCTTGGGTAGATCAATAACAAGCCATGATGGGAATGGGTAAGTTTATTATGAATGGATAGGTTGTGAGTGTGTGCAAAGTGAAATGATGAAAGTGAATCCTGAAGGAGGGAGGAGCAATGTCTCTATGCATGGCGCTAGTGACCCATTTTTCACCATGGTACTTGCCCAGGGCGCCACCGAAGTGGTTTTCACCGTTGGATGAAATGTTTTTCTATTTTTCAAAAAAAAATTGTGTCACAAGGCACCTGTTTGCCAGGTTTTCACCAAGTAACGATTTTTTTATGTTTTATGATTTTTTTTGTATTTTTGAATTTTTTTTTATTTATTTGTATTTTTGAATTTTTATTTTATTTTTTTGTATTTTTGAATTTTTTTTTATTTTTTTGTATTTTTGAATTGGGATACTTTGAAGAGCTATGTGTGAAACTTGTGAAGGTGCATGCTGTTGATAGGATCCTCCAAAGGTTCACCCTCTGTAGTTGAGATTTGATATGCACCAGATCCATATGTTGTTGTGATGATGTAAGGACCAAGCCAGTTTGGTTCAAACTTGCCCTTCTTCTCTCTGTCTTGCTGATTTTTAGGATTTTCTCTGAGAACTGAGTCACCCACCTTGAATGTGAGAGGCTTGACCTTATGATTGTAGTTGTTTTGTTCCTTGACTGAATTATGTATAGCTCGAGTGACTGTCTTCCCTGATAAAGGAATTGAGATAGAATTACTAATGTGTGGACTACGTAGGCCCATGTGCGTGTCACCTGAAGAAGTTTGGGCATCTCTGATAACAAAGTCCTTCAAGGAAGCTCCATTAAAGGTCCATGATGTATCGCCAGAAGGGAAAGGATGTGCGGAACAAGTGGATGAGTGATGAAGGCTTATGATTGTGAAAAGAAGTGAAAGTAGGATAGCATGATGGAGACTTAGGATCAACAAGTATGCTTTTTGACTTGAAATTTTAGAACTTTTGCCCTCAGTTATTTTGATATTAGGGGAGATCAACTCTTGCTCTTTTTCTTTCATAGGATTTTTATCCTTGACTTTGATTTTTGTAGAGTCCAATAGCTTTTGATTTTTATTTGGACTAAAGGACTTTTCTTTATTTTTGACTTGTAGATTTTTCTTTTCAAAGCTTGATTTTTGATCCCCAATAAGTAAGGGCTTTTGTGATTCTTGTTGATCCAAGTCTGGAAGTGGAGTGGAAATGGAATGAGTGGATGAAATGGTAAGGCTATGTGAGTTCTCAAGAGGGTTGGTGATACACTTAATAGATTCTTTGCCGGAACCACTCTTAGGACTATTGATATCAAGAGATGCTTGCACCACTAGAGGAGATTTGCATTCAGACTTAGTAGCCACAACACTAGGTGGTTCACACCCAATTCCTTGGCATTACAGATTGTTTATAGATTGTTCCTGTCGACTGAATGTCTTAGGAGATAGTGGCAATTGATCAACATGAAATATATACTCACCACATCCCAGGTCTTTAAACTTGAACTTTTCAAATGATCTCTACTTGTTTTGATGTAGAAGCTTTCAAGGATTCTGGATCCACATATGCTGAAGATGGAACAACTTCTCGATTAACTGGGATTGTTATTTCTGATCTAGGTCATAGATTGTTGCAATATATGAATGGATTTGGATCAGCTTTGACGGTCACTTTAACTCCATTGTGTGGGAACTTGATACATCAATGATATGTAGATGGTACTGCGCTCATCTCATGAATCCATGGACGTCCTAGCAATATGTTGTATGTAGATCCAAGTCTAGAACTTGACAAACCACATCCTTTGTAGTTGGCCCAACTCTGAGAGGTAAGGTTACTGTGCCTTTGGATGAGCGCTCTTCATCATCATATGCCTTGATGGTGAATTTGTTTGTATAATTCACAGCTTTATCAAACTATCCCAATTGTTTAATAGTGCTCAATGTACAAATGTTTAGATCGGATCCTCCATCTATCAGGACTCATTTTATTCGATGTTTGTGTATGAAGGCTTCAATGTGTAAAGATGCATTATGTGGTTGTCTTATGGAGGCATCATCAACTTCTGTGAATGTAAGGGAGTGTGGAATGGAAAGGTATCCCACCATGGCTTGAAACTGGTCCACGTTCAGATCAGTAGGGACAGGAGTGTCTCTCAAGATTTTGTCAAGAATGGCTTTATGTACAGGAGATATGCGTAAAAGATCAAGGATGGAGATGAGTGTGGGTGTCTTCCCTAACTGTTCTTCAAGGTCATACTTAGGCTTGGTCGATGAGGAAGCAATATTTTTAGCTAGAGCACCTTGCAAAGTGAATTTACCTCGATGAGTTGTAACATTACATTCAGAGGTAGGTTCAGAAGAAGATCCAATGCCTTTTAGGACAATCTTGGGTCTTTGGGTAGAAGTCTTAGGCATTTTGTCCTTAATGATAATGGTAGAGACATAATTTTCCATCGAGATGTGATTGATAGTTGAATCATAGTTATAGGATGCTCTGGTGTAGTCGGTTTGGTCATCTATGGCTTTAGCTTTTCCCTTGTCATGTTTTGGGAATGGTTCCTTAAACATCTCATGTTCTTGATTGGAGGAATGTTCTTCAATCTCAATGTCACCTCTATCAATGAGATCTTGTATGATGTTCTTTAGTCGACGGCAATTTCCTGTTTTATGTCCCTTTCTTTTATGAAATTCACAATACTCATCATCATTCCACCAATTTGGTTTGACCTTTGGCTCATATGGAGGAAAATCTGGAATTGTGATTACTTTGTTTGCCACTAGCTTCTTAAAAACTGACTCAAGTGGTTCTCCCAATGGAGTGTACTTCCTTCGCGATTTGGAAGTTGTTTGAGTACTCACTTGATTATTTGTAGAGCTTGATCCAGAAAAAAAGATTTTAGGTTGTACTGTATTGGCATCCACAACACCATCATTGACTATGTTCTTGTTTGTATTCCAAAATCTTGGCTTATCTTTTCCTTTAAAGTCATATTTGTTTTCTTTGAATATCTTAATGACTCCTTGTTCAATTAGGACCTTTTCTGTCGCTAAGCCTTTCTCAATGACGTCCTTGAAGGTGGACAAACAAGCTTTCCTTAGATCATAGCCAATGTCTTTGTTAACATTTTGGGTGAACATCTCTACCATTTGTTTTTGTGGAATTTCACAAGAGCATCTGCTAGCTCGATTCCTCCATCTTTGTAAAAATGATGAAAAAGATTCTCCATCCCTTTGCTTGGTGTTGCACAAAGTGGTGACTGATATGTCTATCTCTATGTTGTAGGAAAAATGTTGTATAAATGTCTCTTCTAGATCACCCCAAGACTTAATTCCAGGTGGAAGTTGGGAGAACCATTCCATAGCTTGATCACCTAAGCTTTGTGGGAATAATCTCATCAAATATGTCTCTTCTGCTGCTACCTCAATGTAAGTTGTGAAAAATTGTCTTATATGTGCCTTAGGATCCCCTTTTCCTCTATACTTATCAAACTTAGGCATCACAAAGTGTGTAGGAAATGGAGGCATTGGAATGCTTTTGTCAAATGGATAGGGACATATGTCTCTCATTGTGTAAGTTGGCTTTGGTGTATTTATGTCCTCCATTTTCTTTTGTAAGTCCCTGATTTGTTGTTCCAAATTGTTCTTAGGTGGAGATCAACTTCTTGGACCATATCCCATGCATGAGCAACTGGGTGGAGGAGGAGCATGTTGCATATATGGATGGTATTGATCATACACATGTTCATATGGAGGAGGTCTATAATGATGCTGCATATATGGACCACTTGGTATAGAGTCATGGTGAGCAATGGAATATATGCTTTGTCCATGTATACCATACTCTACAGGCATGTCATGTTCTAATGTGTTGCCCCCAAATTTGACGTGGGGTTCCCTTGTGTCCAAATTTTGAGCATGCCTTTGAATATCCAATTGCTTTGGTGGTTGATCCTTAGCATTGGTACGTGATTGAGTATATTTTTCTGCATAAGACCGCCATAATGGTCTACGAAGGTGAGTATCATATGCTTGACCATGTGTATGTGGGACCTCTGATTTTTGAAACAAAGATGATGGTGATTCTGGCACCATATGTGGTCCTCTATTGCCTCCACTATTAGGCCTCCTTTGATCCATGTTGGAGTGAGGTTGTTGCAAAGGTCAATTTTTCATTATTTGAGACATGTCAAAATCATGAGGGATCTTGGCTCCACTTTGTGCCATCATTTGTAAGAAATAATGTCTATCCCTCCTCATTATTTCCTCAACCAATCAATTGAAATGGGGATCCATAATGGAGTCTTCCACTTCTGCTAAATGTATTGAAATGTTGTCCATATTGTCATTGTGTGTATCATTGTTGTTTATAGTGTCCATGTTCTCAACATTTGGAATGTTTCTATAAGCATCCATGTCAGGTAATGTAGTATGATCAGAATTGAAAAAGATATCATTGTCATACTCATAGGAACTCATGTTTGCAGACTCTTGAGCCTCTTTAGTTTCTCTCCTAGATTTTTGGGAACGGGTTTCAACCATGAACTAGGCATTGACAAAGATGTTTGAGACTAGATGAAAATGGAAAAGCGTATGGAAGACCAAGAGTTGGATGGAATGTAAATGAATCTAAAGTGTACTTGCAATGTCCAAAGTGTAAGACCAAGTATGTATGTAGTAGAGTAGGTGTGACTTCCAAAGAGATGATAGTTTCTCTTGGTGAGGTAAGTTGACCTTGACTCTAAGTAAGACCAAATGAGACCCAGAGGTGATAGACCTTGATGAGGGACCACTTAGCAAAATGTTGTTGTATGTAGTGTGTTGACAAAGTATGATGAGGACAAGCAAGTGACCTTTTGACTCAGGTTTAGACAAATGTGAATGTAATGTAAGGTGTAAAGCAATGATGGACTTTGTGAGACCCAAAGATAGGTTGAATGCTAGATGAAAATCTAGAGAAATAACTTAGGAAGCTCAAGAATTCTGAAACTGATTGCTCTTATTTGTTGGACTGTAAATTTTTCCAATTTGTGAAGTTGTTTGTTGTGACCAAATCTGAAATTTTGACTGTATTTCCGTGACAAGAGGACACAATGTTGATGAAGACTCGATGTTTGCAAGTGTCTAGACTCAAAATGACTCAAAGAAAAATGTGTTGTTTGATGTAAAAAAAAAATTGCATACACTTGAAGACACAATGTTTTGTTGTTTGGTCTTGAATGTTTGATTGTTCAAAATAAGTCAAGCACAATTCTTATGGCTGGCCAAGACAATAGTTGTTGATCCCACATAGAGTTTCCCCCGAGGCTACGCTATTCAGAGCGGATACTTAGATGCTTGACCCCACTGGCTCCACCCTCGGTACTCACTTCTCGGGGCAGCCAAGCATCAGTCCCCACGAAAACTCCTCATGGTGAACTTTGTATCTCTACTAAGAACCATATGTGTGTGGGCCGCTACCAGAGGTCCAACCTCCTGCCCCAACAACTAGAAGGATTTTGGCTTCTAAAACAAAAAGGTGCTAGTAAGGGTATCCACTCATGTGGCCATACATGCGGCACTTTCAGCTCTATAAATACAGAAGGCTCCCAGTCGGTAGGGGTTACGCCCTACAACTGATCAAATAAATTTGATCAAACGGGTTTATGGGGAGACATAGTGTCGGTATGAACTAATCAGCATATGTTATCCATAGTTTTCACCATGAATACAGTTGTTTATAGTGGTTCAGAAGAGCTGGGTTTTCCTCGCTACCACTTGGGTCATTCTTTCCTCACTAGGAGTCCTAATGACCACACGGGGAGACAGGCCCTCTAAAGATGAAACAAAAAGAGCCTATTGCTCAAGACACAAAAGACAATGGTTCAATTTTAGTGCACCAATTGAAGTGTTTTCTAGTCTATGAGAACAAAGCACACAATAAAGATCAAAAGCCCTTGCCAAGGTCCTGCAACAAAGATTTGTTAGTAGTTTGGATTGTTTCAAATGATCACCCCTTCTTGCAAACACACAAGTTAGGTAACTTTTAGATCCAAAAGACTTTGTGAAATAGGGGCCTTCAACAATGCATTTTGTTGACCAATTCAAAGATCTGATTCATCATAAAAAAAGACCACCTGTAAAATTTTAAAAGATTTCCATAAATATAAGAAAATCCAAAAAATTTGCTAATTTTGCTTCAAAAATTAATTTTTTATGAAAATCATAGAAAACTCATATAAAATGAAAAATCAATCCAAAAAATCTGAAATTTTTACTGGAGAGTCATGATGGTCTTCCAAACTTGCATAAAAAAATTTCTGCAACAAATCCAAGCAATTTGTGAGATATGAGTAAAATAATGCAAAACCCTAATTTTCAAAGATCCAATTTTTGAGGAATGATTTTGCATCAAATTTAAAATCACAAAGAATAGCTCCTATGTATAATTCTGAGAGATTTCCAAAAATGTAAGAAAATCCAAAAAATTCACTAATTTGCTCTCAAAATTAATTTTTTATGAAAAATCATAAAAAATTCATATAAAATGAAACCTTGATCCAACAAATCTGAAATTTTTATTGAACACCTCTGATAATTTTTCTAACTTGCAAAAACATTTTGATGCCAAAATTCGAAGCCATTTGTGAGACCTAATCAAAATGAGGAAAAACCCTAATTTTTAAAGATCCAATTTTTAAGGAAATATTGTGCATCAAAATTAAAATCACAAAGAATAGATCCTGTGTATAATTATGAGAGATTTCCAAAAATGTAAGAAAATCTAAAAAATTCACTCATTTTCTCTCAAAATTAATTTTTTATGAAAAATCATAAAAAAATCATGGAAAATGCAAATGTGCTCCAAAAATTATGAATTTTGGATTGAAAGCTGTTAATATTGTCCTCAACCAGCAAACAAAATTTGGTGCAAAAATTCATAGCCATTTTTGAGATCAGATCAAATCTCTCCAAGATCTTGATTTTGTGTCCAAAACCCTAGCTGCACAAGGTTATTCTCCAAATTGTTTTACAAAACAGCAATATAGGGTTAGGAAAACCTGCAAAAAACATAGATCTAACAAAAATCCATGTCCCACTGGGCGTGCCAAAATGTATATGGTGAAAATGGATAAAACAATGTTGAAAGACTAAATGAATTCAACCACAAAACCCTAGCCTAACAACAACAAAGATCCACCATAACATTTGAAGATTACCTAAGACAATGCAAATCAAATGAAATCACAAAGGTTATACCATCACATATCCAATAGGGTTTGGATCTCCATTCTTCCTATCTCCATTGATCTTGCTTGATATATTTGCTCTCAGATTTTATATGTGCACAAGAGCTCAACAAAGAACGGAAATGTGGTTGCAAGTAGGCTTGATTGCATATGAAAGTGCAAAGGTGTAGTGTAGTCAATTGATCAAGTAGTTAGGGTTGATAAATGAAGGAAGCATCTCTTTATATAGAAGACACTATAAGAAATGGAGGGATAAGATTGAGAGGTGTAAAAGAGGTCGGCTATGATTAGAGGGTAGGTAACGGAAATAATAAAATAATAAGAGGGGTAGGTAGTGTATGAATTAAGAGATAAATGACATGTGTCATAGGTAGAAAAGGCTAATGAATTAATTAAATAAATAAAGATTTATTTAATTAATAAAAGAAGTGGGATAATTAAATAAATAAGATATTTATTTAATTTAGGAAAAGGATAATTTAAATAAATAAATGTATTTATTTAAATAAGAAATAAGGCTAGAAGAGGAAAAATGAATTAATTAAATAAATAAAGATTTATTTAATTAATAGAATAATTAGGCTAAAATAATTAAATAAATAAAGATATTTATTTAATTAGACATGACAATTTTAGGTGTTTACAGAGACAACAATAAAAACAAAAGAAAAGGGAATAGTAGAAGCCCTTGGTCATAGTATAAGAACGAATAATAGTGTTGCAGGTAGAAGGCTCCGTGATCAATAATCATTAGTCATACATAGAATAGTAAAAAACATGACAAGCATGATGGAAAATGGCATTAACAAGTGTATAACAATCAATTATAATTGAAAAGACATTAATATCCTCATTGAATGTAAAGGACCAAAGCCATAGTCATTGGATGATAATATGTTCTAAGTAAAAAATAATAGTGAAAGGTGATCAAAAGTTATCAACAAAAGTGTTTTTGACAAAGGTAGAAATAGGTCAGTCTCAACAAATCAATATACAATCCAAACAAAGGGCACATCATACAGAGGAATAGCTCAAAGGCATATTCCTAACATTGTTAAAGGAAGTCCAAAGGTAATCATAAAAGACAATCAGAATATGACATTGCCTTAATGGGTAGAATGTAGTCCTAAAGAAGAGACAATAATGATTTTACTGTACCTTCATTCTTCAAAGGGAAGCAGTAGCTTTGTGTCCAAATAATAGTAAGCTTGAAATGTCACTAACAAAATAGTAAAGACAGTTAGAAAGCTTCACAACAGTGAGAGAAATAAGTGTGTTGTGGTCCTACAAGAGTAAAAGAGGGAACAATACCTTTCTACAATTTGATTCCAAAGGTTATAATCATTGTCACACAAAAGAAAAAAATGCATGGTATATGTTTACTATCTAAGAAAAGATATTGTGATAGCTACAAAGAGCCCCGAAGAGTAGCATAGTGATACATGGAGTGGCAGAGAAGCATCTACATCAGAAATGGAGAGAAAAACATAGAGTAAAATCTTCAAGGATAGTGCTAAAATGATTGAAGAAGACAATATTGTCATTGAAGGATACAATGACAAAATAAAGAAAGCCACTATCCTAAGCATCAAACATAGTGAATGAATCAAATGCTTAGTTTTAAAAATATCTAAGAAGATAAAATAGAGTAGTCAAGCTTCCTAAAGACAATCCAAATCAAGATGAACCATAACAACAAGTACAAAAGTAAATAGTAGTGAGGTGTTCTAAACATCAGACCCTCTCATTGAAATAATAGTGCATTTCATGGTAATGAGCAACAATCAAAGGAGGTATATGGACAATCATTAGAAGTCTTATAACAACTTTCAAGAGGCAATAGACAGTGGGAAAAAGTGTCTCAGACTTTCTCTAGGACAGTCACAATCCAAGGGATAGAGATGATTTTAAGTCATGAATGAACATAGAAGCATAGACAATCAAGATCATAAAGACAATATCATGATAGAAGTTTGAGTATTCAAAGCCAGAGCATTATCAAGTTTGACAAGTATCATGATAATCAGCTGAGAATGTTTGATCCAAGAAGCCCAAGAGTTTAAATTTCAAATTTGAAATATCATCTGTTTGAGGCATTGAAAAGTGGAGTTATATGGTCAATCCAATAATTCAACTATCAATTAAGACCTCACATGGGTTACAAACCTACCAAGGGAAATTAGAAAGCATAAACAACATGATATCTTTAATTTCAAACTCCTTTTTGTGGGATTTTCAAACTTGCTCAATATTGGAAGTTGATTTTTAAATTCAAAAGTTACTTAATCCTACTTTTAAGTAGTTTGTTTCAACAAAGCACCTGATTTGAAGGAGATCTCAGAGCCACCTCATCTCTTCTTGGAGTTCACTCATCTAGTCATCTTCATTCAAAAGGGAGCTAGAGATTTGAATTTGAAATATTCCAATAAAAGATAGTCACGAGTCTTATTTGAAGTTAGTTCTTGTTCACTTCTTGTAAGAACAACTGGGAAGAGTAATTGTAACTCAATTTTTTTATTTAGTAGTTTATTTCTTTAAGCAATTGTAAACAGTTGTCCTTCTAATTATAAATGAAAAGAAACAAATTATCCTTGCCAATCCATTTGTTTCTTTGTTGTGGATGAATAAATTTGAGTTAGTTGTTGTGATTTACTGTAAATCCTTAACATTCATCTTTATTTTCAGCATTATGTAGCAAGAAAATGTATTTTTAGTATATCATATGTCGTGAATTGATATTTTAACAAGATTTTGAGGTTGTGAAATTCAGTTTCCTCCGTACAAAACATTGAAGATAGTGCCTTCATATGAAGTCCTTATGTATTGTATACTTTTAGATTAAGTTGTGAATATCAAAGATTTTGTAAAAATTATTTCTGAGTCAATATTCATTTACATTTTAAAATATCAGAGCATCACCTTCTAGTAGTAGTACTTTTTAGTTGAAAGTCATCATTCTTTCCCTTTTTCTCATCAAGTCAATAGTCTTCTAGAAGGTATAAGACGGAACCAACCCCATATCTAGAGGTGCACTCAACTAATAGGTTTGTCATAGGCCTAAGAGTGATCCCATGTTGGACAAGTTTTTTTAATTTTATTTTTTAAACTTTGCATTTGGGCACAGTCCATAGTGACAATAGGTACCTTATTTTCCTAAAATCTTGGGCATATCCCAAGATATGACACATTTAATGAGGCTTTAATAAGTGTGGACGAATTTAAGGTTTTGGGGATTGGGATGTGGACTAGTCACATCCCATTCCCACTCTCCCAAGATCATTTATGATTGTGAGGAAGACCACAAGGCACCTTTTTAATTCTTGCGGGTTAAGTGTATAAGTACACTTCCCATCTTTGATGCAAGATCATCTAGGGGTGTAGGTCCTACATCATCCAAAAAAAATATTGCTATTTTAAATTTTAGTTAAGGTTAAGTGAATAAAAATAAATCCAAGAATCTATGGCTCTCCATGTACCTAGTAAAGTGTTGTGGATCATTGAATATGGAGTGATAATTTGAAGTTAAGAAGAATTATCCTTCATTTGAGAGTTGAGTTGTAGTTTTTCTTGCAATATTGGTTAATTTCATAAGGCTAAGAATTGTAATTTTTGAATATTTGTGTTTCTTTATATTGAAGTAATAGAAAATTCATTATTTATATTCTTGTAATTTTACTTGTTATGCTATGCATGAATCCTGGGTGGAGTAGCTCTCATATAGTGTAAAAATCATGTGTTTTGGGTGTGTTAGGAGAGCCTTCTACATCAAATGGTATTAAATTTAGAGATCTTGAGTGTGTAGATAGATCGTCTAATGTGAGGAAATCTACACTAGGACCTTGGGTTAGATGAAATATGTATGAGAGAATGTTGGTTAATCTCCAATAGGGATTGAAGTTAAGTAGAAGTTGCACATATTTACTCCACTAAAAGAGAGTGGTTAGAGGAAATGGGAGACCTGTCTTCCATAAATATTTTTTGGGTAGAGGATAGATGTGATGCGGTTTCTTTTGTAGGTTGAAATTTGTATGTAAAGATGAAAATGAGGAAGAGTTTGGGGTTGGTTGTGGGAAATTCCTTAGGAATTTTAGTCGTTGTCAAGAGAGAAATAATTTACATGAATAAAATGAGGGGTATGCTGAGAAGCTTGAGGGAAACCAAAAGAGAAATGGAAAATATAAGAGAAGAGGAAACTATGGGTGTGAAGGAGTCCCATTATTTTTCCAACAAATATGCATTTGTAAATGAAGTTTTATATGTCGGTGAAGAGGAAAAAGGAAATATCAAGTAGAAACATACCTTAATGATGGCATGAAGGAAGAGAGAAAAGGTGAAGTTTAGATGTTGAGGGTGAGAAAGAGGAGATTATAGTAGTAGATGATAGTCCTTTAGAGAACATAAAGGTATTTGAAGATGTTGGAGTAGTGATAGAGAAATAGATTAATGAAGATGATGTCATCTTAGGGGAGAGGCAAATAATTTTTGTCTTCTTAGAAGCTAAGCCTGATAAGAAGGTGGATGAGATTGCAACAAAGACAAGTCTTTGTAAAGGCTTGAAAATATTGATAACAAAAGAGGAAGGAAAATAAAAAGTTAGAGTGGTGGATGATATTGTAGTAGCTAAGGAATAATATCTCACATCAATGGAAGATAAAGGAGAAAATATTTGGGAAGGCATGGAAGAAGAATAGAAATAAGTTCTAGTTGTAGATGGTATTGCACAAGACATGAAGGTGTAACAAAAGTTGAGAAATGTCATTTGGAGGGCATGAGAATGATGGAGAGTGTGGAGAAGGAAAGAAAAGAGGTTGGTTGTAAAGAAAGGGGATGCTATAGAGGTGTATGTTAAGGTCATGAGTACATAGGAGGTTATAGAATGCATTTTGTGGAGCTGGATAGAATTGGATGGGCTAAAAACCATAAAGAAGAGGAGAGGAATTTTGAGTGGTGAGATGAGGAGGGATGTTGAGTAGAGAAACATTTGGCAAAGGAGGTTGGGTTATAGTGGAGCTAATTCCACATCGAGGAAGACAAGAGTGGATAAGAGTTGTTAAAGGAGTATGCATGTTTAGCTAGGTTCTAGAAGTGGAAAATGAAGAGCCAATTGGAGGTACCTACTCCAGTGGTGGAGTTTGCTAAAGATTGTTGGCAATATGAAAGGGTGGCTTTAACATCCAAATCCATTTTGTGAGACCAAGCTCACAATTTTTTCCTACCCTAGGTGTCTGATGTAGGAGCATCTAGGGGTGTAGGGAAACCTTGCATCATCCAGAAAAAAATATATTTTTTTAATAATGAAGGGCTATCCCCACATCTCAACCCAATGATTCCCAAAAGATATTGTTATTTTAAATTTTATTTAATTTTAGTTGAATAAAATCAAATTCAAGCATCCATGGGTCTCCAAATACATAGGAAAGTGTCCAAGGGGCATAGGGGGTTAAAAATATTCAATATTTGTGGCTTATGTGTAAACACAATTGTAATTTTCAAAAAGAGATGCCTTTTTATATCATTTATAATGTTAAAATCATAAAAATATCCTTTTGTACGTGGTAATAGGAAAGGGGAAGAGGCATGCACTCATATTTATTGAATGGTGACATAAAGATTGGAAAAGACACCTTTTTAGGCACCCACTTGGTAAAATTGAAAAGACACCTCTTTAGGAGGCCTCCTGGGGAAGTTGAAAGGTCATCTATTTCCTATGTGTTTCATTTCTTGATTTCCATATGTTGGCCTCTTAGAGGGAGAATGATAATTGCAAGAGACATAAGAGAACTATAAATAGGGGCTTGGGATAGAGGTTTAAGCATCGAAAGTTGAGTGAATTAGTGAGAATTGATCCAAGGTTGAGTGGATCATCTAAAGTGGTGTAAATTATTCAACATGGAGAGATAATTTGATGTTGAGAAGAATTCTCTTTCATTTGAGAGTTGAGTTGTAGTTTTTCTTGTAGTATTGTTAAATCCCATTTGTCTTAGCAATGGAATTTTGAGTATTTGTATTTTTTTATATTGAAGTAATAGAAAATCAGTTATTTATATTCTTTCAATTTCTATGCAAATTTTTTTGTTATGTTATGCATGAATCTTGGGTGGAGTACCCCTCATATAGTGTAAACGAGCATGTATGTTTGGGTGTGTTAGGACAGTCTCTTGCATTAATATCTTAAAGTCTCACACATGTGTGAACACTTATGGGAGAACATCTTGGGGAGTGAATGGGAAGGTGACAATTTTCACCTCCCCATTAAAGGATTTCAAAATTTAAACTCTTATTTAACATCCAAAGAATCAGGATGTGGGGTTTCTTTTTTTTTCTTGGTCTTGTTCGAAAAATGGGGGAGAAGAGTTTGGGAGGAGTACATTGAAGATAAATCAGTAAGACAAGCATGGAGCTCATCCGCAACACTCTCTCTTTGGTTTATGTTAATAAAGTATGATTAAAACTCATCAAATTTGTGTTCAAAAAACTACTTAAATGTTGTGTATTATATTTGAAGTATTTTTTGTGGTTCTTGTATGATGTTTTGTGTGGTTTATGTGGGTTGGGTTGTGATGAGTTTTCTCTCCTACACTAGGTGGGGTATTGTGAGAGGGAGAACCTTTAATTGGGTTGCTTCACTCCTTTGAGAGTGATTTGGGTATGAGTATTGTTGTCACATAGGATTGCACCCATGATGCTAAGTGTGAAACCAAGCAATCTTGTCAAACATGGAAACACCTTCGAGCTCATGGGTTGCTCAAATTGAAGGTGAATCTTTGGAGACCAGGTCGACTTCCTATCTTGATGGATCTCCTACAACTAAATTCTTGTGAGAAAATGGTAAAAGACTTGCATGTGACTAAAAACCTATCCTTATGGAGGTGATACACCAAAATTATGGAGTTTTAAACTACTGCACTAAAACTATAACAACTACAATACTGAAAAATACTTCACAAATCAAATAGACCACCTAATTCATAAATAATTTGTGAAAAGGTTCGAAGCTATCCAACTTCTACATGCAGGAAAAATTAATTTTCACAACATGCAAGGAGCTCACAAACAGATGAACACAACCCACAACCCAAATCACTGTGAAATTATCCTACTTCTACAAAGCAAGAGCATGATAGATCAAAGGATTGTAAAAATCACAATAACTCTATCAAAACACTCACCTGACAATGAAAAAACATGAAATACTGACAAGGAAATAACTATGTATTGCAAAACTGAATGAAAATATAACTCTATTACAATAACTAAAAGTTGCTAAGTGTTGAGATACAATTCTTTTTGTTGTATGCGTAAGCAAAAAGAAAGAACCAGAGGGACAAAAGGAGAGAGAGAATATATAGATATCATGAAGAATATCTCCTCCAAAACCCTAAAATAGAAAAAGTTGCATGAGAAAAAGCCTTGGGCGTATTTGCCCAAAATAGCCTTAAAAACTCATGTGTAACCTTGTCAAAAATAGCCTCTAATGCTGAAAATAGGCCTCTAACTGATGCTGCATGAAAAAGAACTCCCACTGCTGAATATAGAACTGCCAAATATAGCTCTAGAAAAGCTAAAAATATCTCTGTAAAAAAGCACTCACTCCTTCCTGAGAATTGCATGAACATGGAAACCTAAAATTGCTCTGAACTGAAAAGAAGCCTCTCTCACTAGAAAATCTGCATGGCATGTGTACTGCTAAAAATAATTCAAACTGAAAATAGTCCATCTCTATCATAAATCTGCATGTGATAAGCTGCTAAAAATACCCTCAAACTGAAAACAACCCCCTCTGAAAACTACATGATACTAATAACTCCTAAGTGCATTTATTATTTAATTATTTCATTTAAACAAATAGAAGTATTTTTAAATAAAGTTTAAAATAATCATTATAATACTTTTTACTTTTTCTTCTATTTGTCAAAAATGAAATAATTAATAATTTATTTATTATATTTATTTTTTATAATGATATTTATCTTTATTCTTCATTTTTTTTTAAATACTATTATTGATAAATAAAATATAATAATAAAATTTAATTGGAGCTTTTGTACTTAAAAAAATTGGGTTTAGAGCCCCCTGACTAGAATAAATATTAGGACTTCAATCCTAGTGGGAGCTCTAAAAACTGGACCACAAAACAAACAAAAACAAAAAAAAAATAGCTCTCAAAAAATAAAAATGAGCCCATAAAAATCCCAAAAAGGAATTAGGGCATAGCGGGTAAAAAAGCATGAAAACCCTAAAAATGTGTCCATTCTCCATTTTGCATTTTGTTTTCATCGAGAACATTCCCTTTGGCCGACATGCACTATTGGAGCTAGGGTTTGATGCAGGGTCTAAACTGGATGGTTTTCTGAGCAAAGTGGAACTTCTTCCACATAAAAATAGCACGAGTATGTGCTTTATTTCCCCTTCTTCATGCTTTCATTTAGGTTTTATGCATGAGATGTTTTATCTTTACTTTCTCTGCATGTGTGTTGTATCACTATGATGCTTTTGAGAAATCTTATTGTATTTGCACCATTTAAAGGTTGAAAAACATTCACTTTGCATGATGATGATAGTATCCCTTTGACTGTAAAAAATTATTGGTTGCCTTTTGTGATGGGTGATATTAGCTGAGTATGACTGTAGATTTTCCGAAAGTGACGTTTCCTTGCTCTATTTTTGTGATTGTGATAACCTTCCATGCACTGTGACTGGAGGTATTGAAAATCACTTATCCTAATCTCTATACTTTGCTATGGTTCCTTCACTATTTTTCTCTTGTTGATTTATGTAAGTAATTAGGGGGCATTACAGTGTGCAATCTTATTCATATCTTTATTGTGATTATGTTACCCTTGAATTTAGACTGTCTCCTATAAAGATGTATATGAGACTGTCATAAGGTATTGGTGAGTGCATCTTTGTCATTGGTCCATCCTTACTGAGCTCAAAGATAATAACAGTGACCTAATACTTATGTTTCTGTGTCTAAGCTCTATTAATACAATTTTGTGATTGTTCATTATTGATCTTTCATTGTCTGCGACTTTACGTTCATTGCTACTACTATAGCTTCTCTTTGTAAAGATATACAAAATATATGGATGCTTCTACACATGATTGTTCTTTGGTTTCCCCTATAGTACACTATAGGGTCTTATATGGCTCAAGCTACCCCTGCATGCTTTGTCATGAAGCCTTTTAACTATTGTGTCTACTCACTAGGTTATAGTATCATACTGGTATCTAGGTTAAAAATGGCTACACTATGAGGCTCCCTGTGCATGATGATAATGTCATTAGTGCATATCCTGTAATATGAAGATTTTTTATATATATCAACTTTTCTTTTGATTGGTTGCCTAAAGCTATTGAAAATCATCACATTGTCTTTTCATGGCAATTATTGTTCTATCAATAGGATATGGTCATTACTATTAAAGTTGTCCTCTCACTATGACTTGAGAAATCACTATAGCTCTATGATTGGAATCTTGAAGATGCTTTTGTTATGAGTATTAGTGTTCTCAACTCAAGCCATGGATGAGTTCTAAAGACATATTATTGGGGCTGCTATTAGACTATGATCTGAGTCGCAGTAATCGCAAGTGTGGCCTTAATTTGCAAAAAAAATCCTTTTAAAATATACTTGGAACTATCTATTACAACAGCGATATGTTCTTTTTGCATTCATGGATCACTGTTATGCTCTTTCATTTATCAATGGACCTCAAATTCTTTTGTCCCTACTTCTTTATACCCTTTGGATTCTCTCCTTCTTACCATGAAGCTCTATCTAGAGGATTGTTTTTTTGACAGCTATAAACCTACAAATGCTCTGTAAATGGTGATCTTCTGTTCTATTTTGTAACTGTGATCTTTGGAGCTTATATAGGCATTCATACTCATTGGCTACTCATTGTGACAATGACATAATTCTCAGTGAACTATCTTCTTATTGAATATTTATTTGAATATGGTTTGGCATTAATTGATGGGCTTTCTATCTTTTCTTGGTGGCTTTGATATGACATTTCTTCTCTTAGTTTTCTTTGAGTGTTTAGTACCCTGTGCATCTCAAATAATTGAGACTGTGACTTCTTATGACTGTGTACTTGGTGTCTTGGGAGACCTCCAATTTTACTATCATTGCTCACTACCTTTTGAAGATGACCCAATCTCTATCAAATAGGCACATGTTGGCATTGTGTTGTCATTGATGTCAACTAGTAATGGTATCATTGATGTCAGCCGGTATAGCAGGTTACTGGTATAGCTTGTCATCGGTAAGAACAGGATGTTAACCTACATTGTGGTCATTGGAGTCACCGATACACAAGTTAGTGTTGGCTTGTGTTGGAGACATAAGTTGGGATGTTGACTGGTGAGTAGACATTGGAGATAGTTGGCATTATGGCAATGCCAACCGATGAGTGATATGTTGGCAGTGTGTTATTTCCAACTGGTAAGCATGGGGTTGGTATGCAAGTAAGGTTGAACTTAAGAAGACTATGCAGTGCAACCGGTATGCAAGATGTGAAACAGCAGGACTCCCACCGGATAAAGATGATGGCACGGGATGAAGAGAAGAGTGACAGAGAGTGTGCCCAATCGGATCATATGTTAGGTTGAAGTTGTGTCTTCTCTAACAGGAAGCAGACTGAGCATAATGTATTGACAACTGGTTCCCACCAGTCATTGGTCAATAAGTGACAAGGATCTACTCCCACCAATAAGTGATCATACTAAGCTTATCTCTCAACATGCATGGAATGCATCAGTACCCTCTGAGATAAGACAGTCAAATAAGTTGAAGGTGGATGATTGAAAGATTGTACTGGATGACCATAGTGGTGTTAGATAGTTCAAATAACTAGAAGACAACTGAGGAGGGGGGGGTAAATCAGTTGTCACTAGATTACCAGAACCTTAAGCAATTAAAACTTTAATACCGGAACCCAAAAGATAAATTCTGGAATGAATAAACCAATTATCAAAATAGCAGATAAACCAATTAAGCATAAACAATAATCAAAGAATAAATACCATCCACATGACACCAATATTTATACGTGGAAAACCTGGTAAAGGGAAAAACCCTGGTGGGAAGTGTAGACACCTAAAAATGTCTCATTGATCATGTATTAATTATTCCTCTAATTGATTAAATAATTCTTTAATTATTTAATTAATTTAATTAATCTTATTCTTTTAATTTCATATTTCCTCATCATCTTACTAATTATTCTATTTTTATTCTCATTCAAGAAACAAACACGTAGTAGACAAGAAGCAAACAAAGAAAAAGATAATACCCATCATGGCTCCTATAGTCACTTGTGAACATCCTTGAGTAGCATAGGAACATAATCTATCACCAAACGATAAAAGATAAAGACTGACCCAGACAAAATTCAACAGCTATACTGACCTTGTGCCTTCGTTCTTAATTGCTTGATGTGATAATTGATAATGTCTGATCACATAAAGTTGCAGACCCCATTTAAGATTGACCTGTCTGATTTCGAGTGTATCCTCTTCTGTTTAAGACAAGATAATGATCACTTTGATATGGATATGATACGATTGATAAGATAGTTTGCTCAGTTGATTGCAGATGTTTGACTGGACAGTCGTATCGTTTGTTAACTTTGTGCGAAGTGTTTGTTGGATATCTGCTAGGGTATTTGTTTCTCGTGAGATTTTATTGCAAGTTTTTTTATTTATTTTTTATTTTTAGTTCTTTTCCAAGAGCTTTTTTGATGTTTTTGGATTATGTAGATCAAAATTTGAATGTTTTTGATTGATTTTTTCAAGACATTTTATGGATGTTTTTGGTATTTTTCAAGATTGTATATGAATGTTTTTGGTATTTTTTGGTTTTCACAGTTTTTGGATTTTAAGTTTTTCACTCTTTTTGGATTTTGAGTTTTTCAGTGTTTTTGGGATTTTGAGTTTTTCACTCTTTTTGGATATTTTCGAAGGACGTTTTATGATTTTTAGGATTTTTTCAGGACTTTATATGATTTTTTGGATTTTTTCAAGACTTTATATGATTTTTTGGATTTTTCAAGACTTTATATGATTTTTTTTGGATTTTTTCAGGACTTCATATGTTTGTTTTTTTTGGATTTTTTCAGTTATGCCCCCAGTGTGCAGACCTGTATGACATGATGATCTACAGAATGAATGTGGAGACAATGAATTTTTGACATGACCTATGTTAATGCAATATGCATGATAAAGATGCATTTCCTATTCGAACAAGGTTAACTGTGTTTATTATATCATTTGTAATACACCAATTGAAATGGAGGTGCAAAACATTTCATAGATAAGCGGTCAATCGATCCCTAAGGTCCCTTGGAACATCCAAATTAACACACTTAGTGACTAGGATTTACAAATGGAGACGCGGAAAACTTCCCCATTGGTTCTTGAAACTTTGATCTTTTTTTGCCCACATGTGTGCAGATGAGTTAATTCCTACTCTTGTGTTCACTAAAGATCCTTAGCATCCTACATGACTAGCTACATGGATTATCGTAACTTCAAAAGCATCCTGAATAGAGCCTCACTGCCAGCAAGCTTTTAGAGCTCTGATGAGGTTATAGACTGTAATTTCTCAAATATTGCTCCATTGTCGGTAGGCGTTCATAGCCCTGATGGAATTACTTGCATGTTCCCATATTCAAGCTTTCGTCGCACTTTGTATGTGTGATATTTCAATTATATATCATTGCTCTTTTGCCTTGAGATGAATATTTGGCATAGCTCTTTTAATTTTTATTTTCTTGCCTTGACTTGTAAGTAATGAAACCTACTTGGGTGTGATAATTACAGTGGTGCTGAAGTAGAATTTTAGATTTTTCACTAGTCATATGATCAACTAGGTGTCTCGAATGAATTAAAGATTTTGTTCTGATTGATTGAAAAAATAGGTTTTAAGGACCCGAAACCATTACAACATAGCTAAATAGAAAGCTAAGAAAAGAGTCCACATACAAAGCGACTGGTCAAAAAACCAGCGAACAGAAAAAATAGCTAAACAACAAAAAACAGCAAAGAACCCAAGGAGACACTACATAGTAATTTTCTTCAGCAGATCCTCTGCCTTAGTCACCAGCTCATCATAGGTCGCCCCAACTACTTTTAGCTCCTCTAGGTCCTTATTCACTTTCTTTTCCTTCCTCTTTCCATGGGTTCAGGTTCTGGGACCTTGGACTTCCCCGGTTCCTTCTGCATCCAGGTCAATTTCTTGGGTTTCCTTTTCATCATCAAGCTTGCTGATGAGGGTATGGGTGTTGTTGGCTGAGATTTTCAGAATTAAAGATTTTGTTATTGTGTTTGAGATATAGAAATTGATAGATTTTGGGTAAACAAGTCTCAAATAGTGAAATCACTACCCAACCATAAGTAAAGCATCGTCAAAAGGTAATGTTAAAAATAAATGACCTTAGGACCTCAAAGACTTCATGTCCTAATATCTAAGAAAGGAAATGACCCTTGTTTCTCTTAAAGCAAACAAATGATAAACTTAGATAGTTGCCTTATTTTATTGATGCGGCTATATGAAAATCAATATGATGTTCTTAGAAAGAGACTATATGCGATGTAGTGCTTTGAATAAAATGATATGCAATACGAAAAGTAAAACCTAAACTAACCCAACCCTTAGATATAATATCGTTTAAGGTGCATGTTGTTCATAGGATCAGGGAGTTTTGTGTAGGTAGTTCTGTTGGAACCCTAAAATTTTCAAATTTTAGAGTTCCATATTTAGTCAGAAGGCATATTTTTCCATGCGATTGTGTGTATCACCTATGATTAGCCCTCAGGAACCTATTATGCAATCAAAACTTGAGGTAAGTATGGATTGCAAAAATTTGAATCTCGAGGTGCACGCTCTCAAGCCCTAATTCTTTTGTCTAAAAGTATGATGCTTTTTAAATTTGTTTATATTCAAGTATTTCAATTTTAATATTCACTATGTCTTTTGAATAAATCCAAATGCAATTTACTATGTGCAATGTTAAATTTTTCTCAAAATCATGTTATATAGACATTGAACGGTTTTCTCCTACAGGGACATTATACAAGGTTATTTGTTTCTACTTCAAATGTGAGATTGGGTTCTTATTGTTTATGTGACACAATACTGAACTTTATAGTGATGATTAACATTGTCTCCTGAGTTGATAAAGTTATTTGTCCACAAAGTATCATATATATTCTTGGATAGAGGCACTGGTTTGTTATTCATTCTCTAAGATTCTGATTTGATATGCATAAGGTCCTTGAGAGAGAAACATTCTTCTAAAGCCTTTTGAACTAATCTATTGCATATTTCTTGAATGTCCGGAAAGCATTTTATTTCCAAAATACAACAATCTTTATACACAATTATCTTTACATTCAGTTTTCAATTTTAGAAGCATTCAAATAAAAGCACTCAACAAGAGCAGGAAATTATTGCCATTCTTGCAAAGAGTTGTTTTAGCAAAGTTTAAATCCACTTTAAATAACTCTTGTTGTGCTTGAGAGGGGGAGGTATACCCACCTAGGTTCAGTGGAGCCTAAAGTGGAGAGGGATTTAGTCTTTGACTATCCCTGTTCGTTGGCCAAGGCTGATTGGACTGCTTGAGGATTTGGCAAGTCTTTTGGTTTTCCAATCTATGGTTTTGGGCACCAAAAGATTGGCGACTCTGCTGGGGATTGTTGAATAAAGTTTTCAAAATCCTGGTAGATTGTTTCAGACTCTACTGGAAGGAAGAAACTCACAATAAGTGTGATTTTTATTTCCCCTTATTAGGGGTGGCGACTCTATTCTACTAAATAAGGTTTTATTTTCAGTTGGTGACTCCATTGAGGGAAGAGACCCAAAGGGAAATAAAAATTCCTCTCTTTGATGGTAATAGGAAATCTATTACAAGATGTTTTAGAATTGGTTAAGAAAAAAAAAATTCTAAAGGACAATGGGCCATTGGACCTTAGAAGATTTTCATATAATTTTGATGATTTGTTTTTACATCTTGCACAAGTTGTACCAAGGTTCTCTGGTGAGCATAATGAATGAGTAAGGTCACATTTAGAAGCATTCTATTCATTTATAGAATACCATGACATTGATGATGAAGGGAAAGTAATGATATTATTTGCCCAAACATTTGAAGATAGGTTAAGGGAAGAATATGACTCACTTCCTGCACGTAGCATTTCATCCTGGAGAGAATTTGAGAAATGGTTCTCACATGAGTTTTATATTGCAGATGTTGAAGGAGATGACAATCATTATGAGCAGGATGAAGAACAGATATTCAATGAAAAAGAAGAATCGTATGTTTCCCCTTTGGAGGCATTCTTTGATTTAGAAAGGTATGATGATGAATCTATAACACAATTGTTCATAAGGATTTTCAGCATTTATGAAAAAATACCTTCAGATATCAGGCCTTCATTTTCAAGAAAAATGCATGAGTTAGGGATTCATCATGATCCTTAGGTAAAAATTTTGCTCAAAATTTTAGAAGAAGAACTTGACGTTGTTTTGATATCACATAAGGAGGACAATATGGATTTAAGTAGAGAAGAATACATTTGTGTGAGTGAATGCAAAGGGGAGGAAGAACCATTTCTTAGTATAGAAGAAATTTCTTATCTGTTAGAAAAGGAATATGAAAGATATATTCAGACAAATGGTACAATTTTTTTTCAAATAAAATAAACTAATGGATTAGGGCACATTCAGGGTGTGTTTGGTGAAGTAAAATATGATTCCCAGGGAGATAATATATTAGAGGGAAAAATCAATGAGGATAATGATAGTGAAATATTTTTGCATATAGTTGGTACACAGGAAGGCATTTCAGCAAATGAAGACATTATTCAAGGTGATGATAACTCTCAGGAAAATTTCCATAAAGGTATGCATTATAATTTGTCAAATGATCTTATGTGTAATGAATCAAAAGAAAGTTTTCAAGTTAATATGCATACATGTTCTGTGATTTCAAGTCCATTATTTGAAGAAGACGTGGAAAATATACCCCTGAAGGATGAAATATTTTCACATGATATCTATGAAAATAATATATGTTTAGAAGCCATATTTGAAAGAAAAAATGAGAATATCACTTTGAACAATGACCTAAAATTTTCAAAAATATCATATGATAAAATTATGGAAGGTAAAAAAATGATAGGTAGGGATGAGATTCTCTTGCAAAGCATTCTTGAAAATGATATACGCGGGTGAACTCACAATAATGGTTCCCACTTTTTTGCCACTTTTGACATTGAGATGTACATTTTTAAAATAATCTTCAACTTCTGAGAACTATAACTTTTAAACTATTAAAAATTTGAAGATGATGTAAATTAGTGATTTCTAGAATTTTGTTTCTATATTCTATATACATTTTTTTCAAATTTTTTTGAAGGATTTTTTTAAAAAATTTCCATCTCCCTCGAAAAGTAGTTTTTTACAACAAACTACATTTTTTAAGAGTGATGTGCCTCCCGAAACGCATAACTTTTTTTCTATAAATGATAAAAACTCAATTCTTTCGAATTTTGGTTTGTGACATCAATATCCAAGGCTTGCATTTGGTTTTATAGTGATATGTTCAATATTTTTCATTTTATAAAGTTTTGAAGTCCGACTAGTCATAATTCAAACATAGGTTTACGTTTGAAAACATAACTTGTTCTATATAAATCGAAATTCAATTTATTTATTTTTGTTAGAAAGAAGACATCAATACCAGGGGCATAGATATTTTTCAGAATTTTTTTGAATTAGTTTCTTATTTTTCCCAATGCGTTGAATAGAGAAGTTCATGTTCGGTGAAAAACCAATTTTTCATAAAATTAAAAAAACAAGAACATAATAAATTCAAAATATAACAAAATTATACTCGTTGGGAAGCTTACTTCGAGTACTACCATCTAATATTTTTGCATTATCAAGATTATTTCATTCGTGCTTTCAACCAGAGCTCCAAAGTCATTAATTCTTCAGAACTCTGAATTTTTTTGGGAGAAACCTTTAATTTGAAGGTTCGAATGAACACCAGTTCGAGTGAATTAGGTTTGCTCGAACCCAAAAGGGTTCGAGCGAACCCCCATTCGCTCGAACCAATGAGATCGATTTTGGCACGCACATTTTTGAAACGGACATGTTCGAGCAAACCCAACAATTTTTAACTGTCGGCTTTCGTTCGAACTCTGGTCGACGCGTCTTTTGTTTTTTTTTTCATTTGTAGAGTCATATAAATGTCCATAATTTTTTTCATTTTTTATCACACAAATGATTAAAATAATTCACATTTTTGGATGAGAGAAGACATTTGAAAATTATTTTGAAGGCAATAATTTGAAGGTTTTTTGTAAAAGCATGGGGAACAAGAAGAGAAGGCAAAATAAGACTTCAAGGAATTATTCTCCCGAAACGGAAGAAAGATATCGAGAACAAAGAAGACAAAGATATCATGATGCAAGTATGTATTTTTAATTTTATTTCTATTTAATTTAATATGTATTACGTATCAATTAATTAGAACTCAATATTTTTTATCTAATATTTTTTATGAAAATTAATTTAAAAAATCTTAATTAAATTAATTGGAAATAATAGGATTAAAAATAATTTTGTTTTAATTGGAAAGCATAATTAATTTGAGATAATACATGTGTATTTGCAAATTTCAAATTCCATCAACTTGCTTGTTGTGTAATTGCATTTTTCTCCTATATAATTAAGTTCATTTATAATAGATAAGACCTATTAAGTCATAAAATTAATAAGACCTATTATGTCATAATTTCTAGGTTCTAAATTATACATATTGAATATTTAATCTACATGTACAAGTAATTTCATGTGATAGGTCCTTTAATATCACACAATATATCTGTCTTAAGGGTAGTTAAGTATATTAATTGTGAAATGTTTTTTCAAATGTGGTCATATTGATTTTAATATGAGGTCACCTAAGTTATCGTATGCATGCATCAAAATATTTGTACTTTTAATTTTCAAGGTTGGAATTTCTAATTTATCAAAATTTTATTTTATGTGTTAAATTAGTGCTCAAAATTAGAGATTGAACTTTAATCCTAACCTGAGAACAAATTGAACTTTAAACCTAAACAGGTAATTTAATTAGAGTTATAACAATAAGGTCCTGAAAGTAATTAAATTTAATAAACCAAATTGAATGGGCTAATTTTAACATGTAAAGCTTTAAGCCAAATTCACCCCTATTCTTAATCCTAATTGAATAATCTCTGATTAATTCAAGAACCTTACACAAACGAGCTTAAATTATGTGCAGAATGGGCAAACGAACTTGTTGAAGAACATAATATAGTTGATGAACATAGGGAGGAGATTGTCCAAGTTGAACCAATGGAGACCTTTGAAGGAGAGGGGTCAGGCTCCTTACCTCCTACCACTGATATGGATGAGCATATTGTGGATCTAGCTAAACAGGTGAAGAGAAATATTTCTTATAAAAATTTAGATCATTTACTTGAAATGGATGTGGATGAGTTGAAACGTCTCAGTGAAGAACCTAGACATACTAAAAGGAGGTCAATGAATAAAAGTGGAAAAGAAATAATGTCTCATTTCAACAATCTTGATACTACACTAGAAAAAGCTCAATTGTTATCAATTGTACTTACTCATAAAGACTTAATAGATCCAATGAAATTGTTGGGTATAGATACAACAAGTCAAAAGAGGAAATCTTCTCAGCTACAAAAATCTATTGTTGATAATGTTAAGAAAGGTTTGGTGAACATTGGTAAAAAATCTCGAAAACTAGATAAGACCATTTCAAGAAGAGTGATGTTGACATCTTTAGTAAATGAAAGATTGCCTCAAAAAAGACAAATCTCTTCACTATCATCTGAGTTTGGTTTTAGTAGAAGGACAATATCTAAATATGTTAAAAGGAGAAAGATTTTGGATGATACTACCTCAGAAGGGAATTAGGCAATTATGTGTAGAGCTCCTTATTCTGATAGAATTGAAGATGTTGTTAGGAACTTTGTGACAAGTTTTTGGAATGATAATACTCACCCTTCATCAAATAGTAGAGATGTTATCAAGCAAAGGATTGGTCCTGATCGTTATGATCTCCATGTAAAACATTGGATAGACACAACAAAACATGAATTGTATGTATTGTTTACTAAAACAAACCCTCATATAAAGATTGGACAAACCATGTTTGAACGGTTAAGGCCATATTATGTGAAGTTAAACAAAGTTTTTGAAACTTGTTGTTGTCGTTATCACATCGAATTTGACTTGTACTATCAGGTGTTTTGAAAGATTAGAGAAGATAATGATGGTTATGAAAATGCTCCTCCTAAACGAACAAGTCAATTCATAGCATCCATCTTATGTGATAAATCAGATGATAATGCAACCGGTCAAATAAATTGCATAAGAGGAATTTGTGGAACATGCGGGGACTTGGCTAAATTGCCTTTGAGAGATGAAGATACTGACATGAGGAAGATGGTAAATTGCAAGAGTTACAAGTACAAAAAATTTGAAACAAAATTTGGAAAGGAATCTACAAGGCTAGATTATGTAGAAGAGGAAATACCTATTGGAACATTTATGGAAAATTTTCGTAAGTTGATAAAACCATACATATGCCATGGTTTTTTTGCCAAGTGGCAAGCAGAACAATTTAAAAGATTAAGAGACACTTTCCCACTTGGAACTATTCTATCTGTAGTTGACTTCACAGAGAGTTACTCTTTTGCACATCAAAAAGAGATTCAATCAGAGTATTACTTTTCAAAGCAAATCACTATTTTCGTGCATGTGTGTTATCGACATGCACAAATGAATTTGGATGGTGTTGATAGTACATTTGAAAATCATGTCATTAAGAAAGAGTACCACTTCTATATCAGTGATGATAAGGAGCATGACACACTTTTTGTACAACATTGCTTTAAGAAGTTTTTTGAATATTTGAAAGATAGAGGCATAACAATAGTTAAACATTTTGTTTGGTCTGATGGATGTGTGGCACAATTCAAATCTTCGAGGCCATTTTATGCACTATGTAGATATCATCGAAATGACAAAATACCACATGTTTGGATTTTTTTTGAGAGTGGTCATGGAAAGGGTGAACATGATGGTGCAGGAGCTTGTATCAAACGTGCTCTAAGAAAGCATCAATTAAAGTACACAGGAGAACGTATAGAAAATGCACATGATGTTGTTGAATGGTCTAAGAAACACTTTGAGCAACCTAATTATCCTGGGGAATCATCATCGAGAACATACAGGCCCATTCCATATAGAGTGTTTTGGGAGATAACCGGTACGTGTTCTCTTTTAGTATTTTATTTAATTTTTTTTAATTTAACAACTTGATCTACATGTACATGTTCTTGTACACATGTACATTTTGTAGATGTGGATAGAAAATCAATGCATGGATGCAAGAGTGTGGAGAGGACAAGATCTTTGCATTGTGTCATGAGTACAGATAATCACCCATGGACATTATACACTAGGGATTATTCATGTTTTTGTTCTAAATGCATTTTCAAAAACTATGTTGATTGCAAGAACCAAGAGCTTGGATATGTTAGTGAATGGAAAATGGTGCCACTAGATGTTTCTAACACATATGAGGATTCAAATGAGGATGAAAACTTTGAAGACATTCCTTTGATTTTTGGTGATTACGATCATATTTCAAGATTGATTAAAAAAGGTACATACGTGACGTACACATGTAAACATTTCCTTAAAATGACATATAACTTAGAATTTATTTAACTTGTGTCAAATTGCAGAAGATATTTTTGCAGTCATAGCCGAAGATGGAAATATAGAAGGTGTTAGTTATTATTTATTGCGTTGCACAGAAGAGAGAAAGAAGTTATCAAAATCTGAGATGAGTGATGGAATGTCATTTCCTACAGGTTTGAGTTCTAATTTGAATATGTACATGTACAAATCGCTTATGTGAAATTTTTTAATTTCTCACGTTTCTTATATACATGTACATGTAGGATCAGTTGTAGTACAAGGGACATATTTCAAACAAGTTAAAATTGTTCAACATGGGATTCATTTCACTGAATACCAAATTGACAACAAGGTATATCAGTATAGTCACTTGGTCATTGTTGTTGGCCTAATTCTTCAAACAGTTCCATGTCGAGGGCGGTCTCAAAAGTGGAGACTAGATAGTGAAGATCATGACAAAATATTAAGTGTTATTGAAGAGTGTTGTGAACCACTTGATGTGGTATGAACTATATATACATTTAGTAATCCAAAGTACACATGTGGTTCAGCCCACATGAATTGAATTTTAATGTAAGTTCAAGATAAATTCTAGATCTCAAGTAACTTGAACATTTGAAACTAAAGGATAAATATTTTTTAAGTTTATTTATACATTATATCAAATTAGGATGTATTTAAATGTGCATGTTTAATTGTATGTAATTGTATTTATATTTAATTAAACAATGCATATTTAAATTAGAATGTAATATGTACATTTGTAAAATTGATATTTAATATGGAATTAGGACATGTACATGTTGTGAACTATTTAACTACAATATACATACCTAGAAGCTCACATACCTACAATATGCATACCTATGTAATATACATACCATGTGAACTATTCAATACATGACCTATTAAGTTTAGCTTGTTCATTTCATACATACTCTTTTGTTTGAAAATCTTGAAACATGTATAATCATACATACTCTTTTGTTTGAAAATCATTTCATGTATTTAAATCTAATCTAATCAAACACGTATAAATCTAATACAATCAAGATAAATTCTAGATCTCAAGTAACTTGAACATTTGAAACTAAAGGATAAATATTTTTTAAGTTTATTTATACATTATATCAAATTAGGATGTATTTAAATGTGCATGTTTAATTGTATGTAATTGTATTTGTATTTAACTAAAAAATGCATATTTAAATTAGAATGTAATATGTACATTTGTAAAATTGATATTTAATATGGAATTAAGACATGTACGTGTTGTGAACTATTTAACTACAATATACATACCTAGAAGCTCACATACTTACAATATACATACCTATGTAATATACATACCTTGTGAACTATTCAATACATGACCTATTAAGTTTAGTTTGTTCATTTCATACATACTCTTTTGTTTGAAAATCTTGAAACATGTATAATCATACATAATCTTTTGTTTGAAAATCAAACATGTATTTAAATCTAATCTAATCAAACATGTATAAATCTAATATAATCAAACATGTATAATCTAATCAAACACAAACCAGGTATAAAGTATAATCTAGAGTCTAAACTTCATTGTACATGCATGAAATATACAATCTAATCAAACATGTATTTAAATCTAATTTAATCAAACATCATGTATAAATCTAGAATATAATCAAACATGTATAAATCTAATATAATCAAACATGTATAAAACTTATAAAGTATAATCTAGAGTCTAAACTCCATGTATAAAGTATAATCTAGAGTCAAACACAAACCAGGTATAAAGTATAATCTAGAGTCTAAACTCCATGTATAAAGTATAAAGCATAATCTAGAGTCAAACACAAACCAGGTATAGAGTATAATCTAGAGTCTAAACTCCATGTACGTGCATGAATATATATAATATGAAAGTATATAAAAAGATAAATGTAAATGAGCTATAAAGTCTGGACCAAATCAACAAGGATCATGTCGGCTACGAACTGAGCGACCATCTGAGGGGGAGTCCTGCAAAAGTAGAATTTATTTAAATATTAAATATAATATATCTATCTCTCTAGATGTGCATGTACATCAAATCCAAGTAGAGTTAAATAAAAATTTAAATATAAATTGTAACGTGCATGTACATACATACATGTACATATATGTACCAAAAACCATAACTAACCTGTACACTAACAGCATCTAAAGGATCTCTCCTACGCACATGTTCAGAGCTCAAGGAAGGAGTGACATGAGCTAACTGTCAATTTAAGGATTAGTCCACAATCAATTTAGATGATCTACAAATTAAAACTTAGAACTCTAGATTATTTATTAAACATGATCTATATATATAGATTTATCAGGTACAAATTTGCAACATGTATACATATCTTCTAAAAATTTAAACGCACATGTACATGTACATACCTATGTATCACCTGGAGTAGGCTGTATAGTCTGATCCTATCTCGTGATCATATCAACAACATCACTCATGCCTGCATATCTCTCTCTAGCTGTACGTATCACTGAGGAGTGCAAGGGGCTAACTAGATGAGTGGGCATCGTGGATGAAGTGTCTGACTGTAGTAGCATGTCCATAAATCTAGTATGGCTCAAATCTCTCAGCTGATCCTCAAATGAGTCCAAACCCTCATTTGTGATATGTACCTGATCAGCTCGTATCTCCTCCTCAAATGAATCCAACTGGCCCTCATTTGTGATATGGAGCTGATCAGCTCGTAGCTCCAACTCTGTAGCAACAGAGTGATCTGTAGGTGGGTCAGTGCCTGGAGCATGCGTAAAGTGATGAGAATGTTGTGACTGCCTCGGGGTATGCATTGATGCCGTTGTAGCCTAACCATCTCTGAGAATCTCCTCTCTAACATCACCAATGGTATCCCAAGTCAAGATGAAATAAATCTATAAGCATGTAGTAGGTCCTTGGCTAAATACTGCGACATCTGTACATGTCTACTACCTCTGACTATAGCTGCTACCTCATCTGGGGAGGGGATGCCAGCAAAAATATACTGATCATCTGAATCTGAAGCCCCCCATGACTAGAAGATGCATGATCTATGGATGATCGCGAACGTGGTCGACTCATCATATATTTGCCCACCCTGTCAGAAGATATGGTGGCTGTTGTTGATGCAATCTATCCAATCCTATCAATTGCTTCTCTCTGAGAAGCAATCACAACGTGATCCGCTATGGGTGCCATGGCTGGGACTACTGCAGGAAATCTCTGGCCAACAAGGTCCCTATGTCTAGGCAGAGCTTTATCATGCCTACGATATGCATCTCTATCAGCAATCCTACCCCTCCCCTGTCCATAATATCCTGGAATATCAAGGTAGTTTGGTTTTATCTGACAATGAACCTCAGCAAATACCTATTGTGCAAAGTATAATGGAATCTGGTCATTATTAGGATAACGACCATGGGGTGCTAAGAATCATGGGTAAATCAGTGATGCAACCTATGGGTCGATACATCTGGTAACCTGATATCCCCTCCCCTTACTCTTCTCCTGATATTGTGGGAAGCATCTCTCTTTGATGGTCTCCTTCGAGACCACCCCCACCACATCAGCAAAAGAATGAGGACCCCTCACCTCACTCCTTAACTGTCTATATATATCCTCTATAACCTTAGGTGAGAATGAGGTATGATATACTAAGCGGTCCCTCAATGTCCGCAAACTATCAAAAATGGACATGCACGTACTCTTGTACATGCCATCAGTACGAGGGTCATCTAGTATGGCCCTCAACCTATGCAACTCCTGATCACTATAATGAAAAAAAGTAGCAATGTCGGGCAAGGGGGGATCCTGCTATGGAGGATCCTGCTATGGCGGCTCCTGATGTGGAGCTTGCGCAGGTGGATCCTGATGTGGAGCTTGCGCAGGTGGATCCTGATCAGGAGCCTGCAAAGGTGGATCCTGATCAGGAGCCTGTGAAGGTATATCCTGGGATGCCATCTATCTAGGTACATGTCATAAAGTTAAAATAAATACGTAAGCAGAGAGAGAGAGAGATAATTTTCATGAGAGAGAGAGAGAGAGATTATATACATATAAATCTTCATGAGAGAGAGATCATTTTCATTTTCAAAAAATACATGTAAAAATTTCAAATATTTTAGTGAGAGAGAGAGAGAGAACATATATTTCAGATCTAGAGATAACATATATTTCAGAGAGATAGAGAGATCTAACACGTGTACATATTTAAATCTTTGACATACATAAAAAATTCAAGAATAGAGAGATCTAACATGTCATATGTTAAAACATTATATTATCCTAAGGGGAATGTCATATGTACAGTAGGATGTTATAAGGGGTCATATGTGACCCCTTAGGACAACATACGACCCCTTAAGACACTATGTGATGGACTAAGGGGTATGTCATTCACACTAGGATTTTATAAGGGGTCATATGCGGTTCTAAGGGGTCATGCATATGTTATAACACATGCATGACCTCTCAGGACCACATATGACCCCTTATGACACTATGTGATCCTAAGGGGAATGTCATATGTATAGTAGGATGTTATAAGGGGTCATATGTGACCTACTAAGGGGTCACACATGTGTTAATGCATGCATGAGCCCTTAGGACCACATATGACCCCTTAGGACACATAGGAAATGTCATATGTATAGTAGGATGTTATAAGGGGTCATATGTGACCTACTATGGGGTCACACATGTGTTAATGCATGCGTGACCCCTTAGGACAACATACGACCCTTTAAGACACTATGTGATGGACTAAGAGGTATGTCGTTCACACTAGGATTCTATAAGGGGTCATATGTGGTTCTAACCACATATGACCCCTTAGGACACTATATGATCCTAAGGGGAATGGCATATGTACAGTAGGATGTTATAAGGGGTCATATGTGACCTACTAAGAGGTCACGCATGTGTTAATGCATGCGTGACCCCTTAGGACAACATACGACCCCTTAAGACACTATGTGATGGACTAAGGGGTATGTCATTCATAGTAGGATTTTATAAGGGGTCATATATGGTTCTAAGGGGTCATGCATATGTTATAAGACATGCATGACCCCTCAAGACCACATATGAGCCCTTATGACACTATGTGGTCCTAAGGGGAATGTCATATGTACAGTAGGATGTTATAAGGGGTCATATGTGACCTACTAAGGGGTCACGCATGTGTTAATGCATGCGTGACCCCTTAGGACAACATACGACCCCTTAGGACACTATGTGATGGACTAAGGGGTATGTCATTCACAGTAGGATTTTATAAGGGGTCATATGCGGTTCTAAGGGGTCATGCATATGTTATAAGACATGCATGACCCCTCAAGACCACATATGACCCCTTATGACACTATGTGATCCTAAGGGGAATGTCATATGTATAGTAGGATGTTATAAGGGGTCCTATGTGACCTACTAAGGGGTCACGCATGTGTTAATGCATGCGTGACCCCTTAGGACCACATACGACCCCTTAAGACGCTATGTGATGGACTAAGGGGTATGTCGTTCACACTAGGATTTTATAAAGGGTCATATATGCAGTTGTAATGGGTCACGCATTTGTTAAGACACTATTTGATGGACTAAGGGGTATGTCGTTCAGGGATAACTTTAAGAAACCCCCCCCCCAGGCAACTGTGTAAAATCCTAGCAAATCAGACATTATTTTCGGGGGGAAATTTTCATATCGATGGCGAAATTTGTTTTTTAAATGACGAAAAAATTATTTTGTATTGGCGAATTTTTTTCTAGTGTGCGAAAATGCCATAAATTTCTGGTGAATAATACCTTGTTCTATGGGGAAAATATTTATTGTGGGAAGCGAATAATTATTGTTAAAAGGAACAAATATATAATGTATGAGCGAAAATTTTTACTCCGAAGGAAAAATTATTTAAATGTATTGGTGATTTTTATCCACCACTTGAAAATTATTTAAATGTATTGGCGAATATTTTGTTATTTATGGTATAATATATAATTCATTGCCATTAATAGACAAGGCACTTTACATCACATCAATACATCACATCACATAATACATTGAGTCCGGACTCTGCATGATGTATCAATAAGTGCGGCCTCTTTGACACATAAAGGGTGACACATACCTAAAATCTATCAATGATTTTAAACCATTCAATGATCGTATATCAATCTCTAAAGTTTTATTTCGGCCCAATTTTCTGAAGAGAACATAGCTCACCAGAAAGTGCCCAGAATGGAATTGGATTCAATAGACACGTATCAAATGTCACGAATCACGATCCATAATTTTATTCATTTAATATATATCTTTTCACTTACGGCAATCCACTCTGTCCCCACGACTTCCAATGTGATACTTGCCAATTTGGTACTAGTTCATAGTTGTTTCCAATTTCGCACACTCGTGCATTTATGGGAAAGATTTGCAGAGATACAAAAGATTTAAAAAATTTTATAGCAGTTAATACTGTTAAAGAAGTAATTATTACAATCAAGAGCTTCAACAATTTATATACGATCTCTGCTTCTTTCTTCTTCAATTAGCCTTTGCCATTTAGTAGATAAATCATCAGAGCTCACAGTATTTTAGGTTTATAGGCTCACTGCTCAGTGCTCAGGTTGTTTAATTTGTTAATCTATTTTCTCAAGATGGACACTCCCATCCGCTTGAGAAGCATTTCTGCAGAGGACCAGAGGGCCTTTCTAGGCTCTGTTAGAGACCCAACCCTCCAATCAGTCTACAAGGAGGTTGGGTCGTTCACCAATGAAGTTGCGTGGATGGTGTTGGGCAGAGAATTTCTGTGAAACGAAAATAGGTACCATGTTAACACGGACATTACATCCCGCTTCTTAGCATCTCTTCTGGACTTGGAAGGAGACAAGGTGGATATGCTGATGCTGTTGAGGAAGGTTTTTAAGGAAGACTTCCTTGGAGATGACATTACTCTTGTCATTCTTGCAGAAGTAGGGGTGGGGATCCCTTGGGCGAGTGATTTATCCAAGCTTCTCCTCCCTGACCAAACACTGCCAGTGGCTAGGCAACCGTTTCTCCTAAACCTGAATGCGGAGCAGCTGATGCGTCATAGAAAATGGGCACGGATTGGCAAGGACTTCCTCCAAAAATGGTTCCTCCTGGACAACTTTCCAAACTACATGTGGCTTGAAGAATTCTCTTAGCTTATGCTGTCTGAAGAATTCTTCATGGAAGGAGGGCCAGATTCATAGGGAAAAATTGTAAACAATTCCACTACCTGTAGTTTTTTTTTCCTATTTCCTTAAACCCTAACAGGCTGAGTGCCAGAGGCTCACTCATTTTGGCTTTTAAGTTGTTGGGGGACTCAAGTCTCTAACAAAAAAATTGTAAATTTCAAAAGCATAAATAATTTAATGATAATTTTTCAAATTCCAGTTTGTTTCACTTTGCCTCTTACATCCTTAGGATATAAAAATGCTTTCTATAATTCTATTTCATTTTTATTAATTAATTTCTTTCAAATGCTTTTTGTATATGAGCTACCGGCTACGTTATTTCAATTATTTGTTAAACAATGGAAATAAATTTAATACCGTGATCTTTTTATGTAATGCTATAAAATAAAATAAAAATCGTTCCATTAATTATTTGTACATTGATTATGGTTGATTATAATTTTATAAATATATACTATTACTATATAGTCATTCAAAATACAAAATTTCAAAAGTTGCAAGATACAAAAGTTTATCGATCAAGGTTTTTTCATTCAATTAATTGAAACGTTTCAAGATACAAAATTTGTCCACAGCTTATAGCAAGCAGACAAAAAAACTAGTTCATTGCCGATAGGCCACTCACTCGGTCTCACTATCCCCCTGGTCCTCCCATTCCTTTCCCTCCTCAGAGGTCGATGCTTTGGCTTTCCCTTTTGCCGCTTCAGCTTTCATTTTTGGAATGCAGTTTAGGAACCCGAAGTCGGGGTCGCCCTCCAAGCTTGCTAGTAGCTGTATGGCCCTTCCTTCTTCAGCCTTATCTCTCAATACCCTACCAACCTCCATCCTTGCCACCACATGCAAAGCATTCAGGACTTCATCCACCCTCATTAATTTAACAAAGAGTTTCATCGCTTCCCACCCCACTCGGGCTCGTTCACGAAACTGGTATTTGATTTCATCCTCTGGGCCATGAATAAAAGGAAGCAATTTCTTCTGGTCATCCCCTTCCATAATTCGAATGCCAACTCCCGGTACCACCCACTCCAAGATTGAATCCAGGTTAATCAAAAACTCCCCATCAATCAATTTGACCAATGTGAGTTTTACCTTTTCCAACTCTGGTTCGAATTCACAGGCCCACGCCATAATCAGAGAGTAAACCTCCATGTTAGTTCGATACCGGTGACTAATATGTGCCACCTCCTCCACAAGCATCAGTCGAGCTGCTGCCCACAACTTCTCCTCCTTAAACCTAAATAGTCCTTGCATTCGTTTATCAGATACTTTGCCCAAAAAGGGCACCAACTTCTTGTCTGTTCGAAGTGTGAAATTGGCCTCCATTGTCTTACAGAAGGTATGATTCTATGAACTACGAGCTATAGATTTGTTCTGCACTTGCAGCTGCTTCAAAGCAAAAAGTGGTACACAGATGAAAAGGTAAAAAAATCTGCCTCCATCTTAACTCTTATAGGCCAGGTAATGAATGTGCACAATAAGACATTAATGCCATGAGATCACGAAAAAGATTTCCTGCCATCCTCCCCTTCCTCCTTTCATGTGGCATGCCGTAGACAACTCCTTGTGCAACAATTAATCGCCACCTTGGCATTTGTACTTTCCAAATTTTCTCGCCTTAACAGGTTGAGGACTGCAGTTGCACATTTTTTTCAATTAATAGACTAAATTTATGTTGAAATTTTATATATATTTTTTAACTATTTTTGAAAATGATATATCATAAACATATTTTCAAAGAATTTTGTTAAACGTTAAATTAATATTTTAGATTTAATATTGAATGTTTTCTTTTTAATATTAAACTTTTACCTTTCAAATTGCAGATCAAAATTTATATTTTTATTTAGTTATTTGTTTTATTCTAGAAACTAAGTTTCATGTTTAATACTATTTTTGAATTTAAAATTTTTACAAATAATATTAACATTATTTTTAATAGTTATCTCAAACTATTGTCCAATGCCCGGAATTGAACATTTTAAATTTAATTAAATAGAATTAAGTGAAAGTCTATACTTAATACTTATAGTCTATGACTCTCTAGACTATAAATCTCTTTTTCGGGAGGAATTTTAAAATGATTTAGTAGACTTTAAAAATAGACTAGAAAAGTAACGAGTATGGTGACGTGCCAGAAAAAATGGTAGAAGTCGTGGGACCCACTTCATCAAAAAATAGGTACCATCGACCGTTGGATGAACAAAGATCAACGGCTAGGGTGGATTTCGGCCCGAATGTGGGAAGCGAACACCTTTCTGAGAACTTCGCCCGGAATTGGACATTTTAAATTTAATTAAATATAATTAATTCTAAAAATCTCTTTTTTGGGCGGAATTTTAAAATGATTAAATAGACTAAAAATCAAACCGGAAAAGTGACGAGAGTATGGTGACGTGCCAAAAAAATGGCAGAAGTAATGGGACCCACTACATCTTAAAACAGGTAAGATCGACCCGCGACCGTTGGATGAACAAAGATCAACGGCTAGGGTGGATTTCGGCCCAAATGTGGGAAGTGAACACATTTGGGAGAACTTCGCCCGGAATTGGACATTTTAAATGTAATTAAATACAATTAAGTCTATAAAGCTTTTTTTTGGGCGGAGGTTTAAAATGATTAAATAGACTAAAAATCAAACCGGAAAAGTGACATGAGTATGGTGACGTGCCTGAAAACTAGCAGAAGTGATGGGATCCATGACAACTGACAACAAGTACTATCATCCGTTGGATGAGAAAAGATCAACAGCTTAGGGTGGATTTCGGCCCGAATGTGGGAAGTGAACACATTTGGGAGAACGTCGCCCAGAATTGAAACATTTTAAATTTAATTAAATTTAAGTAAGACTGTAAAGCACTTTTTCGGACGGAAGTTTAAAATTATTAAATAGACTTAAAAAACTCACCCGTAAAGTCACAACAGGTACCTTGGTCCCTCATCCGTTGGATGAGAAAAGATCAATGACTTAGGGTGGATTTCGGCCTGAATGTGGGAAGTGAACACATTTGGGAGAACTTCGCCTGAAATTGAATGTATTACATTTAATGTCCTTAGAAATTCAGAATTTATACTGAAGTATTGAATGTTTTGTCCTTTGGCATCAAATAATTAATAATAATTAATAAAATTACAACATGATTCTTAATGTCCTCAGAATTTATACTGAAGTAATGAATGTTTTGTCCTTCGGCATCGAATAGTTATTAATAGTAATTAATAAAATTACAACATGATTCTTGATATTTTGCCCTTTAGGTTTTACTTTTCTACTTTTTAGAGTTTTCAAAATAAGAGACTCATAAATCATAACCGTCTTTCATTTCTTGGATAAACCTGTAAATCGAGGGAGATTCAGAAACAGCTACTAGATTGAGGAATGCAAGTTGCAATAGAGACTGTCTGCACCAATCTAGTGAAATAGAAATTCCAATTTCTGGGTAAAATCTAGAACACCTACATCCCACCTTTTTTGCTTTTGGTAATCGTGTGGTCCAATTTGAGGGTTAGCATTTTCAGGTTTTTATCTAGCTGCCTAGCATTATTTTGAATTATTAACAATAATAGTGATGGGGAAAACGGGAAGCAGTAGTTCAACAAGAAGCCAAGTGAAAAACAAAATGTACCTAACCAAACTGGTTAAAACACCAGGTTTCACTGATGAATACCATGATATTTATGACTCTGCTATCCATGGTGAAAAGTGTATCATAGATATTAGATATACATTGTCTAGTAAGGCGGCAGATGCATCCAGGGCAAAATTTTCTATTTTCAACCCAATGTTACAAAAAATAACAAATAAAATCACATCGTGGGATGTTGGATTGGGAAGCATGGTGTTACCTAAAGTATTCCCTTGCCCTGATTTTGTCATGGTCTGCGCCGAAAATTATGATGAAGATAAAAAAGCAATTGTCAATAAAAATACAAAAGAGGAAATTCTATCCATAAACGAAGGAGAATTTGCTCGTTTGTTGAACCTAGAATTTGAAGCCCAAAATTCAAACATCCAAATTGACCTTGAAAAGCAGGCAGGGAATTATGAGAGTCTCGATCCAAGTCGCAGAGATTCATTTATCAAAGGTCTAATAAAGATTGGTACTGGTATTGTGTTGGATCAGAATCATAAGCCTCCTTATGATTCTAAAATTTTTGTTCCATGGGTTGAGGACAGTATTTCCTTGCTGTCGTTTTTCCTGGGATTGGAAAATGATAGGGAAGTGGGTGCAAGCCTTCTTGAAATGATTTATAATATCCATTGTGCAAGTCAGCCAGTAAGATATAATTTTATTGATCACATTGTAAAATCCATGCAAAAACAATTACTTATGATCAAAAAAGGTTCCTGTAAGACATTTAGGTTCTCATCCTACTTGTGCTATCTCCTTCTATCCAAGTATCGTGCAATATTTGAGACCAACAAGCTTCAAATTGTGAGCTATAAGATTGATGAGAAGACTGGGAAGAGAATAGACTGTCCAATATATGATTGGAGCCCAAAGATAAGGATGCATGATAACAAAAAGAACTACAACCATTTTGTAGACTTCTTTTTGGCACCAATGTATAATGAAATTACAAGCACTCCAATACCTAGGTTGCCTATGTCTTGTAGAGATCGCATTCAACTCGGAAGTCAAATAGAATTGGCTTACTGGTTCTTCATGGAAGAATTCACTGTGTTAAGGTTTTACAGATCGGTAGTAAAACCATACAGACTTCCAATACATGTGACAGAGAGGGTATTTGCATTAGAGTATGTACGGCAATTGGAGAGCACGGATAGGCACTTCCATGGTCAACAAAAGAAGAGCATATTTCCTTCCTTGCCTTTCTCATGTGGAGGGTTCACATTTGAGAGAAAAGCATTCATTGTGGCACATGATTTCTTGACAGTTTTTAACTTTGGTGACGAGGGTCTCTGGCAGTATGATCCAATCGGTGTAGTTCAAGCAAGGCTTAAGAAAAATGGGAACTGTTCAGCATTATGTCAACATGAAAGTAAACCATTGCTAGAAAAGCTTAGAAACAAGGACTCTTGGGATGAGGTTAAAAAAGAGATGGAGAAAATTGCAGCTGACAATAACATTTCAAATGAAGAAATTTCATCACAAATTATGGAGGGCCAGGGCAATGAGGGCATCCAAAATAGGAGGTTCTACAATTTCTACATAAAATCTACTAATCCATCTAAGAAAACTATTCCCAAATCAATTCTGCACGAATGTAAAGAGAATTGCTAGACTCAAACCAAAATAAATGATTTTTGGACTATGAGGAGGAATCTCGGTGAACCAAAGACAAGTGCAGAATTTGAGAGCATCGACGAGGATGCAGAGTTTAGCAAATTGTGGGATATGGAGCATGGTGGGACTGAAGGTGATGATGATGAGCATGAGGTTGTCATTGAGCCCCCTCCAACAACTACTATAGTGCCTAAAATATTAGGTGGAGTTAGTGAGTCCATGAAAGACAAATATAGCAAAGGGGCAAACCTTGTGGAAAAAATGGGTTTTGAAGGTGGTGGTCTAGGTCCTAGAGGAGAGGGCATTTGGTATCCACTTCAGGTACAACTTCCATCACAGTCAAAATCAAAAGGTCCTTATAAACCAGTCATTGGACTTGATTCTTCAAATTCATCAGGGATGGGTACTACTCATTACCCTAAGGGTCCACCTACATTTGTTTCTGGTTCAAATCCACAACCACCACCACATCATGGTATTCCCATTGGTGGTGAATCAAGTGCCACTGCCACTGGTGGGGAATCTGGGGATAGTATTCCTATTATTGTTCAGTCAAGTGCCGCTGTGATTGGTGGGTCAAAACCAAAAGGTCCTTATAAACCAGTCATTGGACTTGATTTTTCAGATTCGTCACCGATAGGTACTACTCATTACCCTCAGAATCCACCTACATTTGTTTCAGGTTCAAATCCACAACCACCACCACATCATGGTATTCCCATTGGTGGTGAATCAAGTGCCACTTCCACTTGTGGGGAATCTGGGGATAGTATTCCTATTATTGTTCAGTCAAGTGCCACTATGATTGGTGATGTTGGCATGGGTACTACTACTGATACTAGTTGTCTTGGTGTTGGACAAGGGCAAAAACAAAATATCTCTCGCAAGAGGCCACTAGAGGTAGATACTCAATCTCATACTATTGAGAATCCTATATCAAGTGCCACTAACACTACAAATCAATCATTTGCAGCTTCAGATCACACACCTCAAAAGACTATGAAAACTACACATGAAAGTGTCAGTGGGAGTGGGACAGCATCAGGAACTATTGTTGGTAATCCTAATCCTGGTCAAGCATTAGTTAAAACCATAGGAATAAGTGGAACTGGAGCCTATGTTATTCCTATGTCACCTTTGAAACATTCAATTGCTTCAGCAAGCCCAGATTTTCAATTTCATGATTACTATGAAAAATATGAACACACAACAAAAACAAATAAAGAAAAAAAGAAAGCATTTCATAGGAATTCTGTGTCTGAAGTTGTAAATGAACAACCTGCAAGGAACAGGGTATTTCCAACATATGACCCACAGAAAGATATGATGGAGTTCATGGTTGTTATGCCCCTGGACACATCTAAAGATAAAAATCCACCACACAATTAGATAGATCCCTCTCAATTTCAAGTTAGCACCCTCCAAATGGATTTTTCCAAAGTACATAATGTGGACAAAATTAGTGTGTCAAAAAGGACTAACGAAGTGGTCTACACTTCACTGCTAAAGGTGGAGAGAGAAAAAAATAAACTGGAGAAACAAATAGAAAAGTTACAGGCAGACCTGGAAAATGAAAAATCAAGGAGGAAAGCAGTAGATAGCAAGTGCAGTGAATTATAGAAAAGGATAAAAAATTCGGGCTCTACAGTAGAAATTGCAGAGCAGGACAAGAAGGATGCAGAATTGAACGACCTGATAGAAAAACTGGCTAAAAGCAGTAAACAAATTGTTAAGGAAAAAGCCAGTTTTCAAAAATTATACAGAAGTTATGAGTCTACTGCTGCCGAAATGAAAAAATTACAGGACCTATTGGATCATGGGAAGGAAAAAGAAAAACATTTGCAAGAGGAAGTAGAGGAAGAAAGAAAAAAATGTGCACAAATGAAAGAAGACTTGCACAATGCAAATGATAAAATAAAAACTTTGGATGATAGATTCAAAGATAATATGAAAAATACAACGAAGTATATACAAGAAAACATTTGGCGGGAAATAATGCAGAGTGAGAAGTTGTGTGAATGGTTTCAATTGACTGAAAGTATGAGACAAATTTTTATAAAAATCAAACGGCACTATAAGAAGAGCACACATGTTTATTCAAAAGAGGAAATGGCAAAAAAGATTCTGAAAGTAGTCTACAGTTCCAGTGATAGCTACTTGGCATCTAAGGGAATTAAGAGCCGCATTGATGCCACAGTTAAGACATCATCTATCATTCAAAAATGCCAGAAGCTAAGGGAAACATCAGAAGTTATGGACAGTTGTGGACAAAAGATAATGAAGCTGCAAGAAAAGAAAAATAATTTGATTAAACTTGGTTTGCCTAAGCCTGTTGACACAGAAAATAAATTCATTGGAGAAGAAGCTTACAAAGAAATCATGGAGAAAAAAATGAAGTCTGATTTAGACTTGCTTCCAAAGGACATAACTCCCAAAAGCTTTCTGGAATTCATCCAACCATTTACAACTCTAAATTCACCATTGGATGAAACAGTGATGTCAAGTAAATCTTCTAAATATGGAATGTTGATGAAGTTGGAGTTGACTTTCCATAGTTTACAGAATATTGACCTTCCATCAGACGAAGAGTGGAGCACCCTACAAAAACTGGCACAGAATTCTTAAGAATCATAGTATGTATTGCACAATTTTCTTCTTTTATTCTTAATTTCAAGGTTTTTTTTTTTCCTGTTTGCTATTTTGCTAATCCAGCCTATGAATCTAATTTATGAATAGGAAAAAAACAGCACTCGCTATTGCTATTTTGCTAATCCAGCCTATGTATCTATGATGCACACTGCAAAACTTCAGCCAGTAAATTTGTATTCTCAAATTCTCCCTTGCTTTAACATTTATGCATTTCTCTATTTCTGATTAGTAGGTTTTAGGCACTCCTATAGCTAGTATCTATGTTTAATTTGTCATGACTCATGGCGTGAATTAATATTTAATTTTGAACTCTATTTTTTGAACAGGAGACATCAAACATGTAGCAGATGTTAAATTGCTAATACGGCCTGTGATGGCCATATAAATATGTGCTGAGTTTGTGATTTTGATGTTCAGTGTTCACATGTTGCAAACTTGCAATTCGACCTGAAGCTGTTGTTGCTCCCTTATTTCTATAAAAGGGAATTCAGGGTCATTTGCAATTTTGCAAAGGGTTCTGAAACTTTGTATTCACTTTTGCATGGACATTGGAGAATCACACAGGAGTTGTTGTTGCTCTCTTGTTTCTATAAAAGGGAATTCAGGGTCATTTGCAAAGGGTTCTGAAACTTTGTATTCACTTTTGCAATTGGCATGTAGAATCACACAGATTGGTGTATTACTATTGAATGAAATGTATCATATGGCTATATTTTGAAAGAATTAATGAAAATCTAAGTTCTCGACATGTGTATTACTATTGAATGAAATTTATCATATGGTTCTGAAATATATCACATAGATTTGAGACTCAAACATGTATAAATAAACAATAAACATCTCTGTATCAATAAACACATTATGGTTTTTTTTTATTATGCTATTTTAAATCTGGAAATAGAAAGTTGAAAAATAAAATTACAAATCAATATTAAATTCTAATTGCAAAAAGTAATATGCTTTTGTAATATGAATGATGAGACACAGTAATAAGATTAATAAATACCAATCTCTTACAGTTGCCATTCATCCTCATCAAATTCAGTGCTTTCTTGATTCTCGTCTGTGGTTTCTTTACTCTGAGACTGTGTCTGCATATCTTTGTCGAACAGCATCTCAATGCTACCAGTAGGTCCACTAGTCCCACTGGCACTTTGGTTTGAAGTGTTTCCCAAACCTCTTCTTTCACATTTGGACCTCCAGATTTGTAGTGCCCTATCGTAAGGAAAAGTGTGGACATCATACCTAGATGTATAGAGCCTCAAGCAATTTTCCAAATTTTTGTCTAGTTTGTTTCTTAGCTTTGATTTTAGGAACCCCAAAGCACTGAAAACTCTCTCATCTTCCACCAAACCCAATATCATGGTAAGACATAAATCAGCAAGCTTCACATATTCTGGCATTGAATCATGCAAGGATGCATTCTCAGCTATATATTTCCAAACCCTTGTTACTGATCCCTCTTCGTGAGGGTTCTCCATTTTGGCATATTGTTGTTTCATAGTGTATGCAAAATGAGATGATTGCTCTTGAAGATGAGTTTCATCTAATATTCCATTTATAGTTACTCCATTCAATTCTCTGGATGTGCAAAATTGTTTTATCAAAGTCAGTAGCTTAATTCGAAAATCAGATGCACTGTTGAGGCTCCAATAATGAGGAAACACAATAGACATGGCTTCGAGTAGGTTGTCAAGAGGGAATCTGCTTCTAATTTCTGAGGAAAGATCATATGCAATTTTCTTCACAGAAGTAGTTACAGTCTCAACAATCTTGTCGAAATCTTCCTTTGTAACTCTTGCTAGTTTCTTCCTGGGGCGCTTTCCTGGTTCCTCGGGGTCAACCATGGCATAGAAGTGCATTGGTATCTCAACTCCCCATACATTGGCACATACCTCCCCATCTACACTGATTTGTAAAAAGTTATTAGGATTGTTCAAATCTGTGAGTGTCTGCCACTTAACAAATTTTTCATCAAATAGTTTTGGTTCATTTCGATAGAGATTGTCGAGGGTCATGCATGTCATCTTATGCAGCGTAGCATATTCTACAATATACAGAGCTCTTTTTTGGGCAGCCTTCATAATATTCCTCATTTCCTCTAGCATGGGGAGAAGAGCTGCTAAAGTTAAGAGTGTCTCTAAATTACTTAACCTGCCAAGAAGTTCAGGAAATTTCGGTTGATCTGATTCGTCGCGAGTTGTGTGAAATAGTCCAATCAAGGATGGATATTCTGAAAACACTCAATGCGCTGGACCATCCAAAGAGATCCATCTGGTATCATTATCCTTGAGAATCTTGTTCCCATCAGTTAATCCATAAGCAAAGTGTTGAAATTCCATAAATCGCTTGGGACTTCGACAGAAGTGTGAGTAGAGCTCTCTGATTAAAATTTCAATTCTTTTAACCGAAGCAAACTTGCTCACAATTCCAAAAGCTAGATTCATTCTGTGAGCCATGCAGTGAATTGCAGTAATGTACGGTGCAAATGAAGTTTCAATCTTTGTATAAAGACCGTTCCTGTGACCTTGCATTACTGAAGCTCCATCTACTCCAACACAAACCAATTTTTTGGCTACCGTCATGTCATCCATACCTCCATATTCAATTAAACTTCTCTTTACTAGTTGAAATAAATTTTCTGTTGTCGCACTCTCCTTCATTTTAGCAACAGATAGTAGATGAGGTTGGCAGATATGATTCTCTACAGTATAAACATGCATGCATACCCATGAAGTATTGTCTACTGCCGTAACTTCATCTAAAGAAAATGCAATGAAGTTTGACTCTCTTATTTTTCCTGTACATCTTCTATTTCAACCTCAGCAAGACAACTTGCCCATTCCCATCCACTGTTTACTGACCAGTGTCTATTAGGATAGTTAGGAACTTTCAAAAAGTGTAATAAACCACTAGTTGATGGGAAATCTGTCATAGCATGCCCTCTGCTCAAAATATGGAAAACAATGCTTAACTGAAAAACTTTTCCCAGTTGTTCTATTTGCATTGCTTTTCCAAAAATAACTTTAATAGAACCTTTAACTTCAGCAGGCTTCGTCTATAATTTCTCATGAAAATAATACTCTTCGGCATTCCTCACATGCTTACATCCATTCTTTGTTTTCCATCTTATCACTGATTTTTCAACCCCGTCTATCATTTGTTTTTCATAAACTTTACCCATATGCTTTTCTATGGTGTCAAATTTTAGCTGCAACCTAATTTCCTTTTTCCAAGTGCAAATCTTACACCTGTATTCTATTAGAGGCTCGCCTTCAATTGGATTCTCCACTGGTTCAATGAATGGATACTTCGATGCCCAATCAATTTGAAAATTCCTGACTGACATATCCCACTCTCGATCCTTTTTTGATTGTGGTTCACCGTTTTTTGATATGGCTTTTCTTTTCCCCTTCCGTGCATTATCATCAATGGAATTATCACCCAAGTCGATTATATCATTCCGGCTAACTTGGGTATCTACCAGATAATCTTCTTCAAGATCATCCTGATCTGAGATATCAGGTTCGCCGCCACCTTCAACATGCGGTGCAGGTGGTGAATTTTGTACTTGTACTTGTGATGATGTACCTTCCTGATTTTCACCAGTACCACAATATTTTCCAATGCCAAAGTACAAAGACAACGTTCTACTTTTTGTTGGCCTCTCCTGGCCTTCCCCACATTCAGGTTTCCTACCCCTCTTCCTGTTCGACATCTCCAACGAAATAAAGGCTGCCAAAAAAATATCAATTTGCTGAAGAAGCAATAATAGACGATAATGTATAATATACCAGTTCAAAAATATGATCGCTCACCTTTAGGCTTTAGGTAACAGGCAGTCGCCAATACAGTCAACAACAATGATTTTCCTTGGTTTGAAACTTTGCTATTAATCAGAATTCAGAGCCAGAACCCACCAGATTGTGTTGAGATAGATCTTATCTTTGCATGTATTTATACCAATCCTTATATGGTGAATTCCACGGGAATTTTATATGGTATACAAATATTTGGTGAATCCTGCGTAGCTATAACATGACTTATGTAATTTTCGAGGCGATTATAGGTTGTTCAAATATGACTTATGTAATTTTTGAGGCGATTATAGGTCGTCCAAATAATAGGCGAATACAATATAGTTGGCGAAAGTTGGGCTGAATGGAGACACGCATCGGCAAGATGTCAGGCGAATTGGGTCCCCCTGGATAACAAATCTTTACATGCCTATAGGCGAATTAAGGTCATCTATTAAGGCAACCTCACGGAGTGTAGGTGAAATAATTAAATTTACCGTGCATCCACCATATATTGTATTGGCGAAATCATCGCATAGAAACATTTAATTGCATAAAACATATGGCGATCAGGCCGTGACGTTGACGTAAATTGATAATGTTCTGGTGACATGGCCACCCCCATACGGTACAAAATATTCGCCATTTCTGATAGGGCCGACGTGAAAAATTTGCCATTGGCAAATATTCACCACTAAAGTAATCGTTGATGTTGTTCACACTACAATTTTATAAGGGGTCATATGCAGTTCTAAGGGGTCACGCATCTGTTATAACACATGTGTGACCCCTTAGGACACTAGATGTGATCCTAAAGGGAATGTCATACATGTACACTAGTATGTTATATGTGATCCTCTATGACCTCCTAAGGGAACGTATAGTGTCATCAGGGCATATGTGGTCTTAAGGGGTCATGTTGTGTGTGTAATAGGATGTGAAAATGGGTCACATTGTAGAGGAAATTTATTTTGTCTAATTTGTTTAAATTTGTTATCTAAATTTTTGAATGTTTATTTAAATTAAAATTTATTAATTTTTCTAACATTTTTCTTTTTTTGCTAATGTGTTTCTAAGTTCTAATTTACTACAGGTTCTAAGTTTTCTATGTTTTTCATAACAATTTTTTTTAAATGTTGAAAAAAATATACATCTATACAATTATGTAATTTTAAAAACAAATTGACACATTTCAGTCAAAACATTAAATTATCAAACATTTTTCTAAAATAATGAAAAACAATAAATTATCAAACATTTTTCTAAAATGTTGAAAAACAATAACTATATACAATTTTTCAATTAAAAAAATAAATTAACAAACAAATTATTTACAAATTTAATAAAAAAAGACATTATTAAACCAAACAAAGGGTTATTTTGTGCACCTGGTCGAAAATTGAAATAGGAAAGATGCTAACTACTGCAGACAAAGCTCGGTGACGTGATGCTGACGACTAGTTCGATCCAACCCCCACTAGACAGAAAAAGTTAAATTTGATAATGACCTTTTAACTGTCATTTTCGCTATTTATAAATTTTTAAAAAAAACCCTAACCGAAAATGGTTCGAGCGAATGGGGGATTCGCTCGAACCCATTAAAATATCAATATTTAAGTGGGTTCGCTTGAACCCAAAACTTACCCGTGGTTCGAGCGAACCCAAGCTCGCAGTTGGTTTCGCTCAGACTCCTAGGGGTAGTCCGAGCGAACATTACCATTTCGCTCGAACACCAAGAAAATCGAAGTTCCCACTTTCGCCAAATTCCTTCGTTGGCAAAAGTGGGAACCAGCTTTGTGAATTCACCCACGCCCAAAGTTGATATACAATAAGGACACAGTATCATTTAGGAAAATATAATATGATACAAAAGAAAATAATTATGGAAGTTTGATGGGGTTAAATATTTCAAGAAGAAATACGGAAAAGATTTTTACTTCAAGGAACATTGCACCATCAGAAAGTGAATTTGGAGAAAGGGATTTTCAAATTTGTGATGTTTGGGAAGTTTACACCTGGATGAATATTCCATATCATAAAGATGATTTTAAATTTTCAAAAGAGAAGGGTGGCAGTAAAAAATTAGGGTTTTCAAATAAACATTAGATAAAGGTTTTTCAGACTTTAAATCCGAAAGCCAAATATGATCAAGGGTACAGTGATCAAGTAATATTCATGAAACACATTTGTGAGAAGTGTGATAAAATAGGGAAGAGGATTATAAATGTTGAGGGAAGTAAGGGTAATATATTCAAAAAGTTCATATGGCTATAGAACCAAAGACAAGTGTTTGACAGAGGAAAAAAGTAATATCAATTTTTGGGGGGCCAGAGGCCACCCAAGTGTAATTCAGATAATGATCTACAGAAGGGGTTCTATTTGATGGTCTACTTCTCCAGAGATAGTTGGGATCTTGCTATGCCCACAAGGAGCATACGTCCTCAAAAAGAGCCACTATTGGAACCTTAAAATTTTCAAATTTTAGAGCTCCGAGTTCATGCTTGAAAGCAATTTTCTCCATTCGAGTGTGTGTATTACCTATGATCAACTCTTAGGAACCTATGATGCGAGGTATGTATGTGCTTCATAAATTCAGATCTCTCTAGGTGCACCCTCTCAAACCCTAATTCTTTCATTAGAAAGTAAGATGCCTTTGCATTTCTATTTACATGCAAGTATTATTATGTGGAATTTTAGTATTATATTATTATTTTATATATCTTGTAAAATAAATCCAAATGCAATTTACTATGTGCAATGTTAAATTTTTCTCAAAATCATGTTATCTAGACATTGAGCGGTTTTCTCCTACAAGGACATTACACTGATTGAATTCCATCATAGTATTCTTATTTTTTTTACAATCAGTCTTAATTATATTAATTGGAGAGTGTTTAAGTTTAAAAATATTATTTTTTATCCTCCACTTAATATTATAGCATTTAAATTATTTGTGTTATGAAACTATATGATGTTTTAAAAACTAACACAAACTTTGAGCTCGTGTGATGTGCAGGAAATAAAAGATTTTGTTGTTGATCAAATGAAATGATCAAACACTATGTAGTCAGTTGAAGGAAATAAAGAGTTTATTTTCAAGAGCAATATATAAATACTCTAATTTACATATATATTTAAATCATTTAAATAAATGATTTAAGGGCACATTATGAAGAGCATACTTTGAATCTTTTAAATAAAAGATTTAAAGTATTTTAAGGGAGGTAAAAGGTTTTTTATCTCATAAGGTAAAGTAATTATGATTTTTTTTCTAAAGGCATTATTATAGGGACTTCTTGATCTTGAAACTTTATTTATTTTACATGATTTCATTTTATAGATCATTTTTTAAACTCTCCTAAATATTAGGAGAATTTTGTGAGGGTTTTATTGCAATAAAAATAGCTTTGCCCTAAAGGTTGAGTTTTGGTCAAATACATTTCTTAGGGTAAATTATTTTTATTAATGGTTTTATGATTCTAGAGAAATAAGTAAGTCATCGAGGATTGGCATAATAAAAAACGTGCTACCTCGATAGAGTAAACTATCCTGATGAGCCAATGAGGAGTGCAAAACTATGCCGATGGAGATCAATAAGGTAAAATTGTTTTATTTTTCCATTTGGTAAGTATTTCAATTTAATATTTTGCATTCTGATTTTTAGTCTATGGTAAATCATTATGAGTTTAAAAATGAGGATGAAATATTTTCAAAATGTTATTAAAGTGACATTCTTATTTTGAAATTTTTTATCATAATGATTCTTTTTTTTAAGATTTCTTCTTTTAAAAATTATTGAAAGAGTTTTGCCTTAATGTTTTGATGGAGATATATCTCAGAGAAATTCCTTTAATGAATATTTGCCTTAGGGAATTTATTTTTAAAGATTTTATTTTTTAATGTTACTAATGCAAATATCCTGACTTGTCAAATAAACTAATTTTATCATTTCTGTGCAGGATAGTGTAACAATATAGTATTTTCTTACCTAAAGAATTCAATATAGTATTTTATTGTCTTAACGATTTTTTTTACCGCTCATGTAAATACTATTAAAAAGGGAAAATTATTATTTTAAAGATTATATATTTTCCACATTGAATTATTTTGAAAGGAGAATATTCTATTTACAAATGCTTTTGACACATAGTGAAAATAATGAATTACATTTGATGAATGATATTTTCTTTTCTCTTATAAATATACTTGCCATAGATCAATGAATAGAATAATTCATTAGAGTAAATAATTATAATGCTTTTAAGCATCAAAGTGTAATTATTATTATTTTGAGAAAATGTACTTTTACCACAAACAAAGTGATGAAATTGCATTTATTAAAGATGAAGATTAATGTTATAATGCAATCCTTTCATATGCATATTTTTGCTTTATGTGTATAAATTGAATTTTTTTATTAGGGTATACTATTCATATCATGTACTTAATGGTTTTGTTTGTATTTGCAAGGGTATGTCCATGTGATAAAATATTTCCAACCTATTTTACATTGCCCTAAAAGGTGAGAAGGTATAGAAGTTTTTCCACGAATATCATTTTTACACACGGAAGTATATGCTTTTATTTGCTATATAAAATCTTTTACCTTATTTTATTTAATGAGAACTATTATTAGGGCAAATTATTTTTAATATTTACAAGTGTAAAATATTTTGATTTAAGTGAATTATCCTAAAACAAGTATTTTACATAAAGGATTATTACCTAATCAAAGGTAAGATATAGTTAATGGTCAAATCAAAGGGATTTGATTGGTTCACCTTATTGTGCAGGAGATATTGAGGAGATGATGAATATTTACCAAGAAATATTATCAAAGCGGAGGATAAAGGATATATTATTAAAGTATTATTTAGTATGGTGTTTTAGGGTTTTCCTTTTAAATTATATCTGTAAACCAAAGGGTGTGTCCTTTGGAAAACAACTGTATGTAGCTTCCTTCTGTAAATGAAAGGGTGTGTCCTATCATTCATGTCTATTGGCTCACACATTTATATGGAGACATTTTTTGTATGAGAGGGGAGACAGTTTTATTACAATCAGGGAGAGATTTTGATAGAACATCATGTTGTTGTAAGGACTGAAAGTCATTTGTATTAGGGAAGTCTATAGGAAGAAGAAGTATCGTTTTGTGCAAGTAAATTGTAATGAAGTATCTCCAAGTGTAGCTTTTGTGTGATGTCATTTCTCAGAGATTAATATACAAGGTTCGGTGTTTCTACTTCAAATATAGTGTATACTTCTATGTTGATGAAATATTCTTTGTCCTCTTGATAAATCTGTTTAAGGATTTGCTATAATGTGAATCACATGTTGTTACATTAAATGTGAGATTGGGTTCTTATTGTTTATGTGACACATACTAAACCTTTATAGTGATGATTAACATTGTCTCCTAAGTTGATAAAGTTATTTGTCCACAAAGTATCATATATATTCTTGGATAGAGGCACTGGTCTGTTATTCATTCTCTGAGATTCTGATTTGATATGCATAAGGTCCTTGAGAGAGAAACATTCTTCTAAAGCCTTTTGAACTAATCTATTGCATTTTTCTTGAATGTCCTGAAAGCATTTTATTTCTACAATACAACAATCTTTATACACAATTATCTTTACATTCAGTTTTCAATTTCAAAAGCATTCAAATAAAAGCACTCAATAGTAGCAGGAAATTATCGCCATTCTTGCAAAGAGTTGTCTTAGCAAAGTTTAAATCCACTTTAAATAACTCTTGTTGTGCTTGAGAGGGGGAGGTATACCCACCTAGGTTTAGTGGAGCCTAAAGTGCAGAGGGATTTAGTCTTTGCCTATCCCTATTCGTTGGCCAAGGTTGATTGGACTGCTTGAGGATCTGGCAAGTCTTTTGGTTTTCCAATCTGTGGTTTGGGGAACCAACATTATCTACGCAATATTCTTTAGACATGATCTGCTCGTTCCCATTTGACAAGAACCTTCACATGCCTCCATTTCCTTCAAGAGTGGAAATTCCAAAGTTTGTTTAATATGATGGTAACATAGATCCTCAAGACCATGTAAGAGAATTTTGTGCTTTATGTATGGATTTCATGCATGAACAAACATATCTCATGTGCCTTTCTCGAGGAGTTTAGCAGGATAATCTATGGAATGATTTTCAAGCCTACCTATGGGAATTAAATCTTTTGAGGAATTAGTCAAAAAATTTCTCTCACAATACTCCTATAACATTCATCATCCAGTATGATCGAGCTTTGCAATACCAAACAGAAAATAGGAGAAACTTTTCTCACTTTTCTTCAATGTTGGAGAAAGATGCTCTCTAGATATTCACGGTCTATTCCAGATTCTAAGAAAATGGATATCTTTGTCAATAACCCGGTCCCTAAATTAAAATACAATATCCAAATGCAAGTATACCTTTCATTCAACAAAATGGTAGATAGTGCCCTCAAAATGGAAGATGTGCTTATAAGGAAAGGAGATATATCACTTTGGAAAGAAACATAGCAAGGTCCTAGTTCCAAAGAAAAGAACAAATACTGGAAATATGGTAAAGATAACAACAAAAATGATGTTAATGATGGAGTGGTGGACACTATTAAACCAAAATCAAAACCCACAATATTTAATCTGGCTAGCGGCAAACAAGCCCTCAAAGTAGTTGAAATTGTGGCAGAAAACCCTCTGAAGAAATAAAAGAGTGGTTTAAAGAGAAGTCTTGGCTTTCAAATCCTAAACATGGTTTCACTCCTTTGGAAGAATCGTATGAAGCAGCTCTTAACACTTTATTGGCAAATGATCTAATAACAATACCTAACAACTCTAGACCATATGATCTAGAATTTAAACCCAAATGGTGGAGGAAAAATGAGTACTGTGAATATCATCGAAACAAGGGTCATACAAAAAAAAATTGCATGAAACTCAAACATTAGATTTAAGACCTCATCGATGCTGGCAAAATTGTTGTTGGAAACCACACGACTAATGTTGATCACAAAGCCTTCAAAGATCCTTTACCTGCTTATGAACAAGGTGATTCCTCAAAATCCAAGGGAGTTGCCAAAGTCAATTACACCTACGCTAGCAATGAAAATGTGATCAACATGATTGAATCTTCCCAATCTGAGTATTGCAACATGATCATAGTCAAACATAAACAACATAAAATGTAAACTGCAAATGTTGTAACCCGCACTCAAAAGAAGGTTACTCTCAAAGGAGCTAGTTCCTCAACTCCTAATAAAACAACATCAAACCTACCGACTTCTTCAAACAGACAACCAGATACGATCATGACTAAATCTAAGTAGCTGGCTTCATCATCCTCTCCTAGTTACAACATTGTCAAACAATTAAAATGAACCACCGCTTAAATCTCCATTTTTGAACTTCTTAAGATCTCTTCTGCTCATAGAGAGATCCTGGACGAAGATTTTCTCACTACTAATGTTCCCAAAGATTTAGATGTAGATCAGTTTCAATCTATGGTGGGTCACCTGACTTTTCCTCATTACCTCACCTTCTCTAAAGAAGATGACAATTCACTGAATCATCCACATAACCATCCATTACACATCGAAGCTATGATCCATAAACACCAAGTCAAATGTGTTTTGATAGATGGAGGCATTGGGTTGAATATTTGTACCTACAGTTTACAGACATAGTTACAATTTTCTGAACATGTCATTGATCCAACAAAGAAAATAACAATCAAAGCTTATGATGAAGAAGAGAGAACCTCTAAAGGTCTGGTACTATTACCAATTAGGGTAGGACCTATGGAGAGAGAAGTTATTTTTTAGGTGCTTGACCTTCCTCTTTCCTACAACATCTTGTTGGGCAGGCCATGGATTCACGAAATGCAAGTAGTACCATCTACCTATCATCACTGCTTGAAATTTCTTAATAATGGAGTTGAAGTCAGTATTCTTGCTGATACAAGTTACACCTATAGTGCATTGAAACAGTGTACTGATGCCTTTGTTCCTCATAATAGAGCAGCCACTGTAGCTAAAAGTTTAGAATCTTTGATGAAAGACTTAGAAAAGAAACTAAAAAATCATAGGTACAAGCATGGATGGATACAAGATAGAGCCTATACTTTCACTAATGTCTCTTCCTCCATCGCTAAGATAGACAGGAAAACCATCTGAGGATATGAAGCCAAAAACTTTAACTCCAAATGTCATTTATGATGGTATTTTTGTACAGTCCTCTGCTTCCCTTGCAGATGAAACAGAAGAGGAGGTTGTTCTCAAATGGCTTTTAAAAGAAGAAAGTGAAAACAAAGAAGTGCAACATTGTGAGATTTCCCCTGAACAATATGGTCTAGGCTATAAGATGATTCAACGCATGGGATATTCAGGTATCGGTCCTTTGGGCAAGCGTCAAGAAAGTATTGTTGAACCGATTCAGCTACAAACTAAGTCTACAAATGATAAAGTTAGACTTGGTTACCATTTAGAGGAGTCATCAAATCAAAAACATACTTCTCATCATTAGTCTAAGTGGAAAAAAAGATACTACATCAAACATCATAGGAAGTAAATACTCAGCAAACTCAGGAAGGTATGAAAAAGAACAAGAAGAATTGGCAATCAAGACAGACGAAGCAGCTTGTAACCACATTCCAACTGTATCAGCAATAACACTACAAAGGGTATAAATCCCAAAATATATAAGAGAAGAGATAGAAGGAATTAAAGAATTGTTTGCACCACTGAAAATTCTGATCACATACACAGGAAGAATGCAAGTAGATGATTAAAAAATAGACTCGAATGAGTATAGATGGGGTCCAGAACCTTTATCAGATACATCTACTAAAGAAAGTCTTGAAGAACCTAGTGATATCATATATGAAGCACAAGAGATAGTGCGCTTAAAATTGTAAAAGTAAATAGAGGAAATCAGACTAAAAAGACAAGAAGACTATGAACAATAGCTGAAAGAAGGAAGAGCACAAGAAAATTCTTCACCTACTATATCTCTCTCTAATGAGATATTGCAAATAAGGTATCGGACTACAAATGAAGAACTGGAGGCTATAGAAGTAAGGCCGGTCATTAGTCTAGAGGAAGCTGAATGGAAAAGATGACAAAGACTATCAAAGTCATCAAGGTTATGTCAATAGGTATGTCAACTACAAGTGATCATTGAACCAAATCATGAAGGAACTTGCAGCACCAAAGATGTAGATATTGATATTATGCATGCTTTCACTAAGCCACTTGAAGAAGAATTAGAGGCTTCATCTTCTTACTCTAATCACTCTGAAATAAGATCTATTTATGAGATTGCCTATTCGACACCAAACTATGACTACTTTGTCATGACTGTCGAAACTCTATCTGTTGAACCTGTTACTATCGAACCACGATATGGTCTAGTCCGAAGTAGAGGATGGTGCTAGTGGTAGGTCTATTGGGTTAGGTCCCCTAAATACTAACGTAAACTTCAATAATTGTGTTCTAACTCTTCCTGGTCTCGAGACGCTTACGCAAGGTAGTATTCTAGAACTCAACTTGTCGGTTCGAGGTTGTGATGACAATACCATGAATTCCCTTGAACTTGTTAAATCTTTGTCCCTGGTACATCCAGAGCTTATTGACTGTACTCTCCAAGATCAGCCTTTGAATATACCTACCTTTTCCAATGACTATACATTAGCCTTTTATCTTAATGAAGTTGAACAAATGGACTCTTCTGCCAATGAACAAAGTGAGAACGTGACAACAACAAATGTCAAGTATCTTAGTGGCGAAAATCAAAAAGAGAAAAATAAGAGATCTGATGGCGAAAACCACACTATGGTAGTGTCAGAATCAAAAATAGTAAAAATAAAGGATGTACCTAATGGTGAAAACCTCTCTGAGGTGCCTGAAGGTGAGATACTTGACATTTTGCTTGATCACTTTCAAGAGCGATCATCAATGCTTATTGAACCTACATAGCCAGTAAACATTGGTACAGAAGAAGCTCAGCACACCATACATGTAGCTCAATCCTTGTCAGTCAAAGAACTAAAAGAATTTGTTGATTTCTTCATGAAAAAGAAGATCAATTTTGCATGGACATATGCTGATATGCCAGGTCTAGATCCTAACCTCATAATGCATCATCATTCTATTACTCCCAGAGTTAAACTCGTTAAGCAAAAACTCTAAAAAAGGTATCCTCATGTTGCATTACTTGTTAAGGCTGAGCTAAAAAAATTATTAAAAGTTGGATTCATCAGAGAAATTGATTATGTCGAGTGGATATCTAATATTGTACCTGTTTCCAAACTTGACAAATCAATACGTGTTTGTACAGATTTCAAAGATTTAAACAAAGCTTGTCCAAAAGATGATTTTCCACTGCCCAACATAGACATGATAGTAGACATGATTGCTGGCTATCAAATGTACTCTCTAATGGATGGTTTTTCTAGATACAATCAGATGAAAAATTGCACTTGAGGATCAAGAGAGAACAACATTCACCTATGCATGGGGAACTTTCTGCTGGAACGTAATACCCTTTGGATTAAAGAATGCAGGCGCTACTTATCAAAGAGTTGTAACAACATTTTTTTATGATATGATGCACAAAAACATGGAGGATTATGTTGATGATACTCTAGTCAAATCTATGAAAAAATAAACACATCTATTAGAACTAGGTCCAATATTAGTTAGGATGGAAAAATTCAAACTCGGATTAAATCCTAAGAAATGTGCATTTGGGGTTACATCTAATAAGCTCCTAGGATACATTGTTTCAAAGAAAGGAATTGAAGTGGATCTAGAAAAAGTTAAGGCTATCATGGAAATGCTACCTCCAAAGAATGTTAGTCAAATGAGAAGTTTACAAGGGTGGCAACAATCAATAAGACGCTTATTTCTCAGCTAGTAGATAAGGCTCAACCATTCACAAAGGCATTATGGAAAGGAGTTACATACAACTAGGATGAATATTGTGAACATCACCTGAAGCATATCAAGGAATATCTTTCTAATCCACCTATATTGATGCCACCAATTCAAGGTAAGCCCTTGATTCTCTACATATCAGCTACTGATACATTACTGGGGACACTTCTGGCACAATAGGATGAGAACAAAAGAGAAAGAGCTATATACTATATTAGCAGGACCTTGGTGTCCTATGAGATAAACTATACTATCATGGAGAAAGCTTATTTGGCATTGGTCTTTGCATCATAGAAATTAAGACACTACAGGCTAGCACATTCTATCAAACTGGTGGCTAAGATTGATCCGCTCAAATACCTTCTCAGCAAAGCAACGCTTATAGGGAGATTGGCTAAATGGGTCATAGTTCTTAGAGAATTTTATATTGAATATATAGAAAGTAAAGCTATCAAAGGATAGGTCATTGCAGATCAACTTGTTGATGCTCCCCTTAAAGACAATCAACCTTTGCATATAGAGTTCACAGATGACTCCATCATGCACCTTACTCAGCGATCCTAGAAAATGTTCTTTGATGGGTCTTTTACTCAACAAGGTTCTGGTGTTGGGATACTTTTTATCACTCCTCAGAGATATTCAATCCCAAAGGCATACAAGATTCTCTTTCCTTGTACCAACAATATTTTAGAATATGAAGCCTTGGTAAATGGAATCAAGCTGGCTATCGAATGGAAGGTTATTGAGTTATACATGTATGGAGACTCTCAGCTGATTATCAATCAGATCAATTATATATATCAGAACCAGGATGAGAAACTGATGCCCTATACAAGAATGGTTGATGACCTCAAGAAATACTTTACCTTTGTATCATTTCAGCAGATTCCTAGACCAACAAACAGAGCAACAAATGCTATGGCTACCTTGGCATCTATACCACAACTACAAGAATCTGAGTTCTACTATGAATTCTTGGTGGAAGAGTTACATAATCCTGCTTATGATTCCCCTGAGTCCCAGATGGTTTGTTCTATTATTGGACATGACTCATCTCGGTATAATCATGTCTATTCTTACTTGCGTGACCAAATTATCCTTGCTAATCTTACCCCTAATGAGAAAAGAAACCTAATTCAAAATGCTTCACGGTATGTCATCATCACTAATGATCTATATAGGTGAGGTTTGGATAGTACTTTGCTTAGGTGTCTAGAAATTGAAGAGTCCCAACGTGCGTTATCTGAAGTCCATGAAGGTATTTGTGGATCTCATTCAAACGGTCTTACTTTGGCTCAAAAACTGCTAAGGGTTGGCTACTACTGGCCAAATATGAAGAAAGATGCTATAAAATTTTCTAAACCTTGTGAGAAGTGTTAGCTACATGGAAATATCATACATGCTCTAGCAAGGGATCTACTACCTCTCATCATAGATTAGCCTTTTCAACAATGGGTGTTTGACCTCATTGGCCAAATCTATCTTGTATCATCTAATGGACACAAGTTGATCATAACTGCCACTGAGTACTTCACTAAGTGGGTTAAAGAAGTTCCGCTAATTAAAGCAACTAGTAAACAAGTAGCTCTGTTCATCCTTAACTATATCACCTACAGGTATGGAATACCTTCTTCAATTTTGACTGACAATGGAGGGAAGTTCAAAAACAAAGATCTAGATGAGCTCTGTGAAAAGTTTAAAATCAAACAGCACAAGTCATCCATATACTACCCTCAAGTTAATGGACAAGTTGAAGCATCTAACAAAAATCTGCTTACTATCTTGCACAAAACAGTAAACAAATCTAGAAAGGATTGCATCTACAACTCAACCCTACACTATGGGCTTATAGAATAAGTATCAAAACACCTATTGGGCTACACCTTTTGCTTTGGTGTATGGTTCTGAAGCAGTCTTGCCTATTGAGGTGGAAATACCTTCTTTGAGAGTTTCTTTGCAAGGTCTTGTTATTGATGATGACTACACAATATCTAGATTGCAAGAGCTTGAGTTGTTGGATGAACGTCGACAAGTGGCATTTGATCATCTGAGAGCGTACCAAAAGAGAATGTCTAGAGTTTATAACAAGAAATTATGACAAAGATAATTTCATGTTGGTGACCTTGTTTTGAGAGAGAATCCTAAAAATCAATAATTTCCAGACAACAAAGGGAAGTTTGAACCCAACTGGCTAGGTCCCTACATTGTTACTGCAGTCTTTGGCTCTGGTGTTTATCAACTCTCAAAATCGGAAGGAGAAAATCTCTATGAAATGATCAACACAATCCACTTGAAGAAATTCTTCACTTAGTATTCTCTTCTTTAGCAACCTGTACAGCTAAAAAGTCTTGAAAAAAATAAAAATAAATAAATAAAAAATGAAAAAAATTAAATGCCTTGGTGAAAACCTGGTAAACAGGCACCTTGGTATTAAAAAAAAAACAGAAAGGATCTTTGCCAAGCAGGTGAAAACCTGGTAAACAAGCGCCTCTTGTACTTGCACACTCCATCTATCAATGCAAATTTGACATTTCCCATTTTCATTCCTGCTTTCCTGCATCTTTTCTTTAGCTTGTAGATATCTTTTAGTCACTTTTTGTGACATCCTGGTTCTTTTGAAACCCTCATGGCTTGAAACCGATCAACGTCCTAGTCTTAGGGTAATCGACTGATCAATTTACATGTCCTAAGCAGTTTAACCAAGTCATCTTTCTGTCATTAGTACCAGGTCATCCAATCTGAGTCAGTCACCTGTCTCCTATCCACTACAAATTTTTATCACCGAGTAAACAAGCAAAACAAGACTACTGAAAACAATCATTAAACTGTTTGAGATATGATTGAAATTTTCTTTGTGTGTTGTCTTTTACTTGGTTTTCGATTATTTTTCCCTTTGAGTAACTCAAGGAAGTCTATCTTGACTAAGAGGAGAAAGGATTGGGGGCATAATACTTCTCTTTGTTTTCTTCTTGTAGGAATGATTCTGATGATCTGGAAACATCTAATCAGTTGGGTGTTTGTGATAAGTTCCTTCACATTAAGATGAAATCACCACACATACCTCAACTCTGCTTATTTGTATGCTACAATGAGGTTGGAGTCATTTCTTTGTCTATTTTGAGGGAATTTCTTTAATGTGCAAACCGGATGCATGCGTAATCTGTCCAAGGATATGAAGGATAAAAGGGTCATTGCGGACAAGATAATTAATAATGCATATAAAAAGGAAGGAACTATGTTTTCCCTACTTTGTTTATAAAATGATCAGTGATGAAAATGAAGCATACCAAATCCAATGACTAAGTTTATTAAGTGGCATTCATTCTAAATTTTATGCATTTCAAGTGATTTCGGCATGATAACAATGATCCCTTTATCTTTTGAATGAGAGTCTAAAGTAATCGTCAGTTCTCAGTCAAGTGGTACCCTTTTTCATCATCGTTTATCTGATCGAGTACTTGTGTATTGAGATGTTAGCTGCATACATGAGCATCTTATATAGATCCATACATTTCATTATATATTTATTTGCATTCATATTATTTCATAAAAGTAAACATTTGCATTACTAGTTACTTATTTTCATCATTTATTTGTATATGAAAAAGAAAAAAAAGAAAAAAAACATCCATATTCATCTCCATTACATACATCCATACTGAAAAAGATATGCATACATATAGAATAAAGCATATAGAAAGACATCTCATAATCAATCAACACAAGTACAATAAAATCAAATCAAGATCTCGTATATCTTGTCATAATCTCAATGTTTAAGAGTATAAATGATATCAACTATCATACACAATGTCTCATTGGAGCAAGAATCGTATAAACTACAAAAATGGGGTATATAACAAAATCTAGGAGGTATAACAAATCTATCTCTTTGCCTCTCCCTCATCTTCGGGTGGAGGAGGTGGTGCCTACTGACCGGCGTCCTATCTGGGTGCCCTAGCTCCCTCAAATTGAGCCATATATTGAGAATACGGCACAACCTATTGCGCTACTGGGACCGCTATGCTATAATTTGCAACATAATAACCTGCATGGCTCATCTGATGTAAAACCTCTCATTCAAGGGCATCTCACTCTACTCTCATCTTTGTGAGCTGTCGATCCCACTCTACCAACTGTGTCTATGCCACTATCAACTGTGACTGCAAACCTATCACCCTTGCCCTCAAAGGTCGTACTATGTCTAGCACTGCCTTCTCTCTTCCCATCTCCCCCTCTCCACCTCCCTACTCCTCCCTTCACTGCCTAACCTACCTAGGAGCCACTCTCTCCTCCTCACCTCTAACCTTTGTTTCCCTAGAACCACCAGCCTCAACCCCAATAGCTCCTAAGGATCCACCCTCTCCTCTTTGTCACCGTCGACCTCTCGCTGGTGCCCTGCTGCTACTAGCACCAGGATCACCTCTTGTACATCTAGGTACATCTTCTCTCCATCCCTATACCTTCACTTGTCCTTGTACCTAATTGCTTACCTATGTGTGTGCTAGTGCATCCTCCTCAACCTCATCTATAAGAGGTGCAAGCTCTCCAAGATCTATAAACCGAGGAAAAGGGTGTCTCTGAAACCAATCTCTATATTGAGGCAATACCCCGCGTCTGCAACATCCTCTAGGTACTCCCATCTTTGCAGCTCTAAACCCGACAATTCCTGCATGCTCAATGCATATGATAGTCTTGTTGCCCATCCTCATCTCTCCTCTCCATATCTAGCATACGCCATGAACTCCTAGGATATACTCTATGGTCTCTCGTACTATCTCAAAACCCTAGATACTACTAATCGCTCAATAATAGTAGTCACTCTGCCAATGAGAGGTCTAATCATGAATATATCTCTATGTTGTGCCCTCCAATCATCTGACAGCTCTAGACCCCTATATGGTCTCCATACTACAGCTATCAAGTCATCCAACTACCTCCTCCAATAATCAATCTTTCCCAGGTGGGGTTGTGTGACATGTGAGATTTTGCCAAGATCAAGGGCACAATGAAAAGCACACAAAAGAGAGACAATAGTTTGACAAGAATAAATTGTATTCTCATCAATATGCAAAAGTGATCAACTGGATTAACCAATACAATGAATATGGGCCTACTTATATAGGCAAGGCCAAATGGATATGTGAGCACACAATCATGACATGTGGCTCAATGAGAAACAAGGGTAGGTAAGAAAAAGTAGGGATAGGTAGGAGAAATAATATAATATTCCACAAGAGGTGGATCACTCACTGAATGTGGAATGTAACAACAAGATAAGACCACAAAAGGTGGAATTTCTCCTACAAGCATCATCCCTATGTGCACACTTCCCTAAGTGTCTCATATCCAAACTATGATGAGATGCATTATACTAAGTCAGCTTAAGTAAAGTGTAATTATATCCTATAAGAATAAATAATCACACCAACACCCCCCCTTAAGTGCAACTTAGGGGAATGAAGACTCAAGTCAACAATGCAAGATGGGTCCTGGCTACTAGGCCATGATAGGTACCTAGGTACAATATGCAAATGCAAGAAAACCTATGCAATGTAATCTCTCACAAATGGATAAAGGGAGAAAACCCAATGCGAAAAATCTCCCCCCCAAAAGAGAGATAAATGTACAAAGAGACTTTCAAAGAAGAAGGACAAAATCTCAAAGAGGAAAAAGTCCCCCCCATAAGAGAGGAAGGAGAAGTCAACTGACTCCCCCTAATGAAACATCTTGCACCCCCAAGAGAGCTCACAATTGTTGGTTCTTACTCTCAGTGAAGGGTTTGGTGAATATGTTTGCAATCTGCTCCGTTGTAGGACAATACTGCAAATCGATGACCTGCTCCTGAATCAGCTTCCGAATGTAGTGCATATGAATCTCGATGTGTTTGGTCCATTGATGCTAGAATGGGTTCTTCAAGATTGCAATAGCACTCTGATTGTCACAATACAGCGTTGTTAGCCGTGGAGTGGAGAACCCAAACTCTGTGAGAATATGATGAAGCCAAATAGTCTTAGTTGCTTCGTTAACAGCCCCTCGATACTCAGCCTCATTCAAAGAGAGATCAATAGCATGTTGCTTCTTGCTCTACCAACAAATGGGGCCCAAACCAAGGTGAAAGTTGTAACCAAAAGTAGACTTATGATCATCAATATTTCCAGCCCAATAGGAGTCTGTGTATCGAACCAAGTGAAGTCCTATGCCTGCTTCATAGTGAATCCCATAATGATGTGTACCCTGGATGTAGTGTAGGACGTGTTTGGTGGCTTTCCAATGAAGCTCATGTGGTTCCTGCATAAAGTGGGAAACCATGCCAACTACAAATGAAATTTTAGGGTGTGTGTGAGTCAAGTAGATGAGACTACTCACAAGTTGACGATACAATGTGGCATCAATTGGTGGAGAAGAGCACTTATCCTCAAGCTTGGCTCCTGAAAGAAAGGGAGTCGATGTAGGCTTACAATCAGCCATATGAAAGCATGCAAGTAGATCAAGTAGATCAAGAGCATACTTACGCTGAGAAAGTGCAATCCCAGAAGGTGACTATGAAATATCTATCCCAAGAAAGTAGTGCAAAAGACCCAAGGCAGTCATAGAAAATATGGCATGCAAGGCAGATTTGACATTGCTAATGATGGATGAGGTGCTCCCTGTAATGATTAAATCATCAACATAGAGCACAAGTATCAAGTGTGAGCCATCCTATCGCAAAATGTAGACATTCAGATTGGAATGACACCTAGTGAACCTTGCTGAGAGAAGGAAGGAAGGAATCCATCTTCGCGTACCAAGCCCTAGGGGCTTGCTTAAGGCCATAGAGAGATTTCCGCAGTTGGCAAACCAGTGAAGAATCCTGGATGAAACCATGTGGCTGTTCCATATATATCTCCTCATCAAGATCCCCATGAAGAAAATCACTCTTCACATCCATCTAATGGACAACCCAACCATGAGCTATAGCAATAGCAAGTGTCAAGCGAATGTAGTTCATCTTGGATATGGGTGGGAAGGGCTTAGTATAGTCAACACCTAGAACCTGAGAGAAACATTTTGCAATAAGGCGAGCCTTATACTTATCCACACTACCATCTGCTGCAAACTTGGTCTGATAGATCCACTTACATCAAACCATATTTCTCCCCTTAGGGAGAGGGACTAACTCCCAAGTGTTGTCCCTCATCAAGGAACTATACTCTTCCTCCATAGCTTGGTCCCACTCAGGAACCCCTGATGCTTCCTAAAATGTCTGTGGATCGAAAGTAGTAGCAATCTATTCATGTGGAAGGTCCTGATGTTGTGATCGAGTCCTCTATTTATCCAAAGGATCCCCAACAAGAGAACCCGCTGACTCAAGTGTTTATCAAGCCCAACGAGGTCTAGTTGGAGGACAAGGCTCCTCAACTGCTAGTGGACCCTGCGAGGGTGTGACCCTCCGAGTCAGAGTTGAAGGAGTCTCATTATCTGAATCACTCTCATCATTATCCACAATGGAGGAAGGTAGAGGAGGAAGTGAGGCTAAGATAGGAGAGCTTTCCTCAAAATGAAAACTCCTCTCAATAAACACCTCATGTGTCTCTAGATCCATCAATTGATATGCCTTAACACCCTCAGGATATCCAACAAAAATAGAAGGCCTACTCTGAGGTTCCAATGCCTTTCATTTTTGTAGAGGAATGTGAGCCCATGCTCGACACCCAAAGACTCTGAATTGTCTCACAATTAGTTTCCTACCAACCCAAGCCTCAAAAGGAGTAATACCCATCAAATCTTTGTGAGGAACCCGATTTTGGATGTGTGTGGCACAACTGATAGCCTCTACCCAAAAGACGGGATCAAGAGAATGTGCATTTATCATACAGCTAGCCATTTCCTTGAGACTTCTATTCTTACATTCTACAACTCCATTTTTTTGTGGAGTGTAGGCAACTGAATGCTAAAGATCAATCCCCTCAAATGTACAAAAATCCTCAAGTATTTTGTTCACATATTCCCTTATATTATCTGTCTGAAGGATCTTGATCACTTTTCCTTATTGCTTCTCCACATGAGCCTTGAAGTCTATAAATTTTTCAAACACTTCACTCTTATGAACAAGAAAACAGACCCAAGTGAAGCGGGAGTAGTCATCAATGAAGGTGAGGACATAGCGGGCCCTACTAAATGAAGGTGATGGAAATGGACCTGCTACATCATTGTGAACAAGTTGAAGAACTTCCAAAGCTCTTCAAGCTTTCCCCTTATCAAACTTCTCCTTGGGATGCTTGCCCATGGAACATCCTGAACATACACCCTGATTCGAGGTAGACCTATCACCATGTCTTTAGTGCTAAGCTGTTGAAGATAGCGGTAGTTGAGGTGACCAAACCGCTCATGCCATAGAAGGAGAACTTGGCACAAGTGGGAGAATGAATAAAGCGTTGAATTGTCATTGACTTGTGCTATTGCTACCAAGGCATCATTATCAAGTTCTTTTACCACAACTAAATTAGGTGTACACTCAACCTTTTTCCCATTCCCATAGTGAATGATTTGGTAGATAGAGAGAAGATTGGTAGACAAGTTAGGAACCTATAGGACATTCTCAAATGTTCCATCATCCATGGCAACCAAAAATTTCCCTTCTACCTCAACTTGTGTATCATCACCTATGTAAATTTGAGGTACCTTTGATGGCTCCAATGAAGAAAACTGCTCCTTTGTAGAACCCATGTGATAAGAGGCACCCGAGTCAAGTATCCACTGCTATGAAGAGCCCGTTGTAGCCACAAATGCTTTCTCTTTTCCCTTAGACTGTGAGGAAGTCGAAGGGGATGATTCCTTCTTGTTGTAGGCAAATGGCAAATTGATGTTGTTCTTTTAAGGGAGATTTTTCAACTCATCAACTTGCTTGGTGTGGCATCGATGCTCATCATGACCATACTTCTTGCAATAAGCACAAGTTGGTTTTTCCTTCTTAGATGGATTACCCTTCTTGGAAGAGAATGAAAAATTGTCTTGTGATGGAGAGGATGATTGTCTTTTTTCCTACTGTGGCTTTGACTTAGATTGCTTCTTCTTCTTATTGGAATCTTTGCCTTGACTCCCTTGATTAGCCACCCAAGCCTTGGACTTTGAAGACTTGAGAATCCCCATGTTCAACAACTTAGATTGTTCCAACATCAACATTTATATGAAAGCATCAAATCAAGGTATAGTGTAGGAACTCCCCACTGTCAAGTGATGGGTTTGGAAGCTAGAAACAAATGTTGCATATTCGGGTGAAAGCTTGTCCAACAAGTTGAATATCAATTGAGCATCCTTTTTGTCAATTCTACAATCCTTAAGCTTTTCTCTTAGCTCATTTGCCCTGGTGACATAATCTTGGATTGTATCAAAAATCTTGGGATCCAAGTTGGTGAGTTCATTGTCAATCTTGTAGCCTCTGATTTCATCAACTTGACCATACAATTTCTAAAAGATATCCCAAGCCTCTTTGATTGTAGTACACTTCTCAATATGAAAAATGAGGCCATCTAATACATACTTACGCAAAGCTCCAAGAGCAATGTAATTTTTAGTGAGCCATTCTAATTGAGGATTAGGATCAACCTTAGGATCTGATGGTGTTGCTATTTTTCCATTTGTGCAATGCATGAGTCCTTTTTCCATTAGTTTGCTCCATGCTTTTATTTTCCAAGATGCATAGTTATGTGGAGTTAAAGGTGGAAATTTATGAGGACTCGTAGCATCAAAAATGAAAGAGCACAAAGAAAGAGAGGCACAATCATGCAAGACACCCCCCCAAATTCACTCAATCAAAGAACCCCCCCCCCCCCCCACCAAAAAAAAACAAAAATGATGATTTGACACTTTATACTTAGTGCGTGTACAATGGGCCACTTGCAAAAAATGGAAAAGTGGACTTCTGATTTCAACTTTACAACTGCCTCAAAGAGGTCAAAGGAGACTCAAACTGATAATGCAAGAGATCTAAACTAAGATCCAAGAAAATTACAAGTACCAAGTAAGCCACAAAAGACTCATTTATGAAAGTAAAATATCCACTCAAAATCTCTACAAACTGATGACATATTATGAAAGTAGACGAAAAAATATGCACTTTCAAAAAAAATGGTACCTGCAAAGGAGGTCGTATGAGCCCAAATGAAGCCTTTGAAGTTGCAAAATTGAGGATTGGATAGGTACAAATAAGAGAATCTGAAAATTTTAAAAAACCTATTCACCAAAATCAGAAAATAACCACACCACTATGGAGAGCATGAAAAATTAGCCCAAATAAAAATAAATTGCACCCAAAAAGGAGCAAATTGAGCAAGTTATGGGTCTTCAAAGTTGACCCAAAATTCAAACTGCTCAATGGTGAGGGGTCTAAAATTTTCAAAAAGGTGTCGACGCAGGCTGACACCAGCACTTCACTATGTTAAATTTGATAGTCATATTCCCCTCAAAAAAATGTCACACCTCCCTATTGATTGTACGGAAAGCTGATGTGGTAGGCTGCCTAGCGCACAGTTGGCAAATGACATGGCTAGGTGTTTAGCCCATGGGCTAGTGACCACCTTCCACGTGGCGGACGTGTTGGAAATATTGCATTATAACAGACAAGAAGAAGGTTGGCATTCCAATTACAATGAAAGATTGTTGGCATTTCAATAAGGATATTGAGAAGGTTGTTGATGATTATGGATATAACTAATTAAAGATGTTTTACTATCTTGATATTATTATTTTGTCATTGATGTCAAGAAATTGATTTTCTAATTCAGTATGATGTTGCCATATCTTAAGAAGTATGATTTGATGAGTATAAAGATGTCGATAAAAGACACAGAAAGAATATGATGAATAAGGGGATAAGTTATTCAATGGGCAACTATTACCGAGTTAGACAATGATGAGATCATGATGTTTAGATTGTTTTGATATCATACATATGTTGTAAAATGTAAAGGTTAATACTATACTATGTTATTAACCAAAGAGCCTAGTTGGTAAACCCTAAGGAACCTAGTTGGTAAACCCTAAGGTTATCGCTATTGGTTAATGAAGGCGGAATGTCTACCGAGTGAACTTTAGTATTCACCGAGTTGTTACCGAGTTGTAACCGAGCCATAATAGAAAGCATTAAATATTTACATGCGGTATTTAATGAAAGAAGTTGATGAGCTGGAGCGGATCAATGATTGGTAAGCCATGGAAGAAGTTTGTTAACGAATCTAAGGCAATGGAAATTCGATAGGAAGATCTACAGCTCAGATTGAACCGCAATACCCTAACACAAGTTCCAAGGTGAAAATGCAAGTTCCAAGATGGGGTAAAACATTTTTAGATCGAAGGATACATTGAACCTAGACAAAGATTGAAGATCTGATGGCTATGATTGATCATGGGAAATGTGATCAAGGAGATTAAGCGGTTGGAAGATTGTTTAAAAATAGGAAACTGTTGATAAACAATGTATGCAAGAAAGTGTATGCATAGGGATGCTAAATAGTGATTACCGAGCACAGAAGCTTGAAGACCTATTTTAATAATAGAGTATAGAGCCCAGTAGAGGGACAAGATAAGTCCTATGAATTGATTGTATTGAGCAAATGAGAATCTGCTTCAACATTTTTAGATGTGAAGTTGCGGACATATTTTTATTATTGTTATTTTGAGAAGTAGCAGAAAATCTCTTAACCGAGTGGACTTAACAGTCTTATTTGTAAAATCCTCTAGCAAGGTGACATTCTTATTGAGTGTTTGAAATCCTTTAACAAGGTCACTTCTAACAAGGTGAAGATCCTAACAGATCTAAGGGAAATCCCTTAACCGGGTCACATCTAGCAATGTGTTTGTAATCTTTAACAGGATTTGCTTTTAACCGAGCATACTCTAGAAGAGTATATTTCTTAGTGGGTCCGAAATCCCACAGTGGTTTTTACCTATTTGGGTTTCTACATTAAATTTGGTGTTATATGTTTGTGATCTTATCTATTTATGGGTCTGCATGCATTACTATTTTTCTGATAAGGTTACCGAGGTTGAATCTATTGTTTTTATTGAAGATTAAGTTTGAATGATTCACCCCCCCTCTCATATTGTTAGCTTGGCATCTGTACTAATCATATCTAGTATCAGAACTATCAGGACATGGGTCCCACTGGAGGTAGCAAGGGCTCTCAGTGAAGGCTGTCAGTGGGAAGTGGGAGCTCAGGTTGGAGGTTGTCGACGTCGAAAACACATGGTTGCTAGAGAGCTGCAGCGGCGCCAGATGGTGAAGTGGCGATGGCAATAGTTGTTGGAGTCAGAGCCGGAGCGGAAGGCATTCACTAGAGCCGGAGCCAGTGCGGAAGGTAGTCATCAGAGCTGGAGGTTGCTGCAGCAGGAGGCACCGGAGCCAACAGGTGACGTCAGTAGGAGGTGTCGAGGACGGTGGAGATGTCAAGGCCGGCGAAAAATATGGAGCTCGCCAATGGTATGGTACCTGCAGATTGTGCAAGGTACTAAGCATAGGGGGTGGGGTCACAGTACCCCCCCTCAAATATATTAAAAATATATTTTTTTAATAAATAAGAAAAATCTGCAAATTTAATAATTTAAAAAAAAATATGTACCGTACTACTCAAATTGGGTAATAAATTCCTCCAACACCCAAAATTTGACTTTCACCAAATATGGATGATTTTATACTTGATTTTATGGCAACGGCCTCCCAAACGCAATGGTGAGGTCAAAAACACTCTAGGATGCCTCCAAAACATGCAATACAATTAGAATACTTCCAAGATGTCTCCCAAAACCAATCATTGAAGCTCCAATGGCTCTGATACCATGTGAGATTTCGCCAAGATCAAGGGCACAATGAAAAGCACACAAAAGAGAGACAATAGTTTGACAAGAACAAACTGTATTCTCATCAATATACAAAAGTGATCAACTGGATTAACCAATACAATGAATATGGGGCTTCTTATATAGGCAAGGCCAAATGGATATGTGAGCACACAATCATGACATGTGGCTCAATGAGAAACAAGGGTAGGTAAGAAAAAGTAGGGGTAGGTAGGAGAAATAATATAATATTCCACAAGAGGTGGATCACCCACCGAATGTGGAATGTAACAGCAAGATAAGACCACAAAAGGTGGAATTTCTCCTACAAGCATCATCCCTATGTGCACACTTCCCTAAGTGTCTCATATCCAAACTACGATGAGACGCATTATCCTCAGTCAACTTAAGTAAAGTGTAATTATATCCTATAAGAATAAATAATTACACCAACATGACATAACTTGAGTAACAACATGCGATAGGCTAATGTGCCTCTCTAGAATCATCCACTATAGGTCTGCAAACCGGAATATGCTCCCATGCCCATATCTGCAAAACTAGGACAACTGTTGCCATTCTCTTCCCCTCACAATAGACAATCTCATGCATCTCATGGTATATATGAGTGAGTAAGCATGAACCTCGCCCTAATCTAACTGGATGAGTCAGAAATCTCTCTAACATTCTGCCCCATCCACATAAAAAACCCTGTTGTCTTCTATCGGGCATAACGAAACAACCAATCATGCCAACTAAAATGCAAGCCAGAGGGTACTCTGCACCATACCTACTCATCAAATTGTCCCAAGTGATAGCATGATCAAGGATAGTCTCATCATGGAATATACATCTAAGAGCCTCAATACCCAGTCGTGGAGTAGAATCATAATCTACTTTATCTCTAGCAAACAGAATCCTCGATATCCTGTAGATATCCTCTAGAGTGATCATCATCTCTCCCACCGACAAATGAAATGTGTTATGCTTAGAATGGAAATGCTCAACTAATGTGGTCAACATACCACACGGATATCGAGCATCTATAACAAATATCCAAATCCACACAACCCTATGTGACCTCTCTGTGTGTCCGATAAATCAAGCACTAATCTCATCGTCAGTGAAAATGTACACCGAAACTGAATATCAGGCAACTAAATCTACAAAATTGAACACACAAATCATCAGTACGTGATCAAATGTGCACTAAGAATGTGATAAACATGTTAAAGAATCCAAAATTACAACATTCAAAATAAAAACTTGTTGTTTAGACCTTCAAACACACTCGTTGTTTTTCGTATGAGTTACCATGGACAAGCAACAACTCGTACAAGCAAACACGGTGATCCACACAAGTAAATAGACCAAAAGGACAATTTAATACTTGTCGCACAATTAAATGGTCTCTTAAGAATATTCTCATATGATACATGGGTAAACACCACATGAGAAACCCTACATTACCATACGATAAAACAAAAAATGCTAGAACTCGTATGAGAAAGAGTATGACACCGAACAATAAAATGATACACCACGAATTCAAACGAAATTCAAAATGAAAAATTCAACAAAAATTCAAAAGGCTTAAGATCAATCACTTACTATTGGGGGATAGTTCCGCAGTCGATTATGTCATCTCTGGTGCTCGAATCGATGCTCTTGAATCAGAATTGCCATTTTTCTTCGCAAAAGGTTTTTCAAATTTTTAACTTTGAGAGATAAAAATGAATTGACAATGACACATTGAACCCCTTATATAGCCCAAACCCTAATTTTTAAACTTTCTCCAATAGACATAAAATTTGTACCCTTGACTAAATCGACTGTCCTGAGTCTATTTTCGGGATCGAAATCGAAATCTGACGTCAATTTTCTAGTCAAAATTCACAACGTTGACCACTTAGCACTTTCATCCTCAAGTCAATTTTTGAATCATTTTGCACTCAATTCAACTCTGATCTCAAATTGAATCTTCAATATCAATCTTCGTGCTCAAATTATCATCGCTAAATCTTTTTATCTTTTCAAAATTTCCTAAAATAGTTGTACCCTCACTATCTTTTGATTTCGCTCCTGAGGGGGCATACTCATTACATCTTTTCAGTGATTATTATTATTTTAAAGTCAAGAAATTTTTCAAATCTTCATCTAAACTCAAGTAGAAATCTTTTCAGTCAATGAAAATCAATTAAACCTTGTTACTAGGGGCATATCAATTTTTTATCCTTATCTGAATCAATCTTCAAATCGATGTTCAGTTTCATCACATCAAATCAAGCTAGACATTCTTGCTTTGCTCAATTGATTCTTGTTCAATCAAGTTCGAAATTGGTTTTATAGCTTTGCTTAGTCGATTCTTGTTCAATCAAGTTTGGAATCAGTTTTATCATTCACTCAGTCGATTCTTCTTCAATCAAGTTTAGAATTGGTTCACTTTGCTCAGTCAATTCTTGTTCAATCAAGTTCAGAATTGGTTTTATCATTCACTCAGTCAGTTCTTGTTCAATCAAGTTTGGAATTGGTTTTGTTTCTTTGCTCAATCTATTTCAATCAAGTTCTAGATCGATGCTCGTTTCTTGATCAATCAAGTTCAAGAATGGTATCTCGCTCTGCATCGGTCCTAGTTCAATCAAGTTCAAGATCGATATCACTTTAATCAAATCTGTTAAGTTTCATTGCTTCAAATCAAGTTGAACATCTCGCTCTTCATCGGTTTGTGATACATCAAGTTCAGAACTGATATCTATTTGACATCAACTATTCTTTGAACCAATGTGTTGCTCGCACATTAATTCAAAGAGGGGCAAATGTAATACCCTAAAAATGGTCATCTAAACCATGGGCTCCTAATCTCGACAACATCACCAAGGTCCTAACCAAAGGCAATTAAATCAACCTTAAGCATCTAATTAATTAATTCTTCAATCATTAATGTTACATGGCAAATAAATCACTCTATATTAATTAAATATTTATTTAATTAATTAAATCATTGCAAGTAAATCATATTGATCAATTATCCTATTTATTTAATTAAATATCCTAGCATATTTAATTAATAAATAAATTTACCATTTAATTTACAAAAAAAGAGGAATTAATTTACAAAAAAGAGGAATTAATTTACAAAAAGAGATTAATCACAAAAAAAGGAATTAATCTACAAAAGAAAGAGTTAAATTAATTTACAAAAGAAAAGAATTAAATTGAGAGAAGAAATCAAACTTAAGATTTTTTTTTCTAAAATTGAGATAACTTGAGAAATCAGAAAAGCAATTAAATTGAATTAATCATTTTCTCTAAAATCAAAACTCAAATCTTTTCTTGAGGAAAGAGGTTCAGTTGCATTGAAAAGGCTTTTTCTAAATAAAAATCTTGAAAAAATTAAAGAAAAGTGCATGGAATCACCTATTTTTATCTCAAGTGCATGGAATCAACTAATTTTATCTCCAATGCAAGCTCTCAATCAAGCTATATTTGGAATCAATCTCAAGATTAACTTAATCTGATCTCTCAATTGTTTCAATTAACCTGGATTGTGCTTTTTCTAGAGGAATCTCAACCGCTCATTGTTAATCGATCTTGACCGTTGGTCTCTCTTTTGAGTCTCTATAAATTCAGCCTTCATCTCTCATTCGAGACACCCTAGAGATTTATTGTTATTGTGCAATTTTTTGCTTTGGAGTCATTGAAAATATTGTGCTTTGAGATTATTGTATCTTAGTTTAGCTTTTTGCATATTTAGTTTAATCGTTATTGCTTGCATTCATCTAGCTTAATATTCATTCATCTAGCTTAATCTTGCATATCTAGCTTAATCTTACATCCATTTAGCTTATTCTTGTGCTCATATAGATTAAAATCCTTCATCTTGGTGTAGTCTAGTCACTGGTATTGCTTAGAGAAATCTGAGAGAAAGTCTATACTCACATCTTTTAAAAGGCAATAGGTCGATTTGTTATGCTTTTTATATTCATGATTATATCTGTCTAACCATGCATGCAATGACTTAATTGAAGTGTTGTGTCTTACAACTTGCAGACTTTATCCACTTTTCTCACACACAGGAAGAAGAGGATGACACAATTTCTAAAAATGAAAGGAAATTGGAATTTTAAAATTAGGGCCAAGGGAATACCACTTAATTTTATAATCAGAATTTTTAAAATCAGGGCAGGCTATAATTAACCTCTTAATTTTTAAAAAATTCTTGAAATTTGAAATGTTGAATTTTGGAGGTATTTTCAATTCTAAAGGGATAAAAAATCGACAAAATCAGCCAATCTTATGGATTTAGGCTATTAAATACAGTCATAACAGTCTCCTGAAATTTCAGGAAAAAAAGTCGAGGACCATGGCGGGAATGCACATGGTCCGACCAATGTTTTCTGAAATTCTCAGGGATGAATATTACGATGATATCAAAGGTAACCTCAAAAAATTGATGAATTTTACTATTTCTAGATGGGCGAAATTAAGGTTCAAATGTAAAAATAGGACCCTATTAGGGTTTTTAAGAAAAAGAGGAATTGAATTGCAAATTTTAAAAATGTTTAAAAATCAGAATTGGAATGATATTGATTGAAATTTGCACAAAATCCAATTAAATTTGAAAATTAGGGTTTTATGACCTAACCACTTAATTTTGAAATTTGAATTTTGGGAAAAAGGAGGGAAATTGAAAATTTGAATTGTAGGAATGAAAACAAGTCTGAGAACAATCAGAAATCTGAAAATTAAATAGAAATCCAATTTTTGCACAAGTTTAAGATTATTTTTGAAAATTAGGGTTTTAACAAGTGACCACTTAATTTTGTAAATTTGATTTGCAAATTGAACAAGACAATGATGAAATTGAATTTGACAAACAAAACAATTTTCAGATCTAAGATAACCACAAGCAATTTTTACAAATCACAAGCTCAATTTTAATTTTTAAAACTAGGGTTTTTAATGATTTAACCACTAAGTTTGTAGAAATTTGAAACTTGCAAATGAAAAATATGCAATTTTGTTCAAAGGAAACATGCAAGACGTCGGATTCACCAAAATGTAATGTCACCAAAATGTAATGGTGGTTGAAAAATGTGTGAATGAGAGATCAAGAGGAAATTTACCCTTTCCCTCCAAGGAGAGATGAGAGTTTCGCTACGGATTTCCCTTCAAACACTTTTCACCTATTACATTGGAAGAGGGGAGAAAAATTCACTAGATTCAACCTCCAAAGAAGAGGATAGGATTCTGAATGAAATGGGAATGATAAGTTAATCCCCTCTTCTATTTGAAATGGATAGGAATTGAGTGAATTATGTAGTGCAAAAGTGACAAAGAACTGATTATAACTTGAGATCGAAGCATGGAATGAAGTTGTGCACCTAGATCTGGCAGTAATATGTCGAGACGAAGTCGCCGTGCAAATTTGAGGAAAAGTTGCACATACCGTGGTGGGAATGTACATAGTCCTCCAAAAAATCCACGAAATGAAAAGGGTTTTTCCACCTCTACCAATGAAGTCCAAATCTGAAAGTACAATTGCGCACCTACAACCTACACATAGAAAAGAGAAGAAAAGGAGTTGGGATTGGGGGGTTTGCCTTTAGGTTAAACCCCAGTTTTGGAATTAACCAAGTAATGAAAGAAAGTACTTGCAAGTAAATGTAAATGAAATATTGAAATGTAAATCACCTCAAGGGAGGTTGTGATAGAAATGCTTGTGTGGAATTGAATGTTGGAATCAATCGCCTCTTCAATGGTTGAATCCTTGACTTGAATGCAACAACCTAGTCTTGAAGGGAGACTTGAGGTGTTCAATGCTTGAAAGGGATGCTTGAATGCTTGAATTCTTTTGAATGCTTGATCACAAATTTTCACCTTATTGAACTTATCCAAATGAGAGGGAAAATGCAACTTAAATACATGTCAATTAGGGTTAATGAAATTGATTTTCATCATAGGCCGACATCAAGGAATTTTTCCCACTCACTCCACAACCTACAATGCAAGCTCAGTAAAGGGTCCTGCCTCAAAATAGAGTAGGGACAGGGGTGCCACACCTCTTTCCTAAGAGGACAAGGGCACCACACCCTTGTCCTAGGGGGGGAACAGGGGTGCCACACCCCTGTCCTACCCCTTTCTCCAGTGCACAGTGCAGACAGGGTGGTGCGAAGGCCAAGGGAGAAGCAGATTCCAAGGGTTGAGCACTCTTAGGTCTCCTATAAGGCTAGAGGATTCGATTTTGCATGCGTGAGGACCCTAATGCGGTTGAAAATTGCTAGGGTCACAATTTTATGACACTACAATCTTTAACAGCCTTAGTTGAACTGATCTTTAAAATGCAATCAAATATGTCTTCTCACCGGAGTTCAAATGAAAGATGTTACCTTTAGTTTGAGTACTAGTTGCAATCTCCAATCGAGATCTATTGATGACCTCTTATGGCATAGCCAACTCTCATCAATTTGTGCAATCAAATATGTCTTCTCACGAGAATTCAAATGAAAGATGTTACCTTTAGTCTGAGTACCAGTTGCAATCTCCAATCCAGATCTATTGATGATTTTGCATTTTCCATCCTTGAACTGTAACTGAAATCACCTATCCACCAACTGTCCTACACTCAAAAGATTATTCCTTAAACCTTCAACATAATAAACATTATCAGTGTTATGCTTACCATCCAATGATATAGTTCCTCTTCCTCTGATCATGCATGCTTTTTCATCTCCAAATCTAACCAAACCACCATCAAATTCTTGCAAAGATAGAAACTTCATTTTATCTCCAATCATATGATGTGAACATCCACTATTTATCACCCATTCATCCTTGTCTTCAATTTTAGCAGCAAGGGCCATTTCCTCATTTTGAATGACAAGTTCCGGAGCATCTTCCTTGATAGCCAAAAATACACATTCCTTTACACTATCAAATCCACTAGCTAAATATTGTGTTGGTTCATCATCAGAAGCAGTCACACCTTCGTCATCTGCATAGTAATATGATTTGTCTTTTTTCCTCTTGTACTTATGCTTGTTCTACTAATCATGGTTAGGCCTAAAAGATCTTCTATCTTTCTCTTCAAATCTTGAATTCCTCTCAGGACATCTAGATGCAAAATGACCTATCTTATTACATGCAAAACATTTAAAAGTTGATTTTCCTTCATACTTACTTCATGTCAGACCTTTAAGTACTCTTCTAGCAAATAGGGCTTCAAGTTGCTCAAACTCTTCATCTTCTTTCTTCATTTCCTCTAGTTCCTTCACATATAAATATTTCCAATCACTCTTATCGGTTGATTATGTAGATGTATGAAAATCATATTCAATCTTTGCAGCTCCTTGAGGACCAAATTCTTCAAGCTCAAAGGCACATAACTTTCCAACCAAAGTATCCCTATTGACAAAGGTGTTAGACATTGTTCTCAACTCATTAATTGTAGTAGCCTTCATCTTGTAAGCTAGTGGAAAAGCTCTCCTTACTTTAGAAACAATCTCATCTTCACTCAGAGATCCACAACAACACTGAATTCCCATAACAATTTCATTAACTCTTTCCATAAAAGTAGTAATCCTTTCATCTTCTTCCATTTTTTCAAATTCTCATACCTCACCCGGTAACCATCAAGTTTAGCAATTTTAATAGTAGGTTCACCTTCATTTAGAGTCTCTAACTTATCCCATATAGCCTTTGCAGATGATTGGTCAGTTAATCCCATTATTTGTTGATCAGAAAGTGCACTCAAGAGGGCTTCTCTAGCTCTATAGTCATTTTCAAAGTTCTTATCCAAGTCTGTTTGAGGAGGATTTCTAGATGCTGGATTATAAGGGGTATAGCCTTTCTCAGTGATCTCCCAAATCTCTTTCCCAATACATCTCAAATGAGTCTCCATCTGAATCTTCCATACTCTGTAATTTTTTGAAACAAGCTTAGGGGTTTCTCTCCAGAAAATAGTTGCAGATGAACTATTAGATGCCATAGGATCTTTCTCAAGCGGTTAAGCTTCTGCAGAGAGGACCAAGCTCTGATACCAATTGTTAGGATAACCAGTGAACAACTAAGAGGGGGGGTAAATCAGTTGTCAACAGATTAGAAAACTTTAAGAACACAAAACATTTTACCAGAATGCATAAACCAAATACCAGAATAACAAATATATCAATTAAGAACAAACATAAATCACAGAATAATTATGAACCATTCACAACACATAACACCAGGATTTGTACGTGGAAAACCTGGTAAAGGGAATAACCACGGTGGGAAGCCTACCCTTAGTCAGATAATACTTCTGTAGTAAGTATGTGATTATAATAAGAGGGGCCTGCACATACAGGAAGGCCAACAACCTAGAGCACACTGCTCATCACAAAAGGAGCCTCACTAACTACAAAATAAATCCAGACTACAATCTAGAAAGATGAATGAACTACAAGAATAGCATCTCCTATGCCTATGTAAAATTTTGGTTAAGCTCAATACCATAGGTCTTAAGCCTCTTACACAAACCCAATTCGATCACCTATGATCAACCAAAACCTTTGCATATGATTACAACCTAATTCGCACATAGATAATTCCATAACCCTCATACCACGATCTACAAAGAGATCATACGTCATATTTATACAAACCCAGGACCTAAACAATTAGGTCTGCCACCTAAAAGATAATATAGTAAATTCATTACATAACCCCGCAAACCAATGATAAACCAAGTCATCCTAAGACCGAAACAACATAAACCAAACAATAAATCCAACCAGTAACGCATCGAGAGCATCAACCAACACGTTATATAAACTGGTCCATAACCTAATAGAATAACAATGCCATAAACCAAATGAAACACCACCAATTAACTAGAACACAAACAAGATAACCATCATCATCTTGAAAACCTTCTAGAAGCACCAAAACCACTTATCGAATTCATCAAAAGATCTTCAACAAAGCTCTGTCAGTAAAACCCTTACTAGTAACCAAAATCTTTACTAGAACAAATGATAGCTTTCGAATCATCAAATACTGAACCAACTAAATATGATACATATCAAGAACACATGAATAACCAATCCAAACCAATTCCACAAGTGAGAAAATAACGGAGAAGATCTCCAGATCAACATCATAATCCAACCACTCTACCAGAACCCAGTAGATAGCAAAACAACTAGTGTTAACTTCAATGCAACACATAATCAATTCCTCCATATTGCCAACAATCTCCCCCTTTGGCATTGATGACAACACTAGATGTGAATAACATCTAAGTGCCTAGAAATGCCAAACAAGTCTCCCCCAAAGGAAGACATCCAACAATCTCCCCAAAAAGATATAACAATGAAGTTTTGAACCAAGAGACCAAACTCCCCTTGTGAATGATATCCATGTTAAGCTCTGTTCTCTGTTTTTCACATATATATCTCTCCCCTTTTGACATAATGCCATAAATCTAATACAAACATAAAAAAAAAATCATAAATCCTCTAAACCACACAGCTGAATACTACCCCTGAGTAGTAGCACCAACACATCAATCTGGAATGAATGATAGTTCTAATAAATGCATATGGTACTGATGCCAATCAGCATCACTCAAGTCTCTACCGGAGGGGCAAAGACCCCAATCTATCTCTGAAGTACTCAAATGATTCCTTAGGCAAAGGTTTAGTAAAGATATCTGCAATCTGATCTTTAGTGTTCACATAAACAAGTCTGAATTCATTTGCTTCCACCTTCTCCTTTAGAAAATTATACTTGATAAAAATGTGCTTTGTCTTAGAATCAAATACCAGATTCTTTGATATGTTAATAGTAGTAGAGTTATCACAGTGAATAACTACCAGTTCATTGCAATCTACCCTTATATCCTTCAATATTTGCTTCATTCATAGAACTTGTGTACAGTTAGTAGCAGCAACAACATACTCATCTTCAGTAGTAGATAAAAAAGTACATGATTGTTTCTTGTTGATCCATGAAACAAGTTTTTTTCCAAGAAAGAAAGCTCCACCTAATGTTCTCTTCCAGTCATCAACATCTCTAGTCCAGTCTGCATCTATGTATGCACATAGTGTAAAGTCATCATTTTTAGGATACCACAAACCATACTCAGTTATTCCTTGTAAATACCTGAAAATCCTTTTCACCGCACTCTCATGATTATCTCTAGGATCACTCTGATATCTTGATATAATACAAACTGCATTCATAATATCCGATCTAGTCTGAGTTAGATATAACAAACCTCCAATCATAGATTTATACCTTGTAGGATTTACCAGAGCTGATGCATCTTTCTTTGTCAATTTCTCACTTGTAACCATAGGAGTACCAACCGGTTTAGAATTTTCCATACCAAATTTCTTCAACAACTCTCTAGCATACTTAGTTTGATAGATGAAAATACCTTTATCAGTTTGAGTAATCTACAAACCTAAGAAAAATTTCATCTCCCCAATCATAGACATCTCAAATTCATTCTTAATATTATCAGAGAATTCCATACATAACTTATCCTCACCTCCAAAAATGATATCATAAACAAAGACTTCAACAATCAATATGTCATCATCGATGATCTTATAATATAAGTTATTGTCAACATTACCTTTAGTGAAACCAATCTTCAAAAGATATTCGTCCAATCTAGCATACCAAGCTCTAAGGGCTTGTTTTAATCCATATAAAGATTTCCTTAACATGCAAACCATCTTTTTGTGATCTAAAAGTGAAAATACATTAGGTTGCTCAATGTAAACTTCCTCTTCAAGATCTCCATTCAAAAATGCACTCTGAACATCCATCTGATAAGCCTTGTATTTCTTATGGGCAGCATAAGCAAGAAATAGTCTCACAGCTTGAATCCTAGCTACCGGAGCAAAAGTCTCATCATAATCAATTCATTCCTACTGAGAATGTCCTTTACATACCAATCTAGCCTTATTCCTCACAACTTGTCCATTCTCATTCAATTTATTTCTAAAGACCCATTTAGTTCCAATAACATTCTTATTTTTAGGTCAGGGAACTAGAGTCCATGTGTTGTTCTTTTATATCTAATCTAATTCCTCTTCCATAGCTCTCATCCAGCATTCATCTTTACAAGCTTCAATTACTTATGCCGATTCAACTTGAGAAATTAAACATACCTCATCAGCTGCCAGCCTTCTTCTTGGCATTACTTCTTTGTTCTTGTCTCTAATGATCTAATCTTCTAAATGATTTAACCTTACATACCTAGGAGTCTTCTGACTTTCTGTTTCTGCTCTGATGTTCAGTTACTATTGAATTTTTTTATATTGTCAGGGTTACTGGTTCAACATTTTTTTCTGGTGTAGGTGCTACCAATTTAGTTATGATCATCTCCACTTCCGGTTCTCTCTCATAAGTTCTGATTTTACCTTTGTACTGCTCATCCACCTTGACATTAGCATTCTCCACAATTCTCTGTAATCTTTTGTTATAACATCTATATGCTTTTCTTTCATTAGAATCAAACTTTCTAATGGAATCATCTCTTTTGATATAGCATTTACTACCAAAGATTCTGAAATACTTAACTTTAGGTGTATGACCAAACCAAAACTTATAAGGTGTCTTACTAGTGTCTCCTTCGATATGAACTTTGTTGAATGTGTATATCATCATGCTCACAGCTTCTCTCCAATAGATATGAGGAAAAGTATCTTCCATCATCATAGTTCTAGCTGCATCCAAGATAGTTATGTTCTTTCTTTCCACAACACCATTTTGCTGAGGTGTTCGAGGTGTAGACAGCTATCTCCTTATCCCATGCTTCTCACAATTTTGCTGAGGTGTTCAGGGTGTAGACAACTATCTCCTTATCCCATGCTTCTCACAATAACTTTTAAATTTGCCGGATGTGAATTCACCACCCTAATCTGACCTTAAGCATTTAATCTTCAACTCTATCTATGTCTCAACTTTAGCTTTAAATCTCTTGAACTTTTCAAAAGCTTCAGATTTCTCCCTTAGAAAAGTAACCCAGATCAGGGTGAACTCACAATACTGGTTCCTACTTTTTGACTAACTTTGACACTTAGATGAACATTTTGAAAAAAAATCCTTCACTTTCCAACACCTATAACTTTTAAACAGTTAAGAATTTGAAGATGATGTAAACTAGTGATTTGTAACATCTTATTTGCAGATTCTAAATATATTTTTCGCAATTTTTTTTGAATAAAATTTTATTAAATTTTCCATCTCCTTTAAAAAGTAGTTTTTTACAACAAACAACATTTTTAAGAGTGATGTGCATCCCAAAACACATAACTTTTTTTCTATAAATGATAAAAACTTAATTATTTTGAATTTTGGTTTGTAACATCCATACCTAGGGCCTGCAATTTGGTTTGATAGTGAAATGTTGATTTCTTTCATTTTATTAAGTTTTGAAGTCCGACTAATTATAATTTAGATATAGGTGTACATTTGAAAACATAACTTGTTCTATATATATCAAAATTCAATTTTATTTTTTTGTTAGAAAGAAGACATCAATACCTAGTGCATAGATATTTTTAGTTTACTATTTTCCCCAATGCGTTGAACAAAGAAGTTCATGTTTGGTGGAAAACCTACATTCATAAGAAATAAAATAAAAAAATATTAATGAAATTAAATATATTAAAAATTATTCTATTTGGAAAGCTTATAATAAGGACTAAATACTTTAAAAAACAAAACTTTTGAAAGAATTCATTTGATCCCCCAAAAGCTAATGTAAAATTGGTTTTTTATCAGCATTTGATATATGTAAAGGAGACTCCATTGCAAGTATGATTTAGAAGTAGATAGGTTCTATCCAAGAAGTTTTGATCTAAGAGCCTTTGATCTAACTCTCTTCAATTAATTATTTAAAATAGGACCTCTTAAAGCTTAAATAATTATATTTTCTAAAAATGTATGATTTCAACAAAAATCAAGATGGAAGTACCAAATAGTGGGAACCAACATTGTGAGTTCACCCATCATTCTAGAATAGTTATCAATGATTAGCATGAAATATCTATCACCCTGAAAACTTTTTATTCTAGCAGGACCACACAAATCAATATGAATAAGATCAAGAACATCATTAGATTTTTCTTGTATACTCTTAAAAGAATTTTTGACTTGCTTTCCCATTTGACATTCCTTACATACCGGATTATAGAGCTTCACAATCTTAGGTATATCTCTAACAACCTTAGTTGAACTAATCTTTACAATGAAATCAAAATTTGCATGACACAACCTCTTATGGCATAGCCAACTCTCATCAATTTGTGCAATCAAATATGTCTTCTCACCGGAGTTCAAATGAAAGATGTTACCTTTAGTCTAAGTACCGGTTGCAATCTCCAATCTAGATCTGTTGATGATTTTGCATTTTCCATCGTTGAACTGTAATTGAAATCCCTTATCCACCAACTGTTCTACACTCAAAATATTATGCCTTAAACCTTCAACATAATAAACATTATCAGTGTTATGCTTACCATCCAATGATATAGTTCCTCTTCCTCTGATCATGCATGCTTTTTCATCGCCAAATCTAACCAGACCACCATCAAATTCTTGCAAAGATATAAACTTTCATTTATCTCCAGTCATATGATGTGAACATCCATTGTCTATCACCCATTCATCCTTGTCTTCAATTTTAGCAACAAGGGTCTTTTCCTCATTTTGAATGATAGGTTCCGAAGAATCTTCCTTGATAGCCAGAAATACCCATTCTTTTCCACTTCTAAATCCACTAATTGAATCTTGTGTCTGTTGATCATCAGAATTAGTCACACCTTCCTCATCTACATAGTAACATGATTTGTCTTTGTTCCTCCTATACTTATGCTTGTTTTGATAATCATGGTTAGGCCTAAAAGATCTTCTAGCTTTCTCTTCAAATCTTGAATTCCTCTCAGGACATCTAGATGCAAAATGACCTATCTTATTACATGCAAAAAATTTAAAAACTGATTTTCTTTCATACTTACTTCCTGTCGAACCTTTAGGTACTCTTCTACCAAATAGGGCTTCAAATTGCTCAAACTCTTCATCTTCTTTCTTCATTTCCTCCAGTTCCTTTGCATATAAAGCATTCCAATCACTCTTGCCGATTGATGATGTGGATGTATGAAAATCATATTTAGCCTTTGCAGCTCCTTAAGGACCAAATTCTTCAAGCTCAAAGGCAGATAACTTTCCAACCAAATTATCCTTGTTGACAGAGGTGTTAGACATTGTTCTCAGCTCATTAATTGCAATAGCCTTCATCTTGTAAGCCAGTGGAAAATCTCTCAATACTTTAGAAACAATCTCATCTTCATTCAAAGATCCACCACAACAGTGAATTCCCACAATAATTTCATTCTCTTTCCATAAAAGCAATAATCCTTTCATCTTCTTCCATTTTTCAGGTTCTCATACCTCACCCGGTAACCATCAAGTTTAGCAATTTTAACATTAGGGTCACCTTCATTTAGAGTCGCCAACTTATCCCATATAGCCTTTGCAAATGATTGGCCAGTTAATCCTATTATTTGATGATCAGAAAGTGCACTCAAGAGGGCTTCTCTAGCTCTACAGTCATTTTCAATGTTCTTATCCAAGTTTTTCGGAGGAGGATTTCCAGATGCTGGATTATAAGGGGTATATCCTTTTCTTAGTGATCTCCTAAATCTCTTTCCCAATACATCTCAAATAAGTCTCCATCCAAATATTCCATACTTTATAATTTTTTGAATCAAGCTCAGGGGTTTCTCTCTCTGAAACAACTGCAGATGAACTATTAGATGTCATAGGATCTTCCTCAAGCGGTTAAGCTTCTCTAGAGAGGACCAAGCTCTGATACCAATTGTTAGGATAACTGGTGGACAATTGAAAGGGGGGGTGAGTAAGTTGTCAATAGATTATGAAACTTTAAGCACACAAAACCTTTTACTGGAATACATAAACCAAATACCGGAAAAACAGATATATCAATTAAGCACAAACATAAATCACAGAATAATTACCAACCATCCACAACACATAACACCAAGATTTGTATGTGGAAAACCCGATAAAGGGAAAAACCACAGTGGGAAACCTACCCACAGTCAAATAATACTTTTGTAGTAAGTGTCGTGCTCTGTGAGAAATGTGATACCTGCAGCTGCAACACAAAACACTCGATAGATCATTATAAGCATGGTTAGAAAATCATAAGCAAAAGAAAGATAAAACCATGACAAATTGACCTATCACCTCCTAAGAGATGCGAGTATGGATTTTCTCTCAGATTTGGATAAGCAATCCCAGTGACTTGAATACACCTAGATGGAGGATTTGAAATGATAATGATATACAAAGATGAGATTGATTATGCTAGATTGATCCAATAGACTAATCAGGCTAATGATATGCATGATTAAGCTATGATGATGTTGCAATTAAGCTAGAAAAGAGATTGATTAAGCTACATGATTCAACAATTATGCTAGAAAATGATCAAATTAAACTAGATCTAAGATGCAATTGCCTATAATAACAATGTTCAAATGATATGTTAGAATGGATGTTCCTATAGTAACAATGCATAAGATAAAAATGAGATGGGATACTTATTGATCCAAAATGGGGGATATTTATACGATTTCCAAGGCCAAGGGTGAGGTGGCAGAAATCAACAGTCAAGATTGAGTCTGAAGATATCAAGGGTGAAATTGGAGGAGGTTGGAGAAGAGGTTGGAGGAAGAGACACTTGTCATCTCTGTGGTGACAAGTTTCAAGGAGCCTTGCTCATGAGAGGGAAAGTGTCCAAGGGAGGAGACATGTGGCAAAAGTGCCATGTGTCTCGAGAAGAAAATATCCACACCATAGGATGTTAGGATGTGCAAGATAGGATAGGGTTAGGCAAATCCAATGTTAGGTGGAATGAGTTAGGTTAGAGGGATGGCTAGGTTAGGTGGTTAGAAGTTAGGAGGCATGTGGGTAATTTGAATTTTAAAAATTCAAATAATAGGAAAAGACTAATTAATTCTCAACTCATAAATTGATTTGTTTTAATTAATTAGGGGATTAGAAGAATTAATTGAAGTGGGGGGAGGATTAAATAATTTGAATTAATTAATCAAAGGGGACTATTGAAATGAACCTATTAAATAAATCCTTAGATTTATTAATAAATATATGAAAGGGGAATTAATCAAATTTCTTAATGAATTCAATTAAATTAGGAAGGGGGATTAATTAAATAATTTCTTATTTAATTATTTATCTTCAGACCATTTTTAGGTGTATACATTTTGCCCCTCTTTGAAGCAAGGTGTGATGACACGTTGATTCAAAGAATAATCTCATTTTGATGATGATATTGGTTGGATAGGATACCTCATCTATTGATTGATAAATTTCAATACGATGATGCCCCCTCGAGAGATCAATTGAGATAATTGATCTTTGGAGTGTTTGGATCTTTTGCGAAATTGATATCCCGATTAGAAATGATTTGATGTTTGCAACTATGGTTGATGAAAATGTGAGTTCTACGATCACAGTGATGTGGTTTTTTATTATTGATAAATCTTGATTGATTAGATTGATAAGATCGAGATTCAGTCTGGTTTCAGGAATAACACCTCCTATATAAGACAAAGATGATCAAAGTGTCTAGTTTCAGGAACGATATATCATGTATAAGACATGATCAGAACGTCTAGTTTTAGGAAAGATACATCTTGTATAAGACATGATAGAATCGATTTAGATGTGATTGATTTATAGAAATTATAAGATTGATTGGATAAAGAACTGACAGTTTGTTGATATCAAGTTGCAGGAGGATTTAGATATGATGATGTTGGTTCTGTTGGTAGGGATAGCGTAAGATTTTCCCAGAGTCGATAATATCTGGATAGAGATGAGTCATCAATTTGATTGCATATACACTTGATGATACCTTGATGATTATTGCGATAGATTTAACCTTAGATAAAATGAGCATGCGGGATCCCATGCAAGAATGAAATGCAAGCTAAATGCAAAGCTACGATTGGACCAGTCACTAGGTTATTGTGTTTTGTCATCATTGAGATTTTTAAATGTGGGAAGTAAGTGCAAACATTGATGGTATAATTAAACCATGATGACCTGAGCATGACTTTCCTGGATTTTGATATGGCAAGTCAACACAAGCATCGAGGTATAATTGAATCGAGATTACCTGAGTGTCACTTGCGTAAAATAGGCAGTATTAATCATTTCAATACGCAAATCAAAAATGTCTTCAATGATACTCCGGTGATCATGTCCTGAGACAAATTTGCACATATTAATGATTAATTTACAGATAGCAGACAAGAAAAATATCATGTTCCTTCCTTGTTTCTCTAGTCAAAGACATCCTGGAGTCACTCAGAAATCATAATAGAGAAAATCAAGATAAAAAAGTTGAACAATCATGCTAAAATCATTATCCAAATGATATCATTGATGTGCTTAGACTTACTTTGTGATAGTTTGATGGTTGATAATTTGATCTCGTGTTCAATGTTGGATATGTCTCAGTTTTCGCTCGATAAGAGTTGTCTAACTGTTTGTTCTACTTGTTTGATTAAGCTCAAAATGATCAAAAATTTTGCACCCAGCTAAGTGTAGGATTTTCCCCCAAGCCTAAAACAAATTCTGTATGATATACCCAATGATCCAAACCATGGCAAGAAGCCACCCGGGATGCCTGCATATGTACAAAGGCTTTATTATGCATATGAACAGCGCTGATGGAAAAGACTGCAAGCATAAGGATGCATGAACTAATAGATGGAAGAGCTAGCCGACAGATGGCGCCTATTTGCGAGGTTTTCACCATCTATTTGTATTGCACTTTTTCTCATATTTGATTTTTTTTTTTTTGGATTTTTTTTGGATTTTTTGGCTTTTTCACTATTTTTGGATTTTTCTACTTTTTCACTTTTTTTATTTTTATGCTTTTTCACTGTTTTTGATTTTTCTTCTTTTTCAGACATAAAACTTCTTCAGATGCATGCTATTGATGGGTTCTTCGAGCTGATATTTGTCCTGTGTTGATTCAAACTTTCCTTTCTTTTCTCAATCTTCCTGGTTGCATGGATTTTCTTTTAGTACTAGTTCCCCAACTTGAAATATTTGTGGTTTGACCCTATGATTATAACTCTGGCACATTCTTTGCTGATATACCTTTAAATGATCAAAGGCATTTGGTCTTCAGTCATGGATCAATTCTAACTCTTGCAGTCTAGATACTCATTGTTTTTCATCTGGAATAAGACCTTTTGATGATACTCGTAGAGAAGGTATCTCTACTTCTATTAGCAGTATTTATTTTGATCCATAAACAAGAGAGAAAGGTGTGGCACCTATTGGCATGCAGATACTGGTACGGTAGGCCCATAGAGTAGGGTTCAATTGAATATGCCAATCTCTTCCAGCATCATTCACTGTTTTTTTGAGGATTTTCAAAATAGTTTTATTTGATGCTTCTGCTTGTCCATTCCCTTGTGGATAGTAGGGTGTGGAAAATCTGTGTTGGATCTTGAATTTCTCACATAGCTCTTGTATATCCTGATTCTTGAACGATCGCCCATTATCAGTGATAATGGTCATGGGTATTCCATAGTGACAGATGATGTAGTTCAAGATAAATGCAGCAATTTGTTTTCCTGTGATATTTGTGAGAGGTACTACCTCAATCCATTTTGTGAAATATTCTATAGCAACAAGGATGAATTTATGACCATTAGATGAAGAAGGATTTATTTTACCTACTAGATCAAGACCCCATTGACAGAAAGGCCAAGATGTTACTAAAGCATGAATTTCTTGTGCTGGTGCATGAATCAAATTCCCATGGATCTGACATTGTTTGTATGTTCTAGGTATCTGAAAAGAATCTTGTTCCATAGTCGGCCAATAATAGCCCAAGCGTATGAGTTTTTTTGAAAGGGTAAGACCACTCGAATGAGTGCCACAAATGTCATTATGGACTTCATGTAAGGCCTTCTTAGATTCTTCTTGTTTGAGACATCTTAAAAGAGTACCATCTAGACCTCGTTTAAACAGGGTATCCGTGACGAGAGTATAATGGGAGGATTGGTGAATAAAGTTTCTCTTTTGATTTTTTGATAAGTTAGGAGGGAGGATATTATCTTTCAGGTATGTGTAAGTTTGGCTGTAACAGGAGGAATCATGCCCAAGAAGGTGACAAATAGTTTGGGAATTAGGATAATTATGAGCATGGTAAAATAACTCTTCTACCAGGAATTCATAATGATGTTGATTTTCCCGTGTCTGAAGGAGAGAAGCAAGTGTAGCCATGGCACCTGCTGCTTTGTTGTCATTCCTTGGAATCTGCTGAAAAGTTATTTCTACAAAGTATTTCTTGATATCATCAACCATCTTTTTATAAGGCATTAACTTTTCATCCTTTGTTTGATAATCATCATTGATTTGATTAATGACGAGATGAGAGTCTCCAAAGACTTGAAATTGTGTAATGTACCATTCTATAGCCATTTTGATACCTGTAACCAAAGCTTCATACTCTTTTGTGTTGTTGGTGCATGGAAAGCTTAATTTGTATGCTTTTGGGATTATATGACCTTGTGGTGTGATAAATAGAATGCCTGCTCCTGATCCATGTTGTGTATCATTATTGATGCCTTCTCCTGGATTGATATTCGGGTTATGTATTGTAAGATATGGATTGAACCCTAGAATGTCTATAAATGACCAAGTAAAAATGATTTGCCATCTTTTGAAGGGTTCCAAATATTTTTTTCTGGCTAGTTCTAATAGAGAAGTTGTTGGATATAGATCGATTGTGCCCATGGTAGCTACCTCTGTTGGTTCTATTAGGATAGATGACCTCTCTTGATAAAATTCAGGTAAGATGTCAAATCTCCCATCCTTTGGCGCCTTGAGGAGGTTTTCACCATTAGATGCGTCCTTTATTTTTACTTTTTCCTGATCTAATGTTGCCAAGAAATGGTTTTCAACATTAGACCTGATATTGTTTTCTTTGTGTTCACTTTTGCGACTAGGAGATTTGGCACCCACTGGATTAGAAGATACGTTGCTAAAATTCCTAGTGAGAGTTATTGTGGGTTCAATTTCATTAAGATATAAAGATATGGCATGGTCATTCAGAAAGGTATCAATTGCAGTATATCCTTCATTTTCCTAGTCCATAGGTTCAGGATGGATTAAGGATAAATGATCCTCAGGTTGAATTGTTTCAAAGATATTAGGGGTCATGATAGGGATCTCAAGGCTTTCAGTATATATTTCCATGTCTAGAACGATACTCTTGTCAGAATGACCCCATGCAAGGAGCTCCCGATTGTCCTCAATTAAGTCCAAGTCAACCGAATGTGATCCTGATTCAAGTGGGCTAGTTCCTAACAATTGTCCTGCATACGTATGAACTATATCGATATCTACATCTGCTTCTTCCCTTTCAATTTCAAGTTGCTTTGTTTTATTTTTCCATGATAGTAAATATTCTCCGGTTCCTTGATCTCTTAGTTGCATTTGTTTTTCCATGTTTGACAAAATTGATGCAAATGATTGTTCTTTGGATTGTGTGCTTGAAGATGTTGCCTCTTTGTTATGTGGAACAATGACTTCTTGAGCTGATTTCATATTACTACAACACTGCACTGGATTTGAGTCTGCTGAGATTGTGATTTCCTTTCCATTATAGGGAAATTTAAGGCACTGATGACATGTTGATGGAATAGCTTGTATGTCATGTATCCATGGTCCTCCCAAGAGTAGATTGTATGGTAAGTCCAAGTCAAAAACTTGGCATGTTGTGTCTTTTTGCAAAGGTCCCACACTGATGGGTAATATCACAATTCCTTTAGAGGAATGTTCTTCTTCATCATATGCTTTGAATGTGATCTTTTTTCTGGGGATCAACTGCATCTTTAAAATAACCTAGAGCACGAACAAGACTCAATGAGCATATGTTTAAGCCAGCTCCCCCATCTATTAGGACACATTTAACGAGTGTTCTATGAATGAGGACTTCAATTGGCAAGGAAGAATTATGGGGATGTTGCAATGAATCAATGCTTGGATATGAAGGAGATGAGCTTTGAATAGGATCCTGTGAAATAGGTTTGATGGCAACCATGGATATCACTTGGGGAACTTCATTCTTGGGTGTATTGTTTGGTGATGATGCTATGGAAGATTCTTGCAAGTTTTCAAGAGGTGTAGGAATAGATGCCTTTGGAGAATCAATTTTCTTATGGGGGGATGAGCCATTGTTAGACATAGGTGCATGATTTTGATCTTCTTTAGCAAAATCCTTCAGGGATCTCTTTAAGAGTTGCATAAAAGAGCCACCTTTCTTTGGAGATGTATTTGAATCCTTGTGAGGTTTTGACATAGTTGGATTTTGATTTTAAACTTGTTTGATTGCTCTGATATGTTGGCTTGTTATGTCTTCTTTTATTTTGCTTTGGTATGTCATGTTGATATGATTTTTAGCTATTTCAAAAAAAATTATTTTCATTTCAGCAATCTTTCATCTCTGAGCTCTGGTTAAAACGGGCATACACGTGTCTTAGATATTGTGCTAGGATTCGATTATCTAAAAGTTGTTTTGATAAGTGATCAACTATCAATGTAAATGTTATAGAGCGATATGACACGAAAAGATGGTTCAAGTATTTAAAAGTTTGCAATTTTTTCGATCTTCGGTTTTGGAGTGCAATGATGATGATTTGATAAGAACCAAGTCCAATAGGAACGATATATCCTACGATGTGGGACAAGGTTATCCTAACCAAATGTTGTAGTTTTATGATAACGGATGATAGATCCTGATGAGAAACTATGTTTTGGGGGATCAGTTTATCAAAGAGGTTGATGATGCACTTTGAGATGTTTAGATCTTGAACTTGTTGAGGGTAAGTACTTGAAAATATTAAGGTCTTTATTTCTAAAGTCTGATTTGATAGATGATAACTTGACCAAGAAAACCAAGAAGACAATCCAAGCATAAAATGACAGATAACAGGTGCTTATGATCACTGCAAATTAATCGAGCAAATATGACAGGCCTGAAAAAGATGTGCAAGAAGACATCTCTGGACCAACAAAGACATAAATTTGTACAACAGACTACACAGCCCCAAATGACAATTTATACAGGCTCATACGACAAACCAAAAATCTCGCAGGGCAAAAGACATTAACTCATACGAGCTTTCTCACAGAACCAGATGACAAATATTGGCATAAAATACTCTGCTAAGATGACTCGTACGACAATTATCATTGGACTGGACAATGAAAGATAACATAAAATTTTCTACTACACAGGCTCGTACGACAAATATCACCGGACCATACGACAAAGTAGATAACTCATACGACAAAATAACAAAATCGTACGACAGAGGATAAAATAGAGATAAAAATGTTTGTTTGGCAGAATTTTGATTAGTGAAGTTTGATTTTTTTGCTTATGTTTTCATGTTTTAAATGTCTGATTTTCTTCTTAAGGGATGAATAAACAGAAAACACACGATATGATAAGTGACCTTCAAGCACATTACGCTACCTAAGAAAGTTGGTTGAGAGAGAAAACCTTTGCTTGCAAGCTTAGGTACACACCCAATAGCTAATCAAAATACGACCACTAAGTATCACGTAATGGATTCTCAACACCGTATTATCTGACTCCAAACACTAATGGGAGCACAATATGGCAAGTGTCTTGGGAGAGTTACTATCTCTCTTGCACAAAGATTATCACCCTTTTGGAGGTGAATCGGGTAGCTTCTAATTTAACTGGAACTAGTAAGGGATCGGTTCGGCGCGTTGGGGTATAATACTCAATTAAGAGGTCTCCCAGCCTTGAAAACCAAGGTTTGATATACCCGAAGGTATGGAGGAGAGATTTTCCTGAGCACTTTCATTGACTTGATTTTCATCAAATCAATTTTATTTTATAGTGGGTTGGATTACTTGGCGTTAGTCGTTCCCACTTAGGTCATCCCCCTCTCACCGGCCTTAATGGATAAGAGTTATTAGCTCCTCGGGAGTCCAGGCCTGCTAAAGAAATGCACTAATGAAAGCAAAGGATGAGTCTAGCTTTCTGATCACCTAAGAAAGGTGAGACAATACTCGCCTATCATCAAAACACATAAAACATGATTTTTCATTTCCATTAGCCAAATCAAGTGTGCCTAGAAAAATTACATAAGACATAGAGTTTAGTTGAGTCCTCCTAGGCAACTTGCAAAATAGATGCATTAGTAGTCATGATGTGTTTTGTTGAAATGAAGCTTTGACAAGCGTAATCTTCAATAATCATCCTATAAAAACCAGTTAGGCTGTCGAAAAACTCACAAACAGACCAGGGTTAGCATTAGTAATAACCAAATTGAAGCATTAAACCCTTAAAATGCAAACTACTTTAAAAACACAGAAACAAAATTTTGTACGACACAATTTACCTGATCGTATGAGTGTCCTTTCGGGACTGTACGAGTGAAGAACAAAGCTCGTACGACACTTCAGTCTCCTTAAAATCTTGTACGAGTCAAGATGGATTATTGTATCATTGCATAAAGGAACTCGTACAAGACAAAAAAGGAGCTTGTACAAAATTCTCATCCCAGCCCAATCAAAAATGAAGATTTGATGATGATTTTTGGCCCCACAGTGGGTGCCAAAATGTCATGCTCTGTGAGAGGTGTGATACCTGCAGCTGCAACACAAAACACTCAATAGATCATTATAATCATGGTTAGCAAATCATAAGAAAAAGAAAGATAAAACCATGACAAAGTGACCTATCACCTCCTAAGAGATGCGGGTATGGATTTTCTCTCAGATCTGGATAAGCAATCCCAGAGACTTGACTACACCTAGATGGAGGATTTGAAATGATAATGATATGCAAAGATGAGATTGATTATGCTATATTGATCCAAGAGACTAATCAGGCTAATGATATACATGATTAAGCTATGATGATGATGATGCAATTAAGCTAGAAAAGAGATTGATTAAGCTACATGAATCAATAATTATGCTAGAAAATTATCAAATTAAACTAGATCTAAGATGCAATTGCCTATAATAACAATGCTCAAATGATATGTTAGAATGGATATGCCTATAGTAACAATTCATAAGATGAAAATGAGATGGGATACTTATTGCTCCAAAATGGGGGATATTTATAGGATTTCCAAGGCCAAGGGTGAGGTGGCAGGAATCAACGGTCAAGATTGAGTCTGAAGATATCAAGGGTGAAATTGGAGGAGGTTGGAGAAGTGGTTGGAGGAAGAGACACTTATCATCTCTATGGTGACAAGTGTCAAGGAGCCTTGCTCATGAGAGGGCAAGTGTCCAAGGGAGGAATGTGGCAAAAGTGCCATGTGTCTCCAGAAGAAAACATCCACACCATAGGAGGTTAGGATAAGGAGGTTAGGCAAACCCAAGGTTAGGTGGAATGAGTTATGTTAGAGGGATGGTTAGGTTATGTGGTTAGAAGTTAGGAGGCATGTGGGTAATTTGAATTTAAAAATTCAAATAATAGGAAAAGACTAATTAATTCTCAACAACTCATAAATTGATTTGTTTTAATTAATTAGGGGATTAGAAGAATTAATTAAAGTGGGGAGAGGATTAATTAATTTGAATTAATTAATCAAAGGGGACTATTGAAATGAACCTATTAAATAAATCATTAGATTTATTAATAAGTAGATGAAAGGGGGAATTTAATCAAATTGCTTAATGAATTCAATTAAATTAGGAAGGGGGATTAATTAAATAATTGCTTATTTAATTAATTATCTTCAAACCATTTTTAGGTGTATACAGTAAGTATGTGATTATAATAAGAGGAGCCTGCAGATGCAGGAAGGCCAACAACCTAGAGTGCACTGCTCATCACAAAAGGAGCCTCATTGACTACAAAAGAAATCCAAACTACAATCTGGAAAGATGAATGAACTGCAAGAATAGCATCTCCTATGCCTGAGTATAGTTCTGATTAAGCTCAATACCGAAGGTCTTAAACCTCTTACAACAACCCAATTTGATCACCTATGATCGACCAAAACCTCAACATATGATTACAACCTTATTCGCACATAGATAATCCCATAACCCGCATACCATGATCTACAAAGAGATCTTACATCATATTTATACAAACCGAGGACCTAAACAATTAGGTCGGCCACCTAAAAGATAATACAATAAATCCAACTGGTAACGCATTGGGAGCATCAATCAACACGTTACATAAATTGGTCCATAACCTAACAGAATAAGACCGGACCTAAAATAGGTCACCATAAACCAAATGAAACACCATCGATCAACTAGAAGACGAACAAGATAACCATTAGCATCCTGATAATCTTCTAGAATCTGCACCAACACCACTTATCAGATTCATCAAAATATCTTCAACAAATCTCTACCGATAAAACCCTTACCAGTATCCAAAAGGCTTACTAGAACAAATGATAGCTTCTAGATCATCAAATCCTGAACTAATTGAATGTGATATGCATTAGGAACACATGAATAACCAATCCAAACTAATTCCACAAGCTCAAACATACTAGAGAAGATCTCCAGATCAACATCATAATGCAACCACTCCACCGAAATTGGGTAGACAACAAAACAACTAGTATTGACATCAATGCAACACATAATCAATTCCTATAAATTACCAACATCAACTTCCTCCAAAGATGTAGGAAGGTTGGAGAGAATATAGGGAGGTTGAGGAATGTGTGTACGTACACATTATTTGAAGAATAGAATGATTGTTAAAGATAATGATGCATATTAATATTAATTAAATATTAATATCTTTAGCCACATGATGGATGAGTTGCCAAAGAAGAAGTGATGTGGAGATGAGGGGAGTTAGAAAAAGGTGGCATGAGAAGACAGTGGAGACAGCAAGCCAATCTCCCTAGGTCTCTCAAAGGTTGACATGGATCTGCATGCCCTTAGGCGAGAGCCTTGTTTTTATTATGGCATGTGATGACACTCCCTTGTACATGTGTTTCCTTTATGCTTTGTCATTCTCACTTAGGTCTTGATGATTTCTCAGCCTCTGGGAGTTACCTTGGTTGTTGATTGCATTTTTGTTTGGTCCATGTGTGTGGAAGTCCTTCTTGGTGTGAGTCCCTTTGGTCTTAAGCATCAACCTAGGTATAGTGTGTGTGTTGGGACCTAGCGACATCTCCTAGCTTGGGGGGTGCTTCCTTGTAGGTTCCACATTGGTTGGGTGCCTGGAGCTTTTTGCCATTGGGGTTTCTCCCTTCTTGTGTGTGGACTTGGATCTTTCTTCATGATGGCTATGGATTCTATGGAACAAATTTATGTATTATCCTTTATGGCTTATGAGATGTACTTGTTATGTAATAGTGTAGGAACCATTTGAAAGATTGATTAATCTTAGAATCATATGGATTATGTAATAGTAGCATGTAGTGTATCCATGATTATATGCTAGACCTAGGTATTCAATGGAGTTCTTCTTATGATTTTGTTATGTAGTAGTTCATATGTATCATTAATTTAGGAATGGTTATGCCAGTTTTGGACTACATTGTAAACATGTGAAAAGAGTGTAGACTCTTGGTTATTTCACCTTTTGGACAACATTGTAAACATGTGTAAAGACTTAAACACTTGTGTTGAAATTGCCATGCTTATGTTGTAATGTACTTAGTAAGTTGTATCTTATGTGTTCATAATGGAAATAGCCTTGGAGCAGCAAATTAAACATTTATGTGACATTATCATGATATGTAATAGATATATAAATATAGTTAGATCCATGTTGTAATGAAGAAAAGATGTATTTGTTTAGTTCCATCATGTGATTCTACTAACTATGAAATGAACCTTTGTATGGGAATGAGGTATTTTCATGTATATGTGGATGCAATATAATTAAATGTTAGATCTTGACTATGAAACTCTAAACTTGTGTAATGAATATTAAATAAAGACCTCATCAAGCCATTAATGTTAGAGGTAGAAAACATGACATACACAATAAAGATATTAGTTAGCATCATAGAAACTAAATTAGCCAAGGGGCTGGAAATTATATCAAGACTTAGAAGATTAACTACATTAAGAGATATAAATGATTATAAACTCATTAGTGTGGTGGCAGCAATAAAACAATCAATGTGTAGACAATGTCAATGTTCATAAAGAAGTATAGATAAGATAGTATGCATGCATTTTATGGAAGCAATAGATTTAATGGCATATAAGTAATGCATTATGTGTATGGGCAGCAATAGTTCAGTTAACATCATGGTAGTACTAGATTGTATGGCATTTAAGTGATGCATGTTGCTTGTGGGCAGCAATAGAAACATCAAGATAATGGTAGTAGGAGTTGTTCCTTAGCATGTTAAGGCATAAGCATTTAGTAGCATGCATGTTGTAGGATGAGAGTTAGTGATATGCATTGCATGGTGTGATAGATCATCTAGTTGAATGCATTGTAATCATGTAGGCATATTATATGTACTCTTAAGTAATGTGCATATGATAGAAGCTTCTCATTTAATGTCATGCACTAGAAATAGTGTGAAGTGCCAAGGAATTAGGTAGGCTTAGGCATGTAGACTTGTAGGATTGAATGGTTTGGGCTCCTAGAAGGACCTAGTGTATAGAGAGGTTTATTTCACATGTAGATAAGTAATTTCTAAGCATTATGGATAGTAGAATGCATTAGAGATTAGAGGGTAGCCTATGCAACATACCCTTGTGTGGGGACATTATATAGCTAGATCATTAAGTGCATAAATGTGTTGTCATGTAGATTGTAAATCTAATGCATGGATTAAGAATCATAAAGTCAGTATGTAATTTAAGTAGTGGTGTCAATATGCCGTAGGGAGCTATATGAGACTATGTAATCATGTTTCCGCTTATGTCAAGAACATAATTAGACAATCAATGTTTAAGGTTCAACACTAAGATGAAATTAAGTCTACTAATTCTTAATCACGTAGCCTAAAGTATGTATAATGGAAACTTAATTAGTAAACAAACAAAAAAAATCTCCATTTCTAGGTTGTTAGTGTAAGTTCCCTGGGGTTTGTTGGTGGATGCTACATGAAAAGACATGCACATTTATTAGAATTGAATTAGAAGAAATTAGAATTCAATGAAATGAGGGAAAATTAATGAAATTTATTTAATTTAGAAGACATAATTATAGTGGAGATAAAATGAATTAATTTAATTAAGAGGAAATAAATTAGATAATTAAATAATTTGAAGATATTATTTAATAATGGGGGAATAGAAATCAAACTTAATTAAATAATAAAGTTAATTTTTTAGAGAGGTAGGTTAAATGATTAAATGATTAAAAGGAAATTGAATAGCTAGTCCATGATGAAAATGATGAAGTATTAATTTAGAAGAATAAAAGTAGATTAATTAAAAAATTATTTAATTAATAAAGCAGAATAATTAGCGATGTTAGAAATAGGACATTTTTTAGTGTCAAAATTTTACCCCTCTTTGAGAAAATGTTGGAACAATGTTGTTTCAAAGAGAAGTGAAAATTTTTGGCCCCAACATGCCCCGATGATAGTAGGGTGTAATTATGCCCCATTGGGAAATTGGAATTTAACGATAATGTGACTAGGAACACTAGTTTCCAGTTTCGTGAGTTTTCTAGCTCGTTTGATTGACCTACAAGTTGAACGAAGTTGAATTTGACTACGACTGTTTTCATGGGAAAACCCTAATTTTGGCTATAAATAGAAAATTCTAGGTTCATTTGCCTCATTTGCATTCTAGGAGTTGAAAGCATTCAGAGTGAAATTTGAGCATATTGTGAGCATTTTGAGTGTGATGGCAAGCATTGCAACACATCGACACTTGCCCTAGCGAGTCAGGTCATACCAGTGTCCGGAGGGCATAGGCAGCATGGTGAGTACCTTCGAACTAGTTTACGAATTTTGCTTGATTTATGTTGATTTCAAATTTTGTCAAAAAATCAAAATATTATTTTTTCGCATATGTCTATCATGTTTTTCGCAAGTGTTTTTTCATTTTTGCATTTGTGGTTTGAATTTCACATTCAATAAATATATCGCAATTGTTGATAAGTATGTCACATTTTCTTTATTGGTTTTGCATACAAGTTATTATTTATGAAAGTGCATTAACATTTTTACAAGTTCCTATAAGGTGTCATAATTGATATAAGGGTTTTGCAAAAGTGCTATCTATTTTGCATGTGACTAGCATAATATTTAACAATTTTGTATTTGAAATTTTTTCAAAATTTGTCAATGTTTTTCACGAATTTGACCTCATAATCAGTCACATAGTGTTTTTGTATTGACTTGTGCTTTGTTTGACTTGTAATTACAGGAAAGGCTTCCAGTTCTTGATTCTCAATAGAATAGGCCTAAGTGTCTTGCCTCAAGCATGATGAGTTGACTGATGAGGATATAGCTCTATTTCGTCGAGTTGGTCTGTACCACATCCTTTATCTCCCTGAGGTTATGACCAATAAGGGTCTAATCATTATTGTTGAGAGCTGGCCTATGGAGACTTTCTCATTTCATTTGCCAATAGGTGAGGTGTTTGTTACTCTAGAGAACGTATGGAGGATCTTACACATTTTGATTCATGGTGAGTGGGTATTTTATGATCATAGATCAAGGATTGCAGCTCTTTGTGAGTTCTACAAGTACGGGCAACATGAGCTTGGCATAAAGGAATTGTATGAGATCAATTGGGATCATTTGGGTTGAGAGTATGATGATCTCACCATTGTGATGTTTAGCTTGATAACAAGAATTATTGGTCTGGATCAACAGAATCATGGATTCCCAGTAGGATGGGACAGGGTTCTATCGGGTATGATTGGAGAGGGATGAGTGTATGCTTTGGGCCCTTGTGTTCTTGCTAAGTTGTACTACTAGATGCACTCAATTGTGTACCTAGGTTATCAGTCTAACACTTGTGGGATCATGCTCCTCTAGGTCTAGGCATGGGAGCATATCGTTGTGTTCAGACCAACAGTTCATGTTCAGTTACAGGATGAGGAGCCCTACGCATATAGATATATAGGTTCTATTAGGCATAGAATTATAGGTAATACCTTATATTGGTGTCACTCTATTAATATCTTGCAACTTTTCATTTGGAGACCTTATTTGGATTGCCCCGGATGGGTGGATGATGGACATCTTCCCTACTGTCAACAGTAGCAATATTTGATTAGGAGGATAGTCAATATTTATCATATTATAGATGTGCATCTTCCAGAGTGAGAGTTGAGGAAGTTTGGAGAGGTGCAAAATATTCCACAGGTGACTGCATATTTTGGTAGGTCAATGTGAGAGGTGTCTGATTGGGGAGCTTGTATTAGTCCTCGTGTTGCATATGTTGAGTTTGACAGTTTGAGACCAATGTAGTGGGGATGGGATATTGGGGTCGTTTCTCTAGCTATGACTCCTTAGTACAATGTATGGTGGACAACATAATGGCCTATTCCATTAATTGACCCGACATTGTCGATAGTGGGACCTATGAGTACATGGTGGAGACAATAGGGTGGAGATGGAGGGGGAGATGATTGTGGAGGGAGGGTTGTTGTGAGGGGGAGAGATGGGAGGAGAGGAGGGTGGAGATGAGGTAGGTAGGGATAACTTTAAGAAACCACCCCCCAAGCAAAAGTGTAAAATCCTTGCGAATCAGACATTATTTTTTGGGGGAAAATTTCATTTTGATGAAGAAATTTTTTTCAAATTTGGAAAAAAAAAAAATTGTATTGCGATTTTTTTTAGGGTATGAAAATTCCATAAAATCTTGGTAAATAATTCATTATTGTGTGGGGAAAATATATAATGTAGGAGGTGAATGTTTTTTCGTTTAAAGGAAAAAATAAATAAGTGTATGGACAAAAATTTATACTACGAAGAAAAAATTATTTAAGTGTATTAGCAATTTTTATCTACCATTTGAAAATAATTTAATTTTATTGGCTAATACTTCGGTATTTATGGAAAAATAAATATTTTATTGGTGATTTCATAAATTCATTGCCATTTTCATTATCTATTAATAACCATTTTCATTATCTAATTAATGCAACATCACGTCGCATCCAGACTCTACACGATGTAGCGATAAGCATGACCTCATCGACATGTCACACCTACCTAAAATCCATCAATGATTTAAAACCGCTCAATGATCATAATAGATCAATGACTGAATTTTTATTTCGGCCCAAATTTCTGAAGAGAACGTACATCTCCATAAAGTCCCCAGAATGGAATTGCAGATAGTAGACTCATATCAAATCTTATCCTAATCGAGTATTTACATTTATTAATGTCTTGTCACTGACATTCTCTAACTGTGATCCACTCAGCACGCATGACTTCCAATCTGGTAATTGGTAGTCATTTATAGTTGTTTCCAATTTCACACTCTCGTTCATTTATGAGAAAGATTTACTGAGAGATACGAAAGATATATAAAAAATTAAAGGACAAAGGAATTAATACAGTTGGTGAAGGGATTGCTAGTATCAAGAGCTATTTATAGACAATCTTTGCTTCTTTCTTCTTTAATTCGCCTTTGGTAGATAAATTGTCGGAGTTGACAATAGTTCAAATTCTACCTCTGGTTTAGGTCTTAGGCTGTATAATTTGGTATTCAGATTTCTGAAGATGGACACTCCTATCCAGTTGAGAAGCACATCTTAGGAAGACCAGAGGACCTTTTTGGGCTACGTCAAAGACCCAACCCTCCAATTAGTTTTTAAGGTCAGGATGTTCACTAACGAGGCTATGAGGATGGTGTTGGGTTGAGAGTTTTGAGAAATGATAATAGATATCGTGTTAACATGGACATTACGTCCCAATTCTTAGCGTCTCTTCTAAACCTCGGAGGAGAAAAGGTGGATATGTTGATGTTGTTAAGGAGAGTGTTCAAAGAAGAATTCCTTGGGGACAATGTTACTGTTGTCATTTTTGTAGAAGTAGTGGTCGGGATCCCTTGGGCGAGTGATTTACCCAAGATTCGCCTCTCTGACAAAAATGTGGCCAAGCAACCTTTTCTTTTGAACCTAAATGTTGAGCAGTTGAAATGACATACGAAATGGGAGTAGATTGGTGGGATTTACTCCAGAAATGGTTTCTCCTGGATGAATTTCAAGACTACAGATGGCTCGAAGAATTCTCAAAGGTTCTCATTTCTGAAGAATTCTACCTAAACGAAGGGCAAGATCCTTAGGGTTACCCATGAAGGGTTTCAAAATTTTGTCTTATTTTTTGGATACCACTGGTCCACCATCCACTGCCAATGCCCTAGCCCCTAGTAGTTTTGTTTTTTTGGATATTTTCTCATAACCTCCCTCATTTTGGCCTTAAAGTTTTGGAGGGACAAGGACTCCGACAGTCAAAAAATTGTAAATTTGCGCAATATATTAATGAAAACTTTGCAAATTCCAATTCATTTCAGTTTGCCTTTTTATGGATTTAAAAATGCTTTCTATTTTATTTTATTATTAGTTCCTTCCATGGAAGGATACTTAGCATTATCATTATGTTCTGAAATAGCTTAAATAGTTATTAATTTGTGTGGATATAAAATTTAATTTTCACCATTAAAAAATATAAAATTTTAACAAATGTCAAATCTCATTAAATTAAATCTCGAGTAGAGAGAAAGGGAAATTCCATTTTGCACACAATTTAGAATTAGAAGATTCTAGATATGGGATAGTAATTAGAGGGAAGATAGTGTCGGACACAACAGGTCTATTCTAATTTCCTATCTAAAGTTAAAGAATCAACACGGTGTCACTTTTGAGACAGCCTTTTCTAAAAGATATTTGAAGTGCTTGACAAAGAAGTATTTAAAAAATCATAATGTCAGGGATTGTTTGTGAGTGATAGCATCCAATAAGGATCGCAATGTCTATGAGCTACGTTATTTCAACATTGCTGAGAATGAGGTAGAGGATGAAAATTAAATTTAAGTTTTGTCAGTATTTAGATGTAAGTGATATTGATTTTTTAACTATAAAGAGTCGACTGTTGCAATTTTGTCATAAATATCATGCTAGATTTGTGTTTATTTTGGTTGCTTCTATTTTGGCGGGTTGTTTACCTCTATTATATAGGTAGAGAGCTTACATGTTGAAGTTTGGGGACAATTTTTTGTAGCCTTTGAATTGCAAAATTAAAAAAAAAAAGTTAAAGATTATAGAAATTTAATTTACGTATTTTAATATAAGTTTTTTAAATTTTAATATACATTAATAAATATCTAGATTAAATAATACACTTCTTAAATAAAATAAAATATTATGTTAAATAAAAGTTAAAATTTAATTAAATGTAAGATTTTAAAGATGGAAATATATTTAATATCTTATACATAAATGCGTTTAAAATATTTATATCATATGATGCTTGTAATTTATAATTAAACTTATAATTAATTTAATTAATGATAAATAAATAAATATATTAATTTATTTTATATTTATTTTGAAGTATATTGCTTTATTCTAAAACATTTTAATTCATTTTTGTTTAAACAGATTAATTTATAGTCACTACTTTTAATATGACTATTATAAATATTGGTAATACTTTTAACTATTTATTACCATTATAATTTTCAACATATTAAAAAATAAAATATAATCAATATAATAAATAAAAAATTATTAACATTTTAAATACTATTATTCTTAATATATAATTTCAGGAATGGATACCGTCATCTGTTGGATGAGCATAGATCAACGCTGTAAGGTGTATTTCGGGCCGAATGTGGGATCTTTAAATTTTTTTGCAAACTTCCATCGAAAACACATGTCATTGAACACCGACATGAAAGAAAGGTTATGGCCCATGGGACGATGAAGTGTTAGGTGATGTGGCATTTGGGTGGTAAAAATCCTATGTATAATGGGACCCATGACAACTAACAAAGGATATCGTCATCCATTGAATGAGCACAGATCAACGACGTAAGGTGTACTTCAGGTCGAATGTGGGAAGGATAAACTTTTTTTGCAAACTTCTACTGGAAGACTTCCATAAATGATAAACATTTAATTAAGCATAGTTAAATTCAAAATTTGTAATTGTATACTTAATTTAGTGTAATAAGCTCTATTTCGAGCAAAAGTTGTAAAAGATTAAAAAATCTTCAAAAGCATTCTGGAAAAGTGACTTGTGTGATGTGTCAGACTGTCAGTCCTCAGAATTTAGAAAGAAGCAATGAATTTTTTTCCCTGAGACAATGAATAGTTATTAATAATAATTTATAAAATTACGACACGATTCTAGAAATTTTGCCCTTTAGGTTTTACTTTTGAACTTTTGAGGGTTTTCAAACTAAGGGACTCATATTGGTATTTTGATTCTTGGACAAACCAATAAATCTAGGGAGATTCAAAAATGGCTACTAGATTGAGGAATGCAAAAGAGTTTGTCTGCGCCAATCTACTCAAATAGAAATTCTAGGTAAAATCTAGAACACCTACATCCTGCGTTTTTAATTTGTGAATCTTGTGGTTTACCATTTAGATTGTAGAAGTAGAATCAGGGGTTCAACTTGAGGGTTAGAATTATTTTGAACCATTAGCAATACCAACGATAGGGAAACTAGACAGTACAACTTAAACCTGGGTGAATAAAAAAATGGACTTAACCGAACTGGTTAAAACAACAGGTTTCACTAATGAATACCATGATATTTATGACCCTATTATCCATGCTCGAAAGCAAATCATAGAAATTAGATATACATTGTCTAATAAGGCGAGAGATCCAAGCAGGGCAAAATATATTTTCTTTAACATAATGTTAAATGCAAGTACAAATAAAATTGCATCGTGGTATGTTGGAATTCCCAGCATGGTGTTACCTGAAGTATTCCCTTGCCCAGAAAGTATTACCTGAAGTTTTGTTCACTATTCTTCTAGACTATGTTCTTGAATATCTATAACTTTAAACTTTGATTCATGACTATTTATAACTCATCTTAATAAGGGCTAATATGACTAGTATTACTGCTTATTTGTGTGATAGTTGTCCTTATCACCACTATAATATTGTGAGATCTCATTAGGGTTGTCTGGGGGTTGGTGCAATCATAGTTAGGAGGGACCTCAATGATATCTATCTAGACCATGCAGCAAGAGTTAACACAATGAAAGCAAGACAAGATGATGGAGGCAATGCAAAATTGAATGAATTAGATCATAAAAACTAATTACAAATAACCAGTAACATTTGGGCTACAAGATTCGGCTCATTGACCTGCTACATACATGTTCAATTAAAGAACCAGTCAACTCTGGACCTTTAAATCCTAAGATATATCTTCTATATTTTCTGGAATAATTTCTAATGCTCAATTACAATGATCTATATGATTTAGGGAGATCCGGTCGATCCAAGAGGGATCAAACAAGGAAGAACACGATGAAACGTGAAAGACCACCAAGTCGGCCTCTACCAAAGAGAATCATGTAGAAAATCCAAGAATGAAGTATGGATCAGAGGGAAGGTCGACCATATGCCAATGAACATTAGAATCAATGAACTAAATCTCCACAAGCTATGGAAAGGATCCGCAAGATTCACCAGTAGCGAATAGGTCCAAGCGACTCCAGTGTTCTAAGCCAGAAAACTATCTCGAAATTTGAAAGTGATAACTTTCCAAAAAAAGCTCCAAATGTCCCGCGGTTCAGGAATAAGGAATATGATCATGTCCACAAGAAAAATCCAACTCCACAAGATCTGGTGAGAAAATGCAAGAAAATGCAAAAAAAATGTTTTTGGTTGATGCAAGATTGCCAAGAACTAGGGATGCTCCTACATCAGACATCTGGTTTTGTTGAAAAAGTGAGTCCCTCACTTTGCTAGGGTAAGAGGAAAACCAAGGTAGTCCACCTCTACCTAGGAAATCCAAGATGAATCTTCAACTGGTCTATCCTTCCATTTCACAAGATACTCCTAGTACTGACTGCTTTGGGTACTATGCCCAATCCTACTGTCCAAAATATCTTCAATTTGATCTAGTTCCTTCTGGGGCAATTGTTTCTCCAAAACTGCAATACAGTCTTCATTGAATTTTGATTCATGGTACTGATGTAGATCTGCCATGTTGAATACATGTGAAATACTCAAACTATCTGGTAGCTCTACTTCATATGCATTTTCGGAACAGAATTACCTCAAGATCTTGCAAGGTCCAAACTTTCTCATCTGCAACTTGTTATAAATTCCAACTGGAAATCTTCTTTTCTCAGATAAACCATCACTTCATCACCAACTTCAAATTCCTTGTGTCTTCTCTTCTCATCTGCATTCTCCTTATATTTGTTGTTCATATCCTCTAAATATTGTTCAACCTGAATGTGTAAAGCCTTCATGTGATCTAAAAATTCTTCTGCTTATGCACTATGCTTGTCTTCATTACTGATATACCTCTAGGATGTGCTCTGGTAACAATCTCAAAAGGTGTTCTTCTGGTACTCCTGTTCACTCAATTATTGTAGGAAAACTCTGCTTGTGCAAGAATCAAATCCATGTAATACCCTAAAAATGGTCATCTAAACCATGGGCCCCTAATCTCGACTACATCACCAAGGTCCTAACCAAAGGCAATTAAATTACTCTTGAGCACCTAATTAATTAATTCTTCGATCATCAATGTCACATGGCAAATAATCATTCTATATTAATTAAATGTTTATTTAATTAATTAATCATTCCAAGTAAATCATTTTAATCAATTATCCTATTTATTTAATTAAATATCCTAACATATTTAATTAATAAATAAATTTGTCATTAATCATCAGAAAGGAATTAAGTTAAAAAAAATAATTAATTTACAAAAATGAATTAAATTGAGATATTTCTTTTTCTAAAATTGAGATAACTTGAGAAATCTTAGAAAAGCAAGAAAAGCAATTAAATTGAATAAATCATTTTCTCTAAAACTAAAACTCAAAGCAAATCTTAAGGAAAGAAGTTTAGTTGAACTGAAAAGGCTTTTTCTAATAAAAATATTGAGCAAATAAGAGGAATGTGCATGGAATAAACTAATTTTATCTCCACTGCAAACTTGGGCTTATAATCTCAATGCATTCAATCAAGCTTTAATTAGAATTTATCTCAAGATTAACTCAATCTAATCTTCTCTGAAACCGAATCAAAGCATCCAATTATTTCAATTCACCTGGATTGTGCTTTCTCTTGAGGAATCTCAACCACTCATCATTAATTAATCTTGACCGTTGGTCTCTCTTTGGATTCTCTATAAATTCAACCTTTCATCTCTCATTCAAGACACCCTGGAGATTTATTGTTATTATGCAGTTTTTGCTCTAGAGTAATTGAGAATATTGTGCTTTGATATTATTGCATCTTAGCTTTTTGCATATTTAGTTTATTCATTCATCTAGCTTAATTTTGTATATCTGGCTTAATCTTACATATTTAGCTTAATCTTGGATCCATTTAGCTCAATTTTGTGCTCATATAGATGAAATCCTTCGTCTTGGTGTAGTCTAGTCACTGGTATTGCTTAGATAAATCTGAGACAAGTCGATACTTGCATCTTTTAGAAGGCAATAGGTCGATTTTTTATGGTTTTTATATTCATGATTATATCTATCTAACTATGCATGCAATGATTTATTGAAGTGTTTGTGCCTTATAGCTTATAGATTACCACTTTTCACACACACATTTTTGGTGCCCACTGTGGGGCAGAAGACTACAATTTTCGGTCTTACAAATCAACTCATTTTTATTTTTCAGATTTCGTCCGCACAATTCTTGCTAAAACTCGTACGAGTTTTTGTTAGGGATAGTACAATGATTTGTGACATATCATACGGTCTGTGGATAATCATCGTACAGCTCTGTGAGAAAACTCATACGACTATTTGCTTTCTTGTATGGCTTTGTGAGGAATATCGTACGGTCTATGGTGAAATGTCGTATTGTTCGGTAAGAATACTCGTACGACATTATGTTTTCTCGTATCAAAAGTTAGGGTGATTTTTTAAGTTTTTTCTCATTGAATTTTGATAATACTAATGCTAACCTTGATCTGTTTTTTGTCTGCCTGAGAGATTTTTTTTCACAACCTAACCAATTTTTGCAGAATATTTGTCGAAGAATATGCTTGTTGTTTATGGTAAAAATGGAAACAAGAATATTGAAAGTCTAAATGAATTCAACCACAAAACCCTATCCTAACAACAACAAAGATCCACCATAACATATGAAGATTACCTAAGACAATGCAAATCAAATAAAATCACAAATATTATACCATCACATGTCCAATAGGGTTTGGATCTCCATTCTTCCTATCTCCATTGATCTTGCTTGATATATTTGCTCTCAGATTTTATGTGTGCACAAGAGCTCAACAAAGAACGGAAATGTGGTTGCAAGTAGGCTTGATCGCATGTGAAAATTCGAAAGCGTAGTTGGGCTTCAAAGATCGATTAGGGTCGATAATGAAGGAAGCATCTCCATATATAGAAGACACTATAAGAAAATGGAGGGATAAGATTGAGAGGTGTAAAAGATAAATCGTCAACTATGATTAGAGGGTAGGTAGAAAAAATAAGAAAATAATGAGAGGGTAGGTAGTGTAGGAATTAAGAGATGAATGACATGTGTCATGGATAGAAAAGGCTAATAAATGAATTAAATAAATAAAGATTTATTTAATTAATAGAGGAAGTGGGATCAATTAAATAAATAAAAGTATTTATTTAATTTAGAAAAAGGATAATTTAAATAAATAAATGTATTTTTTTAAATGAGAAATAAGGCTAGAAGAGGATAAATGAATTAATTAAATAAATAAAGATTTATTTAAGTAATAGAAGAATTAGGCTTAAGTAATTAAGTAATTAAATATTTATTTAATTAGACTAGACAATTTTAGGTGTCTACACCTACCGCTCAAAAACAATATGACTATTGATTCGTTTGTTTTTGCAGGTTTCCTGAGGAGACTCAAGTAAACTTTGTGTATTCTTTAATTCATTTCTAGGCACTTAAATTGTGATGTGGTAAATGAACAAATCTATCTTTCATGTTTGAGAAGAGTCTAAAAGGTAGGAGATTATGCTCTTGTCTACACAGGCAATCAGAAATCTAGACCCTTGAAGCTTTTCTAGTTTGAAATTTGTGTACTTTTAGCGGGTCTGTCATAGTGGGAAAAAGTAATCACCCTATGAGAATGACCCAAGTGAGTACAGCTAGACCCAAGCATTCTGACTCACTGTAATAAATAGGCCTTTCAGGATTAAAGTCTCAGAGGACAGGATTATTTGAGTTTTCTCTTTGAGATCTCTCATATTGGGCATTTTGTAGGGCCTCATGATCTCAATCACACTTGTGTGACTACATCTTGTTTCGGTACCTTGTCGGGCTATAGGCCTTAATCATGCTTGCGCTACTTCAAGGGGTAATTTTGAATGGAAGTCCTTACTAAGAACTTTAAGATAGAAGTTACTCGGTTCACCTCCGAAAGGGGGAGAATCGTTATGCAAGATAGATAGTAACTCTCCCAAGATACTTTTCATATTGTGCCCTCATTAGCATTTGGAGTCGGTTAATACAGTGTTGAGAATCTATTGTGTGAGACTCAATGGTCGTATTTTGAATAGCTATTAGGTGTGTACCCGAGTCTGCAAGCAAAGGTTTTCTCTCTTAGCCAACTTCCTTAGGGTTAGCGTGCTATTCTTGAAGTCACTTTACATCCTCTGTGTTTGTTGTGTCTTTGAACTGAAAACAAAAACTGAAACTCTGAAACTGGAAAACAATAAAAACATCAAAAACTCAATTGTCAAAACTTTGTCCTTGTCAGAAACTCATCCCTGTCCAGTCCTGTGTCATACAAGTCTTATGTTTTGTCATACAACTTTTTGATAATTGTCATCCTACCATACACATACTGTCGTACGAGTCAGGTTCAACATTGCCAGTTTGTCATCTGAGAGATTTTAAATTGTTGTACAAATCACTATTACCATTGCCACTTTGTCATCTGATCAAGTCTAAACTGTCGTGCGAGTTAAAACAACAAATCATACAAGAAATTGTCTTTGTCATTTGGAGGTCAGTAAATTGTCATCTGGGTTATCATATATTGTTGCACTAGCCTCTGATTCTGTCAATCCATAAACCTATCTTTTTGTGTGTCTTTTCATATCTGTCATACTTGCCTAATCAGTCTATAGTGAGTGTATATGTGGTATTTTTCATCCTGAGCATAAACAATCTTGATAGTGTACCCCTGTTGTTGTGTTACACGATTTTGTCGATTATATCTCAGCTACTTCAATAAATCCTACATCAATCTGATCAACCTAATATGCTTAGATCACGTCTTATACATGATAGATCATTCCTAAAACCAGACTTGGTCTCAATCACTTTACTCAATCATTACCTCAAACGTACAACTAGCTCCGATTTGATCTTGACATTTTTATTACTTCTAGCTCTTGGTCACATCGATTATAAATGCATGTTCAAACTAGAAGTTCTTGTAAGAAAGGTAAGGGATAGTCCTTTTTTATTGCAGACTAATCCATTCTTTATAGAAGACCACGCCTCTGACAAACCTTCATCGTCAAGTGTACCATTTTTTTATCAACCCTTAACTCCCACCATGTATGGAGAAAGGCAAGAAAGAGAAGCTACTAAATACAATACTTATGATAATGTTAGCACCCATGCTACTGACAGTGTCTTCTCATCTAGAGAGTCTGAATCTTCTAAACCTGCATAAGCTGTTATAAATAGTTGTCAAAAGGATAAGAATTTTTGAAAAATGATAAAAATTATCATGGCTACAGAAAAAGAAGAGCATTTTCTAGAGTTAGCTAAACAAGGCACTAAACTTCCCATTCATTGTAACATTGAAAGGATTATCACTTAAAGGGAAGATACTTCATTAATGTTAGTAAACAAACAATTGAAAGCATTGCAAACTGAAATCAAGGAAATGAAAAACAAGGATAAATCATCTACGCAGTATTCTTTGGACACGATCTGCCCATTCCCATTTGATAAGAACCTTTACATGCCTCCATTTCCTTCAAGAGTGGATTCCTAAGTTTGACAAATATGATGGTAACTCAGATCCTCAAGACCATGTCTGAGAATTCTATACTTTATGTATGGAGTTCATGCATGAGCAAACACATCTCATGCATCTCTTTCCAAGAGGTCTAGGAGGAAAAGCCATGGAGTGGTTTTCAAGCCTTCTTGTTGGAATTAAATCTTTTGAGGAGCTGGCCGAATTGTTTCTTCAACAATACTCTTATAACATTCATCATCTAGTCACCATGATTGAGCTCTATAATACCAAACAGAAGACAGGAGAACCTTTTCTCACTTTCCTCCAACGTTGGAGAAAGATGTTCTCTAGATATTCACAACCCATTCTTGATTCTGAGAAGATAGACATCTTTGTTAATAATTTGATTCCTAAGTTGAAATTTAATATCCAAATGCAAGTATACCCTTCATTCAACAAGATGGTAGATATTGCTCTCAAAATGGAAGATGTGCTTGTAAGGAAAGGAGATATATCACTTTATAAAGAAACACAACAAGGTTCTAGTTCCAAAGAGAAGAACAAATACTAGAAATACGACAAAGATAATAACATAAATGTTATTAATGATGGAGTGGTTGATACTATTAAACCAATAGTATTTAATTTGACCAGTGGCACACAAGCCCTCAAAGCAGCTGAAAGCACTACAAAAAACACTCCTAAGAAATACAAAGAGTGGTAAGAGAAGCCTTGGCTTTCAAAGCCTAAACATGATTTCACTCCTCTGGGAGAATCCCATGAATCGGCTCTTAAGACTCTATTGGAAAATGAACTGATCACATTGCCTGACAACTCCAAACCATATGATCCTGAAGTCAAACCCAAATGGTGGAGGGAAAACAAGTACTGTGAATATCATCAAAACAAGGGTCATACAACAAATAATTGCATGAAACTGAAACATGAGATTTAAGACCTTATTGATGCCAGCAAAATTATTGTTGGAAATCATGCAACCAATGCTGATCATAAAGCTTTCAAATATCCCTTACCTTCTTATGAGCAGGGCGATTCCTCAAAATCCAAGGGAGGTACCAAAATCCAAGGGAGGTACCAAAATCTATTACACCTATACCAACAATGATAATGTGATCAACATGCTCGAACCTTCCCAATTTGAATATTGCAATGTGATCATAGTCAAAGATGAGCAAAATAAACCATGAACTGCGAATGTCGTGACCCGCGCTCAAAAAAAAGTTACTCCCAAAGGAGCTAGTTCCTCATCTCCTAATCAGACATCATCAAATCCATTGAAAACATCAAACCTATTGACTTCTTCAAACAAACAACCAGATACGATCATGGCTAAATCTAAATAGGTGGCTTCATCATCTTCTTCTGGTTACAGCATTGTTGAACAATTAAAACGAACTACCGCTCAAATCTCCATTTTTGAACTGCTTAAGATCTATTCTGCTCTTAGAGAGATCCTAGACAAAGCTTTGCTTGCTACTAATGTCCCTAAAGACTTAGATTTGGATCGGTTTCAATCTATGGTGGGTCACTTGACTTCACCTCACTACCTATCCTTCTCTGAAGAATATGACAATTCCTTGAATCATCCACATAACCAGCCATTGCACATTGAAGATATGATCCATAAACACCGATTCAAACGTGTTTTGATAGATGGAGGCGTTGGGTTCAATATTTGTACCTACATTTACTGATACAGTTGGGATTTTCTGAGAATGTCATCGATCCAACAAAGAAAATAACAATCAAAGCTTATGATGAAGAAGAGAGAACATCTAAAGGTCTGGTGATATTACCGATCAGGGTGGGACCCGTGGAAAGAGATGTTATTTCTTAGGTGCTTGACCTTCCCCTATCCTACAACATCTTGTTGGGTAGACCATGGATCATGAAATGCAAGTCATGCCATCTACATACCATCAGTGCTTGAAATTACCCTACAATGGAGTTGAAGTCAGTGTTCCTGTTGATACAAGCTATACCTATAATACTTTAAAATAGTGCGTTGATACCCTTGTTCCTCATAATAGAGTAGCCTCTGCAGCTGAGAGTTCAGAAACTTTGATGAAAGACTTAGAAAAGAAACTCAAAATCATAGGTACTGGCATGGATGGATACAAGATAGAACCTATGATGAATCTTCCTCCATCACCAAGACAGTCTAGAAAATCATCAGAAGCTATGAAGCTACAAACTTCAACAACAAACATAATCTATGATGGTACTTTTGTGTAATCCTCTGCTTCTCTTGCAAATGAACTAGAAGAGGTAATTGTTCTCGAATGGCTTTACAAAGGGGAAAATAAGGATAAGGAAGTGCAATGTTGTGAAATTTCTCCTGAACAATATGGTAAAGGCTACAAGATAATCCAACGTATGGGATATTCAGGTACTGGTCCTCTGGGAAAGCGCCAAGAAGGAATCATCGAACCTATCAAGCTAAAAACTAAGTCTACAAATGATAAAACTGATCTTGGATGCAATCCAGACATATCATCAAACCAAAAACGCACTTCTCCTCAATAGCCTAAGTGGAGGAAAAAGATACTACATCAAACATCACAGGAAGTAAACACTCAACAAACTCAGGAAGAGTATGAGAAAGAACAAGAAGAACTGGCAATCAAGAGAGAAGATGCAACTTGTAATCAAGTTCCAAATATATCAGTAATAACACTACATGAACTAGAAGTCCCAGAAGACATGAGAGAAGAGGTGGAAGGAATTAAAGAAATGTTTGCACCATTAAACATTCCTGGCACATATACAGGAAGAATGCAAGAAGAGGATTCAAAAATAGACTCGAATGAGTATGAATGGGGTCTAGAGCCTCTATCAGATGCATCTATTGAAGAAACTCTTGAAGATCCTAATGATATCATAGATGAAGCACAAGAGATAATACGCTTGAAGCTGCAATGAGAAATAGAAGAAACTAGACTAAAAAGACAACAAGATTATGAGCAACAATTGAAAGAAGAAAAAGCACAGGAAAATTCCTCACCTACTGTATCTCCCTCTAATGAGATAGAGCAAATCAGATATGGGAATACAAATGAAGAACTGGAGGGTAGACAAGTAGGACCAGTCATCAGTTCAAAGGAAGCTGAATGGGAAAGAAGACAGAGATTAACAGAGCTATATCAACAAGTATGTTAACTACAAGTGATTATTGAGCCAGATGATGACAATACCGTGAATTCCCTTGAACCCATTGAATCTTTATCCATGTTACATCCTGAGCTTATTGACTATACTTTAAAAGATCAACCCATAGATATATCTACTTTTTCCAATGACTATACTTTAACATGCTATCTTAACGCAGTTGAACACATGAACTCTTCCACTAGTGAATAAAGTGAGAACATGACAGAATCAAATGTCAAATATCTTAGTCACAAAAATCAAAAAAAGAAAAATAAGTGTTCTGATGGCGAAAACCACACTGTGGCAGTGTCAGAATCAAAAATAGTAAAAAATAAAAGATGTACCTAATGGTGAAAACCTCTTTGAGCCACCTGAAGATGAGATACTTGATATTTTGCCTGATCACTTTCAAGAGTGATCATTAGTGTTGATTGAACCTACACAGCCGGTGAACATCATAATAGAAGAAACTCAACATATAATACATGTAGCTCAATCCCTATCAGCAGAAGAATTAAAAGAATTTGCTAATTTCTTCACGGAGAAAAAGATTAATTTCACATGGACATATGTTGATATGTCGGGTCTGGATCCCGGCCTCATAATGTATCATCTTTCTATCACTCATGGGGTTAAACCTGTCAAGCAAAAGCTCCAAAAAATGCATCCTCATGTTGCATTACTTGTTAAGGTTGAGATAGAAAAATTACTAAAAGTGGGCTTCATCAGAGCAATTGATTATGCTAAGTGGATATCTAATATTGTACCTGTTTCCAAACCTGACAAATCAATACGTGTTTCAGAGACTTAAATAAAGCATGTCCAAAAGTTGATTTTTCACTGCCTAACATAGACATGATAGCGAACATGACTGCTAGCTATGAAATCTACTCTCTGATGGGTTGTTTTTCTGGATACAATCAGATCAAAATTGCACCTAAGGATCAAGAGAAGACAACATTCACCTGTGCCTGGGGAAATTTATGTTGGAATATTATGCCCTTTGGCTTAAAGAATGTGGGTGCCACTTATCAAAGAGCTATAACAACAATTATTCATGACATGATGCACAAAAACATGGAAGACTATGTCGATGATACCTTACTCAAATCTATAAAAAGATCAACACATCTCTCGGAATTGGGTCTAATCTTAGACAGGATGGAAAAATTTAAACTCAAACTAAATCCTAAGAAATGTGCATTTGGAGTTACATCTGGAAAACTCCTAGGATACATTATTTCAGCAAAAGGGATTGAAGTAGATCTAGAAAAAGTTAAAGCTATAATGGAAATGCCACCTCCAAAGAATGTCAATCAAATGAGGACTCTACAAGGGTGACTCCAATCAATAAGATGCTTCATTTCTCAGCTAGCAGATAAGGCTCAACCATTCACAAAAACATTACGCAAAGGAGTTACATACAACTGGAATGTAGAATGTGAACAACACCTAAAGTAGATCAAGGAGTATCTTACTAATCCACCTATCTTGATGCCACCAATTCAAGGCAAGCCTTTGATTCTTTATATATCAACTACCAACAAATTACTGGGGGCACTTTTGGCTCAACAAGATGAGAATAAAAAGGAAAGAGCTATACTATATCAGTAGGATGTTGGTGTTGTATGAGATGAACTACACTACCATTGAGAAAGCTTGTTTGGCATCGGTCTTTGCATCACAAAAATTAAGACATTACATGCTAACACATTCTATCAAACTGGTGGCTAAGATTGATCCTATGAAATATCTCCTAAACAAAGCAACACTCACACGGAGATTGGCTAAATGGGTTATGATACTCACAAAGTTTGACATTAAGTATGTAGAATGAAAAGCTATCAAAGGACAAGTCATTGTAGATCAACTTGTTGATGCTCTACTTGAAGACAATCAACCTTTCCACATATAATTTCCAGATGAATCTATAATGCATCTTACTCAACGATCCTGGAAAATGTTCATTGATGGATCTTTTACTCAACAAGATTCTGGTGTTGGAATCCTCTTTATCACTCCTCAGAGATACTCAATCCCAAAGGCGTACAAGATCCTCTTTCCTTGTACAAATAATATTGCATAATATGAAGCCTTGGTAAATGGAATCAAGCTGGTTATTGAATGGAAAGTTGTTGAGCTATACATTTATGGAGACTCCCAGTTGATAATCAACCAGATCAATGATATATATCAAACTCAAGATGAAAAACATATGCCCTATAAAAGAATGGTTGATGACCTTAAGAAATACTTTGTCTTTGTATCATTTTAGTAGATTCCTAGATCAACAAACAGAGTAGCAAATGCTATGGCTACATGGGCATCTATAACACAGCTACAAGAATCTGAGTTCCGCTATGAGATCTTGGTGGAAGAGCTACATTATCTTGCTTATGATTTCCCTGAGTCCCAGATGGTTTGTTCTATCATTGGACATGACTCATCTCGCTACAACCATATCTACTCTTACTTACGTGACCAAATTATCCCTGATAACCTTACCCGTAATGAGAAAAGAAACCTGATTCGAAATGCTTGACGGTATGTCATCATCGCTAACGATTTATATAGGCGAGGTCTGGATAACACTTTTCTTAGGTTTCTAGAACTTGCAGAATCCCAACATGCGTTATTTGAAGTTCATGAAGGTATTTGTGGATCTCACTCAAACAGTCTAACTCTAGCTCAAAAATTGCTAAGGGCTAGTTATTACTGGCCAGATATGGAAAAGGATGTTGTAAAATTTGCTAAAATTTGTGAGAAATGCCAGCTACATAGGAATCTCATACATTCTCCAGAAAGGGAACTAATGCCTTTTATCACACATTGGCCTTTTCAACAATGGGTGTTTGACCTCATTGGCCAAATCTATCTTGCATCATCTAATGGACACAAGTTCATTATAACTGCCACCGAGTACTTCACTAAGTGGGTTGAAGCGGTTCTGCTAATCAAAGCAACCGACAAATAAGTGGCTATGTTCATTCTTAACTATATCATCTGCAGGTATGGAATCCCTTCTTCAATTGTGACTAACAATGGAGGACAGTTCAAAAACAAAGATATAGATGAGCTTTGTGACAAGTTCAAAATCAAACAACATTGCTCATCTATATATTACCCTCAAGGTAATGGACAAGTTGAAGCATCTAACAAAACTCTGCTAACTATCTTGCACACAACGGTCAACAAATTTGGGAAGGATTGGCATCTGTGGCTGAATCCTGCACTATGGGCTTACATAACAAGTATCAGAACACCTACAGGGGCTAAACCTTTTGCTTTTGTGTATGGGGCTGAAATAGTCTTGCCTATTGAGGTGGAAATTCCTTCTTTGAGAGTTTCTTTGCAAGGTATTATTACTGATGAAGATCACAAAATATCTAGATTGCAAGAACTCGAATTGCTGGATGAGCGTCGACAAGTTGTGTTTGATCATCTCATAGCTTACCAAAAGAGAATATCTAGAGGTTATAACAAGAAAGTTCGACAAAGATAATTTTAGGTTGGTGACCTTGTTTTGAGAGAGAATCCTAAAAGTCAATAGTTTAGAGAACAAAAAGGGAAGTTTGAACCCAACTGGCTAGGTCCCTACATTGTTACTACAGTCTTTGGCTTTGGCGCTTATCAACTCTCAACACCGGAAGGAGAACAACTCCATGAACTGATCAACACTATCCACTTGAAGAAATTCTACACTTAGCATTCTCTGCTCTAGCAACCTGTACAACTAAAAAAAAAAATTGCATTGCATATGATTTTCTTCAAAGCACTGCATCACATATAGTTTCTTTTTTTTAAAATACATCGCATCCACAAAATTTATGCATTTGCATATAGCAACATTAATACAACAAGGCAATTGTCCAAGTTTATCATTTGGACATGAAGTTTTTGAGATCCTAAGGTCATTCATTTTCAACATTACCCCGTGATGACGCTTTAATTGTTTGCATTCAAGAGAAACAAGGGTTGTCTCCTTTCTTATATATTCAGACATGAAGTTTTTGAGATCCTAAGGTCATTAATTTTCAACATTACCCCATGATGATGCTTTAATTATGGTTGGGTAGTGATTTTACTATTTGAGACTTGTTAACCCAATATCTATCAATTGCTATATCTCAAACACATTAACAAAATCTATAATTCATTCTAGACACCTAGTTGATCATATGACTAGTGAAAAATCTAGAATTCTACTTCAGCGCCATTGTAATTGTCACACCCAAGTAGGTTTCATTACTTACAAGTCAAGGCAAGAAAAAGAAAAAAGAAAAAGTGCTATGCCAAATATCCATCTCAAGGCAAAAGAGAAATGATATATAACTGAAATATCACACATGCAGATGCGACAAAAAAAACTTGACTATGGGAACATGCGAGTAACTCTATCAGGGCTATGAATGCCTTCTATCAATGAAGCAATATTCGAGAGATTGCAGTTTATAACCTCGTCAGAGCTCTAAAAGCTTGCTGGCAGTGAGGCTCTATTCAGGATGCTTTTGAAGTTAGGATAATCCACGTAGCTAGTCATATAGGATGCTAAGGATCTTTAGTGAGCACAAGAGCAAGAATTGACTCATTTACACTCACATGGGCAAAATAAGATCAAAGTTTCAAGAATCAATTGGGAATTTTTCCGCATCTCCATTTGTAAATCCTAGTCACTAAGTGTATTAATTTCTATGTTCCAAGGGATCTTAAGGATCGATTGACCACTAATCTATGAAATGTTTTGTACCTCTGATTCAATTGGTGTATTACGAAATGCTAAAAAAAAACATAGTCATCCTTGTTCGAATAGGAAATGCATCTTCATCATCCATATTGCATTAACATAGGTCATATCAAAAATTCATTGTCTCCACATGCATTCTGTAGTTCATCCTGTCATATAGGTCTGCATACTAGGGGCATAGCTGAGAAAAAAATCATAAAAATCATAAAAAATCATAAAATATCCTGAAAAAATCCTAAAAATCATATCAATGCAAATTTGGCATTTCCTGTCTTATTTCTTGATTTTTTGCATCTATTCTTTACTGTTTGAGATTTGATTGACATTTTTCTTTGTGTGTTGTCTTTTAAATTAATTTTCAATTATTATTCCCTCTGAGTAACTCGAGGAAGTCTATCTTGACTAAGAGGAGCAAGGACTGGGGGCATAATACTTTTCTTTTTTTTTATGCTTGTAGGAATTATTTCGATGATCTGAAAACATCTCATAAGTTGGGTGTCTGTGATAAGTGTCTTCACATCAAGGTGAAATCGCCACACATACCTTGACTCTGTTTATTTGTATGCTATAGGGAGGTTGGAACCATTTCCTTGTCTTTTTGAGTAAATTTCTTTATTATGCAATATGGATGCATGCTTAATCTGTCCTAGGATATGAATGATAAAAGGGTCATTGCGGACAAGATAATTAATGTTGCATATGAAAAGGAAGGAACTCTACTTTGTCTGGTGTGTTTGTACGCACACAACATTCAGGTCATCCTAGCTCTTCATGCCTTGGTGCTTATGTCTATTTCCGACATTGTAAAACGCTCAGTGATGATAATTAAGCATATCAAATCCAGTGACTAAGTTTTAGGATGCATTCATACTAAGCTTTGTGCATTTCTAGTGATTTTTGCATGATAATATTATTCTCTTCATCCTTTGAATAAGAGTCTGAATTTGAAACAATCATCATTTCTTCGCTAATTTTCAGGATCGAAATCGAAATCTAACGTCAATTTTCTAGTCAAATTCTTACAACATTGACCACTTGGCACTTTCATCTTTTGGTCAATCTTTACATCACTTTGCAATCAATTTTTTTTCGAATCAATTCTGGTCTCAATTTAATTCACAAATTTATCTTCATGCTCAAATTATCATCACTAAATCAAAATTATTAAGTAAAACTACGTAAAATCACTATGATCTCACTATCTTTTGATTTCGCATCCCGAGGGGGCATACTTATTACATCATCATTATCACTGATTACATAAAAAAAGTCAAGAAAATTTTCAAATCTTCATCAAAAGTCGAGCAGAAAATCTATTCAAATCAAAGCTTAATCGAACTTCAATCAATCTCTAAGGGCATATCAGTTTCATTGCACCAAATCAAGCTGATGATGTCTTCATCTGAATCAGTCTCTTAACGATAATTAGTTTCACCGCATCTCATCAAGTTGGTTATTCATTTAAACCTAATCAAGGGTTTAAAGAGTCTTTTTGATAGTGATCACACACTCAATCCAAATAGGTGTTCATTTTTATCACATCAAATCAAGTTGGACATTATGTTTTGCTAATCGGTTCTTGTTCAATCAAGTTTGGAATCAGTTTTATCTCTTTACTCAACCAATTTTAGTTCAATCAAGTTCTAGATCAGTACTCATTTCTTGATCCATCAAGTTCAAGATTAGTATCATGCTCTTCATCGGTCCTAGTTCAATCAAGTTAGGGATCAGTATCGCTTTAATCAATCTGTTCAGTTTCATCGCTTCAAATCAAGCTGAACATCTCACTCTTTATCGATTTGTGATATATCAAGTTCAGAACTGATATCTATTTAACATCAACTATTCTTTGAATCAATGCGTTGCTCGCACATCAATTCAAAGAGGGGCAAATGTAATACCCTAAAAATGGTCATCTAAACCATGGGCCCCGAATCTCGACTACATCACCAAGGTCCTAACTAAAGGCAATTAAATTAATCTTGAGCACCTAATTAATTAATTCCTCAATCATCAATGTCACATGGCAAATAATCATTCTCTATTAATTAAATATTAATTAATTAATTAATCATTTCAAATAAATCATTTTAATCAATTATCCTATTTATTTAATTAAATATCCTAGCATATTTAATTAATAAATAAATTTGCCATTAATCATCAAAAAGGAATTAAGTTAAAAAAAGGAATTAATTTACAAAAATGAATTAAATTGAGAAAAGAAATCAACTTGAGATATTTCTTTTTCTAAAATTGAGATAACTTGAGAAATCTCAGAAAAGCAAGCAAAGCAATTAAATTGAATAAATCATTTTCTCTAAAATTAAAATTCAAAGCAAATCTTGAGGAAAGAAGTTTAGTTGCATTGAAAAGGCTTTTTCTAATAAAAATCTTGAGCAAATAAAAGGAATGTGCATGGAATCAACTAATTTTATCTTGAGTGCATGGAATCAACTAATTTTATCTCCAATGCAAACTCATACTTATAATCTCAATGCATTCAATCAAGCTTTAATTAGAATTTATCTCAAGATTAACTCAATCTAATCTTCTTTGAAACTGAATCAAAGCATCCAATTATTTCAATTCACCTGGAGTGTGCTTTCTCTTGAGGAATCTCAACTGCTCATCATTAATTGATCTTGATCATTGGTCTCTCTTTGGATTCTCTATAAATTCAACCATTCATCTCTCATTCAAGACACCCTGGAGATTTATTGTTATTATGCATTTTTTTCTCTAGAGTCGTTGAGAATATTGTGCTTTGAGATTGTTGCATCTCAGCTTTTTGCATATTTAGTTTATTCATTCATCTAGCTTAATTTTGCATATCTAGCTTAATCTTACATATTTAGCTTAATATTGCATCCATTTAGCTCAATTTTATGCTCATATAGATTAAATCCTTCGTCTTGGTGTAGTCTAGTCACTGGTATTGCTTAGATAAATATGAGAGCAAGTCTATACTCACATCTTTTAGAAGGCAATAGGTCGATTTGTTATGGTTTTTATATTCATGATTATATATGTCTAACCATGCATGCAATGATTTATTGAAGTGTTTATGCCTTACAACTTGCAGATTACCACTTTTCATACACACAATCCCAACTTCTAGTCTTCTCTCCAACTAAGCATCTCAACAAATTTTCTAAGATCATGTTTACTACCTTTGTCTATCCATCAGTTTGTGGGTGAAAAGTAGAACTAAATTTCAAATCTAACTTCATCTTCTTCCAAAGTGTTCTCCAAAAATAACCAACAAACTTAGTGTCTTTGTTTGAAACTATGCTCTTAGGTAATCCATGTAATCTCACTACCTCCTTGAAAAATAAGTTGTCTAAATGCACTGCATCTGATGTCTTCTTACAATGTATAAAATGAGCCATCTTTGAGAATCTATCCACCACCATGAATATAGAGTCATTCCCTCTCTGTGTTTTAGGCAATCCAAGTATGAAATCCATGCTTATATCCTCCCAAGGTCTTTCTGGTATTGTCAAAGGTGTATACAATCCCGCATTTTGACTACTACCTTTTGCAACCTAACAAAGTCTACAAATCTACATAAATTTCCTAACATCCTTATGAATCTGAGGCCAAAAGTAATGTTCATTGACTAATTCCATTGTTTTATCAACACCAAAGTGTCTGACTATTCCTCCAGTATGCTTCTCCTTTATCAGATTCTCCCTCATAGAACTCTTAGGTATACATAATTGGACTCCTCTGAATAACATCCCATCCTGAATGAAATAATTTAACCATTGACTTCTATCTACCATAACCAGTGCTCTATATGCTTTCCAAGGTTCTACAAAATCTGGGTTATCATCATACAAGGTCTTCAACTCTTCAAATCCTAATACTGTCACTCTCATCTCTATCAACAAATTCCTCCTCCTACTCAATGCATCAACAAATTTTTTTGACTTCCCACTCCTATGCTTCAACACAAAGGTGTAACTCTGCAAAAATTCTACTCATCCCATATGTCTCTGATTCAACTTACTTTGACTATTCAAATACTACAAAGATTGATGATCAATATACAACACAAAATCCTTAGGCAACAAGTAATATCTCCACTTCTTCAAGGCTTAAACTATAGCATAAAATTCATGATCATACACTAAATATCTCCTTCTTGCATCATTCAACTTTTCATTGAAATAAGCTACTTCTCTCCCTTCTTAACTTAACACGGCTCCAATTGCATTTCCACTTGCATCACAGTCCACTTGAATTACTTTTTGAAATTCAATAAAGTTAACACGGATTGCTCAGTTACCTTCTACTTCAGCAACTCAAAAATTTATTTGCTCTAGTTGTCCACTTGAATTCTTTCTCATCTCCTCTCATTGTCTCAGTCATAGGGCTACAAACTGGATTGAAATTCTTGATAAACTTTGAGTAGAAACTAGCCAATCCATGAAATGATCTTACCTCTGCAATGCTTTCTAGTGTAGGCCATTCAACTATTACTTTTACCTTTTGAGGGTCCATCTTCAATCCATCCGCAGATATCACAAATCCCAAATAGACCAACTCTTCCTTCATGAAAGTACACTTCTTAAGATTTATCAACAACTTCTCCTCTCTTAACCTCTACAAAACTTATCTTAAATGCAAAAAATGTTCCTCTTTTGTCTTATTGAAAATTAAAATGTCATCCAAATATACAATAACAAACTTACCCAAGAATTTCTTCAATACATCAATCATCAACCTCATGAAAGTACTTGGTGTATTAGTCAATCCAAAAGGCATCACCAACCATTCGTACAATCCTTCATTTGTCTTGAATGTTATCTTCCATTCATCTCCTTCTCTGATTCGGATATGATGATATCCACTCTTCAAGTCTATCTTTGTGTAGTATTTGGCTCCACTCAAACAATCCATTATGTCATCCATCCTAGGCCAAGGAAACTGGTACTTCACCGTGATCTTATTTATTTCTTTGGTACACATCCTCCATTCTCCATTCTTCTTAGGCGCTAATACTATTGGTATTGCACAAGGACTCAGACTTTCTTTGATCAAACCTTTCTTCAACAATTCATGCAGTTGTCTATTCAACTCTTCGTTCTCTGTCGGTGTCAATCGGTGTGCAACTTTGTTAGGCAAACTAGCTCCGGGAATCAGGTCCATGAAATGAATGATACTCCTTACAGGTGGTAATCCATTAGGCACATTATCTGAAATGATGTCTTTGTATTCTATCAACAACTCCTTTATCTCCTCTAGTTGTTCTTCATGCTCGGGGTTCTCAATCTTCTTAGGAACTAAGGCAAAACACACATTCTCATGTCTCATTCCAACCAGGAATTTCCTTCCATCCACCAAACAGATTCTAGTATTCATACAGACTTCACTCTTTAGGGGTTCCTCCAAGGGTAATAAGGTTTGTTTCATCCCATTTGCTACAATAGTACATATATTCTTTCTTCCATCATGTATTGCCTGTCTATCAAACTACCAAGGTCTTCGCAACAAAAGGTGACAAATATCCATAGGGATGATATCACACAAAACTTCATCATGATAATTTCTAATTTTTAATTTCACCAAGCATTGCTCACTTATTAACAACTTATGATCATCTTGAATCCATGCTATCTGATAAGGCTTAGGGTGTTTCAATCTTTCCAACTTCAATTTGTAGACGTATAAAAATTACCACTTTCCTAAATGAATATTTAATATTCATTTTAACCCCATTCCTCTATTTAATTAATTTCTCCCCATTCATCTATTTAATTAAATGAGTTACTCAATTTATTTAATTAAGTTCACCTAAGCCTTTTCTAGTCTTTAATTAAATAAATCACTTTAATTAATTCCCCTTTCTCCCCTTTTAATTAAATTTACATTTAATTAAATTGATCCTTGTAAGTAAATAAATCTAATTTATTTATTTAAATCCCCCACTTGTATTTATACAAGTTGCTTCTATTTTTGTTGAAATAAAGTAATTTATTTTAATTAAAATTCCCCTCCATCCATTTGCATTTTCCTACATCTCCCACTTGCCTCCTAAACCCCTTTTAAATTCTTCTAGAACCCATCTAATCTTAATCAATTAGCCTAATCCCTCCAATCATATCTTTTTCTTAAATTTGAGGAGGTCACTTCTCAAAATTGGAGGAAAGTCTTCTAAAAAGCAATAAATCCTTTATGTCTTCAACAAGCTAACTTGTTGAGTTCCCCCAAATTTGGAAGGACTCTTACAAATTTCTCCCCAAAGTCTTCCAAACCATTAATGGTTAACTCACCCTTCTTGCATGGTTAGATAATTTTTCTCTAACTCAACCTTCATCTAACCCGAGGGTCTCATCAAGCATTCATGGCTTTAACCTTGGTTATCCCTTTAACCCTTGCACAAGAGTTTACCCCTTGGGTAAAAGCTTTATCCAATGGATAACCCTAACCTAACCTTAACCCTTACCTCCTAGGGTAACCTCCATCTCTTCTCAAGCATTTAATGCTTCTTTCATCTCCTCTCAAGCAACCTCTTGTTGACAACTGTCACCATTTCATTGGTGAGAATTGTGGATGTGGATTGATTAACTTTTAATCCTGGCCCTTGTTAAGATTATCCAATCTTGACCATCCATTGCCCTATTTTCCCTATAAATAGAGCTCTCATTCCTCATTTTCAACAACCAAGTCTTTGTGCATCAAACTTATAGTCTCATAATATTAAGCACATTATCTCTCTTTGATAGAATAACATTTTAGATCATTTTGATAGCATTATAATCTTAGATATATCATGTTAGCTTCATCTTAGTATCATGTTCATACTAGTTTAACCTTCATATCAATATCTTGCATCCTATCATCATCTAGTTTCATATCTAAATCATCACTAGGATCTTGGTTGCATTTCATTTAGATCTTAGAATCATTTAAATCTCGTTCCTTTAGGTTGTCATCTTAAAGAATCAAGTGCTCTTCCAAGCTAAGAGCCACCTTGAATCTTGAAGATCCTTGGAGATAGAGGAACATGGAACAATTTTAAAGAGTTTAGATTCATTTAACTTGCTTTGTTTGGATTTATAACCTCTAATGCAATGTTTCATGTGTGTGTTTGAATTGTTTTCTCCTCTTGCAGGCTGATACCACATTCCAGGCATACACAGTTTATCCACCATTTCTTCTGAAACAAGATTATCCAAACTACCACTATCAATGACTAATTTACAACACTTACCAGATACCGTACATCTGGTCTTGAACAAATTTCTCCTCTGCAAGGGCTCTTAATTTTCTCTTGTATGACACAAAGCTCTCCTCATCATCAACAGTTCTCCATCTTTCGATTTGTTTAACTGATCCGGTGGGGCTTTCTTCTACCAATGGTGTTCTCCCAGTATTCTCTATCTTCTTACATTCAAAAGAATGATGTCCTTCTCCTCCACACTTAAAGCAAATTCCTCTGAACACTCTCTTATCTTGTCTTCTATTATTTTTTCCAAAAATTTCATTTTGGTAACTATCAAGTTCTTTTCTCTGGTAGAAATTTCTATCATCCTTTCAGTATGGCTACCATCTTTGCTTACTTCCTTGTCCTTGTTTTGATCTGTACAGGTTTCTTTTCCTCCGGAATATCCTCTGCCTCCTTGAAATCTGCCTCCAGAAAACCTTCCACCTCTACCTCTCTGTCTCTGCTCATGTCTTTTGTTCAACTTTTCTTCTGCTTTTAGGACATATTGGTAAGCTTCTTCAACACTCTGCAACTTGATCAAATTGAGTTCCTTGTATAGACATCCGTAATCCATTCAAATATCTCACAAATTGTTCAACTTCATCATCGACATGTCCGGATCTAATATTCAACTTGTAGAATGCTTCGGTATACTCCTTCACACTAGATTCTTTCTGCTTCAAGTTCTGCAACTTCCAGAACAGATTTACTTGATAATCAGCTAGCATAAACTTTGATTTCAACTTAGCAACCATCAACTCCCATGATTTGATCTTCTCTTTACCTCTTCTTTGTCTATCAACCTGCAAATATTCCCACCAAAGAGATGCATGACCATTCAATCGAGTACAAGCATATTTCACTTGTCTTTCTTCTGTGGTGTTCTCAAAATCAAAATACTTCTCCATCTTTGAGATCCAATCTATTAATTCATCTAAATCTAATTTTCCATCATACTTCGATGGGGTAAAATGTGGTTTAGTGTTTGAGCTACTCAAAACCCTCAAGAACCTCTCTTCATCTATATCGATTATCGATGGGTTTGCCACTTGTTCTATCGGTGCTTCTTCTTCATCATCTTTGCTCACATCTTCAATATGTCGGCTTCTTCTTTGGGCTATCTCAATGACTTCTAATCAGGCTACAATTCCTCTCAACATTTCCACCACAACAGGGTTTGCATTCCCACATCCTCCACCATTCCTATTTCCTCTTTGCATGATCTTCAGGACAACGCAATCTCTAGAACGAGATCTTGCTCTGATACCACTTGGTGCAGTCACGGTTAGGAGGGACCTCAATGACATCTATCCAAACTATGCAGTAAGAGTAAACACAATGAAAGCAAAACAAGATGATGGAGGCAATGTAGAATTGAATGAATTGGATCATGAAAACTAATTACAAATAACTGGTAACATTCAGGCTATAAGATTCAGCTCACTGGCCTGCTACATACATGCTCAATTATAGAACCGATCAACTCCAAACCTTTAAATCCTAAGATATATCTTCTATGTTTTCTGGAATAATTTCTAATGTTCAATTGCAATGATTTATATGATTCAAGGAGATCCGGTCGACCCAAGAGGGATCAAACAACGAAGAACATGATGAAATGTGAAAGACCACCAGGTCGGCATCCACCAAAGAGAATCCTCTAGAAAATCCAAGAATGAAGTGTGGATCAGAGGGAAGGTCAGCCATACACCAAGGAACATTGGAATCAACGAACTAAATCTCTACAAGCTATGGAAAGGATTCGCAAGATTCACCAATAGCGAATAGGTCCAAGCAGCTCTGTTGTTCTAAGCCATAAAACTATTTCAGAATCCGGAAGCGATAACTTGTCAGAAAAAAATCCAAATGTCTTGCGGTTCAAGAATAAGGAAGATGATCGTGTCCACAAGCAAAATCCATCTCCACAAGATCCGATGAGCAAATGCAAGAAAATGCAGAAAGAAATGCTAAAACTGCAAAAATAAATATTTTTGGTTGATGCAAGATTGCCAAGAACCGGGGATGCTCCTGCATCAGGTGTTGATATGCCAATATGGCTACATTGGTCACAAGCACATCATCCATAACAGTGATCCTAAAAGTTTCACTATTGTGAATGATGGGTTCCTTCTCAATGGAATGATATTGACATGTTAGCATGCTAGGCTCAACCCTTGTGGGAGCCTCATTTAACTCCACATGCATGAATGATATAAAAATATATATTATTTAATCCCTATTTCTGCACATAAAACAAACATGTTAGATAAAACATGGTATCTGCTTGATCACCATGCATATGTGATGTACTATATTCTGTTTGTGAGAAAATAAGGTCTCATAATTGGAGCTCTAACATCTCTCTCATCATTTGCAGGTTTATTTGAAGATCGGAATCAAGAGAAGATGACAACTTTGAAGACCCCCTGAAGACTTACTATCAGGCAATGATGGCTATGTTACCCTATATGTTCTCTTCTTCTTTTATTCAGTACTATAGTACATTTCATATGTTATATGTTCGTTCAACTATTCCTACGACTTGTGTGGGACACCTTACACATTTCTTGTAATAGAAAGGCTATTTCTATGCAATAATTTACTGTTATTTTCTTGAAATACTCGCATAGGGAAATAAATTTGACTTTTAAATCAGAATGTGCAAAATGAAGAAATTTGTAAAAAAATTGTGTACCTTTCTTCATCTGCAATGTGTAAGTCTTGTAATAGGCCACCAAAATTTAGTTGTAGCAAAATTTTGGTAACATTTTTGCTAAAACTATTGTCACGAAGGATTGCATCTGAATGCTAAGTATAAAACCCAACAATCCTATGAAACATGGGAATAATTTCAGGCCTGTGGGTTGCCTATCTTTAAAGTAGACCTCTGGAGATCAGGTTGGCTTCCTATCTTGAAGAATATCCTACAACTTGCTTTTTGTTAGAAAAGGGTTAAAAGGCTTGCATGCGAAATAAAACCTATCCTAATGGAGGTGATACATTGAGATGATGGAGTTTTTTCTAATGTACTAAAACTATGACAATTACAATGAAGAGTGAAATACACTTCACAAATCAACTAGATCGCCAAATTCATAAATATTTCGTGAAAAGGTTCGAAGTTATCCAACTTCTGCATGTAGGAAAAGTGATTTTTCACAACATGCAAGGAATTGGAAACCAAGTGAACACAACCCACAACCTAAATTTTCATTGAAATTATCCTACTTATGCAAAGCAAAAGCGAGATGAAGAAAAGGATTGTAAAAATCCCAATAACTCTATCAAATCACTCACCTAAATTTTGGTAACAGTAAGGACTTTGAATTTCAGAGTATGGGCCTAAATGAGACCAATTTTTTTTTTTGTTTATTGGTATATCACAATTAAAAACACTTTGAAGCAAGTACAACCTAGTACTCAGGTGGGTTGTTAATTGACCAAGCCCAAGCAATAAAATACCCTTCCAAATTTGATAGATAAAGGTCCAGTGGAATGGGCACATAAGCGATTGGATCACCTTTCCACTTACCCTAAGGTTCAAAAACCTTATTAGCTAAGGAGTTTCTACCTTTCAAAGGAGGTATATGTTGAGTAACTTCAAGGTGTGATCTACATCCCTTCCACTAGTTAAATAATATTGAGGGATGGCCTCTAAAATAATACAATGGTTCATGGTGGAAGAAATCCTAAGAACACCAATAAATCTATAAGCATGAGACCCAAGTGTTCAAGTGAGGATCTCTTCACCTTGTGTCTAGAATCACTAGGGGCCCTAAAGATGTGTCAAACATGACGATGATTGGATTGGGCTACAAATTCCATTCTCAACCCTTTATATAGCCCACTGGAGATACATGTTTTGAGGTCAAAGATATGGGTGATGACGGCCCAAAGAAAGCTTTATTACTTAAAAAAGGGAACTTGCATATATTTCTCTTACAACCAATGACCCATAGGAAGGCAAGGGTCTAGGATACACATATACAATTTCAAGATAACACAAATATTGTGCAAGTGCACTAGTCACAAAAACAATTGTTCACTCCCTTAAATAAATTGAGGCGTTTTCTACCTAGAAAAATGCAAACACATAAACCTACAATCAACATGTTAGTAGTTTGAAATATCTATCTTTTCCCAATGATTGTTAATGTGTTGCATAGATATGATTAGTACCATAGAAAACCCCTAATTTTAACAAAGAAAATATTTACCGAATTTATAAAAAAAAGATTATATCTAATCCAAAGTTCTCAAAGGGTGATCTAGAGTTATTTAAAGGTGACAATTGAGAAAAACCTAAATCTAATTTTTTGGTATTTTCTATGTTCTAGCAAGTTCCATTTTTGGAGGTCTTCAAAGTAGAATTTGGGAACTTAAACTAGATCTATTGGGGACCCTTCCAATGGTGTAAATGGTTTCCAATTTTTAGTACTAAGTAGAGAGTTATGACTCTACCAAGTTGGGGTATCAAAATTTCTAGTTTTTTTAAATTTGTAATTTTTTTTATTCAACATAAAACTCTTCATTTTGAATTCAAATGAACACCTCTATTACCAGTCAGTTGCATCATTGTAATTGCAAATGTGTCGCTTGATTCTACATTTGTGTCTGAACAAATTACCACTTACATTTAAAAAAAGAACAAATGTGTTAGAAAAAAAGTTGATTGTGTTGGAAAACAATGTAATTGCATTTCCAAATTCATCAACTGTGTTGTGGGATCTATTAGTTGCCTTGTGGGATACATCAGTTGTGGTGTGGAAATTGATCAATTGCATTGTAGGATTTATTAGATGTGGTGTCAAATTCCTACAACCCTAAAAGATTAAAAATGCAAACAAAAATTTACCTAGAAATGTTTAAATTCTTCATTAGCCTTCAAATAAACCAGATTTAAGCAATAAAATAGAGAATGAGTGAAAATCAGGTCAATAAATTGAACACATTTAAAAATAAAATTAGTTGTGGCTTTGATTGAGACAACTACATTATAAAAGTCCTTTACTCACAAAAACTCAATAAATCCATTGAATTCAGGGATGTGGGTCCCATTGAGCATGCCAAAATGTGTGACCAAAAAATTTAAATGAAATATTGTGAATCAATAACTAGCTTTAACCATAAAAATGCCTAAGACACACAATATGATTCTAATAATAACAATAGAGAATGAGCACAAATGCAATAAAATTAAACAATCATGATTATACCTTCCCAATGCAATCTATCCAAAAGCTCTCCATTGCTCTTCTCATTTCTTAACTTTGATAACAATGTTTCTCTTATAAATTCATCTAAAACACTTAGCTTGATAGCATGGGTGCAATAAAGTTCAAATATTATGGTTATTTTTGAATGGTTCAAATTTGATAAGAAAGATTGATGTTCAACAGTTGAGATTCAACAAGAGAGACTGATTAGGAGTTAACTACTTTCATGATTGGAATTGATTTATTAGTTAACGTACTTGATTGATCTGTAAGGAGAATTGATGAGTTATTCAAGAAAAGTTGATTGAGAGTGAAGTGGATTGATTAATTCAATTATAAAATGTGATTGAGAATGAAACTTGGAGTGAGTGGCAGTAAAGAGGAGGACGTATTTAGCTATTTAAATAATTAAAATTATTTAAACATGTGCATAGATAGAATAAATAAAATAACTATTATTTTATTTATTCTAGAAGAATTTCAATTTCAATTTCAACATGTGAGTGATAATTAAATAAATAAATTAATTTAATTATTAAAAACATAATTAGTTAACTAAATAATTAGAATAATTATTTAATTGTGGGAAATAATTAAGATGGATTAATTAAATAATATGAATTATTTTATTAATATGTGTAAGAGGAAAGTGATGAATATAATTAAATAATCATGGATTATTATCTAATTATATGGTTAAAAGAGAATTAATTAAATAATAAAAAATATTTAATTAATGTTATAAGGGTGCTTGAAATAATTAAATAATTAAAATTATTTAATTGGAGAAAGTGGAGGGAAAAGTGATTTTTGAAATTGAATTAGAAGAATAGAATTACTTTGGATAAATAATAAAAATTATTTAATTAATTAAGAGGAATGCTAATAAAATGTCCCGTCACAAGTGTTGGGATGATTTTAGGTGTGTACATTTGGTAATGATGACCCTTGTAAATCCGACATCCTCATTAATATTCTTGTTGTTGACGATCTTTCTTTGTAAAAATCCTTATTTTTCAATAATGACTTGATTTTGATGGTTGGCACAAGGATTTCTCTGCTTCATTTTATGATTTGTACCTTTGGCTTTTGGTGGTACAATTAATGATTAATTGGGATGGTGCCTAGTAATAATTCTTATTACTATGATATCAATCTCAATCTATCAATCCTTTCCTGGTTGTCTTTTCATATGCTATCTACTTTCTATCATTCTAATATTTTTGTGTGTTGGTTGGGGTTCGCTAATTTTTTGTAACATTTGTTGGTTCATTTGTTAAGAATTGATGGAGATAGATTTAGAATTGAGACCGTCTCCTACGATGAATTATGAATTCCACTATCTGCAATATCTGTTGTGAAGGATGGGTTTCCTCTTTCTTGGAGTGTCTTAAAGGACATAATGAAATCTTATCCATTTAGTTTGCATGATCTTAGGATACCAGAGGGTGTGAGTTGGAGGAATTTCTTTTAAAAATAATGAAGAGGTTATCGCATAAGAAACATGGATGAAAAATAGAGGAAGGAAATTTAAAAAATTAAAGTGGTTGATAATTAAAGCTTATCCATAATCTTCAAAGAAGGAGAAAACCCCATCAAGCTCCCCAACGAGTTCAACAGAGAGTTGTCAAAGACCTCGGACAAGGTATGCTTAATGCTTATGAAATTTTTCACACTCGAAGGGAGATTTAAATCTTGTTACTTTTATCATTTTCTCCTCCTTAACCATTTTCACCACAACTCCCTAATTAGATATCCCTTTGACCTCCTAACCTCTTTGAAAAGCTCCATCAAGGATGCTTTGGAATTAGCCTAAAAAAATCCAAATAAACTCCTCATTCCTCTTCACTAGGAGCTAATCCTTTTCCTCTATCACCTCCATCTTTCTTTATATCCCTTAAAACAAATTAAAGATATTTTTGTTGAATACCCCTTGCAATATCACTCCCCTCTGACTGCTACAATCCTAGAAGCCTTAGTTAGCTCCAAAGCTAAAATGAAGCTCATTTAGTACTTGGGCTCTACCCAAATCTCCCCCTCATCTACTAAATTATTCTATAAATCTCCCTCCCTGCATGCCACTCCTAGTACCACTAGTCTACTTGGCTCTTGTGGTGGTGAATCCACCCCAAAAATCACCACATTAGACACAACATCTCTATCACCTTACACACTACCCTTCTCCTCAATATTTGGGTAGAAAGGGCCAATCAATAAAACATAAAATGTCTCTTGCTAAAAAATTGAAGAAAGCCTCAACCCAATTACTTATTAATAAAATTACTCCTGAGGATGATGTTTAAAATGTTTTCACTAATAATTTGCAAAAGGGCAATAAACTATTAAGCATGGCAGGAAAATTGTAGAGATAAGCTTCTATTTTTTTATTTTCAATCTTTCACACATTTATACACATTGCTTCATAATTATCATGAATTATTGTTGACCTTGATGAAGTTCTTGGTTTTTTTTTAACATTTTTTAAATGGTTATTGTTGAGTACCCTCATTCTTATCAACTAGAGCCATTGATGGAGATGATTCAAATTGAATCACTTGAAGCTGATAATTATGAAGCACTATGCATAGATGTGTGAAAGATTGAAAATAATAAAATAGAAGCTTATCTCTAATATCATTTTGCAAATTATTAGTGGAAGTTCTTTGAACATCACCATCAGACACAAGATAAACAATTTATGCATGTAAATGTTTATATCTACCAATGAAATTAGTCACTTTTTTTTAATTCCTTGCTTACAATGCATCAAATCAGTTAAAGAAATTTGAAGACCAATATTATTTTAAAAATGTTGAACAAATGCATTAGATATTTGTTGAAAAGAATGAATTGATCAAGGAGGCAAGGAACAATACCATTGCAAAGCCTTATCTCTAAAGGTATGAGTAAATAGTTTTTCCATAAGTCTATGATCATGAGAGAAGTCACTACACAGTGTTTGAAATGTTTTCACATGAGTTTAGGAGTCACCTTTTCTATTGTATAACTCCAAATGGAGAACATCCATGTATTATGGAGTAATAACATAGATAATATCTTCAGATAGTGAGTTAGCTATGTTACATGTGGGAACATTGAATTTTGATTGGGTTAAAGAAGCCAATTATTGTTGTAAGGATGAAATAATTTGAGCTAGATTATTTATAGTTGCTTTGGTGGATGAGTTGGAATTGAACATATTGGATTGTGATGGAGGTGTAATATAAATAGGACGAGCTTGAGAGTAGGAATGTGGAACATTATGGTAAGTGGGTATGGGAGATGGTTGTGACACAAATGGAAGGCTAGTGGAAGGAGGTATTTAGGAGAAATGATTGATAGAATTTCCCCTATTCCTAACATGTGTAGGATTAACATTTTGTGTAGAGGTAGCAATGATGGAATATGTATAAGTAGGCACATTAGGCAATATTTAGGCAAAGGAATGGAATGCTCAATTTGAGTTGTAGGATTGGAAAAATAAAGAGCTTGGGCAAAAATTTTCATTGACATGTAACATTAGAGTAAACAATATGATCAATGCTATACAATACTTCCACACCAATTTCATCACTTTGAAGCATTCTTCTCAATCCTTCAATCAAGGGGATTGCCTCACTGTTTGATGGTCTTGATATTGGCAATTGAGACTCAATTGGTTGGTTTCACTATGTTGTCATTGATGGCAACATGGTATCTTGTTTTGGCTTCATGTTTTGGTTCACTTGTGTACCGACAGGCACTTCACAGACACTACACTGGCACCGACAGGATGGAAGGATTTCTTTGGTTACCAACAATGCAGGTGGACATGGTTAAGAATAAGGTTATCGGTATTGGAGGCTGACAGCTCTTGGATCTGGCATCAATAATTTTTTTTGATATTCATGTATTTATGTTATCTAGCCAACATGTATATTGATATTGTAATTATCTTTGTAAGCTAACATAAGGCATGATAAGTTGTATAGGGTATATAGGTCAGCTGGATCAAATCATTTTGATATTGTATTGGGATATATGTGGATGTGATATAATGCAAATATGTAATAGGAAGGAGATGCAAAATATATCAGAGAGATCATGTATGTGAGGATATTTATGTAAGGGGTATTCCGGTAAAGGGTTTAGGGTTTCAAATCGGAACAGACAAAGCTTAACCGAAACTGTATTTTGGCATAGGAGATGTTATCTTTTGCAGTTCAACACTTCTCCGGATTGTAGTATGGATTTGTATGTAGTCAGTGAGGCTCCTTTTGTGATTGAGTAGTGTGATCTAGGCTGTAAGCCTTCCTGCAAGTGTAGGCCCCTATATTTTGTAATATCTCTTCATATGGCCAGTGGATTGATATTATGGGTCACAAATCCCACTGTGGTTTTTCCTCTTTGAGGTTTTCCATGTATAATTTTGTGTGTTATGGTTCTCATTTATGTGATTGGCTTATTGGTTGTTTTACTTCTTTCAACTCTGTATGTATAGGTATACCGGTTGGTGTATGCATGTTTTAATAAGGCTAAAATAGATCATTCTAGTATAACACTGATTCACCTCCCCCCCCGCTCCCTTCTAGTGTTATTGGATTCCAACACTTGACCCATCTATTGCTGAAGTTTATACAAAACATGGTCAAGCTTCCCTAATTGGTCAATAGTTACTCAAGTTAATGAGTCATCCTCATCATGAGAAGTGTGAGGGGGATGGTTCTCCATAATGTTAGGTATGTCTTGTGTAGGGATAGATGATTCATTCAAGTTCCCATAGAACAACTTATTCAACCTAGGCTCACATCCCTTAGTGTTTAAACTTTGGGAAGCCATAAGTCTATAACTTCTTCTCACAAGTATATTGGATATGGGAGAAAGGGTAATTGAAAATGCAAGTAAAATGTATGATTAAGCAATACAATTTCAAAATAAAATGATTGATTAACAAAGTAAATGCACTAAAGACAAGATATCTTTGATAAATAAATTCTTCTAAATCTGAAAATAACATACAATAACAATTAGATATCCACATTTTCAGGCTTTATTAAGACAATGGTGGGCATCTGCCCCTGCATGTAGTGGAACAAAGATGTTCCAATTTTTTAAGAAACTTTAGTTTATTAAGGTCCAGGCTAAGGAATGGAATAGAAAGATCTTTAAGAATGTTTTTGCTCAAAAAAAAATCATTGCTCAACAACTGGAAGAAGTTAACCAAAACATAATTTCCAAGGGATTGGATCAGCTCCTATATTCTACATAGAAGGGTCTTCAAAGTGAGTGGGAAGAAGCATGTAAGAGAGAAGAAGAATACGGGAGATAGAAATCAAGAGAGCTCTAGCTGAACCAGGGAGATAAGAACACAAAATTATTTCATGCTTCCACAAAACAAAGAAAAGCATCTAATGTTATATTCTCAATCAAGCAAGCAGACACAGGGGTATTGATTAAAAATTTAGCAGACATTCAAGATGGAGTAAAGTTTTTCAAGAATCTATTAGCTCCCTTACCTTCTAATTTAGATCCTTTTTGGAAGGATAATGCTAAGCTTCTACTATAATCTATCCCACCTCTGATCTCCGACCAGGATAATAGAGTCCTGCTGGCCCCCTTCACTCTAGAGTAAGTCCACAAAGTGGTATTCTCCCTTTCCCCAGATAAAGCCCTAGGTCGAGATGGGTTCACCGCCTTCTTTTTTCAAAAGTGTTGGGATGTGATTGGTTTTGACCTCTTAGTGGTAATGGAAGAATCCAGGAAAAGGGGAGCAATGCTAAAAAGTTTTAATGCAACAAATATTGTTCTCATCCCAAAAACCCCTTCTCCATCAACATTCGCTGAGTTCAGACCTATTTCTCTTTGTAGCACAATCTATAAGATTGCAACTAAGGTCATTTACCTTAGAATGCACTACCTCATTCCTAAGATCATCTCGCAAGAACAAGGGTATTGTCCCAGGCAGGGAGACTATGGAAGGAGCCCTAGTAGCACATGAGGTTTTACGCTCTATCCATGATAACCAACAAGCAAATTTTGTTGTCAAACTTGATATGATGAAAGCATACGACTGGGTTAATTGGGATTTTCTTTTTAAAGTATTATCAAAATTCAACTTCTCAGACAAATGGTGCAAATAGATCAAAACTTGTGTCTCAGGTGCATATTTTTCTATTCTAATAAATGGACATCCCTCAGGGTTTTTTTAGGGTACACGGGGAATAAGACAAGGCGACCCTTTATCACCTTTTCTGTTCATTCTCATGGCAGATGCCTTGAGCATATACATCAATTTTCAATCTTCAAAAGGGCTTTGGCTTGGTGTCACTCTTCTAGGTACTTTAATAATAGTAACTCACTCTCTTTTTGTTGATGATACATTGTTATTTAGTAAGTATTTTCTAAAAGAAGCCAGGCTCATCAAGCAAACACTGTATATCTATTCCTCTGCTTCGGGTCAGAAAATTAAAGCTACCAAGTCTAAGATTTTCATTTTCAACACACCTTCAATCTTGTCACTAAGAATATGCAAGACTTTGGGCTTCTCAATGGACCAATTGCCATCTTCCTACCTTGACATCCCCTTTTTTATGGGAACAAACAAAACTTCTTATTGGTCTGTTGTCATTGGTAGAATCAAGGCACAAATTTCAGCTTGGAAAGTAAAGTGGCTTTCACTATCAGGTAGAATCCTTCTTATCAAGTTAGTGTTAACAACAATACCGAACTATTACATGTCTGTTCTCAAAGCTCTCTCATCTATCATTCAACAATTGCAGAAACTCGTTAGAGATTTTCTATGGAATAGTAATATGACAAACAAAAGGAAAATCCCCTTAGCCTCTCTGGAAAATATGTCATGCCAAAAATCCCAAGGGGGAGTGGGACTTCACAATCTGAAGCATCGCAACAAGGCTTTTGGAGGGAAACTGATTTGGAAAATGTACACTAATCCTGTTTCCAAATGGTGCCAGATTATGCAAGCTAAATATTTGGACAACACTCAATCATAAAGAGTGTTGACAATTTTAGACCCTCCAAAGGGGTCCGCTATTTGTAATTTTATGATGGATTCAAGAAATCTAATATCTAAGTATGTTTCATGGGAAATCAATAATGGTCTCAGTGCTAACTTCTGGACACACTCATAGTGTGGGCATCCTTCTATTGCTCAATTGGATAACATGGAAGACATTATGAATATAGCTATAGCTCATTGAGGTACAAAATTGAGTGACTATGTGTCTGTTGTAGAAATATTTTCAGGGAAAATAATCTGGAAAGATCCCACTCTTCTCCCAATAACCATCCAACAATCTTCCTCATTGGCAAATATTTTATTGAATAGGACAACTCTCATGTCTAACAGAGATGATGTGTTATTTTGGGCAACTTCAAAATCAGGGCAATATTCAATTAAAGAAGGTTACAATGCCTTACAATAGGGTTGCAATAGTAAGGTAAGTAGTTGAGCATACCCTTTCTGTTGGAATGACATTGTTCTACCAAAAGCAGGTTGTTTTGTGTGGTTAACGTTGAACAAAAGAATCCTAACAACATATAGACTAGTAAAACTATGCATTACATAAGCTTTTAATTGTGTATTTTGTGACTTAGAGGAAGAATCAATTGATCATTTATTTTTACACTGCACCTTTGCCTCCCAATGTTGGTTCTTCATCATGAATAAACTCTAAGTTATGTTGCCCTTTCCAAAATCACTGTGGGATATGTTTAACTCTTGGCCTCTTTTATTTTTTACATCAACCCTCTCAGGCATTTGGAAATGTGCTCCTACTCACATTATTTGGGCCATTTGGTGGGAGAGGAACAAAAGAATTTTCAGAAAAACATCCTCTTCTTTGGATCAAGTTTTGATCAAATTGGAAAATTCAATTGCAGAAATCATAAATTCTTCTCTCACTAATTCCAAGGACATCCAATCATTTACTCGATGGGATAAGGTAATTGCAAAATCATGGAACAATATTATTTTGCCAATAGGGACTCCCTCAAACTGGTCCTCAGCTCATGTGAGAGATAGGTCATCCATAAAATGGGTACCCCCAACACCTAATTTCTTTAAGATCAACTTTGACGACTCTTCTTGTGGAAACCTAGGGAAGTCGGGAATTGGAGTTTGCATTCAAGATCAATTTGGAAAAATGTGTGCTTTCCAAGCTTCACCCATCCCTTCGGATACAAATAACTTGGCGGAGGCAAATGCCTTACTAGCTGGTCTAGTGTTAGCAAGGAAGTGTGGCTTCTCCAATATACACATAGAAGGGGATTCATTAGTTATTATCAATTCAATTACCTCGAAAAGATCTAAGACCTGGAATCTGTCGCATGTTTTGAAGCACACTTTGGATCTTCTCGACACTTTTTCAGACTACATTGTCAGCCACACATTAAGAGAGAGCAACTTCGTTGCTAACATGTTAGCAAATATGGGTTGCGATGGCATTTCAATTGAGTCGGTTGCAATTCCCACTAAACTGTCTTCTTTTCCCAAATTGCTTGAATTGGTACAAAAGGAAAGTACAACAGACTAATCACAAATTACTTCCTACTAAATACTCGCATGTAAGCATTTAACTGGTGCCTGTGTATAAGAAGGCTGACAGGACACTAGCATTTATGCTTTTAAATGCACTTTGTAGATGGTATGAATGAAATTTTAGTGAGAAATACTCTGGGATTTTCACAATGTCACTTCACATGGGGCAAAATAGACTTAGGCCTCTCACACATCCACTCGACTGCATTATGGTCACAAATTAATGCAAGAATCACAAACATGATCCTAAAAATTTGATCATTTATTGTACTTTGAGATGGTAATTTTTGTTTATAAATGGAACCAGCCTGTTTTTATATACACAATTCTCAGCGGAAATTTTCAAAATCTTTTAAATTTTTGAAGTATCTCAGTGCTTTGCAATATGGAGAACGGCTCTTGCGTAGGGTGCAGGCAAATGCATTGGGAGTATATGCCATGGAACGACCGGGTTTTAGTGCAAATTTCAAAACCCTCGATGACTTTTTATAGACACATCAATGACAGGGACCTTGACCAACTTTTTCTTCTGCACAATCCACAATTGAGAAGAGCTATCAAAGACTTCATTGGTGAGGAGAACATATCCCCTCAAGCCAAAAGGATTCTTTATCCCTATCAACTTCTCAGTTCTTTTCTGTCAAATGCTCTAGATCTCTTACAATCTATTCCTCTGCTTGAACTAGTGTTCTTTAAGTTGGTAAGACAAGATGTGCTTGCACCGACCTCATTCCATGAAGCCCTGGTAAAATATAATCTATGGCAGGGGTCGACTCTCCTTGGGGGCCTCTTTCCTCATCACTTTATTCAATCTAGCCATGCTTACATGGTACTTTATGACCGAATAAAACATGCCCTCGAACGGAAAAACTTCCACCATGTGAAGAACGACCTGCATCAATTCGATAGACAATTGGATGACCACATTGTGCACAGAGTCAAAATTAAAGTTGGGGCTCTCATGGTGATCTTGGAAATAGAAAACGTTGATCCCTATTTGCCAATTTCGCAATTTGTGGAAAGGGGACGGGATACAGATAGGGTGCCTGACCTCAACGCATCGGTGCAGGATGAAGCCATGGGATGGTCCACCTTTGATGCCCCTGTAATTCAGTCCCAGGAGGACGCCACCATGGACGAGTAAAGTTATTTTGGCTTTGTTTTTTTCTATTTACAATATGCTCTTTTTTTACGGGTTGAAAATTTGACGGCAACCGGTATGACCCAAAAAAATTTGTCTGCCCCTTGCTTACCGGTGTTGGTTTAGGCATTTATTTTCACTGGTATATCAGAACCAATTGTAGAGCCATCTTCTTAGCCTGTCGGCTAGCACCGGTAATGGAGGCTCTTCTTCTATGAACCGATCACGAGGACAACAAACTGGTATCATAGTTCTAATACAACACAACCGGAAACCGGTCGTGGCACCTCTTTAGTGTTCCGACAACCAGATTTCCGCTTCCCAGTCTTGATGATAATCGGTTGTGGGGGTCGGTTCTTAAAGGTTTCATCCGGTCTCGTTCCGACCTACTACTCTAAATTTGGCCTCCAAGAGGCTCATTCTATGGGTAGGTCCTATCTATCTCTCCGAATCTTCGGGGGGCTTCTCCTCATAGCCTCCTTTCCTCTTTTTCATTGTATCTGAGCAAGGATATAGGGTTTTCTTCCTGATTCTTTCCCTATTGAGCTCTTGAATTAGTTTTCTTATTAATATATATATTAGTGGCTTGCCACTTTTGCTTAAAAAAAAAACAATTAGATATGAGCATATAGATAAAACATTATGCAACCCATAAGTCATTTTTATAAAAAAAAAAATAGGGTTTTTGTGAATTAGACCTTGAAATTTATGTAACTTAAATGCATAAATGATGTAATTTAGAAATAATTGCAAATGTAATTGAGTTAGATGCATACAAATCAAATCTGAAAATAAAAATCAAAATTAATGCAAGCACTATGTCAAGTTCACACAAATGTAATGTTGGTAAATTGGCTACACAAATGAATGTAATTGTAAGTGTATGAGATATATGTTTTATAAAATGATTGAAAAAATAAATCAATTAAGTGCATATGAATCAAATCTAAAAATAAAAATAAAAAGTAATGCAAGAATAAGATACATCAGGTTCACCAAAATATTAGGTCATGAAAATAGGGCATTCCCTAGTTTAGCTATGCAAAATAAGGAGTAAACCTATTTCATGCAATCCTTACATTTAAAGGGAATAATGAAACACATAGATTCACCTCTGAGGGGTGTATGTTGATTGACTTTAAATGGATCCCTTTGCGGGGGTTAGATTGGATATTAAAAATATGAAAGTTGAAAGCTAGATCTAGGGCTAAAGATAGAAAATTGACATAAATGAACATGAACAAATATTTGCTGAGTTGATATGAAGTTGTAAGTATATATATGAGATGAGGAAGATAAATGGAACCTGTGATTGAAATTTGACTGTAAAAAAGCAAGTTAACGGAGCTCTGGATGACCCCATCCCCAACATGTCAGATGTGGATGAACTTTTTCTTTTTGAAATCAAAATGCTACTTAGAATCTACTCCACAATCTTCGTAAGAAATTTGTTATACAAAGGAGTGTGGAGCGATCTTGTCCTTTGATTTTCATGCCTACAAAAGTTGTATCTAATTGTCTATGTCTACTATGCCTAATTTCAGATTTACAACTCCCGATCCTATCACTTGCACACATAAAGAAGAGAAAAGGTGTTGTAGATAGGGGTTTTCCTAAGTCAATCCCTGAGTTTGGAATTAACCCTATAATTATATTTGAAATTGAAATGTAATGGAAGTGTAAAGTGTTCCTTTTGAGGGTAGAGTCTAGATTTGAATTGAAATGCTTGCAATTGAAATATTATACCTTGATGAGATTTGCTTTGAAGTCTAAATGCAAGGATTGATGTTGTCATGTAGGATGTATAATGTCTTCATGAAATCTTGATCATGGACGCCACCTTGAATGTTTGACTTCTCCTTTAATGTCTTGAAAATGCTTGATTGCTTGCTCACTTGAATTAAATTGAAATTGAACTTGAATCATGTAGAGAGATAAAAGAGAGATGCTCAAATGAGGGGGTAAGAATTGCTTTTGTATCCCACTACAACAAACATGTTTGAAATTTTGATACAGGTTGACATGGGAAGGGAATTCCCACCCATATATTTATGATCATTGTTGGGAACAAAATTGGGCCCCTTTTGTCAAGACAAGGGCACTTGGAGCACCTTTGTCCAACCAATTGGGGTTGAACAAAGGTCCACATACCATATGCTAGGTGAAATTTGAGAATTGAAGCCGATGTGAGCAGAATGAAACATGAGCAAAGCATGAAAGGCCGAAACCCCAAAGTGAGGTCTAAGTGAGGATGAAAATCGTGTATGGATACAATTTACAACACCATAGTAAGAAAAGCTATGAGTTGATTAACTTTACTGATCAACATAGCCAATTCTACCAACACAAGATAAAAGCTATTGAAGCCTTAAAGGGCTTGTTATATTTATTTTCCCTATGTTTTCTATTTGGTTTCTACTCTACTGTTGCTCCTAGGGAGTTGTTGTTCTACTTTTTTTTGGTTGTTGGCTATTTGTTGATCAATGCTATGTTATTTTTAAACTATATCTAGGATTTTGTATAAGGGTTGTGGGGACCCTTCAAAACACACTTAATCTTTTGGGTGTTGTATTAGCCAGTTGTCTCTTTATGTTCATCTTTTGACCAATATTTTGTATAGGGTTTCAGGGTCCCTTCAAAATCTATTTTCCCCATAATAACAAAAATAATTTAACAACAATTTAAAAAGTGATTTATTTCCATAAAATGTAGGCATCCATTAAGATTGTAGGTGACTATGAAAAATATGTGTCAATGTGTGTAAGTAACCCCAACAATACAACCACTAATTTAGATAGCATTTGTAGTGCAAATGATGGTATAGAATCTGTAATTTGAAACTTGTCAAAAAAATTTAAAAAATAATGATTGAATTAGGGGTGTGGGTCCTATTAGTTGCACCAAAATGTAAGTAGTAGAATTAGAATAAAATAAAATAGAAATAATTAAAAATAAACAACATTAACTAAAAATATTATTATTCGAATAATAAGTAAACTTTATATTAAGCATTAAAATAAAATATTTAATAATAATGTAATGATATGTGGATGCTCAAGATTAGCACAAGATTCCTATAGCATAAACTTGTAAAAATCCATATGATAGATTAGTACAAAAGAGGTGAATTTATGGACTTTAAGATGAAAAAGATGGATGGTGGAGATTAATTTGCACTCTTTAATTTACTTGATTTATTTATTTATTTTATTTTTTTGATCGGTAATAAGTCGAAGCCAATAAGATGTACATACCCTACCCCCTATGGGATTTACATACCCTAATTTATTTGTTTTATTTTAATTATGAATGTGAATGCATAAATAAGAGGAATTTAGAAGTTTTTATTGATAGAAGTTGACATTTGAGGATATTATGTGAGAATAATTAATTAAATATGTGGGTAGACTTAGAAATGGATTAATTAATAATAAATTATTATTTAATTTAGAGGATAATATTAAAAGATAAAGATGAGAATACTGTTAGAGTAATCGGGTCTTTACTTGATTAATTAAACAATAAGTTCCCTTTATCTTTTTACACTTAAGCTAACATTAGGTGCATAATAATTAATTCTTTTATTAATTATTATGTGCAAGCCTAGGGTTTTTTCTTTTTAGGGTTTCTTAACCTATTAGAGGTTAATTCTTTTCTTTGTATCATTGATTGTCATATTACACATTTTGGTGAATATTGAGCTCTCATCTTTTTTAGCATTCTTCTGTGTATTTGGTTTTTCATTATTGCTTCCTTGCTTCTCCTTGTAACATGTTTATTTCAGCTTGCAGAGATCATTCGGGCTCCTGTGGTGTTGTATTTCTCAACTCTCACATGGTATCAGAGCTTCAGATTTGCAGCTACCTGTTCTTGTTTTGAGTTTTTTGCATTGGAAGCAGATCTGGGGTTTTTCAAAAGTTTTTTTATGCACCTAGGAATAGGCCTTTTTTTTGAGCACTTTGGGCCTAAACGAACCTCACCATCATGCTTAGAAGGCCCCAAAACGCTTATGGTCATTTAAAACTTGACCATCTTTGACTCTTGAGCCTCTGGGGGTATTTTTTTTTCTTTAGTACCAGGTCGTACGACCCTAACACGCAGTTCGAGAAACAAAATTCAAAAAAACAAAATTGCCTTTTTACGGCATGCAGGTTGAAAATTGATTTTTTGGAAAAAAATTAAAAAAAATAAATAAATAAAAAATCAAAATTGGCAGTTTTTTGTAACAAAAAAATATTTTTTTCGGGGTTGTTTGGGTCCCTGCAGGCCTGACAGTTTGGCCGCCGACCTGCTAGTCCGATGCTGACCCTGTCAGCGCGGGCCGTGCCCGCTGGTTCTTGGCCCCCGTTCCCCGCCCAGCGGCCCCTGCTAGCCTCCATTCCCGGTCGCTGCCGCCGCCACCGCTCCCCAGCCCCACGACCTCCTCCCGCCAGCGCCTCCCGGTCCCGTTGACTGCCCACCGCTGCTCCGCCCTGCGGCCACCTTTCCTGCCCGCGCCCTTCTCCGCTGGTCGCTGCTGCTCTGCCCTATGGCCGCCTCCGCCCGTGCCTGCCGGAAACCACCACCTGGCCGCCTCTGCACCGCCTGACAACTGCTCCATCACCGGAGTGCCGCCCATGGGCCACCTCCACCTGACCTTGCCACCAGACATCCACCGTTGCCCTTCTCTCTTGCCTTTGAAGGGGGGGTTGGTTTTTTTGTCATAACTTGGGAAAACAGAGTCATTTTTTTGAAAACGAATAGGCGTCGGAAAGCTGGTTCCGAGTCGGACCTTGTAGTGTTGGAATTTTTTTCCAATTTTTCTGTTTGACTATACTTTTTTCCAGTTAAAGTGGGGTCTCTTTTTTGCACTTCCAGGGTCGTAGAATGAGCATCCAAACTCCATTTTTTGAAAACTATATATTTTTGGAAAGCTTGTTCTATGTACTTTCTAGTCATATGATTTTTCTTTCTAGATTCTGCTCCAGGAACACATTATTTAGTTTTTTTCTTTTCAGCACTCTGGTAAATATTTTGGTTGTTTCAGGTCCTGGGATCTCTTTCTCTGAGTAGGATGTCTCGGTTTTGGTTGTTCTTTCTATTTTCAGTCTTCTTATCATTTTAGCATTTCATTTATGCAAACACACTGAGATAAAGTGCCATCATGCATTGTTTACTTGGGATCTTGCACATCTTGTGCCTTATTGTACATGCACTACTTATAAAGTGCCATGTGGGGGTTAATGTTTGCCTTTTGTTTGCCATCTACCTTTGTCCAGTGAGTGTTCCTTCCACGACATTAGCCTCATGATGTGTGTCAAGTGAGTGTTCCTTCCACGACACTATGTACTTTCTCTGCACCTTCGATGTTCTTGGTTCTTCGTCATGCAGTTCTTGTTGGCCGTTCTTTTCAGTGTACCTATCCCTCTCCCTCTTCAACATTATGAGGAGGTTTGTCCTGTTGGTTCTAATGCTTCCGTGGTTCGATTGATCAACTCTTTAGGCTTTGGTTTCTCATGCCACATGTATCTTCGAGTTTAGTTGTTTGCCTTTGTTTTCCATCTGATTCGAGTAGTGTCACTATAATTTCCACCTTTCAATATAAGTCATAAAATAACCATATAAGAATGTCAATCATATCCACAACAAGATATTCATGACAAGTAAAATCCAAAATAAAAATAGAAATAAACTTTTAAGCATGTGAGAACTAATTTAAATAAAATGAGATATGAAGGTGATGTAATTTAGATATCAGAAATCTTATATGAAAAATGAGTGCGCACAAATAGAAATTACAATAATTAAGATTTTACATCCATTGACTGTGTTCCATAATAAAATAAAAAGATATTTATGACAAATAAAAAAAAAGAGTGAACTTAAGAATGTTTTTGCATGCCCAACAATCTAAATTAGGTAGTCATTGTAGCGTTTACTAAATCAGATAAGAACTAAGAAAAAAGGCAAGTGTAGAGTAAGAAACAGCAAATGATTAGGGTGAGGTGGAATGATGGGGTGGATGTGATGATAACTACAATAGTGCTAAATTGACCTCTACTGGATTGTCTTATTAATCCAACCGATGTTGACCAATTTAGCCATAATAAAATTTTAACCGGCTGGGTGATTTATTTTTTAATACCATCTCCCCACATGAAAAGTATGTGAGGGCAGCAAAATTGTAGGGCTATAAATTTGCCGCTTATACTCGAAAATTTCCAGATCTATAAGGTGCAGATTTATTCCAGGGAGTTTGGAGTGCATATATAAAATGGATGACACACAATTTATTTGTTTGTAGAGGGTCCCTCTTCCCAAGAGCTTGCAATGGATGGATACGCTGGGTAGCTTATCATGGATGGGGATAGGCAATGGCGCTTATCGGGTGGCAGGAGGATAGGAGGTTTTGTTTCTTCTCTCGGTGCCGTAGATGACGTGTACTTAAGGCATATTTTCTTCCAAGCGTTGGACTTGGACCTCCCTTCCCAATCCCCAAAGTGTGAGGCGTTATGACCAGACTTGTTTCGCACAGTAACGGCGGGGATCTGAAGGAGTTAGGGTTTGACGTTTAAAGATCTGCAGTGACATGGCCAGAGGATAAAAGGATCAGGGCAACGCAGGGTGAAAGGAAAATGACTTCCCTGAGCAGAGAGCTGGTGTTCCTTATTTTGCAGTTTCTGGACGAGGAGAAATTCAAGGAGAGCGTCCACAAGTAAGTTAGCATGTAGTCTGCATTTGCTTTGTATTCTTTGTACTGATTACTGTTTTCAATTAACCTTGAGGGGTATGGGGATGTTGTGCCATGGGCAGGCTTGAACAAGAATCGGGATTCTTCTTTAATATCAAGTATTTCGAGGAGGAGGTGTTGAATGGAAACTGGGATGAGGTGGAGAGGTACCTTTGCGGCTTCACCAAAGTGGATGATAATCGATACTCTATGAAGATATTCTTTGAGATTAGGAAACAGAAGTATCTGGAGGCACTGGACAAGTAAGCGCCAATCAAGTCCTTTTTTTTTCATAACAAATCTTTTATTTTGATAATTTTCTTTTAAACTTTGCGTATTAAAATATTGAAATTTTTAACGTTGCTTACCAAATACGACCCACACAGGCCAATTTTATGTGCTTTTGCCCCTTTTTTCTCTACCAATGGACAAAATAAAGTAAACTAATTGTGAATATTTAATTGGACTCTCAACAATTATCTTTAGCAGTTTATATGCAGCTTTCAGTCTATTAGATTGAGGAGGAGCATCGGGAAACAATTGTTTAAATTTAGTTAATATCGAGGTTTTCTGAATCCATTAGATTAAGGAGCTTATGGAGAAAAAAACTGTGAATTTAGTTAATGTAGACCTTTTAGATTATACGTAGATCACACACCCGTGAGTGCGATCTGTTATTAAGAAGAGAGGAAATGATAGCAAGATTGCAGAAAAAATTATATTTAAAATCTCAGTAGATGCCATGTAATTTAGAAATTAAAAAGTAGCTTATGGATTTATAAAAGGTTAAATAGCAACTGCCACGTTTTTTAATAATATTTCCTTTTTTTTTGCAAATTTTTAACTTTTAAATAAGTAGGAGGTATTATTATGATATCTATATCAAGATTCACTGTGTAGTTTTTAGTCAAATCTCAAATGAGAATGAATGGTCTACTTAGCACTCATTGCATCTAGGTGAAATTTATAGTGGTGAAGCATCAGAACTTCCTAGGATTAAGTGCACATGAGTCAGAGTAGTGCTGGGATTGGTGGCCTTCTGGGAAGCCCCGATGCTTCACACCTGTAAGCATTGTCTAGATGCAATGAATATAAATGAACCAGTCATTCTCATGAGATATGGGTTTGTGTGAACCATTGCTTATGAGCCTATGAAATATGGATCAATAAATTTGACTAAAAAACTATGCTATTGAATTTTAATATAAATATTATAACTTTTAACTAATTAATTAATAATTATTTTACCTATAAAATACGATTTAAGAAAACATTAAACAGTGGTATCCAAATACATTTTATTTTCTTATCCTTAATTGAGAAACAACTCCCTTAGCCACCGGACACAAACAGGTCCAGACTCTAGGCACTCAACATGTGCAGTTTCATTTCATTTCAACACGGTTCCTGGAGTAAACACTCAACATATGCACAACATCGTTTCTAGAGTAAAGTCACCCCACCTGGTTATGTCAAAAAGTGGTACCTCTTCCCAGTTTATGAAGGGAAGTGAACTCAGCACCTTAGGTGCCCAAACTTCGGCAGCTTGCTATTACACCATACGATTATTTGCATATCCAGATACACATTGTTTTGTTTAACTGTGAAAGTTAAAATTTTCAATAAACAATCAGTTTTCTAAAGTGTCATTAACTGCATTTTTTCATATTTATTGAATTTTTTAATAAACTATACCTTTTTTTTCCATATATAAGGTCTACCGAGTAAAATGCTCTCTGCAAAAGTGGCTACCTAAGTATCAACCAAACAATTCGTTTAAAACAAAATGAACAACTTTTGAAATGTTGTTTGCTTAATTTTTTAAAATTCCATTTTCTTGGTTGTACATATTTGAGTGCCTGTTGAGACTCGTTTTATTTGTAATCCAGCTACATCTTGAAGAGTTATCAGCAATGTTTTTATTTTGTCATAGTTTGCCTTGAGCTGAGGTGAGTAGTTAGCTTAAAGAATTGCTCACGGCTTCCAAAAATACATGTACCACAAAAGATATTGTTATTGGAGCATGATAGTCCATGGCCGTTAATATCTGATGGAAAATTCTAAAGTTGCAACAGCTTCAGATAAATATATGCAATAAACGAACCATGCAAAAGACAAAAGCATTATTTAGTGACTACTTGAAAATGACAAATCATGACTTGCCACTGGTATTCGTGTGGATTTCATGTAAAGTATTGTTTGTAATAAATAAACATTTCTTTGCACTTGTTTCTAACTATCTGCAGCTAAGAAAAATGGGTGACTATTTAAGATATATCTCTATCAAAGAGGGATTACATGACTTAAACCATGAAGTGCGACTTAATCCGCCATCGTTAATATTGTGAGACAAACATGACTTATAAGGCATTACAACTTACACGCTCCAAAAACATTGCCAATGGGGAAAGATGCTAGAGCATGAAAATCCTAAGTGTTGAATGTTTGCTCCATTCATCCCTTCCCAAACAAATGGTTAAAGGTGCTTGTGTGTAGCCATCTTAGAGATGACTAAAAGCCACACATGGGTCAAATCTGACAAAAAAATAAAAAAGCTGAATACTTGAACATTATTTTAATTCAGATATGGTTTTTGGTCTCCCTTAAAAAATAACTGCAAATGCAATGAGAAAGAAATTTAAAATGTTTTGAGTTGAATTGAGTTTAGCGATATGTTTGATGTCTGATTAATATGCTTTTTTTGCACATGTTCTGATGTCTTTGGCAGCTGTTTAATTGCTGAGAGAATGCATTTTGCTTCTGTTTCCAAAGTTTCAATTTATCAATTTAATACAGTATAGACTGCAAACGATTTGTGACATGTGCAGAAACAATTAAAGAAAAGTATTCTTTTTGTAGCTCTGTACTTGTATTAGTTCATTTGCATTCATTATTTAATTCTTTAAGATCATCTGCAAATTGTGACAATGCTCTGCTTTTTTGTAATGGTTTTGTTTTGCTGATTGGAGGAGTTCCCCAATAATGATTTGCAAAAAATTATTGAAACTTATTCATCTTTAAGTGCTCAGAGTGTGTATTTATGTGTATGATTGGACTTGTCTGAATTGATAACTGATACAATCAAGATGCATCTTTTATTGTGTCAGACAAGACCGAGCCAAAGCAGTGGATATTCTAGTAAAAGACTTAAAGGTTTTTTCTTCATTTAATGAAGAACTATTCAAGGAGATTACACAGCTTCTTACGTTGGAGAACTTTCGGTTTGTAGCTTACACAATCTCTTAGAATCTCATTGTATTAAGAATATTGGCACAGTTGCATATTGAGCCACAAGTTTGCCTGCGTCATCACAATATTGCATATTGTATTTCACTCTGGACATACCCTGTGGCATCCGAAGTCATCAAAAAGTGATATTGCAACATATTCCTCTCGGGGATATCTACTTTCTTTTTGATATACTACTTGTTTCTTATTTTTAATTAGTTTTTGGAATCTGGTTTTGACTGCATGCACATCAGAGAAAATGAACAGCTTTCCAAGTATGGTGAGACGAAGTCAGCTAGGAATATCATGTTAGTTGAGCTTAAAAAGCTTATTGAGGCTAATCCTCTTTTCCGAGACAAGTTGCAGTTTCCCACCTTAAAAACATCGCGCTTGAGAACACTCATCAATCAAAGGTTTGTATTTATTAGCTTTGGGATTGTTCAGCTATAGCTTTGCTCATATTTTATACAAGGCCTGTGAGTGGTAACTCAAATCTTTGGTTACATGTGTTTGATGAATCTTTTCTTGGTTCTTGAATCTGTTTACTAAGTTACTTCCATTCAAATTACTCATTATAAATTCCTGGTTTTGGTGCTTGATGTTTCTTTCAGTTTGAATTGGCAGCATCAGCTTTGCAAAAATCCAAGGCCCAATCCAGACATAAAAACGCTTTTTGTTGATCACAATTGTGGACAGCCAAATGGAGCACGGGCACCATCCCCTGCAGCTAATCCTCTTATGGGAGCAATTCCCAAAGGGGGAGGCTTCCCGGCACTTGGTGGCCACGTGGTATATCTCGTATTACATTTTGAGTGATTTAAACGAGTTTGTAATCAATTTCAGTAAAAATAGTTGTGATTACTTGTCTAAGATTTTTGTTTGAACTTCTGATTGCAGCCCTTTCAACAAGCAACTGCACCTGTTGCTACTGCCCTGGCAGGCTGGATGGCAAATACTGCTCCTGCACCTCATCCGGCAGTTTCTGCAGGGCCGATTGGACTTGGTGCTGCAACAAGTACAGGTACCATATTCATAGACATCAATCGATTTTTATTATTATAATTGATTTGGGAATCATTATGATTAATCTCTTCTTTAAATGGCATGTTTATCTTACGTTGTTCCAGTAAAACACTTTTCCTGTTTTTTGTAGCTTCTTTGCTAAAGCGGCCTAGGACTCCTCCTAATGTTAACACAGTTGATTATCAATCAGCAGATTCTGATCACCTTCTGAAACGAGCAAGAGCAATTGGGCAATCTGGAGATGAGGTTTTTTGAATTTGCTTGCTTCATATTGTTTATTAAATTATTTCTATAAACATATGCCAACAAATATAATTTAATGGCTGGTGAACTCCGAAACTCCAAGTGATAGGGAATTCAGTCTTTTGTAGGAGCCGAAGTAAAATTTTAGGATCAAATGCAATTTACTTTAAAGTAACTTTGCAGGTTAGCTATCCTGGTTCAAATCATCCACAGCCCTTATATTCACAAGACGACCTTCCCAAGAATGTTGCAAGGATTTTGAATCAAGGTTCGACCGTGACAAGTATGGATTTTCATCCAGTGCAGCAGGCTATACTGTTAGGTATGGCATTGTGCTTAGATATTTCTCATTTTTTATAGTTTGCTAATTTAAAAGTGCACTGTTTCTCTTTGACTAATGATAAAAATAACATATATTTTTTCTGCACCTATTGTGTAGTTGGTACAAATATGGGAGATATAGGTTTGTGGGAAGTAGGATCACAAGAGAGATTGGCAATAAAAAATTTTAAGGTGTGGGATCTTGGAGCTTGTACTATGGCTATGCAGGTATTACTAATGACCTTTAAATCTTTATAAATATAAGGAAGTTAGCATCATCATTCCTGGATATTCAAATGTATGTAACACATTTTATATTATAAAGTCTTCAGGCTGTTCTTTTGAATTTTCAAGGTCTACTCGCTCTGATATATATTATGCAGATACAGGCTGGAGTTGCTTAGTCACTTGGTCTTGTCAACTTGATGAATGTTGGTGATTCATAGATTTTTTTTATTGATAAAATAGTGAGGGTTCTATTGGGGCTCTCTCCCTTGGGAATAGAGTGCAAAATACATACATGAAACAGTAATAATGACCAAATAACAGTAAAAGGGCTTAATCTCTACAAGCCAAATGATTTCGTCAAACCCATCAACCCCAAATGTCAAATGTAGAAAAACCCGGAAAGCCTACATAACCAGCTGCCAAAACCCTTCAGCAACCCTTTCATCGTATACAAAAGATTGGCCATGCACTGCAGGGAATTATCCAGCCTCCTGAGCACATCTCCAGCCAGAGACAGAAGGGGCAACTAGGAAACCAGCTCCAATCTTCTTTCCTGCAAAATAAACTGAGGTTTCACCTCCAGAGCTAAGTCTTACAAAAAAGTACTAATTCCTCCTGCTGGTACACTTCCCAGATTTCATCTCTCAGTGCACAGATTTCATGTACACAGTGGTTGGGACCCAGAGATTCCACTGCTGCTGCTGCTGCTTCCTCCTCCATCACTGCTTACTGCAGGGTAAAACCTGGTAGCACCAACCCAATGATCCACTCCCTGATAGGTTTTTGTAGCACCAAATCCTCCAGCTTCGAAACAAAATTAGCAGCAATGGTTCTCTTGCACCTGAGCTGTCCAATGTTTTCCAAACCCGCAGGCCCAAGACACATTTCACCATTTTCAGAATCTCTCATTTGGCCTAGCAAAAACTGCCCTCAACCTGCTATTAAAGAGTAAGCCGCAATTAAAGTGGTCATGCTGGCTCCCCTCCACCCATGGCCTGGCCATCGTTCCATACCTGGCTGTGCATCTCTACACCACCTGCAACCTGCACTCAATGACACCCAGCTGAGCCTAGAAATACAAAAGATGTGAAAATAATTTAAATGTGCAGCAATATGAAGTCATTTGTACGCTCTCACTCTAAGAGCCTACCACCTCTTGCAATTGACACCTATAGAAAACATAATGCCAAAACATAATAGTCACCAATCTTCTTAGTGGAAATATGCACACTATCTGTGGTATTATGGAGGGCTAAAGGTTCTGGCTCTTCCTAGACCTCCAAATGTTCACTGATTACTGACATCAAAGTATCCATTTCAATGCCAAAGTTAGCCAAATGATCTGCCACCTTCTTATGCTCCCTTATACGGTGAAATAGTAAACATTATCAAATGACAATTTTTACAGAGCTTCAGTGCCTCTTTTAGTAACCGTAAACTTCTAACATCTGGCACAGCCCCGCAATAACCACCATAAAGTCTCCTTCTACAATTAGTTTTCTGCAACCTACAGGAAGAGCCAATTTGATTCGCTTCCTATCACTGTTAACTATTCTGCTTCGTATATGTCTTGGATCCCAAGAAGAAAAAACCCACTTCACAAAACAAGCCTCCTCATTAACCTTGTCAAACCTGGGTTACCTCTAGAGGCCTCATCAAAATTGAGCTTCAAAAAACCCAATGGCAATTGCTTCCAAAATTGCTTAGTCCACATCACTGGTTTACCAATTACCTCAGGAATGGGGGGTGGTTCATAGATATTTCAATAACTTTCTTTCTTCTTTGTTTGCTTGTTGACTTTATTAAATTACTCTAACAAATGATTTTGTGGGGGACAACAGGCAGCACTTGGCAAGGATCCTGGTGTATTAGTCAATCGTGTCATGTGGAGTCCAGATGGGTCTTTGTTTGGTATGCAATATAGCTAGATTTTTCTTGTTCTATGAATATAAAACTTGTCTATACACTCTAAGATATTGTATTGTAGAATCTCATCAATTTGAATTTGACTGTATGATATCTATGGTTTGTTACTGTAAACAGGAGTTGCTTATTCAAAGCACATCGTGCACATATATACCTACCATGGTGGTAATGATTTGCGGCAGCACTTAGAGGTATATAAACACTTCCCTTTGAGCTTTTTTTGATAACCCTCTTACTTTTTGTAGAGCTCCTGCTTGTAATAGAAAAGCATGGTGTTATGTTACATGAGATGTATCTTGTTATATTGTTCCATGCTAATAAGGGCATTGGTTGTTCCAGTGGACTTGCTGTTTTCTACATGTAACAGTTCATGTCTTTTGACAGATTGATGCTCATATTGGAGGTGTTAACGACCTTGCTTTTTCCAATCCCAATAAGATATTGTGCATCATTACTTGTGGAGATGACAAAACTATTAAGGTTTGACAAACCAAACTTATTTTTATAGAGTTTAAGTCCTTGGAAATCTCAAATTAATAAAAGTTTAATTGTGCAACAGGTATGGAATGCTGTTTCTGGAGCAAATCAGTATACTTTTGAAGGTCATGAGGCACCTGTATATTCAGTATGCCCACATTATAAAGAAAATATTCAGGTAATTAGTGAGTTGGAAAGTTCAGGGATTTCTTCATTTAAATATGACTTAGGACAGAACTTTATCTTTTAGGCTCTTATTTGAAAATATTAGAGTTTGATAAGTTGTCAACTTAAAGGGTTTTTCTTTTGTGTGTCTCAATGCATCAGTTTATCTTCTCAACTGCTCTTGATGGAAAGATAAAGGCCTGGTTATATGATCAGATGGGCTCAAGGGTTGATTATGATGCTCCTGGTCATTGGTGCACGACAATGGCCTACAGTGCTGATGGGACAAGGTTTATTGTTTTTCTTTCTAGTGGTTTCTTTTGTGGAGAGTCTATATCTATGATCTTTGCCATTGGATTGGCAATATGCTTGAAAAAGATGACAATTTTATGCAGGCTATTCTCTTGTGGAACAAGCAAAGAAGGAGAATCTTATCTTGTTGAGTGGAATGAAAGTGAAGGAGCTATTAAACGAACTTATCAAGGATTCCGTAAGCGCTCTATGGGTGTTGTACACTTCGATACAACTAGAAATCGCTTCTTGGCTGCTGGAGATGAATTTATGATCAAATTCTGGGACATGGACAACACGAGTATCCTAACAACAGTTGATGCAGATGGTGGATTACCTGTATGTCTTCATAATGTTGTTTATCTTCATAATGTTGTTTACTTCTATTTTTGTGTTTTGGAGCACAGATGTTTCTCACTTGTTTTCTGTCCATTTTCAGCCTAGTCCCCGTCTTCGGTTCAACAAGGAAGGAACCATTTTGGCTGTTTCAACAAGTGATAATGGCATCAAAATATTAGTCAATGGTGATGGTCTTCGATTGTTGCGCACATCTGAGAATCGCAATTTTGATGCTGCAAGAGTTCCTCAAGATTCAAAGGCAAGAATCTTACATCTATTTTATTGTTTGGCTCTCATGCTTACATGTTAAGAATAATACGTCTCGACTGATATTGATTCTGCAGTTGTCTGTAGTAAATCAAATAGCAGCTGCAAATATTCCGGCTGGACAAACTGCTGGGGGATCTGATCGTGTTGTTTCAACAGTTTCCATGGTTGGGCTGGTAAGTCTCTACTGTTATGATTAAAATTTTAATAGAGGATGTGCACAGCAACAAGAGGTCTTGTTATGATCTATTTTGCAACTAGTGAATGTTTTGAATGCCAGGGAAATTTTATGGTAGTCGTTAAAATTGTTTGCTAAATTTATGGTGGCGAGATTCAAAATTTGCTAAATAACTTAAAATGATGGAGTTAACCAATTTTTCAGAATGGAGTAGATTCTAGAACCATTGGGGATAAAGCAAGGGTGGTAGATGATCCAGTTGACAAGAACAAGAATTGGAAACCAACTGAAGTAAATGAGCCAGCTCAATGCAGATCCATAAGACTTACTGATAACCTACCTCCAAGCAAGGTATGTTCTAATTCCAGTTTGAATACCTCATAATGGATTATTTGAGGCTGCTCCCATAAAAGATATTTACAGTTCAATATGAACTTGTTATTTTTGTTCCTTGCAAATGATTATTTAACAGTGCATGTGCTTCCACATTTATGCTCATAGATATTAGCATCAAGACAGGAATAGTCAATAAGGTATGAAGTTCAAGATTTTGTCACTGTGCAGGCATTTTACTATGCACTTGTCTGATTAACCATAAGAAGCCAGTGCTTTGGAAAACATACCTGATTTTCATGCCTTATCAAGTGTTTCATGGATGCTTTAGCCCAACTTTAGAATGTTATTGTTCGCTGTGTTGGCATGTTTTTGAATGTAGTCATTCCAAAACTATCCATTCATATATGAATGTACTCTCTAGTCATAATCTCCAGGCTTCTTATTATTCCATGTAAGATTTTGAAGGATTTTTCTTTTTGTAATGTACAGGTTTCAAGATTAATATATACTAATTCAGGAGTTGCAATCTTAGCTTTGGCTTCTAATGCTGTTCACAAGCTTTGGAAATGGTCACGAAATGAACGCAACACAAGTGGCAAGGTTTTTTTATTTACCTCTGTTTATGTGTGCTTGTGTTTCTGCTATATCAATCAATTGAGAATCTTTCAAGTTTTATCATTTATATGCTCAAAATCTGTTCTAATTGCCTTCTACTGAATGCATGAGAATTTTTTTCTGAGAGAGATTTTCTTTTACAGGCAACGACAAGCGTTTCCCCTGTGTTGTGGCAACCAGCTAGTGGCATACTGATGACTAATGACATAAGTGATACTAACCCAGAAGAAGCTGTGCCTTGCTTTGCTTTATCAAAAAATGACTCCTATGTTATGTCAGCTAGTGGTGGAAAAGTTTCGTTGTTCAACATGATGACATTCAAGGTAAAGAGTTGCTGAAAGATGGATAACTGTTTATATCCATATTTGGAAGGAAGATTCTCTCCATTTTATTTCTTTAATACTTCACCTATTTTAACTGCAGACAATGACGACCTTCATGGCACCACCACCAGCAGCAACATTTCTTGCTTTCCACCCACAGGACAACAACATAATTGCTATTGGCATGGAAGACACCACAATTCAAATTTACAATGTTCGTGTAGATGAAGTATGATTCCAAACCTTGGTATAAATATTGTAGTTCACTTTGACATATATGTTCTTGAACCAATTTATACAATATGATTACTGGATGCAGGTGAAGAGCAAGCTGAAGGGGCATCAAAAGAGAGTAACAGGGCTTGCCTTTTCTCATGTGCAAAATGTGCTTGTATCATCAGGTGCAGATGCTCAGGTAATTGCCATATAATCCGCCTATTTTTCAAGCTTAGGGTGTGCATGTTCTTAAGCCAATTGAGTAGGTTGTATACCAGATGATGCAATGACACTTGGGATTTATTGCATTACAGCTTTGTGTTTGGGGAACAGACAGCTGGGAAAGGCTAGGGAGTAAGTTCTTACAAATTCCAGCAGGTAGAGTACCATCAGCACTAGCAGAGACTCGAGTCCAATTTCATCAGGACCAGATGTACTTTTTGGTTGTGCATGAAACACAAATTGCTACATATGAAACCAGTAAACTTGAATGCCTTAAACAGGTTTGTTGTAGATATTACTTCTTTTGCTTCATTCAATCATAAGGTGGAATCTGTTTCTAAGCGTCTGACAAATTTCAATTCTGGTTTATGGCAGTGGGTGCCACGGGAGTCCCTTTCTGCTCCAATATCATATGCTACATATTCATGTGATAGTCAGCTAATATATGTCAGCTTTTTTGATGGTGCTGTGGGTGTCTTCCATGCTGCTTCACTGCGCTTGCGATGTCGAATTGGTCCATCTGCTTATCTTCCTCAAAATGTTAGGTAATGGAGATCAGAAACATTCTATGTTGGAAGATTGATTAGATGTTTGAATTTCCCTTAGGTAAATTTTCTGGTTTATTGAATGTAACAATGTGGGGCCAAGCATGTTATAAGTCTGGATGGTGTGGTAGAATGGGCAAAAGGGACCTCTCTGAAAATCAAGAGGAAATTTCTAAAGCATCTTCCAAGCCCAATAAAATCATGTTACCAGGAAATGGGGGTACTTGGAGACGCTGGAGACTGGTACTGGTACTGGTATGCCTAATTTTCAAAAATAGGAGACGGGGGGTACTTCGGGACACCAATTTTTTTTTAATATAATTTAATAATTTCTAGAGAGTATCATGACATAGAACTTTGAAAAGAACAGTGGTAAAGTTTAACGTTAAATTTAAAATTGAACAAAAATTGAAATTAAAATTGCTTATAATATTAATTCTAAGTGGCCTGTGCATTGGGAAGTTTCCGGAGACGTTTCCGGTACCGGAGATGCATCTCCATCTCCAGTACGCGTCTTAGGGGGTAGGAGACGGGTCTCTTGGTAACGTAGTGTAGAATGTATTAAATAAAATCTCATAGAATGTATTACTAACACAACTTAGAAAAAAAATATAAAGATATATTTCATCACCTTACAGTTAATCATTGTACCAAAATATCAATAATTTTTACGAAGGCAATATTTTCTCACTTTACAATTATTTATTGTACCAAATATCAATAATTTGACACTGCAAGAACCATTTACTTCCTGTGTATATATATATTTCAGACTTTCAGTTGTGGATTAGCTTTGGTACAAGAGGGCATGATTTTGTGTTTTAGCTTCAATAGTTTCAAAAGAGGGTATTGTCATGGATGTTTGGGCTGTGACCTAACTTTTGACTCTATTTGCTCTCATTTTATTTTGCAGCTCTAGTGTCCACCCACTTGTTATTGCAGCACATCCTTATGAACCAAATCAATTCGCACTTGGATTGTCAGATGGGGGTGTGCAAGTTTTGGAACCCTTAGAATCAGAAGGCAAGTGGGGCACTGTACCACCAGCTGAAAATGGATCGGCAAGTAACATTCCATCTGTTCAAACGTCTGGAATTCCTGCTTCTGAACAAACCCCAAGGTGATTTGTATCAAAAATTAGTTTTTCACCCCAAGGTATACTTATGATGCTGATCACAAGTCCATTTATTGTGTGGCCTTGAGTCATGATTTTGCATGGTTTATTCCCTAGCTGTACATGGAATGCTGTAATGCCAACTCACATCAATGTTCTGAGTCAGGCAGAGTTTCTTATGAGGAAAGATCTTGATTAAAGCGTGTTAAGTTGTCCATATCAAGTCCTAGCCGGAAATCCTTGTTAGGGTACTTAGTAATCAATATTGAGGCCAGTTTGTGGCTATCAGTATAAAAATTCATTTGTTTGTTTAAAATTTGTGAGGTTCACCCCTAGCAAGCCATTATATATTGCTGCTTTCTGTAGAAAATGATCTATTTATTAGGTTCCGTTTAAAGAATCAGATATTTCAGATATTCATTGAAGCTTGCCAATTAACTGAAAAGTTATTATTTTGTAAGATTCTAACAATTTTGGAAATGAATTCCATTTTAAACATATATTTCTATTGTAATATTGTTAGATAACTGCCAACCATATGGTGGCATTCTAATGGATCGAGTGTTCTGCTACAGTTATGTTTGTATGAATGGCAGATTGAGATGGCCTACATTTCTTTTACTAGGCTAAACATTGGGATCGAATAACCATCTCTTTGTTGTTTGACCTGTTGCATATCTGATATTTCTTCTTGTGTTTGATTTATTATGATGATGTTTATCCTTTTATTTAAGGATATTGTGAAATGTTGCTTATTATTTGTGGGTTGAATTGGGAAAACATCCTGCTTTTGGAGGTTCATAACTCCCTTGGTTGCAAGCTCTATATATGCTAGATGGCAAATGTTGCTTATTTCTTTCTCAGGAAATGTGGGGCATGTACAACAAAGTCATTATAGTTGTATGGTTGTACCACGTTTGCATGTTTTTGGTGCATTTTTTTGAAAATCATATATTAGTATTTTAAATTTGTAAGGTTCAGCTCTTGCAAGCTAGCATACGTTGCTGCTTTCTGTTAAAATTATCTGTTTATGGCTATGTTACTTGGGGACGAGTCTTCTATCTAACTACCATTTCCAGTACGTGCGCTCACCTATCATGCAAAATTTAAGGGATGTGTCCTAACTAAGCCCCATGTTACAGGGATGTCTGGGACTTCTACATGCCCATATTATATTTTTTATAAAAAAACACATAGTAAGGACATACATTTTACTTGGCCATTTATTCTACTAAAAAAAATTGTTGTCCTCTGGCCAGCACTGCTTATTCACACTAGTATGCATTCGTAATGGTATTGCAGTTTTGAATGAACAGTATAATAGATGATCTTATCATTTTATCATGGTTAAAAAATGGTCACACTTTTTAAGTGGATCTTCCTTCAAGTGGGGATCAAAATAAGGTATTTATTACACATTCTTCTTGAAATGTCATGCTATAGGAGTGTGATATACTTTTCTACACATATGGTGAATACTACTATTTTTGGCAGGTGTACTGTGGTGGGGCATAAGTTCTCCTCATTGCAGTCAATGGGATTTTGTCCCATTTTCTGTGTACCTATAGGTAGATGGATTTTAGTGTAACAGTCTTAACAAATTAAAACAAAATCATAAAATATGCTTCACCACCATTCAAGTAAATACCTCTCATGATCTATGCAATCCGTACTTGCCAGAGTGATATTCTGTTTTCTAAATTTTTACTGTCTAGATTAGTAATCATCCATATTCCATCCAGACATTTTTGAAGATAGCATTATTATTATATTTTAATTTAATCAGAGGATTCAACTGCACAGTTTGACTCAAACACTATGCAGTTGAATCCTGATAAAACATCATAATTTGACACACTATATAAAATACTTCCTACTTGTCAGGATAACTTTATTTTCAAAGGTGGTTTGAAATTATAATAATATATATACTTCTTATGTGGCATCCTTTGCTGTCCCCAAATCGTGACCTTTGTGATTGCTCTCCCAAAAAGTAGATCCCGCTGCCCTAGTCCTGGAAACACTGTGCAACGTAGGATGTATGCGATTTGAAAAATCATATATTTCAATATTTCATGGAAGCTTTACAATTAATTGATGGATTATTGTTTCATAAAATTCTAACAATTTTGGAACCTAGTACAATTTTGAACATTTTTTCCTGAATTGGCATACATTAATGATTAGATATCTGTCAACCATATGTTAGCCTTTAATAAGTATCTGTCAACTGTATCTGTCCAGTTATAACTATGTTTGTATAAAACTGGCAAATGGAATGGCCTACCTACTTTCAACTATGCTAAAAATTGGGGTTAAACAATGACCTCTTTCTTTGTTTGACGTGCTATGTATTCCTTAAGGCATTTGATTTATCATGATGATATTTATCCTTCTATTTGGGGATTTGTATGAAGTGTTGCTCATTGTATGTGGGTTGAATTGAGATTTATAAGAGCATCCTGCTTTTGGAGAGCCAAATTCCTTTGGTCACAATCTCCATCCATAGTATATGTCTGCCTTTCATTCTCAGGAAATGCAGCGCATGCACAACAAAGACGTTGAATCTGTGTATCACATTGGCTTGCTTTTGGTGGATTTAAAATTTTTTGTTTACAATAAAATTCATCTGTTTTCTACTTGATTTTGATGGTTTATTAGGTAAAGAGCATTGAAGCCCATTGAATTTGTTTTTCTATATAGTTGACAGCAAAAAAAGAATATTCCCAGATGATTGCTATTTTGTGACTTTTCTGAAAGGAGTCTGCTTTTATTGCTTTACTTTTTTTCTTACGTAAATTAAAGCAAAAATAGATTCACAATCTGTTTCTTTTGCATGATTTGGTGGGATAATGGAAGTCTGATTTCCAGAGTAAACGGGATTAAGTCAAACTTGAATACTAATGAGTTCCAGCAGTTTATTATATAGATGAATGGTATTGGTGGAGATTATAGAGTCCATAAAAAAGTGCACGAGGTTTTTGTCTTGTTGGAAACTTCATTATTGTTTCCTTCAATTATGATGAAGTTGTTTCTTTTGGAAATATGATATGCTTACTTTATTGTAAACTTTAGCTCCTTGGGTTAATACAAACTGGTTTGGTCTTCCACTTTCATACTTCAGCTCTTTCCTTATGATGCGTTTTTACAACAATCCAGCTCTCTTATTTCTCTCAATGTTATTAGCTTTTAATGCCTTTTGTTTTGCTGCCTGGATATATGTGTTCTTGGATATCTAGCAGTCTTAGTAGTTCTGTTTTCTTGCTGACAGGTTGTGCCTGCCTTATCACTCGTGCTTGTTGAATGATACAACTTTGAACTTAAAGAAAAAAAATTTACAAAGTGGCAATGAATGATTGGGTTTCAAGTTTTTTATTACATGTTTACAAAGATATGCACTGTGGTGTACATTGTTTTCTTGCCTTTGACTGTCAAAACTATATTTGTAAATTTTATGTTTTGTTTTGGAGTAATTAGGATTTTGATTCCCTAGTCAACATGTACCTTACTATTCTTGATTTTGTGACGTAAATTCTGTTGAAGACTTAACACTGAGATGAGTTTCTTTCTAAATTCGTAGTAGACTTAAAATTGAGATGAGTTTCTTTTGCATAGTAGGAGGCATCTTTATTGTAGTAATGACAGCAACTCACAGTCTTGTGTTAGGCAATACTTAGCAACATTATCAGTACGTAGCATGGTTGTGTATGGAAATGTTGGTAGGAACGTAATGCCTACAATACCTAGTCAGAAATCAAATTCATTTACTAAGAGCTTCTAGCTCTTCCTGCTTATTGTGTTTCATTTACAACATTTCAACTCTCTTTGGACCTATCATTATGGTAACAAGGATACAAGCCAATGCTTACATATAGAACTAAAAACTCACAAAAGAAACACATTACATAGGTAGAGCTAGAAGCTCTTAGCAAATCAATACTATGTAAATGGAATACCCACTAAGAAATCAGATTGGAGGCTGTAGCCTTTTTTTGAGGATCTTTTGGAGTTAGGAAGCATTGGACTTGGATGCTCAGGATTGCTTGATCCAATTTATCCCATCCCTCATTTCCGAGTTCCAAGACAATGATCTAATGGCTTCCTTCTCAGAAGATGACACCAAATTTGCCATATGTCAGATGCAGTTGGATAAGGCTCCTGGGTTGAATGGGTTCCCAACTGCTTTCATCCAAAAGTGGTGGGATAAGTTAGTAAGGATGTGTGGCTGGCTGCCAATGAGTCAAGATGTTAAAGAACAATGCTTAAGGATCTCAATTGCACCTTTATGGCTCTGATTCTGAAGAATGCTTCTCCTTCCATTTTTGCAGAGTTATCTCCAATCTCTCTTTGTAATACTTTTTACAAAATCATGGTCCATAGATTGAAGTGTTTCTCCCAGTTCTCTTCTCAACTGAAGGAGGGTTTGTCCCTAACTGAGCAGTCACACAAGGCATTTGAATCACCCGTGGTGTAGTTAACTTAGTTGTAATATCCAAATTGAAAAGTATGGTGGTTGAATTGGACACCCTACAAAGCCTATGATAGAGTCAATCGGCACTTCCTAATGAAAATTTTGTAATGTTTTGGCTTTTATAAGGAATAGAGAATGGATTTCAGTTGCATGTTGAATCTAATATTTTTCGTTTTGTTTCTTTGAATTAGGAAGGGGCCTTCATGAGAGATCCATGTTCTTTACTATTCATTATTGTTGTAGAGGTTGTAGGGAAATTCATTGACAAGGCTATATTTGTTGGTAGATGGACATGCACTGTTTTAACTCAGATGATGGATTCTTTTACTTACCTTTAGTTTGCATATGGTATAATTCTTCATGGGGAAATCAAGTTTGGAAGAAGTGACAATTTTGAAAAACTTTCTATCCTCCCTTACAACAGCCTGAGGTCAATTTATAAACGAAAACAAATGAGATTTAGTAACTCATGTTTTGCAGGGTCAGTTTGCTGATGAGATGTAATTCAAAGTTGGGACTTTCCCTTCAAAGCATATGGGTGTGACGTTGTTCATTGGGGCTGGTCATGCTTCTCTTTGGAAGAACTTGGTTGATTCTGCCATTCTAGACTGGTTTACTGGAAATATGGGGTCAGTTGCCCTTTATTTATTGAATCCTTTTGATTCAATTAGTTCTTGTTGTGTTGTAGGTCTAGTTGATGTTTTCTCTCAAAACCCCTGCTTGTATGGTCAAAGCCCTTGGCAAAGTCATGAGAGATTTTTTTGTGGCAAGGAATGAAGGAGAAAAATAAAATTCTACTTTTGGCTTGGGATATAGTTTGCTTTCCTGAGGTTGATGGAGGGGCAGGTTTAAGAATATTGGTTAATCAGAATAAGGCTTTGGGTGCCAAGCTAGTGTAGGTAACGTTTTCTAATCCTTTGACCAATTGAAGCATTATGCTTGAAAATTAAATTTGCGTATATAATCCAATCTGTATTTTCAAAATTGCTATTCCCCTAGAGGTTCTCATGTGGAATTTCTTGCTCTACTCTAGAACATTAATTGTTGACCATCGTAATTGAGAAATCAGAAACAACAGAAGTGTGAGCATATGGGAAGATTCACAAAATGGTTACTGCCCCCTATTTGAGAGGGAGGACTTGAAGGAAGTAAAGAGGTCTTGATGATCTCTTGGGGGAAGGTCAGGGACTACCAGCTCCTCAACAAATAATTATGGTGGTTTTTTTTTTCGAAAGACTTTTCCTCAGTGATGTTTATAGAAAACCAAAAAGCTCTTGTCAATAGAATAAATTATTATAGAAGAGGAACACGTGATTAGATGGGCTAGCTTCCAAATCTGACGCTTAGTCAGCTACTTTGGGATATTTGTTTGCTCTTGATTTACCTACGAATAAAGATCTGTCCATATTTGAAAATGGTGGCTCAAAGCGTGTTTTCCCAAAGCATCAGCCTTTTCGTGGTTCAAACTGCACAGGAAAATAATGATTGGTGATTGATTGAGAAAAGTTGGGTTTGCTCGTACATCTAGGTGCACTCTCTACTACAATGGTGAAGAAATTCTGAACCACTTACTGATCCAACACCCCTTTGCAGTTAACTGCTGGTCTTGGCTGTGTTACGTAAATTGGTTCGGTGCTTGCCTAGAGACTTTGCTATACTTCTTTCAAGAGTTGGCCTAGTCTTAAACCTGAAGGCTCTAATCTCTTGTCCTTCAGTGGTTAGTCCACTATTAATTTGACACATTTGGAAAGTAAGAAATCAAAGAATCCTTTATGATAAAATACTTTCTTTAGAAGAAGTGCTAGCAAGATTAGAAATGGCTATTTAGAAGCATGTTAAGACTACAAGAAGAATAACTAAAAAGAAAAAGGTTTTCTACTTGGGTTGCATATGTTTTGGACAAGTGGTTGCATTAAAGTCTCCTCCCCATTTCATGGGGTGGTTGGTGCTCATTCCAACTCATCGTTAAGGAAAATAGCGAAATGGACAACTCCTTCCTATGGCTCCTAAAAGCTAAACTTTGATGCTGCTTTGCGTGGTAATCTGAGGGTCTCAGGTTACTCAGACAATGTAAATTTTGATGTTGCTTTGCAAGGTAATCCGAGGACACCTCAAGAAAATTTGTCTACTACCAAATTAGTTTGATATAAAGTCCCCAACTTCATCCAAAGTTTACTTGTAATATCCTCACATAAAACATTTAGCAAAACTAAATCTACAAAGACAAAATCAAACCAAGCTTCTTACCTTCCTATCAACTATTAGCATAACTAAAATTTCCTAAAATGGCATGACTAAATTTACTAAAATAGAATAACTTAATACACAAGCAACATCAAACAAAGTATAACCAAGCTTCTTATTTCTTTAACAAGCTAACATTTAAATATTACAATCCTTATACAGTACTACAGCAATTCAATGGTGTATCATATAAAGTGGAGCTCGCACAATTTACATGAACATACCCAATCCTGCATGTGTCGTGTTTAAAGGTCATTGAGGATAAAACTCTAGTTCAAAAAAAAGGATTATTTGGGAGCCAAGGGCAATAATTCAAGCAAGGAGCAAGAAGCATAGGACTAAAACAATTACATAAAATCTCATCAAATGTAAGAATTCACTCAATGAATACGCAAAATGGTAAGACGAAGAATTCATTTAGAAAGAATCCAAATTTAACCATTGATGACAACATTTCTTGAAAGAGAGGGGATTGCTAGGCCCTTGACCCTTGAAATTTAATGGGAAATGTGATAGAAAAATTAGGGCCTTCATAATCCTTAATTTAATATCATGATATTCCTTAAGAATAATAAAGAGCCTATATTGGGATTGATGGTTTACCTCTCACTATGCTATTAAGAGGGGGTCAATAGATAAGAGATAACAAGTAGTTGTAGAGGATTATTTGTGTGTTTTATTCTTGTTAAAGACTCTGGAGATTGCCCACTAAGTGGGTGAATCCATTTTGAATCATTTGCACTATTTCACTCTTGCAATCTTGTGTATTTGATATATTTACATGTTATTTTCCTCTTCAACTAAATAATTTCATAGCAATGTATCTTTTCATAACCTTAAAAGCCCTAATTTACCTTGAATGGTCAAAAAGAGAGTTGGATTATAAAAGAGAATTTCTAAGGAAATCAAAGCAAAAGCCCTACATACACAATCCATGGGGAGCTAAGGCATTCTTTTTTAGATATATAGGGCTTTCACATACAACACCAATCATAAATAGTGCAATCCACTTTTGTTGCAATAACATACACCTTGCAAAAGTATGTACATGAAGTTTTAAGCTTATTTCACCATCCAACTATTAAATTAGTCTACAAATCTAACAAAGTTATGTCCCTTGCCTCAAGCATCATGTTTCCCAAGTTTAGATGTTTAGAGTGCAAGAGTTGGTTACAAGGAAACTTGTCATTAGTGGAAAGATTTTATTAGAAAATTACATTTGACATTACACCCATATAGGACGTCAATGTGCCAAGAAGATGTTATGTACTTAAACAAATATGATTGCATCCAGAAAAGCAAGTATTAAATATATAAAACCCAATAGCCCACACTATCATCCCTAATAAAATAATACTCCAAACACTGAAAACTAAACATAATCCCTACAACATCATCTTTCTATCTATCTTTATTTTTACTAAAATTAGGAATTTTCTTTCAAAGAAAAATATATATATTTTCTTTCAAAGAAAAATATATATATTTTCCTAAAAGATAAGATACACAAAACAAACACACTTCATTTTCCCTCTTTATTTTTCACACATTTCAATTTTTAGTGCAATCTCAACTCCATTGTTTCTTGTTTTAAAATCTAAAGTATACTATTAACTTTCTTTCATTAATCATAACTTTTAAAAGGAAAGAAAACTACAAAATAAATAAAAGTGGAACTCTATAACACACTAAAACACCTCCTTTTTATATAAAGTTGAAGGATTGGCCCATCTTCCAATATATTTATAATAAAAATCATTATGAATTGAGTTTCATTAATAGGCCAAAGATCACCAATGTATTATTTATTGAGATTCACCTATAATTAAATTGGAAGTAAGATTTAATAAAGAACCATACCATATGTTTCTAGCTTGAACATGAACATTAACATACACCTAACTTGTAGAAAGCATAGCTCACATCAAAAGTAACTTATTCCAACTCGAAGCAAAGCAATTGTCAAAAGGAACTTATGCCAACTCGAAGCAAAGCCCCTAATTTTTCTATCACATTTCCCATTAAATTTCAAGGGTGAAGGGCCTAGCAATCCCCTCTCTTTCAAGAAATGTTGTCATCAATGGTTAAATTTGGATTCTTTCTAAATGAATTCTTCGTCTTACCATTTTGCATATTCATGGAGTGAATTCTTACATTTGATGAGATTTTATGTAATTTTTTTAGTCCTATGCTTCTTGCTCCTTGCTTGAATTATTGCCCTTGGCTCCCAAATAATCCTTTTTTTTGAACTAGAGTTTTATCCTCAATGACCTTTAAACATGACACATGCAGGATTGGGTATGTTCATGTAAATTGTGCGAGCTCCACTTTATATGATACACCATTGAATTGTTGTAGTACTGTATAAGGATTGTAATATTTAAATGTTAGCTTGTTAGAGAAATAAGAAGCTTGGTTATACTTTGTTTGATGTTGCTTGTGTATTAAGTTATTCTATTTTAGTAAATTTAGTCATGCCATTTTAGGAAATTTTAGTTATGCTAATAGTTGATAGGAAGGTAAGAAGCTTGGTTTGATTTTGTCTTTGTAGATTTAGTTTTGCTAAATGTTTTATGTGAGGATATTACAAGTAAACTTTGGATGAAGTTGGGGACTTTGTATCAAACTAATTTGGTAGTAGACAAATTTTCTTTAGAAGTTGTAACTCTCCAAGAATGAAATATAATGATTCTACAACTACACATTTGAATGTATTCATTATTAGTTAGCTTTCATTAATAGATGTAAAAATGGATGAATAAGATTGTTGGGAAAAGGATGTTGTATACCTTGCATAATAATGTTTCATAGTTGTATTGTAATGCACACATTGCTGATAATACATGGTGGATGATGCTTTTGGTGGCTGGGTTTTTCCTTCATGAGGGTTTTCCCAGGATATATCTCGTGTCACATTTTCATGGGTATGTTGTCTATTGTTTGCATATGGCTTCTATGTGTTGATTTGATTGACATCTTAAATGGGTTATGTGAAAATTGTCATAAAGATGGCTACAAGTTTCCTAACAAGTGGTATTAGAGCTATTGGTTTAATGGTGTTTATAACCTTAGTTGGAATCCATGAATGCATGAAAGAATGAAAAGACAAGGCAAGATATATGGTTTTGCAGGTTGTTATTGCAGATCTATGTTAGTTGGGTTTGTTGTTATGATGGTTGTTTGCAGATTTGGGGTTGAAAGAATTTTGGTCAATCTAGGGCATCATTGAAAAATGCTTTGAATGAGGGTTTTGGGGGTGAGATTTCATATTTGGCCATGTGGGATAAAATGGACCTCATGGATGGATTCAAGTTGGCCGAAAGACGAAAATGATATATAATTTCCCCTATTTCGGTGTCGAAGGCCCATGTTTGAATTTTTTTTAGACGGTACAACCATACCGCCTGCAAAATGGTCTTAGAAAAATTTAAAATATTTATTCTCGTCAACATTTAAAAAAAATTATTATTTCATGCAGAACATATTAATAAAATTCGGGGGGGACGCGAAAAGGTTTTTGAAAAGAAAAATTAAATAATATGATGTGGGGCAGGGTCGCCACCTCCTCACCCCACGACACCCCCCCCACTTACCTGTCATAGTACTGACAGGGGCCAACCCTGTCAGCACCCACAGATACTGACAGGGCCAACCACTGTAGTACCCGCAGGTACTGATAGGGCCGACCACTGTCAGCCCTGCAGTCCCCCCTTAGACCCGCCACTGGGGCAGTCGACCGATGCGAGGTTACTCGTCAGTCCGATCGGCGAGGCCTCGGGCCCTAGTTAGGGGTGGACCCCATGCAACATAACTTTTAAAAACAGCTTTTTAAAATAAAATAAAATCCGCCCTGCTTATTATTAACGTTTTTATTAAATGTTTTTAATAAAATATATTAAATAGAAATTGCCACATGTTATTTTGTTGGAAGATGGGGATCTGGCAGTGGACCCCATAAAGGGAACTATTTTTATTTTGAGATTATTTTAGTCCAGTTGGTGAAATTTATTTGGCAAATGGTTTTTTGGGAAATTGAAATTTTTTAAGTCTATGTATTGCCCATATAGTGAAATTGGACTTTTTCTCCCAACTGGCATAACTTTCAGCCGGGGAGTTTGTTTTTTGGCTTCTTATACTCGTTGGAGAGGTGATTATGAGCACTACCGTTTGGTATAGGTTTGGTTAAGTGATTTTATTGTTTTGACATTTTTTGGGATCCTGGAAGCCTGATATTCTCTTTGATGTAGTTTTGGTCATATCTTTTGCATGCAGAATCAATTTTTCGATTTTGAATAGGCTTTGGAGAGGGTGTTCAGTGTAATTCCGTTTGGCGCTGTTGTTGTATCAGTTTGATGAGTATGAATAGGTTTACAAGTGTGTTTCAAAGTTGGACTTTGATAGCTACAGGTGCACAAGTTGTTCTTGGTTTGAGGACATGATTGGACTCGATTTGAGACTTGGATTTTCATGTGGGTGACAATTGGATGAAGGTGATGATTATGGTGTCATGAGTATACAGGTACATGTTTTGCATTGACACAACATAGTCATGATTGTGGTGATTTGGTTTGATATTAGGAGGTTGTTCTTATCTCCTTGATGCTTATTTGGTTCCTTGACTATGGTACTTGAGTGTGGACACATTTGGCAAATTAGATCAGATGTTGATTTGGTGTTTGAGTCATGTGGTCTACAAGATTATTCTCTTTGATATCTTGGTTTGTAGTTTACTAATGTGATGATGAGTTTGCATGTTCAGTGATTGGATCTACAAGTTATGCAGGTTGTGGATTAGCTACCCATTCACTTGCAGTGGGATGACTTGGATTTGGACTGTCTATATCCACCAGGTTTGATTCATTGTGGTGCATACTTACTAGTTGACCTTGTCCATGGTCATTTGTGCATTGGTATGGTTGTTTTGAGATGAGAGGATGGATGATATTATGGTACTTGGATAGTTGGATTGGGAATTGTAGCATGTATTTGATCACGATGTCATTTATTGATGCACTTTCAGTGGGAGATTTTGACAGTGATGAGTTGGCAGCGTAGGATTGATTCCTGATTGGTGCTTTTTTGGTGGTGATTGTATCTTCTTGATATGGAGTTCATGGTTTACTTGTTATTATTGACATTTCAGTTGATGGTGTGTAGACCTAGATGTGTTTCATTTAGGAGATGGTTTATCATGATGCTATGGAGAGCTTGGTATCACGATTCAATGGGAGCTTGTAGAAGTGATGTGTATTCACCATGTTGGTTGGTGGCTGATCTTCTTTGTGTGCAGATGTTGGAGGATGCCTTAGATCCTATTGCTGCAGAAGGGTTCTCTTACATTTGCGAGTACATTGTTAGGAGATGTTTGCATCTTGAGGACTCACAGAGTTCTTGGTATAGATGTGGTTTTATGCTTTCATTTGACATGTTTATCCTTGTTGTTTGGATGGATTATATTATGTCATGGTACACTCTTGATGCGCATTTAGAGTTTTGACATGATATGGTTATTTGATATGTTCATATGGAGCATGTTATCCCTTTGAGATGGATTATATCATGTTGTCATGTTTATGTTCCTGATTCAGCTGTTGGAGCTTTGACATTGATCCTGGTAGTTCTCTTTGTATTGGGTACATGATCATTTTCTTGATACTTCATGATGATGCTATGTTGCATTTGGAGTTTGTCATGGATTGATCGGCTATAGGTACTCATGAATACTTGGAAGATGTTGGTGATGCTAGTAGTCTCTTGTGATTAGAGGAATGTGTTGAGGTAGGTTGTTGTTTCAGCTGGAAGTCCGAGGAGCATTCACTTGGTTTATGGATTGAGAGGAGATTGTTCTTAGTGTGAGTCATGATGACTTGGATAGCTTGATGAGCATTCTCATTTCCCACTCTTGGTCTACTCGGAGGTTTACTACTTGAGAGGTATTGCCCATTGTTTCCTTTAAGATGCATTATGCTTATGCTTATCTTTCATAGATATGGATCTTGATCTATGATGTTTAGTTCTGGAGGGTTCATTTGAGATATGTATGGCATTGGTTATCTCCTTGTGCATTTGCGTTATTATTATGATGGTGGTAGTCATTGATATTAGTTTGGGAGATGAATTATTGGGTGTATTCACTAGGCTTGGGAATGGATATTTAGTTTGATCTTCTTGGTTATGAGAGGCTTACATCCATGTTGATTATATGTTATATATGTTTGTTTGGTCTAAGGGATTGAACAGGTTTTTGGGTGTTGTTATGCTATTCTGATTTGGGGGTTTTATGGAGGAGATCATACTTGACACAGTTTGGCATTTAGAGGTGTTTTGTAGGACATACTACAAGTTTTTGATTTGCAGTGTTTCTCTCTTTGTTTCAGTTATCTTCCTGGATGTTCATATTCACATTACATTGGATGGAGATTGTTTGGAGCTATGTGCTCACTATATTTGTGTTCATGTGTTGTCATGTGGGAGATGGCATAAAGGTTCCTTTATCTTTTTCTTTTGTTGGTGTGGAGAACATGGGAGAATGTTGGAGACATGGTGTGAGAGTGTTACTTGTAGGTTATCAATTTACATGATGTTCATATTGATGTGGATGTTCTTGATACTACATGGTTACACTTCTATGATATGTTGTTAGTGTTTGTGTCGACTTGAATTTATCTTCAGAATACTACCTACAACATATTAGTTTCACAAAATACAAAGGAAATGCTACAGGAAATCCAAACTCAACCAATGAAACTACATGAAATGAATATAAAATAAAAACATTATTACCTTCATGATTTAAGTCTCATTGTGTCCTAGCTCCACTGTTCCTGGTTGCATATGATTTGATCTCAGACAAGCACTGGTAACTTCCAAGATGGCATATGAAGAATGAACTGATAACTGATAGTTAACTGATACTATGATATGCAATGCAAATGGTTTAAAGCTAAATGATAATGCTAAATGAGAAATGCTAAATTGCTAAATTGCTTCAAGATAAAAACTCACGGATGCATAAGTTTACTCAAATTGTTAACTTGAAGACTAACTCTTTCTCAACTCAAAATCCTACTTTTATAGACTTTGAGAGGATAAGATGATATGTCTGAGATCAATGGTCATGATCAAATCTGCAAATTGGATGGTTGTGAACAAAGGCGAAGGTTGAGAGAAAGGGGGAAGAAGAAGACAAGTGTCACTCATCTCACCTTGACTGGGTTGCAGATTGAGAGAATCTAGGGATGGTTGAAGAAGATTTAGGCTTGAGAGGACAAGTGGACTCAAGTCCTTCCTAAGATATAGGGATGTTGGAGAGAATATAGAAGAAGGTTAGGAAATATGTGTACGTACACAATATTTCATTTATTTTGGAAGTTGGAGATAAGTGGCTAATAGATGTTTTATTTATTTTAATATTGTTGAATTAATTTAGCCACATGATGGATGAGTTAGCAAAGGAAAGGTGAAGTGGAGAATGAAAGGTAAGTTGGAAAAGGGATTAAATAATTAAGAAATTATTTAATATTTGAGACTATAGGATAGAAGAATAACCATTAAATATTAGATATTTAATTAATTGATTAGAAGAAAATGATAAATGAATTAATTAATAAAATGTTTCAATTAAATTAATTAATAGAAGGACATGAAATGAATTAAATAAAATAATCTTTTCAAATTAACTATTTAATAGAAGAATAATTATTAAATAAATATAAATTATTTATTTAATTACTCATAGCCAATTTTAATGTGTATACATTTTGCCCCTCTTTAAAATGATGTTGAGTCAACATTGTTTCAAAGATTAAATCAAGTCTCGATAATGTGCTTGTTGGAGATAAAAATCTCGATTGTGTGCCCCCTCAAGAGATTGATCGTGAAATTGTTGAAAAATAAATAAATTTGGATAAGTAATTAATCTCACGATAATTGAAAAGGTCCTTCAATTAAATTTATTTGTGAAAAATAAATAAAATTGCCCCACTTAAAAGCATTAATTACCCTTTCAAATGGTAATTATAAAATTAACCTAGGTTAATTTTATCCTCATTTACATCCTTGTCATCTTGTGGAGTGCAAATAATTGTCTTGTTGAGCTAGCAAAATGGTGATTCTGTTCGATAACCATCGATTTGAGCGTGTACAACGGTATCAGCGACCTCTAGAGTATGGTTATCTGGTATGTACCTTATCCCAAGCTTGTTTGCAACTTTCCGTACCAATTTCCTTTCTTTTCGACACGTTTTATGGTTTGTTTTTAATTTTCCGATTTCCTATTTTGCGTGTTAGCGCTTTTGCTCCATAGGTTTGCGCTTTTGCTTTTTAGGTTCTCGCTTTTGTTAATTTAGCGCTTGTGGATGCTTGGTTACCGCATTTGTTTAGAATGTTAGCGCTTTTAAAGATTTCTCGCTTTTGATCCATGTGTTCGCGCATATGTGAAAAAGGTTAGCGCTTTTGACTTGTTGGTTAGCGCATATGTTGAAAAGGTTAGCACTTTTGTATGATTTAGCACATGTAGTCAATAGAATAACACTTTTGTCTTGAAGAATAGCACATTTAATTTAGATGATTTTGTTTGATTTTATCCATGTTAAAATTCATTGAGATGATTTGATTTAGGCATTTTGATGCATAAATGTGATTGATAGGTATTCAATTGATGTCTTGATTGATAGAAATTTTGATAATGTTGATTGATAGGATAAACGATTGATTGATTTGATTGGTAGATTGATAGATTATCTCTAAGAGACCGATTCAGTTTCTGATGAAGAGCATAATAGAGTTTGATTGAACTCATTGATTGATAGAAAACCATGATTGATAGTTTTAGGTTGATTTTGATAGCCTAATTTGCTTGGTTGAAAAGATTTACGAATTGTTGATGTGATAGATTAGCGATCACTTTGATTTGATAGATAGATGATTGATAAAGATCAAATTCTCTTGTTAAATAGGAGAAACTTGATGTTCTCCAGTGTCGAGAGAAATTCCCAGCCATGCACCATTTAGTGCCAGAGCTTACACAGGCTGAGATTAGACATATAGATGCCTCCAGATTATGCCATTTGTTACACATGCCTGATATTACCCATAACAGGGGATTGTTGATTGCCTTAGCAAAGAGATGGCATAGCAAGCATAACACTTTCCACGTGTGCACTGGTGAGATTAGTGTAACACTCGAGGATGTCTACAAGATTCTTCACATCCCCATGACTAGTGAGTTAGTCCAGTATGATTTTTAGAATCTTGGAGGGACAAAGGCTTGCAAAGCCGTATTTGGTGATGAGAGCATTTCCAAAGGAGAGATCTGATGGGATGATATGATCATGTAATACGAGACTCTCACAGTGAATCTTGCATGTTTGATTGGTGGATTCATCTGTCCAGACATGAGATCTCAAGGTTTCATTGTTGGTTGGGGTGAGATTCTACAGAGCATGATGCAACATCAAACTCGATATGCATGGGGTGTTTGCATGCTTTCTCATTTGTATCATGATCTTCATCAGGTTGTTTTTGATGGCAGTGCTAGTCTATCTACAGGATGCACGCTTTTACAAATCTAGTGTTGGGAGCACATTGCTATTACTCGGCCTATCCATCATAGAGTTCGTGGTGAGAGGCAACCATATGTCTATTTATATGCAGGTATCCTTACTCAGCATAAGCTGGGTAAGATGGAGTATTTGTGTGGGTTCTGGATTCACTGGATAACATCATTTGGAGACCCTATATCGATTGTGAGCCATGGATGGATGATGCACGAACATTACCATATATTTTGTAGAGTAGATATCTGATTGGTCGTACTCCATACATTATTAAGCGCCAGTTGATGAGTCATATTTTGAGACAGTTTGGTATCATTCAACACATGCCTACTGGTGTCACTATATATGCACGACGGTACAAGGATAGGTGAGATTGGGGGGCTTCTTTGTCTTTTGAGATAGAACACGCAAAGTTTCTTGCTACTCCTAGGGTAGCTTATGATTTGAGATTACACATTCTAGATCCTAGGGTGACTGCAGATTATGCTCTGTACATGCTTGCACACCCTTTTCCTCGGATTACTGGTCCAACAAAACCTCCTCCCAGCTCAGGAGATGAGGAGGATGATTCAGATGATCCCATCATTAGGAGACAAAGATGGAGATGAGATCTTAGAGCTACCCGAGAGGTTGGAGGCGAGGGAGATGAGGGAGGAGATGGAGGCGGAGTCGGTAGGAGACCCGAACAGAGAGGAGGTCGATTGAGAGTCTGTGGAGGACCTTTTGGACTAGTTGGTAGGGTTGGGAGACCACTTCCCATGGGAGGGAGAGATCCAAGATGGATTGGGAGGGATAATGGCAGTGCAGGTATGAGATCAGTGAGAGGATTACCCTCTATAGGAGGAGGCATGACCATTGGATTGGATGGGGGTTGTGGGAGAGACATTGATTTTGTTTAGATTCAACTAGACCCTAGGGCTATTGTAGCTCATGGTGGAGAGGAGGAGGATTCAGAGGATCATGTTCCTCTCATTAGATGATGGGTTCTGAGGGATACTCGGGTTGAGATTCCAATAGGTGGAGAGGGAGGCAAAGATGAGGGGATTCAGGATCATGTTCCTCAGGACGATGTGCTAGAGCAAGAGACCTTGGATAGTCTCAGAGCACAGATAGATCAACTTAGGGCATAGGTGTAGACACTCATGACAGAGAGAGAGGGCTGTTAGGACACAACAGGATACTCAGGGTCTTCTTGATCACATTCGGCAGGTTGGATTTGGTAGTCTCTCAACTGATACCGTTAGAGCACTATTTTGGGTCGGGAAGGAGACAACACACTTGCGACGATTATATGAGGATTTAGTCGTAGAGAGTCAGAGGGAAGGTAGCTATCATACTACTATGAGGATGGATACTAGCAGGGGTGGAGTCATGTGACCTCCTCAGAGGAGTGGTGATGGGGGGTGGACAACCATCCAGAGGATATTTTTACCCACAACCACAGAGATGGATAGAGTCAGGTGGTAGTGGTACATGACAACCTTGACTTGATTTATATGGATGAGGCACTTGTATGTTATTATTGATCTGATATCATTGTATACTTTATTGTTTTATGATGATCTATATGTAGACATGGACTCTATATGATGATGATATTTGGCTTATTATGCATGTTACTCTATATGATGATGATCTATATGCATTGATTATATGGATGATGTTATGATGATCTTTTGGTTTCCTTTATTCTCATGATGATGATGCTCTATATGATGCAATGATGATGTAATGCAAAATGAATTTTTTTTTTTTTTTTTTTTGACTTTGATGATCATGGATGCAAATAAAAATGATTACTAACTTAAATGATATGCTTTACTTAAATGATGTAAATGCAATGATCTATATGGGAATGCTTCTAATGATTTTTTATTTTTATTTTTTATTTTTTAAGTATATATAATGATTGGAAATGCAAATGATCTATATGGAATATTTTTGATTTCTTATATGTAATTCTTATATGATTATGATGAATGAATCTAAATGCAAAGATGCTAAAAAAATGAACTTAAAATGACAATGATCCTAATGCAAATAATAATGATGATATACTACATGATTATGAAATGCACTTAATGGAATGCAAACTAGTGCAACGATTGAAATGCAACTAAATGAAATGAATGATGATTAAAATGATTTTAAAGATAAATGCACCTACAATGATCAAATACAAATTGTTTTTATGTCCAAGTATACTCAATCTTTATTTATGACCGTTGATCTCTGAATGGAATGATGCTTATAATGCAACTGACAATGAATGCTTATAACGTAGACGAATTATTGAGCTAATCTAAAAATGATCTAACTAAAATGATACTTCTATTCTTCATATGCTATCTTATAACAGTGCTTGATTTCATCATTGAGCTTTTGAATGTTGTAAGAAAATACAAGCAACTTGACATAATGATTCAAGCTGACTTGAGTATTTCTTACATGGATTTTGATATAGCAAGTTAATACAAGCATCTTGATATGACGAATCAAGTTGACCTGAGTATTTCTTGCAGAATAGACAAGGATTATCTCCTTTCATGCATGATTTAGAACGTCCTCCATGATCTTTTGCCGATCATATCCTTAGACAAGTACATACCTTAATAAGAGATAAACCATAGACAATAAACAAAGAAAATAATCATGTCCCATCATAGCTTCTCTAGTCATAGACATCCTTGAGTCGCATAGAGTACATGATTAGCAATAAAATCAAGATATAAACATTGAATATTTGTATGTCATTCACATGTTCTCATGGTCATTAAATGATATAATCATCTTGATGAATGATGATTGATAATCCTTTATTACTTGTTGGTTGATTCTTTGTTTTTTGAGTTTGACAATTCAGTTGTTACAAAATGCCTTGATCTTCGTTGATTTGTTGCTTGTTATCTATTTCAAAACCCTAGGTGTTTTTGGTTTTTCTAAGTTTTCCGAATGTTTTGGATTTTCAAATATTTAAAAGATCACCTTAGCAAAAGGAATTAGGATTTTTCCCCCAGCAGAAACAAAAGTTTATTATGGATGTATGAAGAATGATCCAAACCATGGTGGGATATAATGCAAATATGATTGATTCTGATAAAATCCAAGATGGTGACTATGATAAGTATTTCAAAGATTGATAATTGTTGGTAAGCTGCATATTTCCTGCTAAATGGTTCAAAGCAATGAATACGAAAGATGAAATGGATAGGCTAAGATAGATGGAAGTGATAGATGCAAATAGGATGGAGTGGATAGGTGTGCAAAGTGATCTCATAGATGGAAGAACTCAATTTTAGATAGCGCCTATTTACTAGGTTTTCACTGTCTAAATTTATTGCATTTTTTTTTCCATATTTTGATTTTTTTTCTTTTTTCACCGTTTTATGCTTTTTAGGGATTTTCTGATTTTTACTGATTTCTTCAGGTTTTTATATGCTTTTTATTGATTTTTTCAGGACTTTATATCTCAAGCATAGAATTTCTTGAGATGGATGGAATTGATAGGTTCATCAAACCAATCACCTTTAGGGGTAGATAAATTGTATGCTCCTAAGCTATATGCTGCTACTATGACAAAAGGACCTAACCAATTTGGTTCAAATTTACCTTTCTTTTCTCAGTCTTGCTGATTTCTTGGATTCTCCCTTAGAACTATATCTCCAATCTAAAAAATGCATGGCTTGAGTCTGTGATTATAACTTCTTACCATTCTTTGTTGATATGCCTTCAAATGATCTATTGCATTTTGGTGACGTTCCTGAATCAACTCAAGTTCTTGAAGTCTAGAGACTCGTTCTTCTTCTTCTAGTATAAGACCTTTCAAGGAAACTCATAGAGAAGGTATCTCTACTTCTACTGGTAATATGGCTTCTGATCCATAGAATCATAAATATGGAGTTGCCACCATTGGTGTGTGGATGCTAGTTCGGTATGCCCAAAGAGCAGGATTTAGCTGAATATGCCAGTCTTTACCAGCTTCATTGACTATTTTCTTCAGGATTTTTAAGATAGTTTTGTTTGATGCCTCATCTTGACCATTTCCTTGTGGATAATATGGTGTAGATAACCTATGTTGGATATGGAATTGCTCACATAGTTCCTTCACATCTTGATTCTTAAATGGTCATCCATTATCATTGATAATGGTCATAGGGACTCCATACCGACGAATTATATAATTCAAGATGAATGATGATATTTGTTTTCCTGTCACTTTTGTCAAAGGTGCTGCTTCAATCCATTTAGTGAAATACTCAATAGTAGTTAGAATGAACTTATGTCCATTAGAGGATGAAGGGTTTATCTTACCTACCAAATCAAGACCCCATTGGGAGAATGGCCATGATCTTGTCATAGGATACAATTCTTGTGTTGGTGCATGGATGAGATTCCCATGGATCTAGCATTGTTTGCATTTATTGGCATATGTGAATGAATCTCTCTCCATAGTAGGATAATAGTAACCCATACGAAGAGGTTTCTTAGCCAGTGTTAATCCACTTGAGTGTGTGCCACAAATACCTGCGTGAACTTCGTTAAGAACTTTCTTAGATTCCTCTTGTTCAAGACATCTCAATAAAGTTCTATCTAGACCTCACTTATATAAGGTATCAATAATAATAGTATAGCAGGATGACTAACGGATAAAATTTCTTCTCTGATTGCGAGATAGGTCAAGAGGAAGGATATTGATATATTTTAAGTATTGATAAGTTTGACTGTATAAGGATTGATTGGTTCCAGATATATGATAAATCATGTGGGTATGCTAGGATTCAATGGTAGGTTTCAAGATATCTTCCACTAGGAATTTATAATGTTGTTGATTCTCCCGATTCTGTAAGAGAGATGCTATTGTAGCCATTGCATCTGTTGCTTTATTCTCATTTCTTGGGATCTGAGTGAATGATACTTCTTCAAAGTGTTCTTTAAACTCTTCTACCAACTATTTGTAGGGCATGAGATTGTCATCCTTAGTTTGATAATCATCATTTATTTGGTTTATTATAAGCTATGAATCACCATAAACATGTAGTTCCTTAATGTTCCATTCAATAGCCATTTTGAGCCCAATAGTCAATGCTTCATATTTTGCAGTATTGTTTGTGCATGGAAATCACAATCTCTATGATTTTGGAATTGTGTGTCCCTGAGGTGTGATGAACAAAATTCCCATGCCTGATCCATATTGTGTATAGGAACCATCAAAGTACAACTCCCAAAATTTTGTACTTATTGTCAGAATGTCTGCATTAGGAAATTCAATGTGCAATGGTATGCCATCTTGTAAGGGTGCTTCAACTAATTGATCAACAATGACTTGTCCTTTGATAGATTTTTGGTCAACATATTTTATATCAAACTCACTTAGTACCATAACCCATTTTGCCAGTCTGCCTGTCAAAGTTGACTTGTTCAACAAATACTTTAGTGGATCTATTTTTGCTATCAGTTTCATAGAATGAGTTAGCATATAATGTCACAGTTTCTGAGTTGCAAATACAACTGCAAGGCATGTCTTCTCTACTAATGTATAGTTCAATTCATAGCCTACAAGTGTTCTACTGATGTAATACACTTCTCTTTCTTTACCTTCTTCATCATGTTGTGCTAAAAGAGCTCCTAATGATACATTTGTCGCTGAGATATAAAGCAACAATGGTTTCCCTTTGATTAGTGATACAAGTACTAGATGATTCATCAGATATTCTTTAATTTGCATAAAAGATTCTTCGCACTTATGATCCCATTTGAATGAAACATTCTTATGCAAAAGATGAGTGAATGGATGACATCTATCTGCTAATTGAGAAACAAATCTTTTGATTGATTGTAATCTTCCTTGTAGAGAACGCAATTGACTTATGTTTCTAGGCGACTCCATTTCCATGATAGCTTTGACCTTTTATGGATCTAGTTCAATTCCACAAGCTGATATAATGTACCCAAGAAGTCTTCCAGAGGTTACTCCAAATGCACATTTCTTTGGATTCAATCTTAACTGATATTGTTCGAGCCTATCAAAGATCTTGCCCAAGATGTTCAAATGTTCTTTCCTTGTATGAGATTTTGCAAGTATATCATCTACATAATCTTCCATAAATGTATGTATCATATCATGAAAAATTGTTGTCATGACTCTTTGATAAGTTGCTCTTGCATCCTTAAGCCCAAATGGCATAACATTCCAACAGTAAGTACCCCATGCATAGGTGAATGCTATCTTTTCTTGATATTTAGGAGCGATTCTTATTTGATTGTGTCTTGAGAATCCATTTTTTAATGAAAACATCTCCACAATTATATCAATATTGGGTAGTGGGAAATCATCTTTGGGACATGCCTTCTCCAAATCTGTGAAATCGGTGCAGACTTATGCTTTTATTTGGCTTTGACACTGGCACAATGCTTGAAACCCATTCTGGATAGGCAACAGGTCTTATGAAACCCACATCCAATAGTTTCTTTAGCTCAAATTTTACAAGGAGAGCGATGTGTGGATGCATCTTCCTTAACTTTTGTTTAACTGGTTTTTCTTTTATATCCACATTGAGATGATGTATGATAAGATCTGGATCAAGTCATGGCATGTCTGCATAGGACCAAGTAAAATTTATCTGTCTTTGTCTGAAGAATTCTATGTATTCTTTCCTTTCTTCATCTGATAATGATGCAACAGGATGAAGTATCTTGGGATCCTTTGGTGTGCCAATGTTTATTGCTTCTGTTGGCTCTATTAGAATAGCAGATCTATCCTGAAAATATGTAGGGAGGATGTCAAATTTTCCATCTTCTGGCGCCTCAAAGAGGTTTTCACCATCAGATACGTCCTTTATTTTTCCTCTTGATTGATCTAGTGTTGCCATGAAATGGTCTTCAACACTAGGTCTTTTTCCTTGTTTTATTTCAATTTTGCGACTGGAAAGTTTGGCATTCTTCTGACTGCAAGAAACGTTACTTGATTCCGTAATGGAAGATATCTTAGGTGTTGTGGGTTTGACAACATTAAGATATACATCTCAGTCATGGTCATTGGAAAATATATCCAATTTAGGTTTTTGTAGGTTATCCCAATCAATTAGATCTAGATGAAGAAGGGGTAAGTCACAGTCATTGTCATTGTTAGGTGCTTCAAGGTTCATGACATAATATTCATAATTTGGCGTGGAGTAGGTAATTTCATAGATAGAATGCTCTTGAGGATAGTCTCTCCCAAGTGGTCTCCAATCAGTTCTAACAAAATCAGTATTGATATTTTGTGGTTCACAATCAAGTGACTCTTCATCTAACGTTTGTCCCTCAAACAAATGGATTATATCAACACATACATCTTTAGTAGTGCAAGTTCCTTCTTGATTAATTTCAATAGATTCATTTGTATTTTGAAGTTGACATACTTGTGTACATGACATAGAGGATTCTTTTGCTATCTTCTATCTTCTCTCAAACTTAGCTTCTTCTGGACTAATAATCAATCCTTCTTGACTATCTATTAGTTCTTCCATACCTTGGTACGTCTTGCTCATCATTTGATAGAAATATGATATTTCTTGATACTTGATCAATAACTGTCTGTGTTTCTTGTGGTGTTACTTCTTGTTCTTTTTCATCCTCTTTCTTTTGTTGTCTTGTATATGCCTCTTTCCTCTGAATTTTGAGTTCTTGTCTTCTTTCTAACTCTATCCTTTGTTTTGTGAAATATGAGTCTTCATTTGTAATAGCTGTTTGTTCTTCATCCTTTTCTTCACTTGATACACTAGATGATAAATATGAACCCCATTCATATTCATTTGAATATGTCTTTGAACCACTGTCTAGGATTATACAACTATGCCATACAAGAATATTGTATGGTGGAAATAATTCTTTGATTTTGGCCATCTCTTCTTTCACTACTTCTAGAATATCTTGCTTAGATTCAACACTTGTTTGTATTCCTTGAATTTGTTTGCAAGATTCTTCTTCTCTTTTGATTGCAAGTTCTTCCTGCGGTTTCTCATATTCTTCTTGTTTTTGTTTGTTGGCTACTATTTCTACTACTTGGTGTAGCTTTTCTTGCCATGGTTCTTCTTTAGAAACTGCTTTCTTTCTCCACCTTGGCTATTGATAATTATGTTGTTTTTGATTTGATTTTGGATATCCAAGTCTTGATTTATCTTCTTTAGATTGTGAGTGAGGACAAATAAGTTCTGAAATACCTTCTTGTCGCTTACCAATTGGTCCTTTTCCTTCATATCTCATTTTTTGCATGATCTTATAACCATTGCCATATTTCTCTATGGGAATATTGACTTCTGCAACTGTTGCTATAGTTTCATTTTCATCTTTGTACAACCAACTAAGAATGTCCTTGTCTTCAGTTTCTTCTGCAAGTGGTCCAACTCTAACAAATGCTCCATCAAACATTGCTACTGATTTTTCTGAGATCCATGGTTGAACATTTGTAGGCTTTCCATATGATTTAGGTGAAAGTGGCAAGCTACGTAAAGAATATTTTCCCATTCCTTCATCATTTAATTTGAGCTTTTTCTCAAAGGTTTCCCATAATTTTTCTTGAATTTATTTGGTGGGATAGACTAATTCTCTGTTATGTGGAACTGTTGTATCTTGTGTTGGCTTCAGATTATTGCAATATTGGCTGGAGTCTGCAATTATAGTGACTTATTGTCCCTCATGGGCAAACTTTAAACATTGGTGATATGTAGAGGGAATTGCTTGCATGTTGTGAATCCATGGTCTTCCCAGGAGAATGTTATAAGATAGATTCAAATCTAAAACCTGACATAATGTATTCCTTTCCACAAGTTCTATTTTCATTGGTAACACCACAGTTCCTTTAGAAGAACGTTCTTCTTCATCATAAGCCTTAATGGTTATCTTCTTCTTTGGGTCTATTGCATTTTTTGAATATCCCAAAGCCTTTATTAAGCTTAATGCACAAATGTTTAAGCCAACTCCACCATCTATGAGTACACGTTTGACACGAGTTTTGTGAATGGTGACTTCAACATGTAAGGGAGCATTGTGAGGATGTTGCAAGGATGCATCATCATTTTCAAAAAAATGATAAGCAATGAGGGGCTATCAGGTGTCCCACCATGTTTTGGAACTGATCTACATCCAGGTCTTTTGAAGCTATTGTTTCCATTAGAGATTTTTCCAAAATTTTCATATGCATAGGTGAAACTTTGAGGAGCTCTAAAATTGATATTTGAGTGGGTATTATTTGCAATTGTTCTACTAAGTTGTATTGTCGTGAAGTGGATATTGATTCATTTGTTATACCCAGAAATGTAACCTTCGCTTTGCTTCTCGTAATGATGTTGATTGGTTCTAAAGGCGTGTTATCTTTAACAATGATGACATTTACCACATCATCATACGTATAAGTGTAGTTCACTTTAGCTTTTCCTTTGTCATCTTTTGATTTAGATTGTTCAACTTTTTCATAGTTTGGAAACAAAGTTTTGAAGGCTAGATGTGATTCATTCATGTTATGACTATCCACTATGATAGTTCCATTATCGATTAAATCTTGGATAAGGTGCTTCAATCTTTGACACCCATTAGTTTGGTGTCCTTTATTTTGATGGTAATTGCAAAAATGATTGTCGTTCCACCAATTAGGTTTGAGTTGTGGTTCATAATTTCTTGCTTCTAGTAAAGTAATTAGTTTATTCGCAAGAAGAGTTTTCAAAGCTGTTTCCAAGTGTTCTCCATTGTTTGTGAATTTCCTGCGAGGATTGGAGAAGAAAGGCTTGGATTTACTGTTCTCTTAATTGTTATTGTTTGGGATTTGACTTGATAGATTAAATATTGGTTGCTGATTTTTAGCATTATTGTTGCCATCTCCTCCATCGATAACATTCATATTCTTTGACCAAAATTTAGGTTTGTCATTGTTATTGTTGTTGTTGTTGTTGTTGTTGTTCTTGCGATTGTTATTATAGGAATTATTGTAAAGCTTTAGCTCTCCTTTCTTTACCATTGAGTCTTCTATTTTTAGACCATTTTCAATCATCTTGGCAAAAGAAGGAGGACATTGCATTTTTAGACGGTAACTCATTTCACTGATAAGGTTGTAAATGAATATGCCCATTCTCTCTTGATTAGGTACATCTCTTGGATACCTATTAAACATTCATTTCCATCGCTGTAAGAAGATCATGAAAGATTGACCATTCTTTTTCTTAACATTGCATAAATCCAACATTGTTATCTCATTTCTTACATTGTAGGAGTATTGTGAGATAAATCTATTCACAAGTTCTTCAAAAAATTTGATTCCAGATGGTAGTCTTGAGAACCATTCCATTAATTGTCCATTTAAAATCCTAGGGAATAAATGCATCAGGTAAGTTTCATCATGTGCAAATTCCATACTCAGTTAAAAAATCCCTAATGTGATCTTGAGGATCAAATCTCCCATCGTATTTATCATATTTAGGGATTTCACAATGCTATGGGAATGGTATCATACTTAAAATTTTGTCAAAAGGATATGGGCAAATATCTTCCAATGAACACTTCTTGGAACTCGTTCCATTCTGCATATCTTGTATTTGTTGTTGTAAGGTTTGCATTTATTGAGTGAGAGTTAACAAAGGATTATCCATACAGATTCTCCTTGTATCCTCATAAGTTCTTCTATCACTACGCTCTCTTCTTGTATCATCAATGATCATGGTATTTTCTTGTTTTATCTCCCCTTGTTTCCTCATGTCTTTCTTTATTTATATCCTCATTATTTGGATCATCTGTATTTTGATTATTACTCATCTCTGCATCTTGTTTCAAGCCTTCTACGTTAAAGTCTTGTGGCAATTTATCTCCTGATTTTGCCAACATTAAAAGATATTTTTCTTTTTGCTTCGCTAATAACTTTTCCATTAGTCTGTCAAATTTGAAATCTTTCTCAAGGTCTCCAATGGTGTTATTGACTGATTCTTCATCAACAACCGTATATTCAAAATTTTGGAACATTGAATTATCTTCTTCCATTTGTTTTTGTTGTTTTTTGAATTGCTCGTATTGAGCTCTAGTCCAAACTGGCATGTGATTAATCGCCTTGAAAAATTTCTCAAGTTTTGACCTAAAAATAACTCAATAGGTGATTATTGGTTTAGGAATGTAGGCGTTGTTGATTTTACCACTGTTATTGGTTTGTTGTGATAAAGCATCTTTTTGTTGAAAAGCACATCCTTGCAAAATTTCTCCGTCCAATTCTATCCTGCAACCACGTAAATAGTGACTAAAATGGTGTAGGAATGTCCTATGTTTTAACAAGATCTTGCGATTGATATACAATAATCTTATCCTCTTCTGAGTAGCTTTATAATTGGGTTTTCTTTCATTAAGGCGATATTTAAAAGTCATATAAGCATATGACAGTTTACAAGTTTGTTTGATTCCAATGTGAGTGCAATTCTGATTTTTGATATAAACCTAGGTTCAAAATAGGAAAGATATATATCCAAGATAATGAACAAAAGGTGAATTGATCAAGTTTCGTGATAGAGGATTTGATATATCCCCATTAGAAACTGACAATGATGTTGATGTTTTCTCTTAAGATGGTTGAATCACTAGCTTGTTGAATGTTTTATGCTTATGGAAACCATTTGGAAATAGCCTGTTGGATTGATAACCCAATTATCAAACTAGTTTGAAGATCTGTGATAGTTTAAAGAAAACTCTACTCAAGAAGGGTTTTTGATACTGACTTTGAAATTTTGGTTTGATATGCTCTGTCTCAGATGCGAGAAAGCATTTGTGCTAACGTTTTGGTCAAAAGTGCTAACTTATGGGACAAATGCGCTACTCTGTTGCTTGAAAGCGCTGCTCCGTGACACTAAAAGCGGAAAACTGTGTTATAAAAGCAAAGTTTCATGTTTAAAAGCGCTAATCCACTGATCAAATGCGTAAACATATGACATAAAAGTGTTGTACTGTTGTTCAAATGCGTTGTTTTGCACAATAAATGCATGGTTTTGCACCTCAAAAGCGCTGTTCTGATTGTGTTACAAGGATTTTTCATTTTTCCAGCAAGTTGTTAGATTTTCGCTCATTTTTAGATGATGATTTTCTTTAATTTTTGACCATTCTGAGCATGTTATAGACATAGAAGACACAATGTTTGAAAACAAAAATGCACAAGCAAGCACGAGTCCTATGGTAGGCTGAGACAATAATTGTTGAATCTCACATGGGGTTTCCCCTGAGGCTATGCTATTTAGAGGGGATATTTAGATGCTTGATCCCACTAGCTCCGCCCTTGGCACTCACTTCTCCAGGGCAGCCAAGCACCAATTTCCATGAAAACTTTATATCTCTACTAAGAACCGTATGTGTGTGAGCCGCTTCAAAGGTTCGACCTCCTGTGCCAACAATTAGAAAGATTTTTGGCAATTAGTACAAGTGGTTTTTAGTAAAGGCTTCCAATCATGTGGCCATGCATGAGACACTTTTAGCTCTGTAAATATAGAAGGTTCTCAACCTATAGAGGTTACACTCCATAGGGTTTATGGGGAAACATAGTGTCGGTATGAACTTATTAACACATGTTGTTTATGACTTTCGTCACAAACACGATTTATTCAGAGTGGATCAGAAGGACTCGATATTAACCCATTTCCACTTGGGTCGTTCCCCTCTCACTGTACCCCTCAAGGCAGCTCGGGAAGGCAGATCCTCTAAAGATTACACATAAAAGAGAGTAGGTCTAGTTTTTTGATCATCGTATTAGGGTGAGAGCATACTTACCTACTAATTCATCACAAAATACACAAATTTATTTTATCCTTCTACAATCTATGTGCAACTACTTTAAAGAAGTCACTCAAAATGTAAGTTGAATGCTGTCGATTTGTCCACTTAGTTAAGTTAAATGAGCAAGATATGATGTGTTACTTTCCAAAATAAAACTCCTAATTAACTATGTGAGGAAATGCATGAAATTTACTTTAAAATAATCCTGCACACAGATATGTTAGTAGTTGAAATTTTTAGTTCTTGGACATTCGGACATGCAGAAAAGTTTATTAGTTGAGAGTAAAAGCGCTATCTTAGCAAATGCGTTGTCTTCCACCTCAAAAGCACTGACCTAGGTGACAAAAGCGTGAAACTGCGATACGAAAGTGTTGCTCTACGAACTAGATGTGTGAATTCATAGACAAAAGCGCTAACCTAAATGACACATGCGTTAACCTGGGAGACAAAAATGCTAATATGAAGTTTAAATGCGTTGATTTGTGGACAAAAACGCTAACCTAAATGTCAAATGCGCTAACATGCGAGACAAAAACGCTAATATATTAAATGAAAGCGCTATCAAAATTCACACAGGTGTGAATCTAGATTACAAATGCGTTAAACTTATGTTCATGAGAACTAGACATGATATTGGAAAGATATATGCGAGGCTCCAACCCCATCGTGGGCACCAAAATGTGTCGACTTGAATTTTATCTTCAGAATACTACCTGTAGCATATTAGTTTCACAAAATACAAAGGAAATGCTACAGGAAATCCAAACTCAACCAATGAAACTACATGAAATGAATATAAAATAAAAACATTATTACCTTCATGATTTAAGTCTCATTGTGTCCTAACTCCACTGTTCCTAGTTGCAGATGATTTGCTCTCTGACAAGCACTAGTAGCTTCCAAGATGGCATATGAAGAATGGATTGATAACTGATAGTTAACTAATAGTTAACTAATACTATGATATGCAATGCAAATGACTTAAAGCTAAATGATTATGATAAATGAAAAATGCTAAATTGCTAAATTGCTTCAAGATGAAAACTCACGGGATAAGTTTACTCAAATTGTTAACTTGAAGACTAACTCTTTGACAACTCAAACTCCTACTTTTATAGACTTTGAGAGGATAAGATGATGTGTCTAAGATTAATGATCATGATCAGATCTGCAAATTTGGATGGCTATGAACAATGGTGAAGGTTGAGAGAAAGGGGGAAGGAGAAGACAAGTGTCACTCATCTCACCTTGACTGGGCTTCAAACTAAGGGAATCTAGGGATGGTTGAAGACGATTTAGGCATGAGAGGACAAGTGGACTCAAGTCCTTCCTAAGATATAGGGATGTTGGAGAGAATATAGAAGAAGGTTAGGAAATATGTGTACGTACACAATATTTCATTTATTTTGTCGATAGAAACAAAGAGATCGATGGACTAAAAAAACAAGTGATTGAAAGACATATTCTCATCGAAATAATTATTGATTGCCGCAAAAATCAGAAACGAATCCCAGGGGAGGTCACATTGCCATTAAATTCAAACATGTGCTGAAGTAACCGTTGTTAAAACCGCCATTATTAATTGATTAAATATGCAATAAGTAATGAATCGACACCAACAGACACAACATTAAGATATTCACAGGCGATGAAGTAGAAGTAGAAATTGGGCAAATTCATAGATAAAACTCAGTGATTCCAAGTAACTTATCTACACGTAGACCCCCTTTGTAAATTCAAATGGAATCATCATCTAAGGCTAGTAAGACTAGAAAGGGAAAGGAACTTCTTGCTGCAGAAGAAAAACCCAAGAGACAGAAAAGGGAAGGGTGTTCTTTTGCCTAAGGCCTGATTGACCAGTGGCCATCATCCAGTCTAAGGTCCAAAAAGATTAGAGCTGATGAGGAAGGCCTGTAGGACCGGTTTGAGGATCTTGGAGACATATGGACAGAGTTGAGGGGGTATGAATTATTCATATATGGATACAACAGAAGAGTTTCCCCTCAACCTATCAACAATTTATGGCGATTGAACTTACGTAGGCTAGTTGTGGCCAATGTCTTCGTGAATGTGGAGCTCATGAAGGCATTGGCAAACAACTATGACCCTAAAACCAGAACCATATATAACTATATGGGTGAGCCAATTCTCGCAATTACAAAAGAGGTTATTGACACTGTGTTTGAATTGGACTGGGGGTTCAAAGAATTGATTGACCTCAAGAAATTGACAAGTGAATATTTTAACCTAGAGCACATTTACATAAACATAGAGACTCCCCATACATAGACCTAGAAATGCAGGGTCCTTAGTGCCACTAGGTCAGGATGACAAGGCCCCCTATGATGTCAACTCTTTCCATCCATACTTCAAATATACTTATTAGTGTGTTGCTCAAGTTCTAGAGATAAAAGCCCATCCTTTGATGGATAATGCAGCCATGGTCATTTGTGCTGATTTGCAGTCTAAGGACCCCCGCTTTTTTGATTTTGCTGCTTATTTGGTTGAAGTTTTGAATCATGGGTTAGAAAAGTTAAAAGGGGGTGTCGTTAATGTGCATTTAAAGCATTATTGCTTGCTTATGCATATGCTATTATATATGGGCCAAGATGAAGGATTATGGTGAGAAGAGTTATGTGTAAGGACATATGACAATGCCGAGATGAGAAAACCAGTGCAACTATGGGTTTCTTCATGGGACCAGAGGTATACGAATAATCAATATTGGCACTTTGAGGAGTTTTTTGTCAAGCCATTATATAAACTGTTGGGTTGTCCGTGTGATCATGCCCTTGCACTAGAGATTCAAAGATTCTTGAGACCAAAAGATTTTGCTGAAGATTCCTCAATTGAACACAATTGGGGAGATTGGTATTGTTTTTTAGACTACAGACAAGTAAGGGTATACGGGTTTGAAGGGAGACCATACCTATTGCCACTTACAATCCCCAATAGAGTGGCTTGTTTGGAGATTGAGGCAACTGTCAATAGTGAGTACAAAACATCTGACAAGCCATGGGAAACAATCAATTGTACTTGGGTTGTTAGTATTTTTAGATTTCGTTGTGAAAAGTTCCAAGAGCTATAGCTTGCTGCAGACAAAGTTGGATTATTATGGCATGACTATGGGGGATCCAAGGCCCAATTTTGATCCCGAAGGATGCATAAGGACAACCTAATCATTACAAAAGTTGAAGGCTGGAGAGCATAAATCTTACTTGCTGGATGATCTCATTAAGAACATTGGTAGAGAAGAGGCTAGAGAAAAGAGAATAAAGTTTGAGAAAGTAATGCAGGCTTATAAATGGAAGCTTTTTAGATAAAATAAAATGGATGAGAATGTATTAAAAAAAGGATTGATGACCCATTGGAGTTAGCCAACAAGCTCATGGAGCATGAATTGGAAATATGTGAAGGAGTTCCACCTCATGTCTTTGGGGAGTATATTGATACTATCAGAAGTACAAAACCTTTATCTCATATGTCCCCTGCTTCCACATGTGGAATTGTTCCATTCACTCCTCGAGAGGATTACCCTCATGGTTATACAAAGGATACACAAATAGACTTGACAACAAGACAATTGAGTGTCCGAGAAGTTGCTGATATCAGATTCCTAGAGCATGAGGATTTCATTGCTGATAGTGACTTTATTGGTTGCGAAGAGTTTACTACATTCCTCTATCAGCATAAAGGATCGTAGATCAGAAACAACATGAAAGATAACAATTAAGAACAACAAGTTCAAAAGCTACAAGAGGAGATGGATCTCGTGATGAAAGAAATGACACCTGAAAAGGGGAGACAATTGCTGAAGGAGGCTAGTGTGTTATTGTACTCTTGATGGGAAATGAAATCTACCCTGTTGTTTGATGGATTCCTTAAGAAATAGGACCCATATAGGCTAATGATGCCAGATGAGATTGATAAACTCTTCAGGGGGTCAGGATATGATCTTGATCAAAAAGATCTTCTATAGTGGGCTATTTATCCTAAAGATAACAGACCTACATTGGTTGACATAGAAGAAGCTTTCGGGCATCTAATGATACAACAAGTTAGGAAAAATGACCCTAGGATCACTTCCAAACTGAATTTGGATGTGGCTAAACTAAACCAGGATCAAGTAGAGTTTCTTGTCAGAGATAACTCTATGTACAAAAATCTATATGAAAAGGCTGATGAAGAAAAACAAAGGCTACAAGAAAGATTACTTTAGATTGATACAGGCACTAGTCAAACATGGATGACATACAGTGTTGATAGAGATGTCATGGATGCTTTGACAGATGCAATATATTGGAGGAACATGGCCGAAAAGACATCTCGACAAGCAGAAAAGATACAACAAAAGATGGACAAGTTAATTCTTGAGATCATTGAACATAGATTCAGAAGTATGTTGCAGGTTGCAGATATTTACTAGAAGACATACACTAGAATAGTCAGAGCTTTGAAAGAGAACGAAAGGCTCAGGTCACGGATGCAGGACATGATGAATCTAGGTGAGAGAGTTGATGTTGAGGTTTACTTGAAATCCCATGATGAATTTGCAAATCAGTTAAGGAAAGAGCTTCAGAGGTTGGATGATGGGAATACCCCTAGGGTGCCCTCTTTTTATAGTGATGGTGAGTTGGCATTGTTAGAATAGTGGAAACAAGAGTTCGTTAATGAGAAGAGTCGAGCAGTGGCAGAGTTGGATCAGGATAAAGACTTGTCAACTTATGTGAATCATATTCTATCCAATTATTTCCTGACGGAAAATGACACGAGGATGCTAAACAATGATATTGTAATATATAAAGATAACAAGTACATTGGACACATAGGGGTGCTGAATTTGTTTATCTTCCAGTTTGTTAACAAAAGTGTTAGTTAATAGTTATGTGTTGAAAAGCCATGATGCTTGGTGACAATGTATACTCTCATATAAATGAGGGAACTTTTGTAATATGGACAATTATTAGAGAAAGGAGTAGATTATAGCCTCAGGCTTACCACTGTACTATCTTGGCAAATATATATAATATAATTTGTCATTTTTCATTTGCATATGTGTTGCAGATTACTGCATTTTTTGTAGGGAGTTGCTTATGATATTATCTAAAGGAGATAAGGTTATTTGTGTTCTTCTAGTAAAATTCTGTGTTTCATATTGTAGATTTGGATCAAAAAGATTTACTTGCGAATTGTAATTGTTCCTTGTATTTCTTCCTTGGATGGTCTCTTAAAGTTAGGGTTAAATTCATTCAGGCGGTTTACAATACAGACATTGAAGTAGAGCTCATAAGAAACAGTAACTGATAGACTCATCAAGAGGGGGTGGGTTTAAAAATTATCTCATAAGTTTACACAATAAGTCCTAAAGAAATATAAAGACTCTATAGCCCAAACAACAAAGAAAGTTACTAGTCATCTATAAAACACAACTCATCAGTTCATACTTTCACATTAAAAGTAATAGGAGTAGCTAAGTAGGAATTCTAGAATAAATTAGAAACAATGTATATATATTTCAAGCACAAAGATCAAATAGCTTCTACAACAACAATCTTGAACTTATTTGCTATATCTCCATCCTAGGAACTTATGCCATTTTGAGGTAGGAGGAAATCAGATCAAGACACTAAATCTGGTATAAAAAACATTAGTTGAAGGAACAACTAGTGAGTAGGTATACCCGCCTAGGTCCTGCAGAGCCTAAATTGAGAGAGTTAGTAACCAAATAGGTTCACTCTATAAGCTGGCCAAGTCAACTAGAAGGTTTGATCATAGGAGTCGGCATTTCCTTAGAACCAATCCAATTTGTTGATTTGAGACCCAACAGATTGGCGACTCTGCTGGGGAACATTCATTTAAAAAGTACTTTGCTGTGGGAAAGAACTCATATATAAAATACAATTTCCTTTCAAGAAGAAAGGTGGCGACTCTGAGATAAGAAAATTTATGTACGGAAGAAGGTCAATAACACAAGGCCACCCCATAATCCAATTAAACTTTGACCAGAAAAGAAGTAAAAGAAATTCAAAAAAGAAATCAGTAGACAATGCGATGGAGCCCAAAAATGACTTCATGAATGGAAAGTATAATCAGTACCATTCCGAAAACCATTCACATCCAGCCCTGAATAAATAGAATTATATAGCTCCCATGTACCCTAGAGATGAGGACTTGGCAACTGTGGATAGAGCGCAGAAAGGGAAATTCCCCTTGGCTTTAAGAACCATCGTCTGAACTCAAAGACATGAACTTCAAGTTCCTCAAGTTCAAGAAAGATGGATGCCTCAGACCATATGGCAGACTTGATGAAACAAATGATGGAAATAACCATTGAAATGAAGGATACTGGAAGAGTACAAGAATGTGTAGAATTATGTGTTGAATTGGGCATAAATATCAATCAAGATGATATTGATCATGATTTGGAGAGATACAGGGCGAGGTGTGAACATGTGGCCCAAGGATCAAACAGAGGGAGACGCAGTGGAGATAAAACCAATACAAAAAACAACACCTACAAGGTATTTGAAAACCCTTTATATGATCATAGGCACAATAATCCTCCATATGCCAAAACATTTCTTGAGCACCAACACAATCACTTCAACAATTTTCCATACACCAATATACCATATCAACATAATCATCCAAACAACTTTGTATATCAAAACCATTTCCAACCACAAAATCAATTTCCCCCTAGTAATAACAATATAGGTTAGAACCATGGAAATTTCTTTCAAGGGGGACATGGATTGATAAATGCATAATGAATTAGGCAGTTTGATTTTTCAGGGATGATGGTGTATCCTCATTCTATTCCAAATGAAATTAGAACTGCAATACCAAAGTTCACTGGGAGCAATGCTATTTTAGGGGAAACACATTGCAAAGCCTTTGATAAAGTCATGTAAGATTTTTGCCTCCCATATGAGGATGTTAAAATGAAACTATTCATGTAGTCACTGATAGAAGACGCACAAGATTGGTTTAGAGAACTGCCAGATTTTTCAATAAGTAGTCTTGCAGAGTTTAAAAGATTTTTTCTTGAACATTATGGAGATCACAATAGCCCTGAGTTCGCGCTACATGAAATCATAAGCATCAAGAAGGAACCTAATGAAGCAGTGGCAGATTTCAATAAGAGATTTAACAGAGTTATGAATAAAATCCCTAATAGAATAAAACCGGTCCCTGAAATGAGTATCTTATACTACATGAATGCTTTTGACAGTAAAACAAACTATGAGCTCAGAACAAAAATTCATACAACTCTTCAAGGAATCATGAAAGCGTCCATAACTATAGACAATAATAAAAAAGCAGGTGGAACTATGGGAAGAAGGGAGGATGCAAGGTTGTTCAATCCAAAGGCCCCTAGATAAACAAAGGATGATGACAAGTTGGAAAAGGTGCTAAATGTCCCCAAGGATATGTCTGTTGTTGGTGTAAATAAATATTCATTTTGCATATTATTACACTTACTTAAGTTAACTTAGGATAATGCATCTCTTCGTAGTTTGGATTTGAGACACTTAGGGAAGTGTGCACATAGGGATAGAGCTTGTAGGAGAAATTCCACCTTTTGTGGTCTTATTTTGCTATTACACTCCACATTCGGTGGGGCATCCACCTCTTGTGGAATATTATATTATTTCTCCTACCTACCCTTAACATTTCTTACCTACCCTTTGTAGCATCCTAAAATTGCGACACTTGCAATTTCGACTGCATTTCGGTCTTCACGATGGCGACGCAACATGCAACCTGAATGGAGACCCCAAAACTTGCTCACGACACTGAAAACTGCATTTTTCAAGCACCCTGGCCTGAACCTCCTTGCACCCTGATGTCCCGGGAGGTGGGACCAGAGCACCCAGCGCCCTGGTCCATCAGGACCAGGGCGCCCAGTGCCCTGGTCCTCCAGGACCATGGCGCCCAGCGCCCTGGTCCCTGGGTCCTATTTTGGGCCCGGTTTCCTAAGTGATATTGGGTCTTTTTGATTGCAATTTGGAAATATACTTCCCTAGTCGGCCTAAGGTCGGGAAAATCAGTCTATCAGCCCTAAATGACAAGTATATAAACTACATTTTTCTCTCTCATTTGGGATGGATGAGGAGGAAGAGGATATGTGTACAAAGCGTGGAAACTATACTCAAATACTCAAGCATTCAAGCATTCAAGCAATTGATCATTCCAAGTCTCCATTCAAGGCTAAGTGTTGCATTCAAGTCAAGGATTCAACCATTGAAGAGGAGATCACTTACTTCATGCTACAACATACTACAACATACAACATCTAAACCTTCGCACATAAGGATACCAACATCCTTAGAACAAGGTATTAGTACTTGTTTTACAGTCATTTACATTTACAGCTCTTGCTCATTTCTTGGTTAATTCCAAAACCAGGGTTTGACCTAAAGGCAAACCCCTAATCCCTAACCCCCCAATCGTCTTCGCTTTTCTATGTGTAGGTTGCAGGTACGCGGCTGAAATTGAAGATCTGGAATCCTTGTGCAGAGACGAACAGATCCCCCTTCGTTTCGCGGATTTTTCGGAGGACCGTGGCGCCGAGCGCCATCGTCCTGACAACTTTTGCTCAAATTTGCAGGACAGCGCCGTATCGACATTTTACTGCTAATTCCAGGTCCGCAGCTTCATCCTATAACCCGAACTCAGTTTATAAGCGAATCTTTATGACTTTCTATGCATCCTTAGCTTAATTTCCTTAATCAACATTCTTTACAAAAGAGGGTAGCCTTGCTTTCCTAACCCTTGAAATTCATTTAGCATCCAATCTTACATCGTGTGGGATTGGATCTTATGAGTTTCAACCCCTCTTTTGAATGTAAAGTCTTCCCCCTAAGTGAAAACCCATCGAATCCTAGCGAACCTCCCTTCTCTCTCCTTGGAGTTAGAAGAGGGGAGACCAACTAGGGTTCGACCGCGATTTTCCGCTTTACATTTTGGTGAACCCGACGTGAACATCCTTTCTGATTTTTTTATGCTTAGATCTGAAAAAATTGATTACATTTCCATGTTTGATCTTTTGCAAAGTTTTAGAGGTGATTGCATTAAAACCCTAAAATTTCTTTTTAGTAATTAAACTTGCGAAATGTCTAAATGTTAATGCTTGTTTCAGATCTGTCCTTCTATTACAAATTATCAATTCATATTTGTGCTTTAATTCTGAAGATTAAGTGGTTAAAAGTCAAAACCCTAATTTTTGAAACCCTCTTGATTCAACCTTTGTCCGACAATTTGACCAATCAAAACATCTCCAAATCAGCTGTAACTTTGGATTCCGCAATAAAATCACAATATCTTTCATCCCTGAAAATTTGGAAAAAAGTTGCGAGGACCGTGTTGCACTCCGAGCGCCATCGTCCCTGACATTTTTTCCAAAATTTCGGGAGCGAGATCTTGCTGTATTTTCCTGCTAAAATCCAGAATTTTGGCTGATTTTGTCAATTATAACACTTTCAAAATTACAGTCAAAGTTGGTCTTGTGATTGCTTGGTCTAAGGCTCCTAATCATTCAAAAATTATCGAAACTAAAATTTTGTGTCAAAATTGTGTTCTTACTATCTTAGATCTGAAAATTGTATTTGCATTCATTCGAAATTTCAGTGCTTTATTCAAATATTTGCATTTTGTGACTTTTGAAATTAAGTGCCTAATTACAACAACTTTGATTTCCGCTTTCAAAATTGAATTTTGCGTGAAATTGAGTCAATTTTCAAATTTCAAAATTTGCATTGCTCTTGACATTCCCTCTAAAATCATAAAATTCAAAATTTCAGTCTCCCTCTCTTTTTCAAAATTCAAATTTTGCATTTTTCGACAATCTTGATAGGGTTCAATTTTGAATTTGCAACTTTAATTTGGCCTATCTACAGATCGTAAAATCCCTCAATTTTTTCAGATTAGCTCTAAAATCATCATACCTTTCATCCCTGCAAATTTCAAAAAAAGTTGCAAGGACCGTGTTGCACTCCAAGCGCCACGGTCCCGGACATTTTTTCCGAAATTTCGGGAGACTGTTGTGATTGCATTTAACAGCTTAAATCTGGAAGATTGGCTGTTTTTACTGAAAATTGCTACCTCTAAAATCAAAATCTTCTCTCTCTCTCTAGTGCATGAGTTTTACAACAATAAGCCCTACTTACACTATTCCCGTTAGACGAAGCTGTAGAATTAAGTCTTTCCGAGGTTTAACTACTGAGGAGATGGAACCTAATTTGAGTAGTCTTTTTAACGAGGACATGGGTAATTCCTCTAATCCTCCTAATGATGAAGAAGCTCCCCATGAAGTTTCTGTTGAACAACTTTCCAAATTGGATAACCAATTTGATGATTTTCACCAATGGATGTCTCATGAGTATCCCGATAGTCAAGCTCTTCCTTTAATTGAGGGTCTAAAACATATGCTTCAAAGTGATAAGAATGGAATTGATGTTTTACGTGGTATCGCACACATTGTGGATTCGAATGTGATGCCTATGAAGAGTTGTGCGGAATCTTTAGGTTATACACAACCTCCTACACAAGTCAATCATTCTATTCCTTTGACCACTTCTATTGCTAGTTTACCTACCTTTACATCAAACATCATGGCTACCTCTATACAAGACATTCCTCCTGTGATTACCAGTCATGGGGGCAATCCTCCCTCTTCAATTAACCCTATTCCTTCATTTAATCCAACTTCTTCATTCATTCCTTCAATAAGTGTTCCTATTACATCTTCACAAATGAACATGACACAAGGGGGCAATTCATTTAACCATTCCATTCCTCCTTGTAGTGTTCCTCCTATCCAATCATCCCCTATGGTTGACTATCATAGGGTCCCACCACCTTACTCTTTACCATCTTTCAATAACATCACACCTCCATCTCAATCTAACACACCTAATATGAACTCTTCGACTGAAGCTACCATTAATCATCTAGCACAAACTGTCTCTTCTTTACAGCAACAAATTGCCTCTATGAATCAATCTAAGTTTAGTGTGCCCACATTTGACGTTGCGAGCCCACTTTCTCTTGACATTGTTCGAGCTATCCCTCCTAAACATGTTGAAATCCCGCATTTGGAACTTTATAATGGTAAAGGAGATCCTCTAACACATGTTAAGACTTTTCAAACAATATGTACTGATTTTGCTTATGACCAAAGGTTGCTTGCAAAACTATTCACCAGAACATTAAGAGACAAAGCCCTACAATGGTATTGCTCGTTGCCTTCTTATTCTATTACTTCTTTCGAACAACTTGCAAATGCTTTCATTCAACAATTTCAAAACAATATAAGTCCTAAAGTTACTTTGATTGATTTAATGCATTGTAAACAAGGTGTTAAAGAAAAAGTGACTGATTTCATTGGTAGATATAAGCATTTGTATGCTCAAATTTCTTTTCCAGTGCCTGATAATGATATTCAAAGAATCTTTATTTCTAATTTGCAAAAAGATATTCGAGACAAACTTCTATTTTCTGAGTTTACTTCTTTCCAACAGTTGTGCGCCACTCTTCACAATTATCAATTGACTGTGAGTCAAATGGAACAATCACATCCTATGGCTCCGAGTGATAAGGGTGATAGCAGTCAACAACCATTTGGGAAGTTTAAACTGAACAGAGATTCCATCAAATTCAATGAAAACATCATCAACAACAATGTGAATGCAACATCAGGTGTACCTCCTATTTCTAAATTTTTCAAGAAAGAAAGAAAATATACTCCTTTGAATGAATCATTGCATGATATTATGAATAAGTTATTGGGACAAAATGTGCTTACCCTTCCTCCTATAAGACAAATTGATCCTGCAAAGATTACTTCACCTTATTTTGATCACAAAGCTTTTTGTCACTTTCATCGTCAGCCTGGGCATGATACTGAAAAATGTTTTTCTCTAAAGGGTAAAATTCAAGATTTGATTGATAATAATACTATTTCTGTTTTTGGAGTGAATGATAAAGGCAACACATCTGTAGCTCCTCCTAACCAAAATCTTCAGATTTTTACTGATCCATTACCTTCTCATACTTCTCATACTTCTAATGTGATTGAGGCTAATGATTCCTCTTTCTCATCTGATGGTCTTGTGTCTATGACTCCGAATGTGATTAACTTTGTAGAGCAGCAAGAAAACCCTAAAGAACCTTCCATCACATTTGATTCTAGCGAAACCATTAGGGCACCTGATGGTCCTTTATACATAGTTGCAAAAGTCAAGAATATGCCTTGCCGTGGAGTGCTTATTGATCCTTCGTGCATGGTTAATGTTATTACTGAAGAATTTCTTTTTACCATGCACGAAGGATCAATAAAGCACTCCACGGCAAGGCATATTCTTGACTTTTGCAACTATGTATAACCATTGATATTCGTGCATGGTGATTGTGAAATTATTTGCTTATTGATAGTGAATATGAACTTGTTGATGTTGATAACCATTTATCTAATGAATTTTCTAAAGCACTTATCCTAGCTCCTAGACAAGAACAATGTGGCTTGGAACATGAACATAGCCCTTGTTTGGATCTTGTGATAGCTCCATCTGCTGTGTTGGATGTTCCTCCTCTAGCGTGTTCCCTGCCTTCCCAAAACATTGATCAGCAAGATCGAGGGGTAGATGGCATGCTAGACTAGTTACATTAGCATAGCAGACTCTCTCCCCCTCTCTTTTGTTACTTCTTCTATATGTTATTCTCATTCTTCTATTTGTCATCCTTAGTGTTGTCTACTTGAGGACGATGCAAAGCATTGAGATCTCTCGATCTCTCTCATGTTGACTCAAAAGACACATGTGTTCCCTTCTTCTAGGTGACCTTCCTTGATTGGGGAATGAAGAACAATTATGCATACATACATATGATATATATACATGATTTATCATCCAACATACTGACCCCAAGGAAAGCGAAGTCACCTCGTGCTTTGTGTTTTGTGTCTATTATCCTTGGGCTTATCTCACACTTGGGGGCTAAATCCTTGCGATAACGTGCTCCTTTTCCCTTTCTCATTTCTTATGTGTATCACTACGTTAAAACAATCACCCCCGTTGAGGCGTGTGCGATTGCTTTAACGTAGGGGGGCATACACCCTGTCTATCCTTTCAAAGATACTTGAAAATTTCTTGGCAAACTTAGCTTTGTCTTGAAGATTTTTGGTATTTCTTTTGCATGACTCATAGCGAGGGAACCTTACTACTAACAGTCATGGTTCTTCCTCGTGATCTTCCCTTTTACTTTGTCAATCGAAGTTGTAAGATCCTTAGTCCACTGGGGGCTTGGTGTATCCTGCCTCCTTGACGTGGTGAAAGTCTTTCAATGTTGTTTCCTTGTACTTTACCGGAAGTATGAGCATACATACTCCCGCTAAAGTGGGGGCTAAATGTAGCGTCCTAAAATTGCGACACTTGCAATTTCGACTGCATTTCGGTCTTCACGATGGCGACGCAACACGCAACCTGAATGGAGACCCCAAAACTTGCTCACGACACTGAAAACTGCATTTTTCAAGCACCCTGGCCTGAACCTCCTTGCACCTTGATGTCCCGGGAGGTGGGACCAGAGTGCCCAGCGCCTTGGTCCCTCAGGACCAGGGCGCCCAGCGCCCTGGTCCTCCAGGACCATGGCGCCCAGCGCCCTGGTCCCTGGGTCCTATTTTGGGCCCGGTTTCCTAAGTGATATTGGGTCTTTTTGATTGCAATTTGGAAATATACTTCCCTGGTCGGCCTAAGGTCGGGAAAATCAGTCTATCAGCCCTAAATGACAAGTATATAAACTACATTTTTCTCTCTCATTTGGGATGGATGAGGAGGAAGAGGATATGTGTACAAAGCCTGGAAACTATACTCAAATACTCAAGCATTCAAGCATTCAAGCAATTGATCATTCCAAGTCTCCATTCAAGGCTAAGTGTTGCATTCAAGTCAAGGATTCAACCATTGAAGAGGAGATCACTTACTTCATGCTACAACATACTACAACATACAACATCTAAACCTTCGCACATAAGGATACCAACATCCTTAGAACAAGGTATTAGTACTTGTTTTACAGTCATTTACATTTACAGCTCTTGCTCATTTCTTGGTTAATTCCAAAACCGGGGTTTGACCTAAAGGCAAACCCCTAATCCCTAACCCCCCAATCATCTTCACTTTTCTGTGTGTAGGTTGCAGGTACGCGGCTGAAATTGAAGATCTGGAATCCTTGTGCAGAGACGAACAGATCCCCCTTCGTTTCGCGGATTTTTCGGAGGACCGTGGCGCCGGGCGCCATCATCCCGACAACTTTTGCTCAAATTTGCAGGACAGCGCCGTATCGACATTTTACTGCTAATTCCAGGTCCGCAGCTTCATCCTATAACCCGAACTCAGTTTATAAGCGAATCTTTATGACTTTCTATGCATCCTTAGCTTAATTTCCTTAATCAACATTCTTTACAAAAGAGGGTAGCCTTGCTTTCCTAACCCTTGAAATTCATTTAGCATCCAATCTTACATCGTGTGGGATTGGATCTTATGAGTTTCAACCTCTCTTTTGAATGTAAAGTCTTCCCCCTAAGTGAAAACCCATCGAATCCTAGCGAACCTCCCTTCTCTCTCCTTGGAGTTAGAAGAGGGGAGACCAACTAGGGTTCGACTACGATTTTCTGCTTTACACCCTTGTTTCTCATTGAGCCACATGTCATATTTGTGTGCTCATACATCCATATGGCCTTGCCTATATAAGTAGGCCTCTATTCATTGTATTGGTTAATCCAGTTGATCATTTTGCATATTGATGAGAATATAGTTTGTTCTTGTCATTCTATTGTCTCTTTTATGCTTTTCATTGTGCCCTTGATCTTGGCAAAATCCTACATGGTATCAGAGCTATTGGGGCTTCATTGATCGATTTTTGGAGACATCGTAGAAGGCTTCTATTTTTGGATTTGGGGATCTTTATTTTTTGGGGGCATCATACAGCGATTTGGACATCACCGTTGAATCCGGGAGGCCGTTTCCATAAATTTTGACTATAAAGTTGACCTATTTTGGTGAGAAATTTTTTTTCCCCATTTTGGCTATTATCGTACGGATTTCGAAATTAAAAAAAAAAAAAAAAGGGGTTTTTTTTTCTGCATTTTTAGGGGTCCGCAGACCCCCTCGTACCCGCAGTACGTGTACCACAGGTTGCAGGTACCTGCCGCTGACGCCGCCGCAGACCGCCGAGACTCGCACCAGTACTCGCAGGCCCACGTCACCCGCCGGCCGTCGTGCTGTGTACCCGCCAGCCACCTTGCTTCCCTGATGGCCACCTTGGATCCCTCCCACCGATCGCTGCCGTGACGCCACCGAGACCCGCCGCCGCTGAAGCCCGCAGGTCCCCGCCGGTCTTTTCTGCCTCTGATAGCTCCCTTCGCCGGTCTCTTCTGCCTCCGATAGCTCCCTCCATGGGCGACCACCAAACCAGGTGGAAACCGCGTCCACCACGTGGCAGGCGACCACTGGCCCGTGGAAAAACTGCACTCCTGCACAACCACGTCAGATCCGTATGGTATGGCCTGCACAGTCATCTGCCTAGTCAGCAGTCCATACAGTACGGACGCCCAGTCAGCAGAGAGGTGAAGTTTTTGCGATGGTCATACGGCCGTCAAATTTAACATAGTGACTTGCTGACATTAGTGCCACATCAGCACTTTTTGAAATTTTTTTGACCCCTCTCCATTGGGCTTTTCAGTTTTGCAGTCCAACTTTGAAAGGCCATATCTTGCTCATTTTTGCTCCTTTTTTGGTGCAATTTTTTTTGAAATGGGCTAAAATTTTGTGATCTTCACAGTGGTGTGGTTATTTTCTGATTTTGGTGCACAAGTTTTTTGGAATTTTTGGATTCTCTCAGCTATACCTGTCCAATCCTCAATTCTGCAACTTCAAAGGCCTCGTTTGAGCTCATACGACCTCCTTTTCAGGTGCCATTTTTTTTGAAAGTGCTTATTTTTTCGTCTACTTTCAGAATCTATGATCAGATTTCAGAGATTTTGAGTGGAAATTGTACTTTCAGACATTGGTCTTATTTGGCCCATTAGGTACTTGTAAATTGCTTGGATCTTAGTTAGATCTCTTGCATTATCAGTTTGAGACTCTTTTGGCCTTATTGAGGAAGTTGTAAAATTGTATATCAGAAGTCCACTTTGCCATTTTTTGCAAGTGGCCCATTGTATACGCACTACTTATAAAGTGCCAAATCATCACATTTGGGGGGGGTTCTTTGATTTAGTGAATTTGGGGGGGTGTCTTGTGTGATTGTGCCTCTCTTTGTGCTCTTTCCATTCTTGTTGCAATGATTCCTAACAAATTTCCACCTTTAACTCCACATAATTATGCATCATGGAAAATTAAAGTATGGAGTAAACTAATGGAAAAGGGTCTCACACACTACATAGATGGAACAATAACAACACCACCTGATCCTAAGGCTAATCCAATTGCTCAATTAGAATGGCTCACAAAGAATTGCATGGCTCTTGGAACCTTATGCAAGTATGTATCAGATGACCTCATTTTTCACATTAAGAAGTGTAAAACAATCAAAGAGGCTTGGGATATGTTTCATAAATTGTATGGACAAGTTGATGAAATCAGAGGCTATTAGATTGACAATGAGCTCACCAACTTAGATCCCAAGAGTTTTGATACAATCCAAGATTATGTCACCAAAGCAAATGAGCTAAGAGCAAAGCTAAAGGATTGTGGAATTGATAAAAAGGATGCTCAATTGATATTCAACTTGTTGGACAAGCTTGCACTAGAATATGCAGCATTTGTATCTAGCTTCCAAACTCATCGTTTGACAGTGGGGAGTTCTTATGTTATGCCTTCATTTGATGCTTTCACAGAAATGTTAATATTGGAACAAACTAAGTTGTTGAACATGGGGTTTCTCAAGTCTTCAAAGTCCAAGGCTTTGGTGGCTAATCAAGGGAATCAAGGAAGTCAAGGCAAATATTCCAACAAGAAGAAGAAGCAATCCAAGTCTAAGCCACACCAGGAAAAAGGACAATCATCCTCTCCATCACAAGGTGATTTTTCATCCTCTTCCAAGAAGGGGACACCACCTAAGAAGGATAAACCAACTTGTGCATATTGCAAGAAGTATGGTCATGATGAGCATCGATGCCACACAAAGCAAGTTGATGAGTTAACCAATCTTCTCAAGAAAAAAAACATCAACTTGCCATTTGCCTACACAAAGAAGGATTCATCTCCTTCCTCTTCCTCATAGTCTAAGGGAAAAGGGCAAGCATTTGTGGCTACAACAGGTTCTTCACAGCAATGGATACTTGACTCGAGTGCCTCATATCACATGGGTTCTACAAAGGAGCAGTTTTCTTCATTGGAGCCATCTAAGGTACCTCACATTTACATAGGTGATGACACACAAGTAGAGGTTGAAGGGAAAGGTTCAGTTGACATGGATGATGGAACATTTGAGAATGTTCTCTATGTTCGTAACTTGTCTACCAACCTTCTCTCCATCTACCAAATCACTCACTATGGGAATGGGAAAAAGGTTGAGTTTACACCAGATTTAGTTGTGGTAAAGGAACTTGATGATGATGCCTTGGTAGCAGTGGGACAAGTCAATGACAACTCAAGGCTTTATTCATTTTCCCACTTTGTGCCAAGTTCACCTTCTAGGGCTTGCTTACTCATTCAAATTTAGAAAGTAAGCTATGGCATGAGCGGTTTGGTCACCTCAACTACCGCTATCTTCAGCAGCTAAGCACTAAAGACATGGTCACAGGTCTACCTCGAATCAGTTTTTTAGAGGGTGTATGTTCAGGTTGTTCCATGGGCAAGCATCCCGAAGAGAAGTTTGATAAAGGGAAAACTTGGAGAGCTTTAGAAGTTCTTCAACTTGTTCATAGCGATGTAGCGGGTCCATTTCCAGCACCTTCATTTAGTAAGGCCCACTATGTTCTCACCTTCATTGATGACTACTCCCGCTTCACTTGGGTCTACTTTCTCATTCATAAGAGTGAAGTATTTGACAGATTTCAGGACTTCAAGACTCGTGTGGAGAAGCAATCAGGGAAAATGGTCAAGATTCTTCGCACAGATAATGGAAGGGAATATGTGAACAAGAGACTTGAGGATTTTTGTACATTTGAGGGGATTAATCTTCAGCATTCTATAGCATACACTCCACAGCAAAATGGGGTTGCAGAATGCAAGAATAGAACTCTCAAAGAAATGGCTAGCTATATGATACATGCACGTTCTCTTTATCCCGCCTTTTGGGTAGAGGCTATCAGTTGTGCGACACACATCCAGAATCGGGTTCCTCACAAAGCTTTGCAAGGGATTACTCCTTTTGAAGCTTGTTAGGAAACCAATTGTGAGACATTTCAGAGTCTTTGGGTTTCTAGCATGGGCTCGCATACCTCCACAGAAATGCAAGGCATTGGAACCTCAGAGTCGGCCTTGCATATTTGTTGGATATCCTATGGGTGTTAAGGCATACAGATTGATGGATCCAGAGACACATGAGGTATTCATTGAGAGGAGTTTTCACTTTGAGGAAAGCTCTCCTAGCTTAGCCTCTCTACCTCCTCCACCTTCCTCCATTGTGGATAGTAGTGATTCAGATGATGAGACTCCCTCAACTCTGACTCACAGGGTTACACCTCCGCAGGGTCCACTTGTAGTTGAGGAGCCTCGTTCTCCACCTCCACCTAGACCTCGTTGGGCTCGACAGACACTTGAGTCCGCGGGTTCTCTTGTTGGGTTTCCTTCAGATACACGGAGAACTCGATCACAACATCAAGATCTTCCACATGCATTCATTGCTACTACTTTCGATCCATAGACATTTAGGGAAGCATCAGGGGTTCCTGAGTGGGACCAAGCTATGGAGGAAGAGTATAGTTCCTTGATGAGGAACAACACATGGGATTTAGTCCATCTCCCTAAGGGGAGAAAGATGGTTCGATGTAAGTGGATCTATCGGACCAAGTTTGTAGTGGATGGTAGTGTGGATAAGTATAAGGCTTGGCTTGTTGCGAAAGGTTTCTTGCAGGTTGCAAGTGTTGACTATACTGAGACCTTTGCACCCGTAGCCAAGATGAACTCCATTCGTTTGACACTTGCTATTGCTGCAGCTGATGGTTGGGCTGTACATCAGATGGATGTGAAGAGTGCTTTTCTTCATGGTGATCTTGATGAGGAGATTTATATGGATCAGCCACAAGGTTTCATCCAGGATACTTCCTTGGTTTGCAGACTAAGGAAATCTCTCTATGGCCTTAAGCAGGCCCCCAGGGCTTGGTACGCCAAGACGGATTCCTTTCTTCTCTCCACAGGGTTCACCAGGTGTCATTCCGATCTGAATGTCTACATTTTGTGACAGGATGACTCTCACTTGATACTTGTGCTCTATGTTGATGACTTGATCATTACAGGGAGTACTTCATCCATCATTAGCAGGGTCAAATCTGCTTTGCATGACAGATTTGCTATGATTGACTTGGGTCTTTTGCACTACTTTCTCGGGATAGAGATTTCACAGTCATCTTCTGGGATTACACTATCATAGCCCAAGTATGCTCTTGATCTACTTGCACGCTTTCATATGGCTGATTGTAAGCCTGCCCCGACTCCCTTTCTTTCTGGAGTCAAGCTTGAGGCTTAGTGTTCTTCTCCACCAGTTGATGCCACTTTGTATCGTTAGCTTGTGGGTAGTCTCATCTACTTGACTCATACATGCCCTGATATTTCATTTGCAGTTGGCATGGTTTCCCGCTTCATGCAGGATCCACATGAGCTTCATTGGAAAGCCACCAAACGCATCCTTCATTACATCCAGGGTACACATCACTATGGGATTCACTATGCAGCAGGCACAGGACTTCGCTTGGTTGGTTACATAGACTCCGATTGGGCTGGCAATCTAGTTGATCATAAGTCTACTTCTGGTTACAGTTTTCACCTTGGTTCGGGCCCCATTTGTTGGCAGAGCAAGAAGCAACATGCTATTGCTCTCTCTTCGACTGAGGCTGAGTATCGAGGCGCTGTTAACGCAGTGACTGAGACCATTTGGCTCCAACAAATTCTCACAGAGTTTGGTTTCACCACTCCACGACCGACAGTTCTACATTGCGACAATCAGAGTGCTATTGCAATCTCAAAGAACCCGGTCCAGCACTAGCGAACCAAACACATCAAGATTCAAATGCACTATATCCGAGAGCTCATCCAGGAGTAGGTCATTGATTTGCAGTATTGTCCTATAGCAGAGCAAGTTGCTGACATATTCACCAAGCCTTTCACCGAGAGTAAGTTCCAGCAGTTGCGAGCTCTCTTGGGGGTGCGGGATGTGTCATTAGGGGGGGTCAGTTGACTTCTCCTTCCTCTCTTATGGGGGGGACTTTTTCCTCTTTGAGGTTTTGTCCTTCTTCTTTGAGAGTCTTTTGTACATTCATCTCTCTTTTGGGGGGGAGTTTTTTTCCCACTGGGTTTTCTCCCTTTCTCCGTTTGTGAGAGATTGCATTGCATAGTTTTGCTTGCATTTGCATATTGTACATGGGTACCTATCATGGCCTAGTAGTCGGGACCCATCTTGCATTGTTGACTTGAGTCTTCATTCCCCTAAGTTACACTTAAGGGGGGGTGTTGGTGTAAATAATTATTCATTTTGGATATTATTACACTTACTTAAGTTAACCTAGGATAATGCATCTCTTCGTAGTTTGGATTTGAGACACTTAGGGAAGTGTGCGCATAGGGATAGAGCTTGTAGGAGAAATTCCACCTTTTGTGGTCTTATTTTGCTGTTACACTCCACATTCGGTGGGTCATCCACCTCTTGTGGAATATTATATTATTTCTCCTACCTACCCTTAGTATTTCTTACCTACCCTTGTTTCTCATTGAGCCACATGTCATATTTGTGTCCTCATACATCCATATGGCCTTGCCTATATAAGCAAGCCTCTATTCATTGTATTGGTTAATCCAGTTGATCATTTTGCATATTGATGAGAATATAGTTTGTTCTTGTCATTCTATTGTCTCTTTTATGCTTTTCATTGTGCCCTTGATCTTGGCAAAATCCTACATCTGTCTAGGTAAATAAAATAGAGAAACAATAATTCTATTGCCATGATAGCCCCAGATTGCATGATATGCCTTATAATACCGCATGGAAGGATGGGAAGCCAATGGAAAAGAATCTGAAAGAAGGTAACCAAATACCAGATCCTTTAAGAAAAGTGGTGAACCAGGTAGTTTACAAAGATATGTGGTTCTTAGCTTGTGATATGCCTCATTCCTCCTACCAATGCGTGGTGGCAATGAAGTTATAGGGAAGAGAGGAAGAATGTGAAGAATATGCAAATGATCATGCAATAAATTTATTGTCCCTTGAGGAATATGATTCATCTGAGGGGAGTGAAGGAAATGATATAAATTCCAGGCGGATCAATCAACAGTGTTGTATGCAACAAATATTCTCGGATGAGGAAGATGAAGTCAAGATAAGGATCCCTACTAAAGAAGAACGAGAAAGAATTACCATAGCTGTTGTTGAACATGCTAAAAGGACTTACATGCTAAGGAACAGGACCATAAACCTTGAACAAGGCAAACCATTAGACATGTTCATAAAGGAGAGTAATAAAACATCTAAACCAATAACTAAGCCAAGTAAGACAGACGAAGAGAATATAAAGTTAACTAAGGAAAAGGAGTTGCAGATTTATAGGATACAAAAGGGTGAAAAGGACAGGACGATGGACACTTCAGTCTGCTTGTTACAACATCTTTCGATATTGCCAACACCTTGACACAGATGAAGGTCTCTATTCCATTACTTGAGATGATGAAGTTCCCAGAGTACCGAAAGAAAACCCTGAAGGTGATCAATGGTGTATCTGAGTAAAAGACCAAAGAACATAAACATAATGGCCAAACAGTAATGACCCTGTTCCAACCATATATTTAGGGTCAACAATAACAAAAAATCCTTCTCAGGTAGAACCATTTTATTTAACTCTGATGATCAATAACAAGATGATAAAAAATTGCATGATTGACTCAGAAGCTGCTATAAATGTTATGCCCGTAGGAGTCATGAAGGAACTTGGAATGGTAGTGGACACAATTTTTGGTAAATTTTATGCCATGGATAACCACTCTGTCCCAGTGGTTGGTGTCATGAAGGATGTTGAATTCAAATTAGCAGCATGTCCAGAAGCATCTTATAAAATGGACATCACTGTGGTTGATGTCCCTCCTAATTATGCCATGTTGTTGTCCAGACAATGGTCGAATCTGATAGGAGGGCATATCCAGTTAGACCTATCATATGCTACTATACCGGTAAATGGACAGGAAGTAAGGATTGAGAGAGAGCCTTGTTCTGAATACATTATCGAGGAGGCAGAGTCTATTGAGTCGGTATGTTTCATCCAGTCAGATATAGATAACTTCAAAGTAGAGTTGACAAAAACAAGAATGGGAGGCTTGACTCTAATTGAATTTGCAGTCGAGGAGAATAAGGATCAAGTATGGAATATGTACTTTGATGGATCATGCAACAAGGAAGGAAGTGGGGTTGGAGTCGTATTTATTTCACCAGATGGAGAGACGTTCAAGTATTCTTTCAAACTGATGTTTGAGTGTACAAATAATATTGCAGAATACGAAGCTTTACTCACTGGACTTAATGTGGCTACCAAGCATGGAATTAAATTTCTCAATGTCTTTGGGGATTCAGAACTAGTAATATCTCAAATCAAACAAAAGTATGCCTCTAAACATCTTAGGTTGAAATAATACAGGAATGTTGTGTGGGATACCATGGAATTGTTTGATGCTTTCCAGATAAGTTGGATTGACGATCAAAGAATGTCATGGCTGACTTCTTGGAAAATGTTGCTTTGAAGGAAAATGATGTAACACTGAATGGAGTCTTAGAGATGGAAATAAAAGTCAGGGCTTCTATTCTAGATAACTTATACAACTGGCAACTTTTTTATGATGATAATGTTTTGTTGAAATTTTTACACTGTGTGGATCACTACCAAGCACAAGCTATCAACTTCAATGATTTTGTAGAGATGACAGATGGGAAAGAGACTCTATTGGGACAGGAAATCATATAGTTAAAATCTAATGAAATAACTAGAGGACTAGTCACACTAGAAAGAGCTTTCAACATACAAGACAAAGTCGAAATCAAAGGAGCCTCAGACAAAGAAACTGATGTTGAGCAGATTAATTTGGGAAGCAAAGAATCACCAAGACATGTTTTTATTGGTAATAAATTAACTCCTAAAATGAAACAACAATTAGTAATGTTACTCCGAAAATATAAGCATGTATTTGCATGGTCTTATGATGACCTCAAAGCATACAAGGAGGATCTCTTCCAACATGATATACCTCTTAAGCCTGATGCTAAACCATTCAAACAAAAGAAGAGGCCTATAAATCCGACTTTACTCCCTAAGATGAAAGAGGAAATAATAAAAATGAAAGATGCAGGGATAATTAAACCTTGTAGATATTCTACTTGGGTTTCAAATTTGGTACCTGCCAAAAAGAAAAATGGGGAAATAAGACTATGCATAGATTTCAGGAATCTGAACATATCATCATTAAAAGATAATTACCCTTTGCCAAACATGGATAACATGTTGCAGAAAGTAACTGGATGTGATCTACTATCCATGATGGATGGGTTCTCAGGGTATAATCAGGTAAAAGTTAAAGAAGTTGAACAATATAAGACAACCTTCACAACACCATGGGGCACATATGTATCTACAAGAATTCCATTTGGATTAACAAATGCAGGGGCAACATTTCAAAGGGCAATGGATGTAGCATTTAAAGAACTGATTGATGTAATAATGGTGGTGTATCAGAATGACTTAATAACTTATTCAAAAAGGGCTGAAGACCATTGCGACCACCTTGAGAAGGTATTCAAGAAAGCTCTGGAATATGGAATTTCCCTCAATTCGAAGAAATGTCATTTCATAGTTGAAGAAGGGAAGCTCCTGGGACATATAGTGTCCAAGGAAGGGGTGAAAATTGACCCTGAAAGAGTAGCTGCAATAAATGAAATACCTATCCCAAAGACTGTAAAAGCTATTCAATCATTTTTTGGGACAAATCAATTTTGTCAGAAGGTTCATCCTTAATTTTGCAGATATCATAAAACCTATAGCAAGGATTCTGAAAAAGGAAGCTAAAATTGATTGGGATGCAGAGGCATTGGATGCATTTATAGATATAAAGAGGGAAATATCTGAGGCACCAATATTGATATCCCCAGATTTTAATAAATTTTTTTTGTTTTTTCATTTGCATCTTGTCATACAGTAGCAGCAGTGTTGCTACAAAAGAACCAGGACAAATGTGAACAACCTATCGCATATTTTAGTAAGTTACTGAATTCATCCGAAATTAAATATGACCTAAATGAAAAATAAGCTTATGCCCTGGTAAAAGTAGTAAAACAATTCAGACCATATTTGGTAGGTGCATAAGTTATAGCATATGTTCCTAATGCAGCAGTGAAGGACATATTTAGGCAAACTGAGGTCACAGGAAAAATATGCAAATGGATTAATCAGATTCAAGAATTCAATATTGAGCTCAAGATTTCACAAGTTATCAAAGGTCAGGGATTGGCTAAACTTATGGCAGGAGCAGGGGTTGAAGAATTTTAGGTGAATGAGGTTGGACTAGATGAAGCCAATTTCAGTATTGAAAATATAGCTTGGTATGTAGACATCATCTATTATCTCAAGCATATAAGATGTCCATATAATATGACTGATAATCAAAAGAGAACATTAAAACTGAAATCCGCAAAATATGTGATCATCAATGGAGACTTGTATTGGAAAAATAGAGATGGGATATTGTTGATGTGCCTAGGTGAACACCAAGCAGAGAGGGTCTTACAAGAGATGCATGAAGGGGTTTGTGGTGGTCATTTCTCACCCAAAACTACTGCACACAAGATATTGAGAGCTAGATATTTTTGGCCATGTGTCTTTAATGATTCCTATGCTTATGTTAGAAAATGTGAGGCTTGTCATAAATTCTCGAGCAAAATGAAGTATCAAGGATCACTTCCACTAAGATCGATGCAGGTTGAAGAACCATTTCAACAGTGGGGAATAGACTTTATAGGAGAAATATTAGAAAAGTTGAGTGGAGGACACAAATGGATTTTGGTTGCCATGAACTACTTTACCAAATGGGTGGAAGCAATACCTACTAAATAGGCTACCAGTAAAGTGGTGATAAAATTCATACTGGAAAATGTCATTACTAGATTTGGTGTTCCTGCAAGGATCATCTCTGATAACGACATGGCTTTCAGGTCTGAAGAATTCAATACCTTTTGCGAGGAGTATGACATTTTAATATCTCATTCATCCCCTTACCACCCTTGAGGTAATGGGAAGGCTAAGTCAAGCAACAAAAACATCCTAAATATCATCAAAAGGGTGCTGGGACAAAATAAAAAGGCGTGGGACTCAAAGCTGAATTTAGCATTATGGGTAGATAGAGTGACAGTAAAAAAAGAAAATAGGGAGGTCTCCATATGAACTGGTCTATGGTAAAAGGGCTAGACTCCCTTTGGATAACCTCCTACCTGTACATAAATTCATAACACAAGAAGGGATAGAGATTGACGACCCTTTAAAAGAGAGGTTGATGTAGTTGGTAGAGCTTGATGAAGTCAAGGTAGAAGCTCAGGAATAAAACATTAAAATCCAGAATCGAATGAAAAGGTTGTATGAAAAAAGAACAACAGATAGAAAATTTAAAATTGGTGATTTGGTTTTGATGTGGAACCCCAGGAGTCAAGATAATGGTAAACATGGAAAGTTTGAGGCTTTATGTCTTGGACCGTATATGATTATGGATAAAACAGGAGAAGATTCTTATTTTCTCCAAAATACTACAGGAGAAGTTCAAGAATTGCCATTGCATGGACAGTTCTTAAAAAACTTCTTTTCTTAAAAGGGGCTTTCTTTATGTACAATAGTTTAGGTTTCACTGCCATTGTAAATACCACATTTCCTTTAAGTATTCTTTTCCTTGTAGAAACCAAAGAGTCTAGATTCTTGAAGGTATCCATAGCATACCCCCATCCCCAGTCAGAGCCACTATTGAGCATCAAATTTGAATTAAGTAAAATATCTTGATTTGTGGAATTAAATCATAGAAGCCATCTATCTTTAGAAGAAATCATCATTTTCATTGATACCATAATAACCCATAAGTTATCGAGCAAATGTAATGGAATCCTATATAAATATCCGAATTCAGATGGTATCAATGAGACCCAATGATGTCTCATCAATATAGAAGGGCTATCGAAGAAAGGGAACACCGATGAACTCTAGAAAGGACTCACCAAAAGCAATGATTCCATCGACAGAGGATAGCAACGAAAGCAAAGATGGTTTTCATCGATGGGAAAAGGTTTTTGAGGAAACAACACCATCGGTGCAACATGAAGGAGACTTGCCAAAAGAAACATTCTTATCAAAAGAATGATATCGATTAGACAAAAGGAAGCTACATTGATAAAAGATATCGATAAGGATATGATTTTTGAGGAAGCTAAAAGGCATGTTACCGATATGCGTGATTTTGCCGATGCAACTTTATCGATGAAGATTACTAATGAGCTCATTGATGAAAGATGATAGCGGAAGGAAGTCACCAAAGTAAAGAAGGCTTTGATGAGATGATAGACCCATTCATCGATGAGGTGTAGTGATGTCGATGGAAAAGGTGTTTCAATGGAAAGATAAAGGAAGTCACCAAAGCCCAAGGTTTCTTCTATATGAAACCCGATGGACATCATATATATATCGATGAGGAGATGACCATAATAACTGAATGCAACATTTCGATGAAGGGAGAAAATACCTAATCGAATTAATATTTGAAACAAAAGTGTTGTCGATAGAAACAAAGAGATCGATGGACTAAAAAAATAAGTGATCAAAAGACATATTCTCATCAAAATGATTATTGATTGCCACAAAAATAAGAAACAGATCCTAGGGGAGGTCACATCACCATTAAATTCAAATGTGTGCCCAAGTAACTGTTGTTAAAACCACCATTATTAACTGATTAAATATGCCATAAGTAATGAATAGACACCAATGGACACAACATTAATGAATTCACAAGCGACGAACTAGAAGCAAAAATTGGACGAATTCACAAATAAAACTCAGTGATTCCAAGTAAGTTATCTACACACAGACCCCCTTTGTAAATTCAAATGGAATGATCATCTAAGGCTAGTAAGACCAGAAAGGGAAAGGAGCCTCTTGCTGCAGAAGAAAAACCCAAGAGACAGAAAAGGGAAGGGCATTCTTTCGCCCAGGGCCTGATTGACCAGTGGCCATCATCCAGTATAAGGTCCAAAAATATTAGAGTTGATGAGGAAGGACTGGAGGACTGGTTTGAGGACCTTGGAGACATATGGACAGAGTTGAGGGGGTATGAATTATTAATATATGGATACAATAGAAGAGTTTCCCCTCAACCTATCAACAATTTATGGCAATTGAACTTACGTAGGCTAGTTGTGGCCAATGTCTTCATGAATGTGGAGCTCATGAAGGCATTGGCAAACAACTATGATCCTAAAACCAGAACCATATATAACTATATGGGTGAGCCAATTCTTGCAATTACAAAAGAGGTTATTGACACTGTGTTTGAATTGGACTGGGGGTTCAAAGAATTGATTGACCTCAAGAAATTGACAAGTGAATATTTTAACCTAGAGCACATTTACAAAACATGGAGACTCCCCATACATAGACCTAGAAATGCAGGGTCCTTAGTGCCACTAGGTTAGGACGACAAGGCCCCCTACGATGTCAAATCTTTCCATCCATACTTCAAATATACTTATTATTGTGTTGCTCAAGTTCTAGGGATAAAAGCCCATCCTTTGATGGATAATGCAGCCATGGTCATTTGTGCTGATTTACAGTCTAAGGACCCTCTCTTTTTTGATTTTGCTTCTTATTTGGTTGAAATTTTGAATCATGGGTTAGAAAAGTTAAAAGGGGATGTCGTTAACATGCATTCCAAGCATTATTCCTTTCTTATGCATATGCTATTATATATGGGCCAAGATGAAGGATTATGGTGAGAAGAGTTATGTGTTAGGACATATGACAATGCTGGGATGAGAAAACCAGTGTAGCTATGGGTTTCTTCAGGGGACCAGAGGTATGTGAATAATCAATATTGGCAATTTGAGGAGTTCTTTGTCAAGCCATTATATAAATCATTGGGTTGCCCGTGTGATCATGCCCTTGCACCAGAGATTCAAAGATTCTTGAGACCAAAAGATTTTGCTAAAGATTCCTCAATTGAACACAATTGGGGAGATTGGTATTTTTTTTCAGACTGCACACAAGTAAGGGTATACGGGTTTGAAGGGAGACCATACCTATTTCCAATTACAGTCCCTAACAAAGTGGCTTGTCTAGAGATTGTGAGGCAACTGTCAATAGTGAGTAAAAAACATCTGACAAGCCATGGGAAATAATCAAATGTACCTAGGTTGTTAGTCTTTTCAGATTTTGTTGTGAAAAGTTCCAAGAGCTATAGCTTGCTGTAGGCAAAGTTGGATTATTATGGCATGGCTATGGGGGATCCAAGGCCCAATTTTGATCCTGAAGGATATATAAGGACAACCTGATCATTACAAAAGTGGAAGGTTGGAGAGCATAAATCTTACTTGCTGGATGATCTCATTAAGAACATTGGCAAAGAAGAGGCCAAAGCAAAGAGAATAAAGTTTGAGAAAGTAATGCATGCTTATAAATGGAAGATTTTCAGAAGGAAAATGGATGAGAATGTATTAAAAAGGATTGATGACCCATTGGAGTTAGCCAACAAGCTCATGGAGCATGAATTGGAAATACGTGAAGGAGTTCCACCTCATGTCTTTGGGGAGTATATTGATACTATCAGAAGTACATAACCTTTAGCTCATATGTCCCTTGCTTCCACATCTAGAATTGCTCCATTCACCCCTCTAGAGGATTACCCTCCTGCTTATATAGAGGATACATAGATAGACTTGACAACAGGACAATTGAATGTTTGAGAAGTTGCTGATATCAGATTCCTAGAGCATGAGGATTTCATTGCTGATAGTGACTTTATTGCTTGCAAAGAGTTTACTGCATTCCTCTATTAGTAGTAAAGGATCGCAGATCAGAAACAACATGAAAGATAACAATGAAGAACAACAAGTTAAAAAGCTACAAGAGGAGATGGATCTCATGATGAAAGAAATGACACCTGAAAAGGGGAGACAATTGCTGAAGGAGGCTAGTGTTTTATTGTACTCTGGATGGGAAATGAAATCTGCCCTATTGTTTGATGGATTCCTTAAGAAATAGGACCCATATAAGTAGATGATGCCAGATGAGATTGATAAACTCTTCAGGGGGTCAGGATATGATCTTGATCAAAAAGATCTTCTATAGTGGGCTATTTATCCTAAAGATAACAGACCTACATTGGTTGACACAGAAGAAGCTTTCGGGCATCTAACGGTACAACAAGTTAGGAAAAATGACCCTAGGATCACTGCCAAACTGAATTTGGATGTGGCTAAACTAAACCAGGATCAAGTAGAGTTTCTTGTCAGAGATAACTCTACGTACAAAAATCTATATGAAAAGGCTGATGAAGAAAAACAAAGGCTGCAAGCGAGATTACTTCAGATTGATACAGGCACTAGTCAAACAAGGATGACATACGATGTTCATAGAGATGTCATGGATGCTTTGACAGATGCAACATATTGGAGGAACATGGCCGAAAAGACATCTCGGCAAGCAAAAAAGATATAGAAAAAGATGGACAAGTTAATTCTTGAGATCATTGAACATAGATTCAAAAGTATGTTGCAGGTTGTGGATATTTACTGGAAGACATACACTGGAATAGTTAGAGCTTTGAAAGAGCACAAAAGGCTTAGGTCATGAATTGAGGACATGATGAATGATAACAATTTGATGAATCTAGGTGAGAGAGGTGAAGTTGAGGCTTACTTGAAATCCCATAATGAATTTGCAAATCAATTAAGGAAAGAGCTTCAGAGGTTGGACGATGGGAATAACCCTAGGGTGCCCTCTTTTTATAGTGATGGTGAGTTGGCATCATTAGAATAGTGGAAAAAAGAGTTCGTTAATGAGAAGAGTCGAGCAGTGGCAGAGTTGGATCAGGACAAAGACTTGTTGCCTTATGTGAATCATATTCTATCCAATTATTTCCTGACGGAAAATGACATGAGGATGCTAAACAATGATATTGTAATGTATAAAGATGACAAGTACATTGGACACATAGGGGTGCTGAATTTGTTTATCTTCCAGTTTGTTAACAAAAGTGTTAGTTAATAGTTATGTGTTGAAAAGCCACGATGCTTGGTGACAATGTATACTCTCATATAAATGAGGGAACTTTTGTAATATGGACAATTATTAGAGAAAGGAGTACATTATAGCCTCGAGCTTACCACTGTACTATCTTGGTGAATATATATAATATTATCAGTCATTTTTTCTTTGCATATGTGTTGTGGATTACTGCATTTTCTGCAGGCAGTTGCTTATGATATTATCCAAAGGAGATAAGGTTATTTGTGTTCTTCTAGTAAAATTCTGTGTTTCATATTGTAGATTTGGATAAAAAAGATTTACTTGCGAATTGTAATTGTTATTTGTATTTCTTCCTTGGATGGTCTCTTAAAGTTAGGGTTAAATTCATTAAGGTAGTTTACAATACAGATATTGAAGTAGAGCTCATAAGAAATAGTAATTGATAGACTCATCGAGAGGGGGTGGGTTTAAAAATTGTCTCATAAGTTTACACAATAAGTCCTAAAGAAATATAAAGACTCTATAGCCCAAACAACAAAGAAAGGCATTGGTCATCTATAAAACACAACTCATCAGTTCATACTTTCACATTAAAAGTAATAGGAGTAGCTGAGTAGGAATTCTAAAATAAATTAGAAATAGTGTATATATAAATTTCAAGAACAAAGATCAAATAGCTTCTACAACAACAATATTGAACTCATCTACTATATCTCCATCCTAGGAACTTATGCCATTCTGAGGTAGGAGGAAATCAGATCAAGAGACTAAATCTGCTATAAAAAGCATTAGTTGAAGGAACAACTAGTGAGTAGGTATACCTGCCTAGGTCCTGCAGAGCCTAAAGTGAGAGTTAGTAAGCAAATAGGTTCACTCTATAAGTTGGCCAAGTCAATTGGAAGGTTTGATCATAGGAGTCGGCATTTCCTTAGAACCAATCCAATCTATTGTTTTGAGACCGAAGAGATTATTCAGGTTGATGCTTTTTATAGCAGATTGTGTTTAAACCATACTCTAATTCTAGTGTTTATCTCAAAGTAGCATATGTTTCTGAGATAAACTATATTACTCTTTAACCTCTTATAACTTCTTGATTCTCCTACTTTCTATTCTTGTATCCTACTTATACCTCCTACTGTAGTTTGGAATAATATTAGTGTTTTGAATAAAATTTTTATGCGTAATTGACCAATGCCTTCTCCTATTTTGGGCTACAGAGTCACCCTCTTCTAGACTTTCATGTATAACCCTATGACACAATTTTTAAATTCACCCCTTAGATGGATCTATCAGAGTATATAACTCTCAATATTATTTGATTTACTATCTGCCATAATAATGAGTCTGATTGAGCTTAACTTTCCCTTGAAAAGACCAATCAACAAGAACATAAGGATAAGGTTGTCACAAATGTATCTTGTTTATCAGATTATTATGGTAACAAGAAATTATTTCATAAGAGAATTTGAGATAGCATTCATTCACTGGAAATAAAAATCATAGAGAATAGATATATTCAACACAAGATCTTCCACAACAGAATTGAAATTAAAATACTAATTCTATTACTGAAATAAAAAGTCTTTGTAGATTGTATGATAAAACTACTAATGATGATGGTTTCTTTCCAATGATAACATCATATATTTATAATAAAGTGAGGGGTCATACCCCTTCAAAGAGTCTTTTTGAAACTTAAACAACATAGAAACTAACTTAACAACTAGGGGTTCTAGGATCTAATTAAGCACATATGTACTTTTGTCAAATGATCAGCATATCCCTTGCTCAAAAATATGTCACAAAATTCCATGGTACTCTTTGCCACACTCTCTGCAATGATCATCTCCTCTGTGACATCTTCCAAAGAAATCAGATCTCTAATATCTATAGAAACTGGATAATAAAAAATTTCTACAAGTGGATCAAGGTTCACAATGTTCACTATTTGACCAATACTTTCATAGTGCTGATGTAGGTTGTTACAATATGTTGACTTTTCATTTCCTGTAGGCCCAATGACAAGCCCTGCATAGCCTATTCTAAATATTTCATGAATTTTCCTCAGTGAAAGAGAATGAAAGGAAAACCATTATGGAGTAATGGAATTGGACAAAGAAAGGCCACTACAACATAAGTTGTTATTGCCTAAGTGCTCTGGTTTATTCTCCTGCCTCCACTGCCTGCGATGCCTTGTTAATTTGTTCTGGGTGAGCTGACTGCAATAATCCTTCATAGAGTACTTCTATTGACCAACACTAATGTCATCTATGATGATTAATACATTAATAAATTTTGAAAATTGAACTATCAGACCAATGTGACAACTAATTTTCTCAATGTGTCGCTATTTGTGTGCATATCATCAAGACCTAAGTAATATGTTATTGATGGAGGATGTCACTTGATTGTCTTTCTTTGATTCAGGTTGGCATCTACCGGTCTTGCCGATTCACTTGGTGAACTTTCATTTTGGTATGGTTTTCTCTTCGGGGAGAATCTCTCTTATCCCTTTTACCTTTTGGACTTCCTTCCCTTATGGCCATTGCTGAGAGTTACAATGATTAAATGCCATTAGTGGGACAATAGCTATCATACTCATAAAGGTAACATCTAGATGAAGGTCATTATCTTGCTGATATGTATACTGTCTGGGATATAGGGCCTTTTATCACTTTTCCCTTATTGGCATGACTCTTGAAGTCGAGTTGTCTTTAAACATTTTATTTTGATTGAGAAAGTCTATCCAATGAAACCTTTTTTTTTTAACCTTTTCTAGGTGACAAATGGATCTCCTACCGATATACTTCACATCTTCCTTCAAAGGGGTGACTTACTTAATCAGCTCAACTTTCACGGTTTCATCCCAATAGTGTTAGTCTTTCTAATTCATTTGGCTCTCTTTGTTATTTGCATCAAGGTGACTCAACCCGATATGCTCTCATGTACCTCTATCAGTGTGAATTTTATTGTCGGGCTAACTTCTATGATCTCACTCCAACTTTATCTCTTGTCGGTGCCAACCTCATCGGCTACACTCTTCCAGATGACCTTCAAATGGATTTTTATTAGCATGACATATGAAATTAGGTTGACTACTTCAGGCTCACTCCGACAAGGGTTATCACACCGATAAATTTTGACTGCTTGTTTATCAGCATATCATTCTTTGATGACCATGCAAGTTCTTTTCATACGACAAATTCTTTCATCAGTAGGATATGAAGATGTCTTCCCGACAAGTACCTGTGATGCTAATGTGAAAGGGTGGTAGACATAATTGCAAGGTCAAATTGTTTATCAGGATCAGGATTCATGAGTGCATTTTTAGGGGTGTTCACTAGATTTGCTTCCTTAAGGGACTAAAATTTTATAAAAAATTAGGGTTCTAACAAGTTCAACTAGGGTTACCAGATATGAAAGAGAAATGAGAGAGATGGAAGAATGAGAAAGATAATTGGATGAGCTTGAAGTACTTATTATCAGGAGATTGTCTAAGGGAGCCAGTAAGTATGAAGGGAAGTCACCTTTAAAAAAAAATTCATGCAATAAGATAGGTCATTTTGCTTCTAGGTATCCTGAAAGAGCAAAAAGAGTGTCAAAGTATGATAAGCATTACAAACATAATTGCATGTATAGATATCAAAAGAAGTGCTATTATTCTACTGACGAAGGTGTGACAAATGAGGAGTCAAAGAAAGGGAATTTTGAAGAAATTTGTGTTCATTGCTATCAAGGATTATGATCTGGTACTTGCTAGTTCTAAAAGATGCATTGTTGAAGAGAAAGCCTTGGCTACTAAGATTGATGAGAAATATGAATGGGTGATTGATAGCAGTTGTTCACATCACATGATAGGAGATAAAGGTAAATTTGTGAGTCGGGAGAAGTATGATGGTGGTGTGGTAAGATTTGGAGACAACAAAGCTTGTGTAATCCATGGTAGAGGTTCTATTTTTATTGATGGTAAGCATAATACTGATGATGTTTTATATGTTGAGGGTTTGAATCATAATCTTTTGAGTGTAGGGTAGATGGTGGATAAGGGATATTATTTACAATTGAAGAATGGTAAATGTAAGATCTTGAATAGTTCTAGTATAGAAATTGCATCACGAACTAAAACTAAACATAATATCTTTCATTTGAATGTTGATGAGAAAAGTTGTTTAATTGCTCAAACTGATGAGAGTTGAATGTGGCATAGGAGAAGTGTCATGTTAACTTCAACTGCATGATTGAGATAAGTTCTACTCAAGCTATTAGAGATCTACCTAAGATAGTGAAGGCTACTAATCTAGTATGTAAAGAATGCCAATTGGGAAATAAAACAATAATTTTATTCAAGGGCAAATTGTGTGCATCTAATAGGTTATTATATCTTGTGCATACTGATTTATGTGGCCCTTCTATAGTGAGAAGCTTGCAGGGTGATAGATACTTTATGTTGTTTTGATTAAGTAAAAGCAGGTATTTGAAAGGTACCCGAACCTTGTACAAACCAGGAGAAAGAACTGCTTAAAAAAAGTGCCTAGTCACTTCAAAAAACAAAATGAACCCACCGAAAGGGATCAACTTAACACAACATTACATAATAAAGTATCTCGGTACAGACAGCAAAAGGAAAGCATAAAGACAACAAAGAGACCTAACCAGGGACAGCAACAGAAACTAAATACTATTCATAATTTCCTTAGCATGAACAACCATTTGTTTCATGCTGTTCGCTGAGGTCTTCAGATCCTCCAGCTCATGACCTTCGATGTCACCTTTTTTCTTTGTGTTAGCTCTGGTCCTCCTTTCATGCCCTTTCTTGTTCGACTGCTCTTTATCACCATCCTTTTCTACATCATTCTTGAACCTGTTAATAAGGATGTTCATGTTGTCCACCAAGGATTTGAGGATTTAGAAATTTTGGTCGGCAATCTTCTTTACATTGAGCTCCAGCTTGTCAATTCTGGTGCTTAAATCTTTCATTTTGTTTTCCATTTCCTTAGGATCTCCCATCTCATTGACCTTTTTCTCTATTGCCATAATTTTTCCAACCATACATTCAATAGCTTGTGCATTATGCAGAACAACCACCAGTTCTTTAACATGTTCCGCCAAGGGCTTGCCACCAACTGTAATTCTTGCAATGGCCTGTGTATCGGTTTTCAAACTATTAACATCCTTCACCATAGTAGCGATGGTCTCACAAAAGGCCTTAACAGTGTCTTTGTCACCATTGTCACTTTTATCCCCTTTTTCCTCCTTATGCAGATTTGTGGTATTCACGGTCACCAAATTATCTTTCACCGGGTTGCCCTCCCCTTCTTTATCCTGACTATCAACCACCTTGTTTTCTTTAGCCTCCTCTTCTGATTCAATCTGAACATGATTGAAGTCAAAATTGCTCCCCTTTTTAATGTTCTTTTTCTGAGCCTTCTTTCCAGTGGTTTTCCCTTTCCTTTTTTTAGCAGATTTTTCCTTAAGGGATTCAGTTGCAGAGTCCGATGTATCAGAGTCCACAATAATCCTCCTCTTCTTGGCCTTAATCCTCCCTTTCTTTCTATTTTCCTCCAACTCTCCCTCGGTATCTGAGTCAAAATTAAAACCACTATCCTTACTTTCTATAGTTTCATCTCTAACTTTTTTGCCTTTGATAGGCTTTTCAATGCACTTCCCCTTTAGCATTTTATAAACCAGGACTGTAAGCCCTTGGTGGAGGGCATGATCACCTTTAGGATCCTTCTAGATTTCCTTTATAGTATGATCCATAGAACAGACAAGGTAATAAGGAAGGATAACCCTTTCTCCATGACAAAAATGATTAAGAAGAATGAAGTGATGCCCGTAGGCCCTGGTAAACCTATCGTCTAAGGTAATGTATTCAATAGAAGTGAAAAGAACAAACCTCCAAGGCCTACAAATTCTCTTCGGGGAGTGGTAGGAATTGTCAATTTTGATCATCTTTCACCTCTCTCCATCTGTAACTGGAAACTTGTCTGCAGCTTTGTCAGATATTCCTCTGTCCCTGTAAAATTTCATACCCTCAGTAGACATCCCCGTGGCCTCGGCAATAACCTCATCATCGACATTCATCATCTATGAACCAATCAGAATTTTTCCATTTTTCTAGTTATTGATGAAGTAAGAAGTAATTGTGGGGTCTTTCCCATTTAGTTGTTCCATGAAAACATTCATTCCTCCCTGCTGGAGGATATCCCAGACTTCTTCATTCTTTCTCCAGTTCGAGCAGGAAGCAGGTTCAAATCTCTTCTTGTTACCTCCCATTTTTCCAGCACCTTCCTTGCAATGCCTTCTCTCTATTTAATCATTTCCCCTCTGGTTTCTGTGGTTATTCTATAAGAGCGCCTAGAATTCATGCCAAGTAATTATGATAAGACACCTATTTAAAAGTTCATTATCTTCAAACGAGCCCTGCATCGAAAAAGACAGAAAGGTCATTAGAAATAATGATTAAAAGTACCATGTTGCCTTGTATAGCTTCAGTCTTGATTGAGCAAGGATTTCATTTTGCTTGCAATCTCCGTTTCACCATAATTAGTAATGATGTCTCCCGATTGGCAGGCCAGGTTGGTAGCCCAGGCAGCACAAGAGTTGGCCTCCTTGTAAACATGTGTAAAAACACACATGTCAAACTCTTCGCTAATTTTCCTAGTAGCTTTAATAGCATTACTAATAGACCAAGATGATGGGAATTTCATATTTAAACAGTTGATAATGTTTAAGCAGTCTCCTTCACACCAAACTTTAGTGCATTTGGCTTCCTTAGCAAGGATCATCCCATGATAGGCTGCCATGGCTTCGGCTACATGATTGGTTTGATTTCCTATGGGAATACATTTAATGATTTTACATATTCCCTATTCATCCCTTAGGACCACTCCACATCCAGCAACCCCCGAGTTACCCTTAGAGGCCCCGTCAAAATTGATTTTCATCCATCCTCCGAGCGGGCTGATCCATCTCACTCCCTCTCTAGGGTTGCTCTGAACACTCTCTTGAGCCTTTAGTCTCCACTTTTTATAGATACATTGATCCTCCTTAGTGTGAGGATTATCCAAACCACCTATGATATTCAGATTTTCCACTATGCTTCTTCTTATTTTTTCAAACACAATTTTAGCCTTAGTAGTCTTTTCCCTAAAAATTCTATCATTTCTCTCTTTCCAAAGACCCCAACACATGTGGGGTAAAGCAATTTTCCATAATAAGGTTGTGGTTTTGTTTTTTGAAGGATGATGCCAAGACTTGAAAATTTCCTGAATCGAATTAGGGAAGCTCCAACTAATATTGAATTGATCCAGACAGCTTCCCCAAACATCAACAGAGAAGGGACAATGGAAGAGCATATGATTTATAGTCTCCTCATTTTACTTGCAGAGAATACAAAAACTAGGCATGCTGATACCTCTTTTTCTGATATTCTCAATAGTGAGAATTTTGTCTTGAAGGGCTATCCAAAAGAAAATAATGATTTTGGGGATGAGGCCTTTCACACAAGCTTTGGCCCAGTAAGGACTTTCCATGTTCTTGAACTGTTGATGATATAGAGAAGTCACTGAAAACGTACCACTAGCTGTGAGTTTCCAAATTATTTGGTCTTCTTCTTCAATCCTCACCATAGAGTTCATAACTTTGTTCAAACTACCTAAGGACTGATCCACTTGAGATAAGTCTTTCCACTATCCATCTTTCCAGTAATCCTCAACCTTGGTTCCAATTCTTTCCTTGCTTTGGTTCTAATATCTGTTCCACTCAGGGTTTCCATTCAAAGAAGAATCTAGAAGCCAAGGGTCCTCCCAAAACTAAATAAGATTCCCTTTCCCCAACTTCCACTTTGTACCTTTGATAATTAAGTCTCTAGTCCTAGAGACATTTTTCCAAATATTGGAACCAATTGGGATGATCTCCACTTTGAGGAAACTTTGAAGATTCGAGCATTGGCTTTTATATTTGTTGTCCCATATTTTTTTCCACTCTCCTTGATTTCTATATCCTCTCCAAATCTGCTTGGCCATGAGGTGATCATTTGTGTCTCTTATTCTTGTAAGGCCAAGACCTCCTTTATTCTTAGGCTTACAGACCTTCTCCCATGCCATTAAGTTCATTCTCTTCTTCTCTTCCACCCCTATCCATAAGAAGCAACTCTGAATCTTTTCAATGGCCTCAGCATACTTAGCTAGAATCCTAAACAGACTAATTGCATAGAGGGGGATACTTTGAAGAGTGGATTTAAGCAGTTGGACCTTACCTGCTTGACTAAGGAGAGCTCCCTTCCATCCAGACAAATTTTTGTGGAATTTATCCACCATGGATCCCAAAAAGGTGTCCGGACGATCAAGGCCTAAGGGGAGCCCCAAGTAAGAAGCAGACAGACTACCAATTTGGCCTCCTAGAATGTTACTAATTTTAATCCTCCTTCTCTCTGAGGTATTGATAAAATAAACAAAGCTTTTAGACCAATTAATTAGCTAACTAGTGGCCTCTCCATAGTTTTCTAAAGCCTTTTTTAGTCTTCTAGTGTCCTTTATAGTGGCTTTTCCCATTATTATAGAATCATCAACAAACTGCTGATGAGAGCATATTTGATCTGCCGAAGAAGGATTCAAACCGCAAAACTCCCTTTTCTCAACCAGCTTACCAATACATCTCCCCAAGCATTCCACCATGATGATGAAGATCACTGGAGATAGAGGATCCCCCTGCCTGAGACCTCTTGAGGCTTTAAAGAAAGGAGAGGGGGAGCCATTCATTAAAATAGAGAAAGAAGCCAAAGAAACAAGCTATCTGATAAGGCTGACACTTCTAGGACTGAAGCCAAAAGTAGAGAGAACATCGACTATAAAATCCCAATCCACTCTATTGTAGGCTTTAGAGAGATCCAATTTAAAAAAAAAGCCTTCTTTTTTAGAGAATGCCAGTGAGTGGATATTTTCATGGACAGAGATGATAGAATCCAAAATTTGTCTTCCCGGGACAAAATCACTTTGCTGAGGCGAGATGATGGAGGGCAACAGCTTCAAAATTCTAGAGGTTAGGACCTTAGAGATAATCTTATAGAGAGATTTGCATAAACTTATAGGTCTGAAAAGATCCATAGAGTCTGCCCCCATCTTTTTGGGAATGAGAGCAATAAAAGTACCATTAACTTCTTTTAACAGTTTTCTAGCACCAAAAAACTCTTTCATAGCTCTGGTGACATCATCTCCTATAATATGCTAGTACATTTGGAAGAAAAACATGGGAAAGCCATCCGGACCTGGGGCTTTGTTGCCTTCAAAGGATTTGATAGCTATCAAAATTTCTTCATGGGAAGGGATAGCTGATAGGTGATCATTCTGTTCCTCCCCCAAAATGGTAGGTATGCTATCCAAAAGTTCCCTCTATGCCTGTATTTCCAAATTCTGATCCTTAGCAAGTAAATTAGAGAAAAAATCCATATCAGCCTTGCTCATGGAATCATCATCAACAACACATCTACCATTCACTTTAATATAAACAATTCTATTCATGGCCTTATGTCTTAAGGTAGACATATGGAAGTATTTAGTGTTCTTGTCCCCCTCCTTTAACCAGACATTCCTCCATCTTTGTTTCCAGTAGGTTCCTCTTTAGCTATTATATCATGATATCTCATAAGAATAACATCTTCAATATTTCTAGACATATTAGTGTAACCATTGATCTGTATCTCATCTTGGATTTCCTTGAGCTCTAAGAGGGTTGTAGCTTTTGAGGTAAATATATTCCCAAAGCAATCCTTATTCCACTTCTTAACATTATCTTTAACATTCTTCAGCTTTTTGACCACTTTGTACATGGTGTTCCCTTCAATACTGACCTGCCACCATTCCTTAATCTTACTTTCCAGATCTAGGTGTCTGGTCCACATTTTTTCAAATCTATAAGGGAAATGTCTCCTTCTGTTCTTTACTTCAGCCGTGAAGGTTATGGGATAATGATATGATCCAGCTCTTATGTGAGAGGATAATGAACATTCATGAAGATTATACCAATCTAAGGAAAGAAGAGCTCTATTGAGTCTAACCTAGATCAGATTCTCACCACTTCTTCTGTTGGTCTAGGTATATTTGACTCCTTGCAACTCTAGATCATGAATTGCATTATTGTTTATGAAGTCCATCGAGTCCAATCTGCTGTCCAGATTAGCTTGACTCCCTCCCTTTTTCTCATTTTCCTTCAAGGGAGTATTGAAATCTCCCATAATTATCCAACTATCCTTAGCAAACCTACTTCTTAGCCTAGTTAGATATCTCCACATCTCACCTCTACCAGTCTTTGTGTTGGGGGCGTAAATGTTAGTTAGAACCCAAGTTGTACAATTCTTAATGTGCTTAAATCTTATACAAGCCAGATTGTTGTCCTCAATCAACACCTCTCCTTCTACATTGTTTTTGTTCCAGAAGGTAACAATTCCTCCCGATGCACCTTCTGAATTACCTCCGCTGACTCCACCATTTTTGAACATATTCAAACTTTCAACTTTATCTTTAACCATCTTAGTTTCTTGAATCAAAAAAATATCAGGGTTTTTATCTCTAATCATATTTTTAACTAAATTATGCTTGTGGGGACTATTAAGTCCCCTAATGTTCCAAGAGATGATTTTCATGGATTTTTAGAAATACCTACCTCAAAGATGGTTCTTTCGGTACCATCTGCTAAGTTCCTGCTTGTTTCCAAAGATCTTTTCTTGGCATTTGAGTGTCTTCTTGGAGAAGTATGTTGTGCTCCCACATCACCAAGCCTGCTTCTGGTGTTTCTAGTCATCGTACTATTGACTGGGTTGTTGTTATTCTTTTTTTTTTGCTTGTTCCTTCTTTTATCCTCTGCTACTTCTTCATCCTCCTGCTTTGTTTCATTCTTCCCCAGTGCCTTTTTTACGTCTTCTTCATCTCCCCATTTTGGATCTTGTTCTTCCAAAAATGCCAGCTTTCCCTTTGCTGGGGTGGTTAGAGAAATTTCTGATAGCCCTTGGCCTAGAATGGTATCAGGTTGGGCCTCCTGGAACAAGTCTATTTCTTTATCTTGATCTTGAGATTCTGAAACAAGGTTAAAGTTATCTCCTTCCTCTTTGTCTGAGGGTTTTTTTTTTTCTTTATCTGGGACTAACTCTTTCTTGTCCTCTTTCAGTTCTTTTTGCTGAGTGTTGTCTTTTTCTTTGTACTCTGAGTCCTCAACATTCTGCTCCAGCATCTGAATCTTTAGTTCATTACCCACTTCGCTGGTAATTTCTTCCTCCACCCATCCTATCTGAGACTGATTCTCCTAATTAAGATCGTTGGATTCCAAGGCTTTTAGTGGCTTGTCTACTTTTTTCCAGACCTTAGTTTGGGGGAAGGGTTTATCCTCCTTACTTGGACATTTTTTAGCCCAGTGTCCAACCTTTTTACAATGGAAACAGGTGAAGGGGATTGTTTCATAAACAATATTTTGCTTCCACTTCCCCAGTTTTGATTCTATCTCTATTTCCTTTGGCATGTTCATGTTAGGTTTGACTCCAACACAAATCCTAGCATAAATCAGTCTTCTTCTAGATGCCATGACTTGGTCAATAGTGATGAGCTCCCCAAAGGTATTGGCAATTCTTGCAAAAATGTCTTCCTCCCAGAATTTCATTGGGAGCCCAGGGAGCTTGACCCATACCGGGACTTGGACCAAAAAATTCTTTCCTTTCACTACATTAGGGTACCACTTCTAGATGTACATAATGTATTTACCTATTGTCCAAGATCCACTACAAAGAATGTTTCTTCTATCCTCATCACAAGAAAAAGAGAAAGATAGACATCCTTTGTTCATTGCTACCACATCAACCTGACCTTTCAGGTTCCACTTTCTTTTGACAAATCCACGAACTATTTCTATATTAGGTCTTGACCCAAAAAATTTACCAATCAAAGTGTTTTCCATTCTGGCAATGTTTTGATCTATGATTTGGTCGAACAATGATAGCAAACTTGCCTTGAGACACATTCGAGGAGTTTTTAACAGGAGGCAATGAGGACTTACCTTTAGGCTTAACCCCAAACAGTGAGGACCACTTACATGTCTATCCATTGGGTCCCCCCTTCAGGTCCATTGACGAAAGAAGCTTTTTCGAGTGATCTTTTCCTTACACCTTGTTCTCTGAGACACAAATTGCTTGTTGTCCTTGGGCTCCTATCGAGTTATTGTCTTCTAGTTTTGAAGTTTTAACCTGCCCTTTCCTGCTCTCATCTATTAACCGCTCTTCACATGTTGTTGGTCCTCCCCCCTGGTTCCTCCAAAACTATGGGATCATCATGGTCCTTTCCATCTAAACCCCCCCCATCTGTAGGAATCTCTGTGTCATCTGGCGCATGCTATCCCGATGCCGATCCAGAACTCCAGCTCAAATTTGAATACTGGATCCGACCGCCCTCCATAGAATAATAGATTACTTTATGTTGTTGATTGATGACTATTCCATAATTATGTGGGTCACTTTTCTAAGGGATAAATCTAAAGCACTGGAGAAATTCAAAATATTCAAATCTAAAGCAGAGACAGAGACTAGATTAAAGCTAAAGTTCCTAAGATCTGATAGAGGAGGAGAATTAACTTCTGATGAATTTAATTCCTTTTGTGAAGATCATGGAATCAGGAGACTGTTGTGTGCTCCATGAACCCCTTAGTAGAATGGAGTCATTGAAAGTAAGAAAAAAACTATTTTGGATGTTGTTAGAACTATGTTGATTGAAGGAAATGTTTTGCATGTGTATTGGAGAGAAGTTGTTAGCACTACTATGTACACATTCAACTGGGTGCATATAAAAGGTGATTCCAATAAGACCCCTTATGAACTGTGGTTTGGTCATGTTCCTATAGTTAGATATTTTAGAATCTTTGGAAGAAAATGTTATATCAAAAGAGATCAGGATATAGGTAAATTTGATACAAGATGTGATGAAAGAATCTTTTTGGGATATTTTACTAAAAGCAAAACCTACCGGTGTTACAACAAAAGACTTAAAAAAATAGTGAAAAGTGCAAATGTGAAGGTTGATGAGAGCCATGGGAAGCAAAACAAAACAAGAAAATATGAATCCGATGATCTGGATGTTAATTCAAAGTAAGTGTAGACTGCAAGCATGAAACATGGTGATCTGGTAGAGGCAGTAAATCCAGATGCTGCTAGCGGTGAAGAAGTTCAAGAGACTTAAAATCAAAACAATCAAAAGATACCCAAGTATGTAAGATTAAATCATTCAAAGAATCAGATTATTGGTGATAAAAATAAAGGTGTAATGACTAGGAGAAGAATTGTTTCTGAAGAGACATGTCTGATTTCAAAAATTGAGCCTAAAGATGTTGTTGAAGCCTGTAAAGATGAGAACTAGGTAAAAGCTATGGAAGAAGAGCTAAATCAAATTGAGAAGAACAATACATGGGAACTTGTTCTGCGACCAAAACACAAGAATGTAATTGGCACTAAATGGGTATTCTAGAATTAGGTGAATGAAGCTAGAGAAGTTCTCAGAAATAAAGCAAAACTAGTATGTAAAGGATACTCGCAAATGGAAGGTATTGATTTTGAGGAGACCTTTTCTCTAGTAGCTAGAATTGAAGTTGTTAGACTATTTCTTACATATGTTTCTCATAAGAAATTCAAGGTATATCTGATGGATGTGAAGTTAGCCTTTTTGAATGGAGAATTGGAAGAGGAAGTCTATATTGATCAACCTTATGGATTTTCATTGACAAATGAAGGAGACATGGTATGCAGATTGAAGAAAGCATTGTATGGTCTTAAATAAGCCCCTTAAGCTTGGTACACTAGATTAGATAGGTATTTGATGAAGATGGGATTCTATAAAGGTACTGGTGATAGTAATTTATACTTCAAGATTGATAATGATAATATTTTGATTGTTGAAGTTTTTTTTAATGGCATTATTTTTGGAGGAGGTGATGATTTGAGTAAGAAATTTATTGATGATATGCAAAAAGTGTTGGGATTATGTTGTCATTGATGTCAACCGGTGAGTAATGAATGTCAATTAGTGAGTGATGTGTTGGCAGTGTGTTGTTGCCAACCGATATGCATTGTGACCAATAAGAAAGAAAGGTTGAGCTAATGAAGAAGGGAAGGAAACCATTATGCCGTTTGATTGATGACATTTAGTAGGACTCCCACTGAATAAAGATGTTGTCACAAGATGAAGAGAAGACTGACAGAAATTGTGTTGCCTCAAGATAGCAAGGAAGACAAATGGGAAGTCTACCGGGTTATATGTCTACTTGAAGATGTATTTGCTCAATTTTAGTAAAGGCATATTAGTGCAATAATGGAAGCAGAGAGATAAAATTTATGTCAAAAGGTTCCCACCAGTTGTTGGCAGGAAGGTGACAATGATCCACTTTCATCGAGTGTTGACAGGTTGAGTGCATTGATCCGTCTACTCCTACCGGTTAGTGGTAATACTTAGCTTATCTCACAGTATGCATGGAATACATAATAACCCTTTGGGATAAGAAAGAGAAGTTAAAGGCAAGTGATTGAAGGCTAATACCGAATGACCAAAGTGAAACATAAAGATGCCTCAGGTGTGTGAAAAGAGAGATATGTACCAGATCAATAGAGAAGGCATGATGAGCTACCAAGACAGAAGAGGAAGAGTAAGTTGTGATGAGTTTGTCACTTTGGAAAACCAGTTGAGATGATGGTCAAGCTAATGTAGTAGAAGGAAAGGTTTAGCCCTGCTGACATGGAGTTACATCGGGAGGCAAGAGTGTGTTACTGGAATGTAGATGGAGATTGGTGTTACCACAGTTGGTGATAGTTGAAGTTTGTTAGCATGGAGTTTTCTTGGGTGTTACCAGTATGCAAGAAGGAGCATTATCAACTGGTATTCAGAAACAAAGCGATGATCAAGCAACTAGTACAGATGATTGGAGAGGTTTCAGGTGTTGTGATTCAGAACATGTTCATAACATTGGCATGAGTATGTGATTGAAACCACATCATATTTTGTGAACCAGAGAGAACACTAATAATTGATTGATATAAACTCTGTGAAGGAGAATAGGTAGGTAAGGAAATTGATAACCTAATAGAGAGATAAAATCGAGGACTCTCTTTAGATAGAGATGTGCATAGTGAAGTGATGAACTCTGAACCAAAAGCAATTTAGGTCATCATGAACTAACTGACAGAATGGTGAAGTGCATGGCATGAAGGTTAACCAGTTAATGTATAACTGGCAAGGCAAGAAGACCGATAGTATAAGGTGTATATTGGTAGAGTGTTTTTGGTTGGTGACTCACCCTAAACCGACATAGTCAACTGAGGTGGATGTTGACAGAGTTGACACGTGGTCTCCAAGTGGAAAATGTGCATTTGTAGATGAAGGGTATGTTGGCATTGTGTTGTCATTAATGTCAACCAGTATAGCATGTTACCGGTATAGATTGTAACCGGTATGGAATGTTAACCAGTGAGTAAGTCTAGAGACTGGTATGGTATGTCAAACGGTGAGTGATGTGTTGGCAGTTTTTTGTTGCCAACTGATAAGCATGTGACCAGTAAGAAAGCAAGGTTTAACTAAGCAAGGTTGAACTAATAAAGAACGGAAAACAACCAGTATGTAGTTTGATTGATGACATTCAGCAGGACTCCCATCATATGAAAATGTTATCACCGAATGAAGAGAAGAATGACAGAAAGTGTGCTACCTCAAGATAGTAAGGAAGACAAGGTGGAAGGTTACTAGATCATATGTATGGTTGAAGATGTGTTTTATCAAGTTTAGTAAAGTCATATTAGTGAAATAATGGAAGCAAAGAGAGAAATGTGATGACAAGGGGTTCCCACTAGTTATTGGCTAGCAGGTGACAAGGATCCACTCCCATCGAGTGCTTGGTAGGTTAAATGCATTGGTCCATCTACTCCCATCGGTTAGTGGTAATACTTAGCTTATCTCACAACATGTATGGAATACATCATAACCCTTTGAGATAAGATAGAGAAGTTAAAGGCAGACAATTGAAGGCTCATACCAGATGACCAAAGTGAAATATAAAGATGCCTCAGGTGTGTTAAAAGAGAGATATGCACTAGATCAACAAGAGAAGGCATGATGTGATACCAGGATAGAAGAGGAAGAGTAAGTTGTGATGAGTTTTTCACTTTGACAAACCGGTTGAGATGAGAACCTGGCTGATGAAGGAGAAGGAAAGGCTTAGAAGTTGTAGACATGGAGTTGTACTTAGATGCAGATGGAGTTTGGTATTACCACTATTGGTAATAGTTGGAGATTGATGGTATGGATTCATCAAGGATGTTACTGGTATGCAGGTAGGAGTATTGTCAACCAGTAAAAAGGAATAGAGCAATGATCAATCAACTTGTATGAACGACTGGAGAGGATTCAGATGTTGTGGTTTAGAACATATGCTCATAACATTGGCATGTGTATGTGATTGTAACTGCATCAAGTTTGGTGAACCATAGAGCACACTAATATTTGACTAATATGTGCTTTGTGAAGAAGAATGAATATTGGTCCAGCATGCAAGTAGGTAAGGCAACCAGTGAGTTAACAAAGAGACATAGTGAAGGATTCTCATTAGATGGAGATGTGCATAGTGAAGTGATGAAATTTGAATTGGGAGCAATCTTGGTCATCATGACCTAACTAACAGAATGGTGAAGTACATGGCATGAAGGTTAATAGGTTCATGGTTAATGGGTAAGGCAAGAAGACTGTTAATATAAGGTAGCTATTGTTAGTGCGTTTTTAGTCGATGATTATTTCTGAACCGACATAGTTAACTATGGTGGATGTCGATAGAGTTAACACATGGTCTCCAGGTAGCAAATGTGCAGCTGTAGATGAAGGCTACATTGGTGAAGTAGTTCCTAACTAAGTCTATGTTTAATGTAGTCAACGAAAATCATGGGTGATTTGTAGAGGATCGTGGCTCGATGCAAATCAAAGGATGTCTCTTGGTGAGTTGATCAAAGCAAGATATCTGATCATCTTGTCAATCTCGAGAAGGAAGCTGCTGGTTCATTTATTGTGATTGACTAAAGCAGGGTCGTGTTTGCTAAAATTAGTAAACGTGTACATGGAAGAAAAGATTTGGCATGTTATCTAATTTTTTGTAGGTTGTCTATCTGAAAGACAAGATCAAATATGATTTGATACAAATGGAGTTGGTGAAGGAAACCCTAGTGCACCAAGGTTTGATTTTTAGTTTTGGTGGGAAAGCCCATGTATAAATATGTAGTTTGATGATCAAAGTTGATGATGTTGTAGTGTCGAATATGAGAGAGTGTGAGTGTGCATCAGAGAGTTATTCAGTCAAAGAATTCATAGAAGAACATTGAAGTGACTGATTGCATGAAGAGAGAACCGGTAAGAAGGGTTTAACTGGTAAGTAGAGTAACTGGTAACCAGGTGCATGGTCTGACGGTTCATCTAATCGACAGTGATTGAACTAGTAAAGAGGCAGCAGAGTGTGAAGCAATTTAGAGTGAGAATCAAGGGAGATTAGACTAGGCAGAGACTGATTAGAAGAAAAGTCAGAGAGGTTGAGTAGAGTATCAGTAGTGACAAGAGGCAGCGAGTCAGAGAAAAGTGAACCAACAGAGAAGAAGCAGAGTGACAAAAAGAGGATTCGACTGGTAAGGAAGAGGAGGAGTGATATTGACAGAGAGATCACTTGTAGGGGTTACAAAACACATTTGTAACAAGGTACTTTCAATTCTATTCAAATTTATCATATTGTATCTCACTGAGTTCGTGCTCAGTGTTTGGGTTGGTGCTCCTTGGGTTGGTGCCCTAAATCCAAGGTGTTGGTGCTCCTTGGGTTGGTACCCTAAATCAGCAGGGGTTGGTTCTCCTTGGGTTGGTACCCTAAATTAGTAGGGGTTGGTGCTCCTTGGATTGGTGCGCTAAACATTGTAACAATTGTTTATTGTGAGGCTCGATTGGAGTAGTAGACTCCAACAACATTTCTCACTGAGGTTTTTCCCATATTGGGTTTTCCTTGTATATCTGATATTATGTGATGTGTCTATGTGTGTGCTTGTATCCTAATTTCTTCCCTATCTCACCAATATATTCACTTTGTGTTAGATCTTCTAATCAGTACACATAGTTAGGTTTAAAAGGTTGAAAATATTGATAACCGCTGATTGACCCCCCCTCTTAGTGGCATCTTGTGTTCTATAGGCTATGTCAGTGAAGTAGTTGCCGACTAAGTTTGTGTTTAATGCGGTCGGCAAAATTCATGGGTTGATAGCTGAGGTTTGCGGCTCGATGCAGACTAAAAGGCACACATTTATGATGCAACGATCAATGTAGGATATCGAGGTGCAGATCAGATTTGGTGAAGGGAACCACAAAATCATTTATGGTGATTGACCAAAAAGCAAGGCCAACAAAATGGTTGTAGGTTGCTAAGTTTAGGAAAATGTAGTGTCATTAAATTGTGCCTCTTGCAATTTTAACCACATTTGAGGTCCTCACCATGGCGATGACATCCTCCTTCCTAGCCAAGACCTCTTTATGCAATTTTACCCCTTAACCCCTTCCTGTTTGGGCCCCAAGATAGGACAGGACAAGGGCGTGGCCCCTTTGTCCCCCCTAGGAAAGGGGTGTGGTGCCCCTATCCCACCCTCTTAGGGTGGCCCCAAGATAGGTCCCCCAACCCTATCTACACTTTGGGATCCTAAATCTCCCTGATGTTAGCCTTTGGTGAGATGAATTAATCATCTGAGGCATGTATAAAAAGGGAGTTGGTTTTCTCATTTGTATAAGTGAGAATTAGATAAGCAAGCATAGGCGAAGATATATATCATCAAGCATTCAAGCATTCAAGCATTCAAGTATTCTTCATTCATCCATTGGAGCAATATTTCAACATTCATTTGCAAGCATGTACGTGTGTTAGGGTTTTGTCATGTTACATGTCATTCCATGCAACACTTGTGATTACATTCAAGAAGAAAATCAATCATCATCAACAAGTTGCAGATCTACAAGGTATACATTTCTATTGTTTACATTCAAGCATTTGCAATTACTTTCTTTCAAGGTTGATTCCTCAATTAGGGTTTGACTGAGGCAAACCCCTATCCATAACTCATTTTCCTCTCTTTTCTATGTGTAGGTTGCAGGTGTGTAGCTGTAATTGCAAGTTTGGTCTTCATTTGCAAAGACGGAAGAACCCTTTTTGTTTTGCAGATTTGTGGAGGACCTTGTACATTCTCACCATGGTCCCAATGAATTGTCTCCAAATTTGAAAGTTAGATCCATATCAATCTAGTTAGCTTAGATCCAAAGTTACAAGGTGATCCCGAACCTGTAGCTCCTCATTTCACTTATTTTCTCTCTCTTTTCCACATAGTCAACAAGTCAACTTTCTTATTTACAAAAGAGGGTAAATCACACTTCAACCGTTGCAATCCACCTAGAATTCACATCCTTGTCTCTCTTGGATTTGGATATAGTGGATTCAAGCCCCTCTTTTGAAAGTAAAGTTCTCCCAAGTGAAAATCATCCTAGTGGCTTCCTTTCTCTCTCCTAGGTGGGGAGTCACTAGGGTCCAATTTTCCACTTTACATTTTGGTGAACCCGACGTCTTACACATTAATTCTAATTTCTCATTATTAGATCTAATTAATTGCAATCTGGATATCAAATTTTCATTTCCAAGTTTGATCTATTTGCAAATTATAGAGGTTAATTGCATAAAAACACTAATTTTTCATTTTGAGAAAATTAAGCTTGTGAAGTATAAAATTTTAATTACTTGTTTCAAATTTGATATCTATTTCAAAATTTCAATTCAAATATGTCTCTTTATTCTAAAAATTCAGTGGTTAAATCATAAAACCCTAATTTTTAAAATCTTTCTATTTTTGACCTTTGACTGCAAATTTGACCGATCTAGACATCTCCAAATCAGCTATTTTTTTGGATTCCGTAATAATATCATAATGCCTATCAGCCCTGAAAATTTCAAAAAAAGTTGGTTGGACCATGTGCACTTTCACCACGATCCTCAACTTTTTTCCCAAAATTTTAGGAGACAAAATTGACTGTGTTTTATTCTTAAATCCATAAAATTGGTATACTTTATCAATTTTAACACCCTCTAAGGTCAAACACAAATTAAAATTAAAATTTTACAATTAAAATTTCAAATTTCAAATTTGCAGTTCAAATTCCATTTTCCCTCCTTTATTAAATTTTCTATGCATGTATGGGGTGAACATTATTCTTGTTTGATCATCAAAGGATATGGAGTTCTTATCTTATTTTGCTAATTCAATTTCGAGTTACATTAAAGATGTTCATGGTAATCTCTTTCATGCATATGATGATAATTTAGTTCTCCATTTCATTCATAGTTATGATTTACCCTCTCCCAACATTAATCTCATTAATGAGAGCACATTGGTGCAAAAAGGGAATATGGACACTTCTTTCAAATATCTCCCTCCTAAAGATGAATCTTTGGAGAATTGTGTTCCTTCTTCTCCTACAAAGTACATCCCTCATAAGGACTATTTGGTGCTAGAGGATGATATTATGACTACTTATCCTAGTGATACCATACCTTCTTTTCATGATATTCCCTCTAAAGATGAAGCATTAATTACATATGATATTCCTTTTTCTAATGAGTGTCTTGAACATAAAGATACCTTAGAACAAGAGGATGATATTATTTCTTATCATAATGCTCTCTCTCTCTCAAAAATCAAGATCCTGACAAAAATCAAATCAATGCCATTCATGTTCCTAGGAAACCAGAAATTCTTCATGATTATCATGTTGTGCCTTACACACATACTAATGAGGTAATCGATGAGAACACAAGTGAAGAATCATATGCTTTCTTAGTTCCTACAATCCTCTCTTCAATTCACTCAAATACACCATCTCCTACCAAAGAAGTTCTTAAAGAAGGACTCTTAGAGGATGATTGGGGGTCTTTATATTTCACTCCTACCTTGTCTAGAAAGTTTAAGATGCCTGAATTGCATATTCTAAATTTTTCTCTTAACAAAAAACTTGCAATTGATTCAGGCATGTTAAAAATAGCATCTGACAATGAATGGAATATTCATCATGATCATTTAAAATAACATTCAAGTTTCTATTATGTTGCTCCTCACTATGTGACATAGTTAGCCTACTTATTGGGGGTTCTTTGTCATTCGTGGTGGTACAATTTCAGGTGCAATCATACTTAGTGAGAAACATAATAGTCTATTTATTTTTTCCTCTCTCCTTGGGGGCAAGAATATTTCTTTTCCTCTTTCTAAGGTTTCACTATTTTATTCATGAGGTACATTATTCATAAACTTGATGTCCTTTCTTGCATGGAGTTCTCCTTCATGTGAGTGCATGTCTATTATGTTCTTAGGATCTTTTCCTTGCTTGAAATAATACATTTATTATGAACAATCTCTCCTTAGAGGACTTTTGTGAACCTTCTTCTTCTTCTTTCTCTCTCTTTGAAAATTATCTCTTCTATTGTGTTATTCATAACTTGATGTCCTTTCTTGAATGGAGTTATCCTTCATGCAAGCTCATGTATGTTCCTTGGTTAAGATGTATTCCTTGCTTGAAATGGTACATCTCTTATGAGTAATATCTCTCTAGAAGTTGTGCAATTCTTCTCATTGTCCTACACTTGGGGGGGAATGATCTCTCTCCCTCTCTCTTTCTCTAAGGATCCACTCTTTCCTATGTTGTGGATGGTGTGAGCTTTATTACTTGATGTCATTCCTCATGCAAAATTGTTGGTTATTTACTCAAGGATTCTCTCTTATACAAGAGGTGTAAGTCCTTGATTACAAACTCTTTTCCACTTGGTAATGTACATGTATGATAAATTCACCCATCCCTCTTGGGGATAAACGTGAGTCATCCTTCATCAAGAATCCCTTTCACCTAGCAATAGGAGGAAGGATTGCATTCTTGTTCTCTTATGCACTTCATTCTAGAAGATGTTATATGTGTCTAAGACAACTCCTCTTGGGGGTAGATGTCTTTTGAACAAAGATCTCTTCTTCGTCAAGGATCACCTTTACACTTACAACAAGATCTCTTTTCAACTATCTTATCCTTTCTTGAAGAGTATTCCCTCTCTTGGATTTATGACATTGTTGCATAACAGATATCTTCTTTGTGACGAAGGTAGGTATCCTTGTTCTACTTTCCCTAAAGATAGCAACATCAACCTATGTTGACATCTTAAGGGGGGGGCACCCACACTACTCCTTTGTACTATAATTCTCTTATGAATTGTACAGTGGGACATTCTTGGAGCCAGAGGGTGGCCTCTTAGAGAAAGGTGTCATCACTTTTCTTATATAGTGAGATATTCTTGGAACTAAGGGGAAGCCTCTTAGAGTAAGATGTCGTCACTTTTTTCTTGTATAGTGGGTCATTCTCAAAACCAGAGCACAGGCTCTTAGAGCAATATGTCTTCACTTCTTCTTTTCTTATACAATGGGTCATTCGCAGAACCAGAGCATAGAATCTTAGAGTGAGATGACACAACTTTTCTCTTATGCAGGGTGATTTTCGGAACCAGAGCACAGACTCTTAGAGAGAGATATCATGCCTTTCTTGACACATGTACTAGACATTCTATACAGGTTGTATAATACTCGGGCATAGACTCTTATGAGGCACTTCTAACCTCACTTTCACACATGCGTGCTTGAGGTTGGGTGGAACTAATGGTGTTCCCACTCTCCTCCCTTACATGGATCACCTAGACAAGCTCTGGGGGCTAGATTTCCATGTCCTTCTCTCTATGGATCACCTAGTTTTAGGTGTGAGATTTCCATGGTTTCTCTCTTGTTTACCTTTCTTCTCATGGATCACCAAAGTGTGTATTCATGTTCTCTCTCTTCTTCCTCTCATGAACCCATATTTTTCTAATGATGATTCATGGATGATGTCAGCTTTGATATTTTATGTGATTGCTTCTATTTATGTGATGGCATTGTTCTTTGTGTCTTGATTAATTATTGATATATCTGAGTATCAAGGTCTCTTCGGCTAGTTGGTTTGTCATCTTGTATCTTGTCTTATCATGTGTCTTTTGCACTTTGTTTTTGTTTTGTGCATCTTGTTCCATTTGTTTTGTGTGCTCTTGCATATGTTTGATTGAGTTAAGATCCTAGGATTGGGGGATTTTGTTCCTCAAGATTAGTGATATCTTATGCTCCTTGTGGTATTGCTCTACATCTCTCATCTTCATCTCTCTTTTTCTTCTACTTTACCGGCAGTAGTGGTGTAAGCCATACTCCCGCTAAAGTGGGGGATAAATTTAGTGTCATCAAATTGTGCCTCCTACAATTTTAACCATATTTGAGGTCCTCACCTTGGCAACGACATCCTCCTTCCTAGCCAAGACCTCTTTCTGCATTTTCACCCCTTGACCCCTTCCTTTTTGAGCCCTGAGGTAGCCTCAGGACCCTATCTGGACCCCAAGATAGGGAAGGAAAGGGGTGTGGTGCCCCTGTCCCCCCTAGGATAGGGGCATGGCACCCTTGTCTCCCTTGGATAGGGGAAAGGGGTGTGGCACCCCTATCCCACCCTCTTAGGGTGACCCCAAGATAGGTCCCCCTGACCCTATCTGCACTTCGGGATCCTAAATGTCCCTGATGTCAGCCTTTGGTGAGATGAGTTAATCTTCTGAGGCATGTATAAAAAGGGAGTTGGTTTTCTCATTTGCATAAGAAGGAATTAGATAAGAAAGCATAGGTGAAGATATACATCATCAAGCATTCAAGAATTTAAGTCTTCTTCATTCATCCATTGGAGCAATATTTCAACATTCATTTGCAAGCATGCATGTGTGTTAGGGTTTTGTAATGTTACATGCCATTCCATGAAACACTTGTGATTACATTCAAGAAGCAAATAAATCATCATCAACATGTTGTAGATCTACAAGGTATACATTTCTATTGTTTACATTCAACCATTTGCAATTAATTTCTTTCAAGGTTCATTCCTCAACCAGGGTTTGACTGAGGCAAACCCCTATCAACAACCCCTTTTCCTCTTTTTTTTGTGTGTAGGTTGTAGGTGCACAACTGTAATTGCAAGTTTGGGCTTCATTTGCAGAGATGGAAGAGCCCTTTTCATTTCATGGATTTTACAGAGAACCATGTACATTCCCGCCACGGTCCCAATAACTTTTCTCCAAATTTGAAGGGTAGATCCGCATCAGTCTAGTTATCTCAGATCTGAAGTTATAGTATGATCCCAAACTAGTAGCTCCTCATTTCACTCATTTTCTCTCTCTTTTCCACATAGTCAACAAGTCAACTTTCTCATTTACAAAAGAGGGCAAATCACACTTCAACCCTTGAAATCCACTTGGAATTCATATCCTTGTCTCTCTTGGATTTGGATCTAGTGGATTCAAGCCCCTCTTTAAAATTTAAAGTTCTCCCAAGTGAAAATCATCCTAGTGGCTTCATTTCTCTCTCTTAGGTGGGGAGTCACTAGTAGGATCCAATTTTCCACTTTACAAAAACATGTACTAGAAGGAATAAAAATGACAGTGTTGCATGATTTATCACAAGCTATCCATCTTTGATACAAGATCTGATTGGATCTGATACAGTTATTGGTCGGTAAAAGAAACCATAGCGCGCCAAGTTTGAATCCTTGTTTTGGTGGGAAAGTAGAAGTATTAATGTGCATATCAAAGATCAAAGTTGATGATGTCAGATGCAGGAGAACAAAGCATGAGGGTGCAAGAAGAATCAGTCAAAGTGTAATCTACAAAAGAATATAGTGACTGAATGTGATAGAAGAACCTGTAAGAGGGGTTCAATTGGTAAGAGGTGTTTAACCAGCAAGAAATAGAGTAACTAGTAAGTTGTTGATTGAGGATGGAGAATAGAATCTGATTTTGTAAAAGCAGAAGAGTGATCAATTTGAGTGTAAGAGAGGGCATAGAGTAACTAGTAACTAGTTACATAGTTTAACAGTTTATCTAATCGGCAGTGGATGAACTAGTAAGGTAACAATAGAAAATGATGAAAAGAAGAGAGTGTGAGTGGAGATCCAGCAAGGCAGAAGTAGAGCAGAAGAAAAATCAGATGGAGAGGACTGAGATCCAGTAGAGAAGGGTTGAATCGAGAGAGGAGAGTTGAACCGATAGAGAGAAGTTTAATAGGCATTACAAAACTCATTTCTAGCAAGATGCCTTCATTGTAATAAGTTTTTATTTCAGTGTAATCACCGAGTTGGTGCTCCTTAGGTTGGTGCCCTAAATCAGTAGGGGTTGGTGCTCCTTGGGTTGGTGCCCTTAATCATTAAGGTTTGGTGCTCCTTTGGGTTGGTGCCCATAAATAATTAGGGGTTGGTGCTCCTTGGGTTGGTGCCCTAAACATGGTAACTATTGTTTCATTGTAAGGCTGGATTGGAGCAGTAGACTCTAGCAGAATTTCTCACCGAGGTTTTTCCCATATTGGGTTTTCCTCATACATTCGTTGTTATGTGATGTGCCTTTATGTGTGCTTATTTTATGATCATATCCTCTATCTCATTGATATACTTTTGTCGTGCTCTGTGAAGTGTACCTGTACCTGCAACCACAATGCACTCAATAAATCATTACAAGCAATGGCTAGTGAATTAAATCAAAGAAAGACAAAACCATAGCTAAGCAAAAAATGTCATGCTCTCTCAAGTGTACCTATACCTACAACCACAATGCACTCAATAAATCATTACAAGCAATGGTTAGTGAATTAAATCAAAGAAAGACAAAACTATAGCTAAGCGATCTATCACCTCCTAGTAAATGCGAGTATGAATTTTGCTCTCAGATATTGGTATGCAAACTCCAATGACTTGACTACACTTAAATGGAGGATTTAAATGATGAAGATGCATGATCTAGCAATGATAGCATGATTAAGCTACATGATTTCATGATAATTCTAGAAAATAGGCTAGATTGAAAATGCAATTAAGCAAAGATTTGAACATGATAACATTGCTAAAGAATGATAAGCTAAAAGCTAGATGCCTATAGTAACAATGCATAAGATGAGAATGAGTTGGGATCAAATGATATGCAAAAATGATATGAAATTGGGACCCTTTGAGATCCAAAATGAGGTCTATTTATAGGATTTTCCAAGGCTAGGGGTGAGTTGGCAAGAATCAACGGTCAAGATTGATCTAAAGATATCAATGGTTAAATTGGAGGAGGATGGAAAAGGGGGTTGGATTAAAGGGAACATCTATCATCTCTATGGTGACAAGTGTCAAGAGGCTTCTAGAAGAGGTTAGATGAAAGGGAACACTTAGTGACAAGTGCCACAAGGTTCTAGAAGATGTTGGATGAAAGGGGACATGGTGGGTAGGTAGAATGGTTTAGGTTTAGGAATGGTTAATGTGTGAGCTTGAATTTCATCCTTAGAATGTTACCTGTAATAAGTTAGTTTCACAAAATACAATGGAAATGCATACAGGAAATCCAAAATCCATCAATGAAACTACATGAAATACATACTAAAATAAATCATTATTTTACCTTCATGACTTATGTCTCATTGTGTCCTAACTCCACTATTCCTGGTTGCAGATGGTGTGCTCTCAGACAATGCACAATTGGCTTCCAAGATGGCATATGAAGAATGGACTGATAACTTGTAGTTAATTGATAGTATGATATGCAAAGCTACATGATTATGCTAAATGATACTATATGATAATATTGCTAAAATGACATTTTCTATTTGCTTCAAAAACTCACGGATGCATAAGATTGGCTTGAAAACTATTTTTGAAGACTAACTTCCTCTCAACTGAAGCTCTTGGTTTTATAGACTTTGAGAGAATAAGATGATGTGGCTCAGATCAATGGTCATGATCAGATGTACAGATTTGAATGGCTGTGAGCAAAGGTGAAGGTTGAGAGAAAGGGGGAAGGAGAAGAAAAGTGTCACTCATCTCACCTTGATTGGGTTGTTGACTGAAGGAATCTAGGGATGGTTGGAGGAAATTTAGGCATGGTAGGACAAGTGGACTCAAGTCCTTCCCAAGATGTAGAGGGTGTTGGAGAGAATATAGGAAATGGTTATGAAATGTGTGTACGTACACAATTTCATTAATTTTGGTAGTTGAGGATAAATCATGAATTAATATTTAAGGAATATTAATTTCCTTAGCCACATGTTTGATGAGTTGGCAAAGGGAAGATGAAGTGGAGATGGAGGGTGAGTTGGATAAAGGGATTAAATATTTTAGGAAATCATTTAATATTTGAGACTATAGGATAGGAGAATAACCATTAAATATTGGATATTTAATTGATTGGAGAAGATAATTAAATATTAGATGTTTAATTAACTTGGTTAGAGGAATAATTAAATATTAGATATTTAATTAATTAGAGGAATGAGATAGATGAACTAATTAATAGAAAGATATGAAAATGAATTAAATTAATTAATCTTTTCGAATTAACTATTTAATAGAAGAATAAATATTAAATAAATACAAAATATTTATTTAATTGTTCATAGCCAATTTTAGTTGTATACAGTTAGGTTTAGGAGTGGTAGAAGTTAAGAGAATTTGAATTTAAAAATTCAAATAATGGAAAAAGGCTAATTAATCTCAACACTTCATAAATTTGATTTGTTTTAATTAATTAAAGGATTTAGAAGAAATGATTTTCATGGGGGGAATTAATTAATTTGAATTAATTAATTTGAAATAATTAATTAAAGGAGATTATTGAAATGAACCTATAAATAAATCCTTAGATTTATTAATAAGTAGATGAAAAGGGGAATTTAATCAAATTACTTAGTGAATTCAATTAAATTGGAAAGGGGGATTAATTAAATAATTGCTTATTCAATTAATTATCTTCAGACCATTTTTAGGTGTATACATTTTGCCCCTCTTTGAAGTGAGGTGTGATGATGCATTTATTCAAAGAATAATCTCATTTTGATGATGATATTGGATTGATAGGATGCCCCAGCTCTTGATTTCTAAATTCTAGTACAATGATACCCCCTCAGGAGATCAATTGAGATAATTGATCTTTGGAGTTTTGCGAGATTGATATCCCAATAGATTTGATTTGATTTCTGCAACTGTGGTTTGATGAAAATGCGAGTTCTTCAATTAGCTTGATTGCTTAGATTGGTAAGATTGAAAAATCTTGATTGATTAGATTCGATCTGGTTTCAGGAAGGATTCATCCTGTATAAGACAACGATGATCAAATCGTCTGGTTTCAGGAAGGATTCATCCTATATAAGACATGATCAGAACGTCTGGTTTCAGGAAGGATACATCCTGTATAAGACATGATCAGAATCGATTAGGTTTGATTGATTGATTTGATCTGATAAGGTTGATTAGATAAAGAACTGATAATTTGTTGATATCAAGTTGTAGAAATTTTTGGATATGCTGATTGTTGATTTTGTTGAGGGAGATAGCATAATATAAGATTTTTGCTGGGTCGACAATATCTGGAGAGATATGAGTCATTATTCTGATTGTGTATACACTCATGATGATACTTTGATTATTCATGTGATAGATTTAACCTTGGATAAAAGGAGCTTGTAGGATCCCATGCAAGAATGAAATGCAAGCTAAAATGCAAATGAAAATGCAATGGAATGCAAAGCTACAACCAAACTAGTCACTAGATTATTTTGCATTTTTTTCATCATTGAGCTTTTGAGATGTGGGAAGTGAGTACAAACATCGATGGTATAATTAAACCATGATGACCTGAGCACTTCTTTCCTGGATTTTGATATAGCAAGTTAACACAAGCAGTGAGGTATAATTGAACCAAGATGACCTGAGTGTTGCTTGCGTAAAACAAACAGTATTAATCATTTCAATACACAAATCAGAAATGTCTTCAATGATACTTCGATGATCATGTCCCGAGACAAATTTGCACATATTAATGATTAATTTTTAGACATCAGACAAGAAAAATATCATGTTTCTTCCTTGTTCCTCTAGTCAATGACATCCTGGAGTCACTCAAAAATCATGATAGCAAAAATAAATTATAGAAAAGTTGACCAATCATGTTACAATCATTATCCAAAAAGATATTATCCACTGAAAAGTGTGTGATGTGCTTAGATTGACTTCATGATAACTTGATAGTTGATAGTTTGATCTTGTGTTCGATGTTGGATGTGTCTCAGTTTTCACTTGATACAAGTTGTCTAACTGTTTGTTCTACCTATTTGATTAAGCTCAAAATGATCCAGAGTTTGCCCCCAGCTAAGTGCAGAGTTTTGCCCCAAGCCTAGAAACAAATTCGTTAAGATATATCCAATGATCCAAACCATGGTGAGAGAGCAGCCAGGATGCCTGAGTATGTACAAATGCTTCATTATGATGGTCAACGCTGATGGAAAATGAATGCAAGTGGAAAGATGCATGAACTAATAGATGAAAGAGCTAGCGGACAGATAGCACCTGTTTGCCAGGTTTTCACTATCTATTTTTATTGCACCTTTTCTCATATTTTTTTTTCTTTCTTTTTCACTTTTAAGGACTTTTGTACTTTTTGACTATTTTTTTTAAGGATTTTTCTGCTTTTTTCACTATTTTTGATTTTTTTTTACTTTTTTAGACATAGAATTTCTTTAGGTGCATGCTATTGATAGGTTCCTCGAGCCGATCTCTGTCCTATGTTGATAGCTGATATGCTCTTGATCCAAATACTATTGTTACCACAAACGAACCTAACCAGTTTGGTTCAAATTTTCCTTTAGCACTAGTTCTCCCACTTGAAAGATTCTTGGTTTGACCTTATGATTATAGCTCTGACACATTCTTTGCTGATATACCTTTAAATGATCAAAGGCATTTTGTCTTCATTCATGGATTAGTTCTAACTCTTATAGTCTAGATACTCGTTGTTCTTCATCTAGGATGAGACCTTTTAGTGATACACGTAGAGATGGTATCTCTACTTCAATTGGCAATATGGCTTCTAATCCATATACAAGAGAGAAAGGTATGGCACACATCAGTGTGCGGATACTGGTGTGGTAGTCCCAAAGAGTGGGGTTTAGTTGAATATGCCAATCTTTCCTAGCATCATTCACTATCTTTTTGAGAATTTTCAGAATACTTTTGTTAGATGCTTCTGCCTGCCCATTTCCTTGTGGATAATATGGTGTGGAGAATCTGTGCTGGATTTTGAACTTTTCACATAGCTCTTGTACATCTTGATTCTTGAATGGTCACCCATTATCAGTGATAATGGTCATTGGTATTCCATAGCGATAGATGATGTAATTCAAGATAAATGCAGTAATTTGTTTTCTTGTGATATTTATGAGAGGTACCACCTCAATCCATTTTGTAAAATATTCTGTAGCTACAAGGATGAATTTGTGTCCATTAGATGAAGAAGGATTTATCTTTCCTACTAGATCAAGACCCCATTGGAAAAAAGGCCAAGATGTTGCTAAAGCATGAAGTTCTTGTGCTGGTGCATGGATCAAGTTCCCATGGATCTGACATTGTTTGCATGTTCTAGCTATTTTAAAAGAATCTCATTCCATGATTGGCCAATAATAGCCCAAGCATATGAGTTTTTTTGAAAGAGTAAGACCACTTAAATGAGTGCCACAAATGCTGTTATGGACTTCATGTAAGGCCTTCTCAAATTCTTCTTGTTTGAGACATCTTAAGAGAGTACCATCTAGACCTCGTTTAAATAGGGTATCCATGACAAGAGTAAAATGGGAGGATTGGCAAATAAAGTTTCTCTTTTGGTTTTTTGATAAGTCAGGAGGTAATATGTTATCTTTCAGGTATGTGTAAGTTTGACCATAGCGGGAGGAATTGTGTCCAATTAGTTGACAGATGGTTTGGGAATCAGGACAATTATAGTCAGGATGAAACAACTCTTCAACCAGGAATTCATAACGCTGTTGATTTTCCTGTGTCTGTAATAGAGAAGCCAGTGTAGCCATGGTGTCTGCTACTTTGTTATCATTTCTTGGAATCTGTTCAAAAGTTATTTCTACAAAGTACTTCTTGATATCATCCGCTAGCTTTTTGTCAGGCATGAGTTTGTCAATTTTTGTTTGATAGTCATCATTGATTTGATTAATGATCATCTGAGAGTCTCCAAAGACCTGAAGTTGTTTAATATTTCATTCTAGAACCATTTTGATACCTATTACCAATGCTTCATACTCTTATATATTGTTTGTGCATGGAAAGCTTAATTTGTATGCTTTCGGGATGGTATGACCTTGTGGTATGATGAATAGAATTCCTGCTCTTGATCTGTGTTGTGTAAATGAACCATCAAAGTATAGTTGCCATGTTTTTGTTATGACTGTTAGGATATCAACATTAGGAAACTCAATCTGTAGAGGATGGTCATCCTGAAGTGGTGTTTCTGCTAGTTGATCTGCGATGACTTGTCCCTTGATAGCTTTTCTATCAACATATTTGATATCAAACTCGCTTAGAATCATGATCCATTTTGCTAGTCATCCTATCAATGTGGCTTTGTGATAACTCAATGATGAACCACTAGTACCAAACCAGTACTAAGAGGGGGGGGTGAATTAGTACAGACACAAATACAGTCCAAAAACCGGTTTGACAGCAAACACTCACAATGACTGATAAACAGAGATACCGGTAAAACAGAGTGCAACCGGTAGCATCCAGAATAACTCAATCAGTCATGAACCGGTCACTTACTAAGCTTTTCACTTAGCTCAATACCACATTATCATAATATTCTCATGCATGAACTAGTAGACCTAACCATCAAATCTTCACAACAGTGAGTTCAATATGTTTTATAGACATGCATAAAACATAGAAACTTCATGTGCATAACAGATAAAACAAAGCATCACAAGACAAAAGCATTTCTCATGACACACATATTTTTCACGTGGAAACCCAACTGGGAAAAACCACGGTGGGGATGAATACCCACAAGCTTCTTTTTGAACTCTTTAGAAGTCCACTCTATTAGGAGCCTTGTCCAGTTAAGAACATTACAATAGGTTCTGGTAGGAACTGATCCTGTTAGGGATCACCCGGTTAAGAAATACCTGGTTAAGGGTTAAACCTGGTAGGGTCACCTTGTTAGAGGATTTTACAAACTCAATAGCTGAAAGGATCTCCTAAGCTTCTCTAGCTTCTCAGAACTCATTAGCTTCGAGTTACCCGATTAAGGGATTTATAGCAAGCCGGTTAAGACCACCCGATTTAAGGGATTTTGAATCAAGCTAGTTAAGGCTACCCTGTTAGGGGATTTTGCAACTGTTGAAGTGGTTAGAGATCAATAGGTATTACAATGATATGTTAATAGTACTTAATACTAATACAGATCCGTTTAGGCTCCTCTTTTTCTTCTGCACATACACTTTGCAGGTATCTCTTTTCTGCTATGGTCTGGCAAGAATCTTGTATCACTTTCGTTGAATACACACTCACAACTTTTTGCCAACAACTTTAGACAGAAACCTAACATTGACCTTATAGGGAACATACAAGTCAGTAACAAAAACCCTAAACCCTAAACCTGTTAGGTTGAGCAATTCAAACGGTTCGATCCTGACCATTGAAACATACTGCATTGAATGCACCAGTCTTGAGTCGATCTCAAGACATTCTCCATCGTCCATTATCCACCATTTTCATGGCGGCTGATAACCCAGCACACGTTATCACTATTTGACAGACTTTGCACATTCCCGAGGTAGATAGGAATAGTCTTCTTCATGCAAGATCCTTCACGCGCACAGAGCTTACATGGCAACATGATCTGTCCTCCATCATACTACTAACTCATCACACAAAGATCACCGATTGAGTCACACAGACTTGAGATACTCCAACCGGAAACCTTGAAGTGGAAGCTGCCTTACCAACTAGTAGTCATACAGTGCTTCCATGTGCCGGTTCCCATAACTGCATGCCGGTTCACTTTGAACAAATGTGTCGCTTCACTTTGGCATATACCGGTTCACACATATGCCGGTATCTCTTTCTTCACTTATCTCATGTGCTGGTTCACACTATGTCTTATATTGACATCAATGACAACATACAATATCATTATGTCTTCATGCCAGTTTACATAAGGTTCATGCCGGTTCACATAATGCCAACAATCTCCCCCTTTGGCATTGATGGCAATATACAAAAGATATCTTCTCTGCTTCACATCTTCTCCCCATTTGCTGCAGATATCTTTTCGCTTCACTTCTTCTCCCCCTTTGACAACAATGCCAAAGTGGAGGTACAATCACCACTATTTCCTTATGCTGCTCCCCCTGAAGAGTAGCATCCTTAAACACACCAATCAACCAAATATTTGTCTATCTAGTGCCTGACTGATGTGGAACAACCACTTTTAGTTCACCTCATGAAGAGGCAATACCCCTAATTCACCTCTCAAATGCACAAATGGTGTCTTTGGGAGAGGCTTGGTGAATATGTTAGCTAAGTGTTCCTTACTGGACACATGCTCTAGTGCAATCTCTTTATTCTGAACCTTTTCCCTCAAGAAATGATACTTAAGCTCAAAATGCTTGGTTCTAGAATGTAAAACTGGATTCTTTGATATATTGATAGCACTTGTGTTATCACAGAATATACTTACCAGTTTAGGTACAGGGATCTTGAAGCCTTCTAGTACATGCTTCATTAAGATTGTCTGAGTACAGTTCATGAAAGCTGCAACATACTCCGCTTCCACTGTAGACTGAGAGATGCAACTCTGCTTTTTACTCATCCATGAGACCAGTCTACCACCGAGAAAGAATGCACCACCGGTTGTGCTCTTCCAGTCATCCACATTACTGGCCCAATCAGCATCTATGAATACTTTTAGATTGAAATTATTGTTGTATGGGTACCACAATCCATAGTCAATTGTCCCCTTTAGATACCTAAGAATCTACTTGACTACACTCAAGTGAGATTCTCTTGGACTCTTCTGGAACCTTGCAGTGATGCCAACTGCATGTGCAATATCCGGTCTACTATGCACTACATAGTGCAACTTACCAATCATTGATCGGTATTCCTTCTCATCAACCAGTGTGGAATCATCTTCCTTTGTCAATTTGTAACCGGTCACCATCGGTGTACCAACTGGTTTGCTATCTTCCATGCCAAAAGTCTTCAACACCTCTTTGATATATTTGGACTGAATGATGAAGATTCCATCTTTCATCTGCTAGATCTGCAGTCCAATGAAGAACTTAATCTCCCCTATGAGTGACATTTCAAACTCTTTCTTCATCTCATCAGCAAACTCATGACTCATCTTGTCATCTCCACCAAAGATGATGTCATCAACAAAGACTTCACAGATCAGGATTTCACAGATCATGATCTAATCTTCTTCAGACTTCAAGTAGATATTACTATCTTCACTTGTTCTCTCAAATCCAATCTTCACAAGATGGGAATGTAGGCGCTCATACCATGCCCTAGGTGGTTGCTTTAGACCATATAATGCTTTGTGTAGCCTACATACCATGTCACTATCTTCAGATAGGGTAAACCCATCTAGTTGCTCAATATATACCTCCTCTTCAAGTACACCATTTAGTAATGCAAATTTTACATCTATTTGATACACCTTGAATCTCTTAAAAGCTGCATATGCAAGAAGCATATGAACTCCTTCCAATATGGCTACAGGAGCAAAGGTTTCCCCATAGTCTTCACCTTCTTCTTGAGCATATCCTTTGCATACCAGTCTGGCTTTATTCCTAATCAGTGTGCCATCCTCATTCAACTTATTTCTAAACACCCATTTGGTGCCAATGACATTCTTATGCTCTGGTCTGGGTACCAAGGACCATGTACCATTTTTCTCTATCTGGTAAAGTTCTTCTTCCATTGCCTTGATCCAGTCTTCATCATTATTAGCCTCTTTGAATGATTTACGCTCAAATTCAAAGATCATGCATAAGTTTTCTTTGATCTTTCTTCTGGTAAGGATTCTTGCATCCTTATCACCTATGATCTACTTGGGATCATGATTCAACTTGACATACAGAGGAATGGTCTTAATTGGTTCTTCTTGCTTTTCTTCTTCATCCTTATCTTCATCAGTATCAACATTCACTGGTTCAGGAACACTATTACTGGTGCTTGCTTGACTGACAACCGGTTCCCAGAAGGTTGCAACTGGTTCATTTACAACTTGCTCACTATCGGTTTTCTCAGTCTTCTCAAAGGATTCATCAACTCTTACATTGATGCTTTCCATAATTCTCTGAGTCCTATTGTTGTAGCACTTGAAAGCTTTACTCTTGGTGGAATATCCTAGAAATATTCCTTCATCACATTTAGCTTCAAATTTGCCTTGATATTCACTCCTCTTGATGTAACATTTGCTACCAAAGACCTTAAAATAATTTACCACAGGAGTCTTACCGGTCCAATACTCATAAGGAGTGTTATCCTTGCCCTTTTTGATGAGTACCCGATTCATAGTGTAAACTGCAGTGCTCACCGCTTCTCTCCAAAAGGTGTGAGCAACCTTTCCTTAGATCAACATAGTTCTAGCTGCTTCAACCACACTCGAGTTATTTCTCTCTGCTAGGCCATTCTGCTATGGATTCCAGGGGACAAATAGTTGTCTCTTGATGCCAAATTCTTCACAGTACTTGTTGAATTCACTGGAAGTGAATTCCCCTCCTTGATCAGTTCTGAGACACTTGATCCTTTTACCGCTTTCTTTTTCCACTAATTCTCTGAAAGCTTTAAATTTCCCAAAAGCTTCAGACTTGTCTTTCAAGAATGTGACCCACATCATTCTTGAGTAGTCATCAGTGAGAATCATGAAGTACCTATCACCCTGCACACTTCTAGTTTTCATAGGACCACATAAATTAGTATGCACAAGATCAAGCAAGTTGTCAGTAGTTAAAGTTTTACCTTTAAAAGTTGAGGAAGACGTTTTCCATAATTGACATTCTCTACACAAGGTATTATCCGATTTGCTCAGCACTGGCAACCCTCTAACTGCCTTGATCTTACTAGCCTTCACAATGTTGTCAAAGTTCACATGGCAGAATCTCCTATGCCATATCCAGCTATCATCAAGCTTAGCCATAAGACATGTACTTATATTAGCATTTAGATGAAATAGGTTACCTTTAGTTTGCATGTCGGTGGTTACCAATTTACCATCTTTACCTTTGATTCTGCAAACTCCATTCTTGAATTGCAGAGTGAGTCCACTGTCATTTAATTGGGCAACACTTAGAAGGTTGTGTCTGAGACCATCAACCCAATACACATTGTCAGCACTACTCTTTCCATTCAAGGAGATGGACCCTTTGCCTTTGACTATGCATGGTGCATCATTGCCAAAGCGAACCACACCACCATCATACTCTTCTAATGATAGAAACTTGCTCCGGTCACCAGTCATATGGTGAGAGTAGCCACTGTAAATGATCCACTCATTGGAATCATCAAACTAGGAGACAAGAGCCTTCTTATCTGTCACATCTTCCTTTACAGCAACTTACACAATGTCTTCATTTTCTTCATCTTCAAATTCCTCATCTGTGACACCTTCATCAACTTCCACAAAACAATTTCTCCAGTTTCCTCCTTTGAATTTCTTGAACCTTTCCGGTTTGTCCTTGTTGTCACTATTAGGACAGTTCATAGCAATATGTCCTATCTGGTTGTAAGAGAAACATTTCAAAGGTAGTTTACCTGTATTTACCAGTTCCTTTTGGGAATCTCCTGGCCAGAAGAGCTTCAAATTCCATTAGAAACTCTTCATCCTTCATCTCTCTGTTCTGACTAGGTTCCCCATTAGTGCTAGCCTCTTTTCCTTTTCTAGATGGTATAGCAGAAGCTTTAAAAGCTAATTCTGACTTTTGAACACTACCATCAAAGATATTTAGCTCATAGGCTGTCAACTTGGCTATGATGGAGTCCAAGGATGCCTTAGACTTGTCTATTGATCTCAGCTCCTGAATAGCAGCAATCCTTATTGCATAAACAGGCAACAGGGATCTCAGGACTTTACTTACCACAGTGGAATCTTCTATTTTGCCACCTACACTTTTTATTTATCCAACAACTGTTTTGATTCTTATTCCATACTATTGAATGGTCTCTCCTTCAACCATTCTCATGTCTTCAAACTTTCCTCTCAAGCTCTCTTCCTTAGCCTGTTTTACATGCTCATCACCACCATAGATATTTTCAAGAGCATCCCATACTTCTTTGGGATTTGCCTTGTGAACATCAATAAACTCAATGTCAGATAGACTACTGATGAGGGCTTCCATGACTTGCCCATTTTCTTGTATCTCTCTCTTTTGGTCATCGGTGAGAGTACCGGTAGGAACAACATATACATTTTCAACATAACTCCAGTGTTGAACACCCATACTTATTATGAATATCTTCATCCGGTCTTTCCATATACCAAATTTTTCCCTGTTGAACTTTGGACCTTCCCTCTTCATCATTTGGCTAGGATCTTTTCCTCAAGCGGTTAAGCTTACAACACAGAGGACCTGGAGTGCTCTGATACCAATTGATAACTCAATGATGAACCACTAGTACCAAACCGGTACTGAGAGGGGGGGGGGTGAATCAGTACAGACACAAATACAGTCCAAAAACCAGTTTGATAGCAAACACTCACAATGACTGATAAATAGAGATACCGATAAAACAGAGTGCAATCGGTAGCATCTAGAATAACTCAATCAGTCATGAACCGGTCACTTACTAAGTTTTTGACTTAGCTCAATACCACATTATCATAATATTCTCATGCATGAACTAGTAGACCTAACCATCAAATCTTCACAACAGTGAGTTCAATATGTTTTATAGACAGGCATAAAACATAGAAACTTCATGTGCATAATAGATAAAACAAAGCATCACAAGACAAAATCATTTCTATGACACACATATTTTTCACATGGAAACCCAACTAGGAAAAACCACGGTGGGGATGAATACCCACAAGCTGATTTTTGAACTCTTTAGAAGTCCGCTCTGTTAGGAGCCTTGTCCAGTTAAGAACATTACAATAGGTTCTGGTAGGAACTGATCCTGTTAGGGATCACCCGGTTAAGGGATGCCCGGTTAAGGGTTAAACCTGGTAGGGTCACCTTGTTAGAGGATTTTAAGAACTCAATAGCTGAAAGGATCTCCTAAGCTTCTCTAGCTTCTCAGAACTCATTAGCCTTGAGTTACCCGGTTAAGAGATTTACAGCAAGCCGGTTAAGACCACCCAATTTAAGGGATTTTGAATCAAGCCAGTTAAGGCTACCCTGTTAGGGGATTTTGCAACTGTTGAAGTGGTTAGAGATCAATAGGTATTACAATGATCTGTTAATAGTACTTAATACTAATACAGATCCGTTTAGGCTCCTCTTTTTCTTCTGCACATACACTTTGCAAGTATCTCTTTTCTCCTATGGTCTGGCAAGAATCTTGTATCACTTTCGTTGAATACACACTCAACTTTTTGCCAACAACTTTAGACAGAAACCTAACATTGACCTTATAGGGAACATACAAGTCGGTAGCAAAAACCCTAAACCCTAAACCTGTTAGGTTGAGCAATTCAAACGGTTCGATCCTGACCGTTGAAACATACTGCATTGAATGCACTAGTCTTGAGTCGATCTCAAGACATTCTCCATCGTCCATCATCCACCGTTTTCATGGCGGCTGATAACCCATCACGTGTTATCACTATTTGACAGACTTCGCACATTCCCAAGGTAGACAGGAATAGTCTTCTTCATGCAAGATCCTTCATGCGCACAAAGCTTACATGGCAACATGATTTGTCCTCCATCATACCACTAACTCATCACACAAAGATCACTGATTGAGTCACATAGACTTGAGATACTCCAACCGGAAACCCTGAAGTGGAAGCTGCCTTACCAACCGGTAGTCATACAGTGCTTCCATGTGCCGATTCCCATAACTGCATGCCGGTTCACTTTGAACAAATGTGCCGCTTCACTTTGGCATATACCGGTTCACACATATGCTGGTATCTCTTTCTTCACTTATCTCATGTGCTGGTTCACACTATGTCTCATATTGACATCAATGACAACATACAATATCATTATGTCTTCATGCCAGTTTACATAAGGCTCATGCCGATTCACATAATGCCAACACTTTGCTGAGTAAATGTTTTAGAGGATCAATTTTAGCATTCAACTTGATGGAGTGAGTTAGTAGATAGTGTCATAGTTTTTGAGAAGCAAAAACTACTACCAAGCATGCTTTTCTATTGATGAATAGGTAACCTCGTATCCCACTAGTGTTCCGCTGATATAGTAGATGGCTCATTCTTTTCCTTCTTTGTCCTCTTGTGCGAGAAAAACTCCCAATGATGCTTTGGTAGTTGATACATAGAGTAATAATGGTTTTACTGGAATTGGTGACATTAGAACAAGTGGTTGCATGAGATATGCCTTGATCTTGTTGAATGCTTCTTCACATTGATGGTCCCATTTGAAATTAACATGTTTGTGTAATAGATGTGTAAATGGTTGACATTTATCTAGTAATTGAGCCACAAATCTTCTGATTGATTGGAATCTTCCTTGTAATGATCTTAGTTGACTGATATTCTTAGGAGATGTCATTTCTGTGATTTGTTTAACCTTAGTTGGATCTACTTTGATTCCTCTTGCTAAAACAATGTATCCCAATAGCTTTCCTGAAGTAACACCAAAGGCACATTTCTTAGGATTTAGCCTTAGCTCGTATTGTTCTAACCTATCAAAGATATTTTCCAGTATCTTTATATGGTCTTCTCTGTTGTATGATTTAGCTAATATGTCATCCACATAGTCTTCCATGAATGTATGCATCATGTCATGAAATATAGTTGCCATAGCTCTTTGATATGTAGCACCTGCATTCTTTAATCCAAAAGGCATGACATTCCAGCAGAAAGTACCCCATGGACATGTGAAAGCTATCTTTTCTTGATCTTCGGGTGCTATTTTTATCTGATTGTATCCGGAGAAACCATCCATTAGATAAAACATGTAGTGTCCAGCAGTTAAATCTACAATGATGTCGATGTTAGGCAAAGGAAAGTCATCCTTTGGACATGCATTATAAAGATCTCTGAAGTTTGTTCATATTCTAATGCTTTTATCTGGTTTTGAAACAAGAATGATGTTGGATACCCATTGAGGATATGCTATAGGTCTGATGAATCCAACATCTAGTAATTTCTTTAGTTTTGCCTTGACTAAAGAGCAATATGAGGATGCATTTTCCTTAACTTTTGTTTGACTGGTTTGGCTCCTGGACTAACATTCAAGTGATGCATAATAAGCTCCAGATCTAACCTTGGCATGTCTGCATATGACCAGGCAAAATTGATTTGCTGTCGTTTGAAGAATTCCACACATTGTTGCATTTCTACCTCTGATAAAGATGTTGGATGAAGAATCTTTGGTTGCTTTGTTGTGCCAATGTTAACTGCCTCTGTTGGTTTGATCAAAATGGATGACCTTTCTTGATAGTTCTTAGGTAAAGTGTCAAATCTCCCATCTTTCGATGCCTCAAGGAGGTTTTCACCATTAGATACGTCCTTTGTTTTTACTTTTTCTTGGTCTAATGTTGCCAAGAAATGGTTTTCAGCATTAGACATGATATTGTTTTCTTTATTTTCACCTTTGCGACTAGGAGATTTTGCACCCACTTGACTGGAAAATGCGTTGCTGACATTCCTCATGAGAATTGTTATGGGTTCAATTGCGTTAACATATACAGATATGGCATGGTCATTTGGAAAGGTATCAGTGGTAGTATGTCCTTCATTTTCCCAATCAATAAGCTCGGGGTGGATTAGAGGTAGGGGATCTTCGAATGGGGATGTTTCAAGGGTTTCAAGGGTCATGATGGATGTATCAAAGTTTTCAATATGTACGTCAATGTCTAGAATGGTACTCTCATTAGAATGATCTCGCGTAAGAAGTTCCTAGTCATCTTCGGTTAAGTCCAAGTTAGCCGAATGTGACTCTAATTCAAGTGAACTAGTTCCTGACATTTGTCTTGCATACGTGTGAACTATATCAACTTCTATATCTCCTTCAAAGCATTTTTCTTTAGCTGATTCTTCAGAGTGATATGAATCCCATTCCCATTCATTAGAATCTGTATCACTTGTAGCTTGTAGTCTATAGATTTGGTCATATAATATTTCTTCTGCTTTTCTGGCTATACTTTTTCTTCTTTCATATTCAACCTCTTCAGGGCTGAGATTGAGTTTTGTCAACTTTTCTATGAGTTCTCCTAAACTTATATTAGCTTCTTTCTTGGTTTGATTGAGATTTAATGCTTCTTGACATATGTTTTTAGTTTGTTTCTCTTGTTGATTTGGAGCTTGCTTCTTTTGCTATTTTCTATTTGCTTGTGCTTGTTGCTTAACTAAGTTTTCTTCCCTTTCAATTTCCAGTTGTTCTTGTCTGGTTTCATATTCCTCTTGTTGTTGACTAAAAGATGTGTCTTCTGGTAGAGTGACCTGTCCATATCCTAAACCTGTTTTGTCTGTAGTCTGCCGAGTATGAGGCTAAATAGGTTCTGAGATACCTTATTTTCTTTTTCCTATAGGGCTTGTTCCAGTCTATCCCATCCTTCGAAGAATATTGAATCCTTTTCCATATTTTTATGTAGGTATTCTGACATTGTTGACCTTTTGTTGAACCTCTTCATCTTTGTATAGCCATTGTAACACATCTTTGTCTTTTGTCTCCTCTGATAAGGTTCCAGCACTAATAAATGCTCCATCAAATAGCGAAAGACGTTTCACAATTGGTTGTTGTTTAGAGCTTGATGGTTTTCCCAAAGATTTAGGAGAAAGTGGTAATTGTGATATTGAGTATTCTCCATTCCCTCAATCTCTTAGCTGCATTTGTTTTTCCATACTTGACAGAATAGAGGCGAATGATTTTTCCTTGGATTGTGTGTTCGAAGATGTCGTTGCCCTATTATGAGGAACAATTACTTCCTGAGCCATTTTTAGATTGCTACAATATTGAAACGGATTTGCATTTGCAGATATTGTGATTTCTTGTCCCTCATAGGGAAATTTTACACATCGATGATAGATTGATGGGACAGCTTGCAAGTCATGTATCCATGGTCTCCCTAGGAGCACATTATATGATAGGTCCAAGTCTAGAACTTGGCATGCTGTGTCTTTTTGTAGAGATCCCACTCTGTTTGGTAGTATCACAATTCCCTTGGAGGAACAATATTCTTCATCATAGGCTTTTATAGTGATCCTTTTCTGGACATCAACTGCATCTTCTGAATATCCTATGGCATGAACAAGACTCAATGAGAAAATATTTACGCCAGCTCCACCATCTATTAGAACATGCTTGACTCGCGTTTTGTGAATAAGAACTTTAATATGCAAGGGAGCGTTGTGAGGATGTTGAAAGGACATGTCATCTTTGTCAGTGAATGATAAGCAATGAGGGGTTGTGAGGTGTCCCACCATGGTTTGGAATTGATCGATATCAAGATCTTTGGATACAGTTGTATCTACTAATGCTCATTCAAGAATCTCCTTGTGTGCAAGTAAAAGTTTTAAAATCTCCAAGATTGATATTTGTGCGGGTGTTTTCTGCAATTGCTCCACTAGATTGTATTGTTTTGTTGTAGTGGATGATGTGTTTGTTGCAAGACTCGGCAAAACAACTTTGGCTTTGCTTCTTGTGATAGCCTGAGCATGTTCTTGATTTTGTTTTTCTTTAACTGCAATCACATTCACCACATTGTCATATGTATGAGCATAGTTTACCTTTTCTTTACCCTTACCATTGTTTGTTGTTGATGACTCACCTTTCTCATAGTTTGGAAGTGGAGTTTTAAAGGCGGTATAATATTCATTTGTTGTATGTCCATCCATGGTTATTATGCCATTATCAATCATATCTTGTATAACATGTTTCAACTTGTGACAATTATCTATGAGATGTCCCTTGTTTTGATGGAAATCACAATACTGATTATCGTTCCACCAAGGTGGTTTGATTTGAGGTTTGTAGTTCCTTTCTTCTAGTAAAGTGATCAATTTGTTTGCGAGAAGTGTCTTTAGTGCTGATCCAAGGGGTTCACCAATGTTTGTAAATTGTCTTCAAAAAAAAGTTTTGATAGTTGCTTTTTGGTGATTGTTGTTTTGTTGTGCTACTGCTGAGTGAGTAGATAAATTGAAAACCGGTTGTTTAGGTTTCACATTGTTGTTATCTACCATTCCATCATTGACGACATTTTGATTTCTATTTCAAAACTTTGGCTTATCATTGTGATTGTTGTTATTGTTGTTGTTAGGTGGATGGACTCCTTTGTATATTTTCATCTCACCTTTCTTTATCATGGCTTCCTCTATTCTGATTCCATTATCAACCATTTTTCCAAAGTTTTGATTTCCTTGCATTTTTAGGTAATAACTCATTTGATTATTTAAGTTGTCAATGAACATGTCCATTTTTCATACTCTGGCAATGTACGAGGATATCGCGATGCTGGGCATCTCCATCATTGTAAGAATGTCATGAAGGGTTCTCCACTTTTTTGTTTAGTGTTACATAGGTCTAGCATTGTTAATTCATGTTGTATGTTCTAGGAGTATTGTGAAACAAACTTATCCACCAACTCTAAAAATGATCTAATTCCAGGTGTAAGTTTGGAGAACCATTCCATAGCTAGTCTAGTTAAGCTTTTTGGAAATAGTCCCATTAAGTATGTATCCTCATGTACAAACTCCATACTCATTGTGCAAAATTCTCGTATATGATCTTGAGGGTCAGTGCTTCCATCATATTTTTTGTATCTTGGAGTTTCAAAACCTATAGGAAATGGTATCATGTTTAGATTTCTGTCGAAAGGATATAGACATATTTCTTGAAGTGAGTATCATCTAACATTTTCTCTTTGTATCTCTTGGATTTGTGTTTGCATTGCTTGCAGTTATTGTGTGAGAGTCATGATAGGATTATCAACATGATTTGTTCTTGCATGACCATGATTTTGCATTCTAGGAGGATTGGGATCTCTTCTTGTTTCATCTCTAGCTCTTCTTGTATCCTCATTGAATTGAATATTATTTAGGATTTCTACTTCATCTCTTCTAGGTATGCTAGTTTCTTCATTGGTCCTGGTGTTATTGGGAATTTATGCGTCGTTCATGTGGAGACCAAAGATTTCCTCATATTGTTCGTTATTAGGAGGAGGGTCACTTTTCTTTTGTGTCAATTTATTCACATCAAAATCTTGGGGAAGTGTAGCACCAGATTTGGCTAACATTAGAAAGTATTTTTCTTTTTCTCCCTCCGACAATTTCTGCATAAATTTGTCCAATTGGGGATCTTTCTTGATGTCTCTAATGTTTTGTTTTGTTATTTCTTCTTCAACTTGTATTTCATCTTCATGTTCCATGGTTATATGTTCTCTGATTTTTTTTAATGTTTCGATTTTAGTCTCTATGATCCTTCATTTCTGAGCTCTAGTTAGAACGGACATACACGTGTGTTATTTTGCTAGTATTCGATTGTCCAAAAAGTTGTTTAAAGTAAGTGATCAATAGTCAATTTCAAGGCAATGGAGTTATATGACACTAAAAGAGAATTCAAGTGTTTAAAAGTTTGCAAGTTTTTCGATCTTTGGTTTAGGAGTGCAATGGTGATGATTTGATAAGAACCAAGTCCAACAGGAATGATATATCCTACGATGTGGGACAAGGTTATCCTAACCAAACATTTTAGTTTCGTGATAAAGGATGATTGATCCTGATGAGAAACTATGTTTGAGTGATTAGTTTATCAAAGAGGGTGATAATGCACTTTGAGATGTTTAGATTTTGAACTTGTTGGGGGTGAGCACTTTGAAAATATTAAGGTTTTTATCTTCTAAAGTCTGATTTAAATGGATGATAACTTGACCAAGTGAATCAAGCAGACAATCTAAGCACAAACTAACATATAATAGGTGTTTATGTTTACTACAAATTGATCAGGCAAAAATGATAAATCTGAAACAAGCATGTAAGACACAGCTCTGGACTGACAAATGCAGAGTTTCGTATGATAGGATATGCAACTTAGAATGACACAAGATATGAGTCTGTACGAAAAAGTAGAAGTTTTCATGTAAAAAGGCAGAGGCTCATACGAAACACTTTTCTGAACCATACAACAAAACAACTGATTCATACGACACAGAATGTTGTGTAGTACGACACAAGATTTTATGCAAATAGGATCATACGACAAAGATCCTAACTCGTATGATAGATAACCAGATAGAGATAAAAGTGTTTGTTTGGTTGAAATTTTGATAACTGAAGTTTAATGTTTTTGCTTATGTCTTCCAGTTTTTGGATGTCTGATTTGTCGATTTAGGGATGAATACACAACAAACAAATGATATGATAAATGACTCTCAATCAAGCTAAACCCTAAGGAAGTTGGCTGAGAATGAAAGCCTTTGCTTGCTGACTTAGGTACACACCCAATAGCTAATCAGAATACAACCATTGAGTCTCATGCAATGGATTCTCCACACCGTATTATCCGACTCCAAACGCTAATGGGGGCATGATATGGAAAGTGTCTTGGGAGAGTTACTGTCTCTCTTGCACAAAGATTATCACCCTTTAGGAGGTGAATCGGGTAGCTTCTATTTTAACCAGAACTAGTAAGGGATCCATTCAGTGCGTCGGGGTATAAACTCAATTAAGAGGTCTCCCAGCCTTGAAAACCAAGGTTTGATATACCCAAAGGTATGGAGGAGAGCTATTCTCAAGCACTCCCGTTGCTTTGATTTTCATCAAAAACACATTTATTTTATAGTGGGTTGGATTACTTGGCATTAGCCATTCCCACTTAGGTTGTTCCCCTCTCACCGACCTTAAGGGCTAAGAGTTATTACTCCTTAGGAGGGCAGGCCTGCTAAAGAAATGCACTAATGAAAGCAAAAGATGATTCTAGCTTTCTGATCACCTAAGAAAGGTGAGAGCATACTCACCTATCATCAAAGACATGAAATACATGATTGTTCATTTCCTTAAGCCCAAATTGAAATGTGCCTAGAAAAATTTAATGAAAACATAAAGTTTAGTCGGATTCATAGGCAACTTGCAAAATAGATCCATTAGTAGTCGTGATTGTGTTTTGAATTTGTCTTTGACAAGTGTTTCTTTGGCAAGCATCCTGCAGAAAAGAATTAGGCTAGAAAAATCTCATAAATAAATCAGGATTAGTGTTAGAAAAAAATCATATTAGAATTAGAAAATCCTAGCATGCAGTCTTGTTAAAAATCACAGAACTAGAGACTCGTACGACACTAATTTCCATTTAGTACAACATAACTTTAGATTTTGCATAGAGACCAAAACCAACTTGTACGATACAAAATTTTACAGCCAGAAATTCGTACGAATTGAATTTAGCTATCGTACGACAATGAAAATGAACTCGTATGATACAAGATTTACTAACAAAGGAGCTCGTACGACATGAATTTATACCTCATACGATGGGAGAAATGGGCTCGTATGACATAGGGTGAGGTTCCACACAAGACTAAAAGGTAGTTTGTACAGTTGAAAAATCAACTCATACGACATTCTGATTCTGATCCGATAGAGATGAATGTTTGTTGAAGCTTGAGAGGCCAAAAATGATGATTTCTACCTCACGGTGGGTGCCAAAATGTCATTCTTTATGAATTGTACCTGTACCTACAACCAGAATGCACTCAATAAATCATTACAAGCAATGGTTAGTGAATTAAATCAAAGAAAGACAAAACCATAGCTAAGTGATCTATCGCCTCCCAGTAAATGCGAGTATGATTTTTTCTCTCAGATCTTGGTATGAAAACTCTAGTGACTTTAATAAACTTAAATGGAGGATTTAAATGATGAATATGCATGATCTAGCAATGATAGCATGATTAAGCTACATGATTTCATGATAATTCTAGAAAATAGACTAGAATGAAAATGTAATTAAGCTAAGATTTGAACATGATAACATTGCTAAAGAATGATAAGCTAAAAGCTAGATGAGAATGAGATGGGATAAAATGATATGCAAAAATGATATGAAATTGGGACCCTTTGATCTCCAAAATGAGGTCTATTTATAGGATTTTCCAAGGCTAGGGGTGAGGTGGCAAGAATCGATGGTCAAGATTGATCTGAAGATACCAATGGTTAGATTGGAGGAGGATGGCAAAGGGGGTTGGATTAAAGGGAACATTTGTCATCTCTATGGTAACAAGTGTCAAGAGGCTTCTAGAAGAGGTTAGATGAAAGGGAACACTTAGTGACAAGTGAAAAAGTGGTTTGTAGCTGCAAGAACAACACTTCAATTAAGTCATTATATGCATGGTTAGTAATCAATAATCAATAAGTAATAAACCATAACAAAATGACTAATTGCCTTCTTAAATATGCAAGTATAAGATTGCTCTCAGATTGTTATAAGCAATACCAATGACTAGACTACACCAAGATGAAGGATTTAATCTATATGATATTAACTATATGGACACAAGATGGATGAATAATTCAAGCAAATAATCAATTCAACCAATAATGGATGTAAGCAATAATGGATGAGTAAAATGGATGCAAGCAATCTAAAAAAAGCACAATAATCTTCAATGACTCCAGAGCGAAATTAGCGTGATAATAATCTCCAAGCGTGTTCTCAAAAATCTCTGGGGTAAATTGAAATGAGAGCTAAAGACTGAATTTATAGAGAATTACCAAGAGAAAAGCTCAATTTAGAATTAATTGAAAATAATTGAGGAATCGGGTTTAGTTAACCTTGAGATAGATTCCAATTATAGTTTAATTGAAATGCATTTTAATTAGAAGTCCAAGTTGCATTGGAAATAATAATAAATTAATTCCATGCATTTGTGATAAAAATAGATAATTCTTTTATTTATTCAAGAAAAGAGTCTTTTCAATGCAACTGAACTTCTTTTTCTGAAAAGCTTTGAGTTCCAATTTTAAAGAATAATTCAATAATTCAATTTAATTGTTTTTCTGATTTCAAGTTCTAAATTTAGAAAAAGAAATAATATCTCAAGTTTGATTTCTCTCTCAATTCAATTCTTTTGTTTAATTTCAATTCAACTCTTGCTTTGTGATTAATTCCTCTTTTGTAATATTTTAATTCCTTTTGCATGATTAAATGGCAATTTTATTAATTAATTAAATATGCAAGGATATTTAATAAATTAAAATACGACAATTGATCAAAATGATATTCTTGGAAATGATTCAATTAATTAAATGAATATTTAATTAATATTGAGTAATTGATTTGCCATGTGATATTTGATGATTAAAGAATTAATAATGTGCTCAAGATTGATTTAATTGCCTTTGGTTAGGACCTTGGTGATGTTGTCAAGATTAGGGGTCCATGGTTTAGATGACCATTTTTAGGGTATTATATTTGCCCCTCTTTGAATTAATGTGCAAGCAGCACGTTGGTTCAAAGAATATGTGATGTCTAGTAGATGCCAGTTCTGAACTTGAATGATCACGAACTAGATGAAGAGCAAGGTGTTTAGCTTGATTCGAAGTGACAAAGTTGAATGAAGTCTGATTAAAGCGATACCATTCCCGAACTTGATTGAACTGAGGAATGATAGAAACAAAAGATACCAAACTTGAACTTGATTGATCAAGAAGTGGACCTTACTGATCTAGAACTTGATTGAACTTAGATGCAGTGAGTGATGATAAAAATTGATCTTGAACTTGTTTGATCAAGATATGATGAAGATAAATTGTCAAGCTTGACCAAGAAACGAATACTGAACACCTGCTTAGATTGAGTGTGATCAAAGATACTCTTTAAACTTTTGATTTAGTTTAAACGAATAATCAGTTTGATGTGAAGCGATGAAACTGATTAACGTTAAGAGATTTATTCAGGTGAAAGACAAATATCAGCTTGATCTGAAGCAATGAAACTGATATGCCCCTAGCGATTGATTCAATTTTGATAATTGAGAGATATCAACTTGATGTGAAGCGATGAAGTTGAGATGCCCCTTAGCAATGAGAATTGATTTTCTTTAGTTAAAAAAGATTTTGCTCGAGTTTTGATGAAGATTTGAAAAAAAAAAGTTCTCGACATTGAAGATGTGAGGTCATAAGGTCGTGAGTATGCCCCCTTGGGAGTGAAATCAAAAGATAGCGAGGGTACAATATAGGCAATTGTGTGGTGAAAATAAGTTATTTGAGTGCAAATTGATCCTAAGGAATTTTTGAAAAATTCAGCGTTGATTGATGAGTTAAACGTAGAGTTGATGTGTAGAATTGAAATTGATATTCAACATTGAAATTGAATGCAATTTGAAGAAAGAATGAGCATTTGATGAAAAGAGCGCTAAGTGGTCCAAATTGTGAAATTGACTAGCAAAATGATCTTGAATTTTGATTTTGATCCCAAAAATGGAATCAGAGCGGTCAAATTAGCTAAGGGTACAATTTTCATGTCCATCGGAGCAAGTTGAAAAATTAGGTTTTTGGCTATATATGGGACAAAAGTGTCATTTTCAAATCATTTTAACCCTCCAAGTTTAAAAATTCAAAAAGCCTTCTACGGAGAAAATGGTGGCCCCTACTCATCAGCATCGATTCGAGAACCAGAGACATCATAATCGACCTCGAAACTATGAGCCAGCGGTAAGTGATCGATCTTAAGCCTCTTTATGTTTTCAATTTTGAATTTTTGTGCTCATTTTTCAAGTTTTTCACATGTGTGGGGTCAGGTTTCACGTTTTATCATGCGAGATAGGATTTTATCTTGTACGAGTAACTGGTAAATTTTCTTTTGTCATTTTAAGTCATTTAAATTGTCATTTGGGATTAACCCTTGTATCATACGACAACTCTGTTAAAAGACCATTTTGTCGTGCGAGACCCAATAGTTTGTCATTTGGGGTTGTTTTGTCGTATGAGAGCTAATCCTGACTCATACAAGATTCTATCCCTCTGTGTTTTTTCGTTTGGGAGACAGTGAGCATTTTTGAAGGTCCAAACTTGAAAATTTGATTTTGTATTTGACTTAGTTGGATTTGCTTGATGTTTTACTTCTCTTGTAGGCTAATTTGAAATGTTTTCTAATGCTTTGTTGTTGGGTTTTTGCAGGTTTGATTACCTCCTATGCTCTTTAGATGCATTTATCCTCCTACTATGACATTAGTTTGACATTTATCTAAGGTTGAGCAGGCTCATATTGATGTATGTGGTTTGACTCATCTTCTTGGTTTGCCATATATCTGTGTGAACCACGAAATGCTCATGACATTGGTAGAGAGATTCCATTCAGAGCATAACACCTTTCATCTGCCAGTGGGGGAGTTGACTATCACTCCCAAGGATGTATATAGGATCCTCCATATCCCTTTTGCTGGGGATAAGGTGGATTATGATTCAGGGCACCTTCCAGGATTACAGGCAGTGAGGCATGTCTTCAGAGATCCTGATATTTTGACTTGTTCCATTAGTTGGGACATATTGATGAGCAAATACAACAAGGAGTTTCCTCTGGCGTGTGTTCTAGCAGGCTTCATAGGCTGTTTCTTGATGCCAGATAGAGGGCATCAAGGTTTCCAGTGTGGTTGGGGCAGGATGTTGATGATATTGATGGAGTCCCCTCAGCGGCTTGGCTGGGGTTCTTGCTTGCTTTCTCACATGTATCATGAGATGCATGAGATCGTGTATAGAGATGGTCAGAGCATGGCTGCAGGTGTATATATTTTATAGGTTTGGGCTTGGGAGCATCTTCTCGTTTGGTGGCCGGTGGTAGATGATAGTAGAGAGCTCGAGCAACTGATTATATACAGGTATGCCGGTTATATTACGCAACCCCATCTGGGCAAGACAGATTTTTGGCGGTGATAGTTAGATGATTTGATAGTTGTAGTGTGGAGACCTTATAGAGGTTTGGAGCCTTGGGATGACTGGTGGCTAGTCCACAGGGACCTGTTTGTCACACGCCCACTTATTGGGAGATCACATACCATTGTGCAGCAGTTCATCGTTTCTCGAGTGATGAGGTAGTATAGCCGGCCTCAGGGGATCTTGCAGGAGTATACAACATATGCACGTTACTTGGATGAGGAGAGATAGGAATGGTCTCCATGATTATCTTATGCCTTGGCCATGCAGGAGCTAACTGGTCTACAATGCCTCAGATGGGATTATATGGATGATGTTGCGGATGCGAGGGTATTGTCCTAGTATAGAGAGTGGTTCCAGCAGCATCCTTTTCCTAGATTTACTGATCTGGGTGAGCAGGCACCGTGCATTGAGGATGTTGAGGAGGATGCTCCTGCAAAGGTACAAGGATAGGGCCAGAGACAGGGACAGGGATAGAGAGCTGAGGCTCCGAGGCGGACAAGTGGTGATCCTGGTGCTAGTAGTAGTAGGGTTCCAGCTAAGGGTGGACAGTAGAGGGGTGAGGGCGGATCCCTTGGGAGAGTAGGAGTGAGATTGGGTGGAGCCGAGGAGGAGCGAGCAGCTCCAAGACAGGTCTGATAGTGGAGGGAGGAGCAGGATGGTACTGGAGGTGGAGATGGAGGTGGAGAGTCTGCGAGAGAGAAGGGGAAAGACACAAGATGGTCAATGAGAGCACGTCTTGTAGAGCTGCAGTCACAGTTGACAGTGGCTCAAACTCAATTGGCGGAGTGAGACCAGCATCTTGCAGAGTTGCAGTCACAGTTGACAATGGCTTAGACTCAGCTAGCGGAGTGAGACCGGCATCTTGCAGAGGTGAGGGCTGAGAGAGATCAGCAGTTGGCTGAGCTGAGAGCAGAGCATGATCATTACCTTGCGGCAATGAGAGTGGAGCGAGACACCCTCTAGTAGGAGGTTTTGCATCAGAACAACAGGGCAACCTATTATGTTGCAGCATATAGAATGGCAGTTCCAGTAGCTCAGCAGGTGATTCCTTATTCTCAGTATACAACATGTTTTGAGGGAGCTTGGGCACCTCGACAGGATCCCAATCATCAGGCTCCTCCTCCTCCACCAAGTGATGAGGGAGAGGCTCAGAGCTAGATATTCTTCTTGTATCTCGAATATAATTTTTTGTAGACACACCCATTTTTTATATAGCCTATACGATTCTTGCTCCGATGGGAGTTTGTATATGTTATTTGACATTATTTTGTACCTTTAGACTTGACATGATATATATATATATATATATATATATATATATATATATATATATATATATATATATATATATATATATATATATATATATATATATATATATATATATATATATATATATATATATATATATATATATATATATATATATATATATATATATATATATATATATATATATATATATATATATATATATATATATATATATATATATATATATATATATATATATATATACGAGATCCAATTTGACTTCATCGTACTTGTGTTGATTCATTTATGAGATGTCTTTTATATGCTTTATTCTATATGTATTCATTTCTTTTCAATATGAATGTATGTAATGCAAATGATTATGGATGTCTATTTTTGGTTCTTTTCATATGCAAATAAATGAATGTGTAATGAGTAATATGAGTAATGCAATGTTTTCATTTTTCTATGCAATAAGATGAATGCAGATGAGTAAATAATGAAATGTATGAAGCTATATTAAATGTTATGTATGCAGCTAACATCTCAAAACACAAGTACTCGATCGAAGAAATGTTGATAAATAGACCACTTAGCGTAAGAAATGATGATGTTTTCAGCTCTCATTCAGAAGATAAAGATATTATTATCATACCGAAATCACTCTAAATTTACAAAATGCAAAATGATATGCAAAATGATATGCGAAATGCATCCTAAACCTAGTCACTAGATTTAAAATACTTAAGATTCATCATTGAGCATAACAAACACAACAGGGAGGTTAGAGTTCCTTTCTTTTTCAATGTGCAATATTAACTATCTTGTCCGCTATGACCCTTTTTTCGTTCATATCCTTGGACAGATTTCACAGGGACCTGAATTGCATCATAAAGAAATTCCCTCAAAACAGACAAAGAAATGATATGGACCTCCCTGTAGCATACAAATAAGCAGAGTCGAGGTATGTGAGGCAATTTCACCTTGTTGTGAAGGCTCTTATCACAGACACCCAACTAATTTATATGTTTCCAGATCATTGGGATCATTTTGTAGACACTTAAAAATAATTATTTAAATTATTTTTAATTCCTCACATAATTAATTAATTAATTATGTTAATTAAAATTCTTTTCAATATTAATTAAATATAATTAATATTGTCACTATAGCATATGATTTATTTAAGAAATCAATCCCTTTCTTTATTCTTCTAAAAAATCAAATCCTCACAAATCTTCCTCTTAGCTAATTAATTTCAATTAATTAGTTAACCTACATGATTCCTACAAATCATTTTCTTAATCCATCAATAACCTAATAAATTCTTCTAGAAACTCCCTAAACTCATTTAACATTATTCTTCTAATGTTTTATTCCCTCCACTCATTCTCTCTCCTAGTGAAATTCTCCTACAAATATAAATCCCACCTAACATTTCCTCTAATCACCCTCCTAATGAGTCGTTAATGGCTAATCATCATGATTAGCCACAAAGTCAACTCATTGTCCTTTCATCCAGCCACTAGCTTTAAATGCTCTTTTTCTAGATGAATGTAAGATTTTCGAAATCTCACATTCCTCTAGACATCTCCTTCCCCCAAGGAATTTTTAATTCCTTTTTATTCTTCTAATCCCCATAATATCCGTTTTTGGAGAATTTTTAATTCCTCCAATGCATCTTGTAGAGTGTGGAGATATGAAATGCCTTTAGGGCATATTTCTTGGTCTCCACACCCTCTCTTGGATCTTGTGTGAGCTCACAAGTAAATCGTAGCCCTTCATCTTGAATTCATCCTAGCCATTCATTTTCCTCTCCTCTTCCTATTAAATAAGGCTCCATCCCTTCATTCAGAACATCTTGAAATCCAGGAAGCTTATGCTGCCCTTTTGAGCCCAGGAAATCATCTTGGCAACTTGATCATCTCATCCTTATCATTTGTGCACAATATTGGAGAGCCATCCACATCCAACAATCAAAGGAGCACATCAAGTGGAGCATTATCAAGGGGTGCCTTCACTTCATCAAGCTCAATCCGAAGGAGAAGGTAAAATAGCAAGGTGAAATGATCTTTTAATGATATTTTAGCATTCTGCTATGTTTATTTCGTTATGTTTTGATCAGTTTACCTTTCAAATCTGTTTTCCCCTCTTCACATTCCTACAAGTAGAAAACAAAGAAAATATTATGCCCCCAATCCTTGCTCCTCTTAGTCACAATAGACTTCCTCGAGTTACTCAGAGGGATAATAATCGAAAACCAATATAAAAGACAACTCACAAAGAAAATTTTCATTCATAGCTCAAATTGTTTAGTGATTGTTTTCCATTATGTTGTTTTGCTTGTTTACTCAATGATAAAATCTCTTTGGTAGTTAAGAGATAGGTGACTGACTCAAAGTGGACGACTAGGTTTCATTGACGGAAAGATGACTTGGTTGACACTGCTTAGGATATGTAATGTGCTTTGTCAATTAACCTAATACTAGGACGTTGATCAGTTTCAAGTCAGGAGGGTTCCAACGAACCAGGATGTCATGAAAGTGACTAAAAAATATGTACATGCAAAAGCAAAGATGCATGAAAGCGGGAAATGCTAACGTTGTGTTGATAGATGGAGCGCTTGAGTACAAGAGGTGTTTGTTTGCCAAGTTTTCACCTGCTTGATAGAGATTCAAAAGAAAAATTTACCAAGGTGCCTGTTTACTAGGTTTTCACCAAGGCATTTTCTTTATTTTTATTTTTATTTTTTTCTTTTGGATGATTTTTCTGATTTTGTTGATTTATTTTTAGGACTTTTTCCAATTGTACAAGTTGGTGGCACAGAGAATGCTAAGCGAAGAATTTCTTCAAGTGGATGGTTTTAATCGGTTCACGGAGTTGTTCTCCTTCCGAGTTTGAGAACTGATAGTCACCAGAGCCAAATACTGTAGTAACAATGTAGGGACCCAACCAGTTGGGTTCAAACTTCCCTTTATTGTCACGAAACTGTTGATTTTTTGGATTTTCTCTCAGAACTAGGTCACTAACTTAAAATTCTCTTTGTCTAACTTTCTTGTTATATCCTCTGGACATTATCTTCTGATACACTCTGAGATGATCAAACGCCACTTGCCAACACTCATCCAGCAATTCGAGTTCTTGCAATATAGATATTCTATGATCTTCATCAGTAACAAGACCTTTCAAAGAAACTCTTAGAGATGGTATTTCTACTTCAATAGGTAGTACTGCTTCAGACCCATACACCAAAGAGAAAGGTGTAGCCCCAGTAGGTGTTCTGATACTTGTTCTATAAGCCCATAGTGTAGGATTGAGTTGCAGATGTCAATCCTTCCCGGATTTGTTCACTATTCTATGCAAGATAGTCAGTAGGTTTTTGTTAGACGCCTCATCTTGTCCATTACCTTGAGGGTAATATACTGATGACCAGTGTTGCTTTATTTTGAATTTCTCACAAAGCTCGTCTGGATATTTATTCTTAAACTGTCCTCCATTATCAGTCATGATCGACGAAGGTATCCCATACCTGTAGATGATATAGTTCAGGATGAACAAGGCCCATTGCTAAAAAGGCCCATTTACTGAAAAGGCCAGTGTGTTATAAATGGTATGAGGTCCCCTATCAGGGCATGTATGAGATTTCCATGAAGCTAACATTTCTCACAAGTCTTAGAAAATTGGATGGCATATTTTTCCATGTCTGGCTAGTAGTAGCCAGCCCGTAGTAGTTTCCGAGCTAAAGTAAGGCCATTCAAATGAGATCCACAAATGCCTTCATGGACTTCCGATAATGCACATTTAGATTCTTCAGTTTCTAGACATCTAAGCAATGTACCATCCAAACTTCATCTAAATAAATCATTAGCTATAATAACATACCGCGAAGCGTTTTGAGTTAGGTTTCTTTTCTCATTTCGGGTAAGATTTCCAGGGATAATTTGGTCGCATAGATAGGAATAGATGTGACTGTATCAGAATGAGTTATGTCCAATAATAGAACAGACTATTTTGGTCTCAAGAGAATCATAAGCGGGATAATATAACTCTTCCACCAGGAAATCAAATAAAAAATTGGACTCTTGTAACTCAGGTATAGATGCCAAGGTAGCCATAGCATCTGCTGCTTTGTTTGTGGATCTAGGAATTTGTTGGAATGATACAAAAGCAAAATACTTAAGATCATCAACCATTCTTTTTTAAGGCATCAGTTTCTCATCTCGAGTCTAATATGTATCGTTGATTTGATTAACCACTAGCAGAGAATCTCCATATATATATAATTCTACAACCTTCCATTCAATAGCTAGTTTTATCCCATTCACCAAAGCTTCATATTCTGCAATGTTGTTCGTGCAAGGGAATAGAATCTTATAAGACTTTGGGATTGAATACTTCTGAGGAGTAATGATTAATATGCTAGCACCTGAACCATTTTGAGCAAAGGACCCATCAAAGAACATTTTCCAAGGTTGTTGAGTAAGGTGCATTATTGATTCATCCAAAAACTCTATGTGTAGCGGTTGAGTGTCCTCAAGCGGAGCTTCAACAAGTTGATCAGTAATTACCTGTCCTTTTATGGCTTTGCGTTCCACATATTCAATGTCAAACTCTGTAAGGATTATGACCCATTTCGCCAATCTTCCTGTGAGTGTTACCTTATTGAGAAGATACTTGAGTGGATCAATTTTGGCCACTAGCTTGACTGAATGTGCTAGCATGTAGTGTCTTAGTTTTTGTGATGCAAAGACTAATGCCAAGCATGTTTTTGTTAGGTCCCGGAGACAACTGAGAGGGGGGGTGGTGAATCAGTTGTCTAATAAATTCAAACCAAAAAATTATTAACCAACTTAATGCTTAATACCGGTAAACCAGTTAAGTATGCCGATAGACAGTGTTAACAGTAAATTGCTATACCGGTAAGGATTAATTCATGAAATATAAACACAAAGTCATCCACAACACATGACACCAATATTTGTATGTGGAAACCCTGTAAGGGGAAAAACCACGGTGGGAAACCTTACCCACAATCAGATGATACTACTGCAGATAGTAAGTGTACAAAAAGGGGTCTGCACATGCAGAAAGGCCAACAACCTAGAGCTCACTACTCAATCACAAATGGGAGTCACACTGACTACAGTTGGATGGTTAAATCCAATAAGAATGTACTGCACAAAATAGCATCTTCATATGCTAGATTCAGTACAGGTGTAATGCTGATATGCTTCTACAAAAACCTAACTTCACCTTCAAATGATGTCTTCATGTATACCTCTGCTTGATCTCGCATATACCTTCACACAATTCTATTTTGCATTCCACGCTTGATCTTACAAATAAGATCTAACATTTATACCATACCCTAAGACCAATTTTAGTAGGTCGGCTCTACAAGATATTACAATAAAAACAATTTACAAATAATATAATATCCGATGCAATAACCGATTGAACATGTCGGCTTAATGCATTTACAACAATAATAAATCATCTCCATAGCATGCCATGCTGATCTAGAAAAGATAAACCTGCCGGTGTAACCCTAGATAACTTGGACCTATTTGCCGGTAAAAGAAAATATGCAAATATGAATATACCAATGATTATTTCTTCAAAATAAAGTGTCCACATGATGTCTTCGACATTACCAAGTGTCTTCCATATCATTCTAGGTACCGGTGAACCATATACCAGTAATTGTTGCATAGTTTACTGTTTGCCAGTGAATGTTGCTGGATCTCCAAAGTAGGTGTATTCAGTAGGTGTTGACATCAATGACAAAACCATACCAAAATACCAACAGTTTTTTCTATTATAGTGTAGTTCATTTCATAAGACACCAATGTCCTACTGATGTAAGCTCGTTCCTTTTTGTTGTCATCTTGATGGGCCAGAAGTGCCCCTAGTGATGAATCAGTTGCTGATATATATAAGATTAGTGGTTTGCCCTGAATCAGTGGCATCAATATCGATGTTTTTGACATGTACTCTTTTATCTACTGAAGATGTTGTTCGTACTCTTGATGCCAGTTGTATATTACTCCTTTTCTCAATACCTTTGTGAAAGGTTGAGCTTTATCTGCTAGCTGAGAAATAAATCATCTGATAGATTGGAGATGTTCCTATAGACTTCTCATTTGACTGATGTTCTTCGGAGGTGGCATTTCCATTATAGTTTGGACCTTCTTAGGATCAACCTTGATTCCCTTCATTGAAATGATATAGCCAAGTAGTTTACCGGATGTCACTCTGAATGCACACTTCTTTGGATTTAACCGGAGTTTGAACTTTTCCATTCTGTCAAGTATAGGACCTAACTCTTGAATATGCATTGATCTTTTCATAGTCTTCACTAAGGTGTCATCAACATAATCTTCCATATTCTTATGCATCATGTCATGAAAAATAGTTGTAACTGCTCTTTGATAGGTTGCTCCTCCGTTCTTTAGCCCAAATGGCATGACGTTCTAGCAAAAGGTTCCCCATGCACAGGTGATATCTATCTTTTCTTGATCTCTAGGAGCTATTTTGATTTGGTTGTATCTGAAGAATCTATCCATTAGTGAGTACATTTCATATCCAGCAGTCATGTTGACTATCATATCAATACTTGGTAATGGAAAGTCGTCCTTCAGACAAGCTTTGTTAAGATCTCTAAAGTCAGTACAAACTTTGATAGACTTGTCTACCTATGACATAGGTACTATGTTTGAAATCCATTCTACATAATCTATAGCTCTAATGAATCCATCTTTGAGAAGTTTTTCTAGTTCAGCCTTGACTAATAGTGCTACATGCGGGTGCATCTTATAGAGTTTTCGCTTAACTGGTTTTAATCCTAGTGTAATTGAAAGATGGTGCATAATGAGATTAGGATCCAAGCCTGACATATCAGAGTACACCCATGCAAAGTTTATTTTCTTTTCTAAGAATAGCTGAGTGAACTCCTTCAATTCTTCTGCTGATAGTGATTGAGCTATATGAATGATGTGTGGTGTCTCTTGACTCCCAATGTTCACTCACTAAGTTGGCTCAATCAATATGGAGGACCTTTCCTAGAAATGACTTGGTAGTATATCAAGTATCTCACCTTCAGGCACCTCAGAGAGGTTTTCACCTTTAGGTATGTCCTTTATTTTCTCTTTTTTAGATTCTGACACTGCCATAATGTGGTTTTCACCATCAGATCTTTTATTTTTATTTTTCTTGTTTTTGCGACTAAGATACTTGATATCCGCTTCAGTCATGTTTTCACTCTGTTCATTGGTGGAAGAGTCTATAGGTTCGACTACATTGAGATAATAGGCTAATGTATAGTCATTGACAAAAGTAGGTATATTCATGGGTTGGTTTTGTAAAGTATAGTCAATCAATTCGGGATGTACTAAGGATAAATCTTGGATAGATTCAAGAGCATTCATGATATTGTTATCACAGTGGTGGATCAAAATGTTGAGTTCCTGAAGAATACCTTGCATAAGTGTCTCGAGACTAGGAAGAGTCAGATCATGATTATCAAAGTTCACATTAATATTTAGTTGATCTAATCTGATAGACATACTTGTAACATCGTTCACTACGCTAGACTGGATGTCATATCGTGGTTTAACAATGATAAGCTCAGTAGATAAATTTTCATGGTTTGTATCAGTTGATTCAGAATTTGAGGCTGAGTAGATATTATCCTAAATAGGACTGTCATCAAAGTCATTAGGTGAAGTTTCTGAGTCTTCTTCAAGTTATTTAATAAGTGTATGTATGGTATCAACACCAACATCTTTAATACTGCAAGTTCCTTCATGTTGTGGTTCATTTGTCACTTGTATCTGACACACCTATTGACATGATCTTGATGTTTCTGTGATTTGTTGTCGTCTACTCCATTCATCTTCTTCTAGACTGATAACTGGTTCTTGTTCTGTAGCTTCCAACTCTTCTTGTGTAGTGCTATACCTGATTTGTTCTGTTTTAGGATAGGGGTAAATAGATGAGAAGCTTTCTAGTATTCTTCCTTCTTTCAGTCCTTGTTCATAATTTGCTTGTCTCTTTTGTCTAATTTCATGTATTTCTTTCTCTAGTTTTATGTGCATCAGCTCTTGAGCATCATTTATGACATCGCTAGACTCTTTTGGAATTTCTGTAGTGGATGTGTCTGAGAGGTGGTCAGGACCCCATTCATACTCATTTGAATCCTCTGGGACCTCAACTTCTTTTATTATTGTAGCTGATACCATCGAAGCTTGAGCACTTACTGTTTCTTCTTTCTTGACTGCTGATTCCTCTTTCTCTTTTCTACACTCTGCTTTTGTTTGTTGGGTGTCTACTTCCTTTAATGTTAAAGGTGATATTCTTTTCTGCCACTTAGACTTAGAAACATGTTTTTAATCTGATGTCTTTTTCGGATCGTAACCCAGTCCAGCCTTATCATTTGTGGATTTGGTTTGTAGCTGAATTGGTTCAGTATTACCTTCCTTTTGTTTGCCCAGAGGACCAGTACCTGAGTACCCCATGCATTGAATCATTTTGTAGCCAGGACCATATTTGTTTGAGGAAATCTCACATTGTCGTACCTCCTCATTTTGACTATCTTCCTTAAAGAGCCAGTTAAGAACAACATCCTCTTCTATTTCATCTGCCAAGGAGGTAGAAGACTATACAAAGAGACCAACATATATAGTATTTAGAGTTGAAGTTTGTGTTCTCATAGCCTCTGATGGCTTGCCCAACTATTTTGGTGATGGAGGGAGAGAAACTAATGAAAGTACCAATTATGTCTTGTAGCCATCCATGCTGGTATTTGTAATCTTCAATCTCTTTTCTAAATCTTTCATCAGTGTTTCTAGATCTGTATTTGGAGAAGCTGCCCTATTATGAGGCACAAAAGTATCTGCACCTTTTGTCAATGCATTACAGATGACATTTGTATTAGCAGGAATACTGACTTCAGCTCCGTTATATGGAAACTTTAAGCATTGATGGTATGTTGATGATACAGCCTTCATTTCATGAGTCCACGACCTGCCCAGTAATATATTGTATGACAAAGGAATATCAAGTACTTGGAAAAGGACATCTCTTTCTACCGGTCCCACTCTGATTGGTAATGACACCAGACCTTTAGAATTCCTTTCTTCTTCATCATAGGCTTTTATTGTTATTTTCTTGCTAGGATCAATGACATTTTTCAGAGAATCCTAGTTGTGTAAGTAGACTGTAAGTACAAATATTCAACCCCACACTTCCATCTATCAAAACATGTTTGACTCTGTGTTTATGGATCATGGCTTCAATATGCAATGGCTGGTTATGTGGATGATTTAGTGAGTTGTCATGTTCTTCAGAGAAGGTCAGATAGTGAGGTGAAGTCAGATGATCCACCATAGACTGAAACTGATCAATGTCTAAATCTTTTGGAACATTGGTGGTGAGCAATTCTTTGTTTAGGATCTCTTTGTGAGCAGATGAGATTTTTAGCAATTCAAAGATTGAGATTTGAGCATTTGTCCTTTTCAACTATTCAATGACACTATATCACGAAGATGATGATGAAGTTAACCTTTTAAATTTGTCCAAGGTTGATTCTTTTTGTTTGTTTGGAAAGGCTGGTGGGTTTGATGTTGCTTGAGCCACATTGGAAGAACTAGCTCCTTGGAGGGTGACTTTCTTTTGAGAATGGGTGAGACCTCTTGCATAGTGTGATTCATTTGGTTTTTCTTGGACTATAATCACATTGCAATATTCTGAGTGGGAAGGCTCAATCATGTTGATAACATTGTCCTGACTGGCATAAGTATAATTTACCTTGGCACCTCCTTTGGTCTTTGAAGAATCACCTTGTTCGTAAATAGGCAAAGGGTCTTAAAATTCTTTATGATTTGCATTAGTTGGATGATTCCCAACAACTTTACCATCGTTTATGAGATCTTGAATCTCATGTTTTAGCTTCATGCAATTGTTTATGTTATGACCTTTATTCTGATGGAAGTCACAGTATTCATTTTCTCTCCACCATCTTGGTTTAACTTCTAGATCATATGGTCTGGAGTTATTTGGTAGTATTATCAAGTTGTTTGCCAAAAGAGTTTTGAAAGTGGATTCATACAATTCTTTGAGAGGAGTAAAATCACGCTTAGGTTTGGAAAGCCAAGGCTTTTCTTTGAACCATTCCTTTGTTTTCTTTGGCGGATTTTCTGTTGTAGCCTCAATGGCTTTAAGTGCTTGTGTACCACTAGCCAAGTTGAATATTGTGGATTTTGAGTTGGCTTTGACAGTGTCTACTACTCCATCATTAACAACATTCTTGTTGTTGTCTTTGCCAAATTTCCAATACTTGTTCTTCTCTTTAGAGCTAGATCCTAGTTGTGTTTCTTTCCAAGGTGTGATATCCCCCTTGTTTATGAGCACATCTTCCATTCGAATGGCATTATCTACCATTTTGTTAAATGATGGGTGTACTTGCATTTGTATACTATATTTTAGTTCGGGGACCAAGTTATTGACAAATATATCCATTTTCTCAGAGTCTAGAATAGGTTGAGAATACCTAGAAAACATCTTTCTCCAGCGTTGGAGGAAAGTAAGAAGAGGCTCCCCTATTTTTTGTTTAGTATTGCAAAGCTTGATCATAGTCACAGGATGTCGAATGTTGTATGAGTACTGTTGTAAAAATAGTTGGATTAGTTCTTCGAACATTTTTATTCCCTTGGGTAGACTTGAGAACCAGTCCATTGCTTGACCCCCTAAACTCCTCGGGAAAAGGCACATGAGGTACGTTTGATCATGCATGAACTCCATACAGGTGGCACAAAACTCTATGACATGATCTTGAGGATCCAAGGTACCATCATACTTATCAAATTTTGGGATCTCCACTCATGAGGGAAATGGAGGCATGTATAGATTCTTGTCAAATGGAAAGGGACATATTGTTTCCAGAGAATATTGTTTTGGGGACTTGTCCTTATTCTTCAGTTCTGTGACCTCCATTTGTAAGGATTGTAATTGTTTGTGTACCATGAGTATAGGCAATTCTTTCTTTTTAGTAACGATCGTGTGAACATCATATCCAGTAGGAAGTTTAGCACCTTGTTTTGCTAGTTCTAAGAAATAGTCTTCCTTCTCTTGAGTCATGATAGCTTTCATCATTTTTCTAAAGTCTTTGTCCTTTTGATAGTCAAGGATTTCTTTTTCTAGAGGTTCAGTGTCTTTGTCAGCCTCACTTGATGATGAGGAATCATTATCATTTTCTGGAATGTTATTATTGTCCTTGTTTCTGTCATTGTGTTCCGTCTCATATATAGTGGGAGATTTAGGCTCATCAAAAATTAGTCCACCTGATGACGACAGTATGTCAGTGAGTGGATCCCCTTCATAAAATGGATTGTCGGTGTATGAAAAGGGTATTCCTTTTCCTTTGGCTTCTTTCTTATGAGAACTCCTAGTTTGTGTAGGCATTTTTATGGATTAGTGTGACCTAAAGTTATTTGTGATGCAGAGGTCAAGATCAATTTCAGAGCTAGTTGTTCGGTTAATGTATTGTTTGGGAGAAACAACTGAGATTCAGTCTGATTTCAGGAATGATCTATCATGTATAAGACATTTATCTAAGTTGATTCTAAGCATAGTGTAAGATTCAGTCTGGTTTCAGGAATGATATATTCTGTATAAGATGTTATCTAAGTGACTAAAATTTGATAGGTAGTTGATTGAACTAGCTGGAAGATGATCGACCAGATCATGCAATGCAAATGGCAGAGGTACACTGTCTTGATCTATTTATGCTCAGGAAAATGATAACCAATATTATGTTCGCTGTAAGCTATTTTTAGGCAAATTTGATTATTCTGTTCTGACAAGACCAGAGACTCGTACAACAAAATTTTTTGAACCGGATGACAATTTAGTAGATACAGGATGACAACAGTTATCTTTTGTACGAGTTGTTGCCTCGTACCATACGACAGATGGGTATGTGCAGGACGATAAAAGACTCAGATCAATTCTATTTTGTACGACACATGATACAGAACCAAATGATAGATTAAAATGACTCGTATGACACAGGATTAGGTAAAGGACGAAAAACTAGAAAACTCATAGGACACAGGATCAGGTGCAGCACGATAAATTATCAGACTCGTATGACTATTCATAGGACAGAGCCTAGAAAATCTAAGTTTTTTCGATTACTGAGTATGACCAATTCTGAGATGGACTGATTTTGGACCAAGATACAAAATTTTGACTTAGGACGGACAAGTTTCTGACACGGACAAAGTTTTGACTTAGGATGGACCAGTTTCTGACACAAACAGAGTTTCAACTTAAGATGGACAAGTCTCTAACATTGACAGAGTTTCGACTTAAGATGGACTAATTTCTAACACGGACAAAGTTTCGACTTAGGCTGGACTAGTTTCTGACACAGACAGAGTTTCGACTTAGGATGGACTAGTTTCTGACATGGACAAAGTTTCAAATCACTGAGTTGTTTCTTGTCTTCTCCAATTTTGGTATTTCAATTTTTGTTTCAGGGATGAAAACACAAAAAACAAGTAGTATGTATAGTGACTCCAATCATAGCATGCAAAACCCTAAGGAATTTGGTGAGGAAAGAAAACATTTGCTTGTAGACTTAGGTACACACCCAATAGCTAATCAGAATATGGTCGTTGAGTCTCACGCAATGGATTCTCAACACCGTATTATCTGACTCCAAATGCTAATGGGGGCACGAAATGACAAGTATCTTGGGAGAGTTACTATCTCTCTTACACAAAGATTATCCCCCTTTCGGAGATGAACCAGGTAGCTTCTAATTTTAATTGGAACTAGTCAGGGATCCATTTGGCGCATCGAGGTATAAACTCAATTAAGAGGTCTCCCAGCCTTCAAAACCAAGGTTTAATATACTCGAAGGTACGAAGGAGAGCTATTTCGAGCACTGTCATTGACTTGATTTTCATCAAATCACATTTAATTTATTTTAGGTTGGAGTACTTGGTGTCTAGTCGTCCCCACTTAGGTTGTTCCCCTCGCACCGGCCGTAACGGCTCCAAGAGTTTTTCAACCCCTTGGGAGGGTAGACCTACTAAAGATGTACAAATCTCAAACAAAGAAAAAGCCTCTGGATTTCTGATTGTCTAGAAAAAGACAAGAGCATACTCTCCTACCTCTCAGAATCTTCTAAAAACATGAAAGACAAATTTGTTCTTTAACCAGATAGCAAGTTAGGTTCCTAAAAAATGAATTTAAAGAATACATGATGTTTAGTCGATTCTCCTTAGGCAACCTGCAAAAACAACGAATCAGTAGTCATATTGTCTTTGTGCGACAAGCATATTCTTTGACAAGTATTATGCAAAAACTAATTAGGCTGTGAAAAATTCTGAGATAGACAAATAAACAGTCAGGGTCAATCATCAGAATAATAAAAAAATCATGAAAATTTGCCTCTTTTTATTAAATTTTTTTTTTACCAGAAAATACAGAGTCATACGACAGTATGAAAACTCATACGATACAAGATCCCAACTCATACGAGACATGATTCCAGTTCGTATGACACCTGCAGTTTGTCATTTCAGCCCGTGGGAATTGTCGTACGAGATATACAGACAAAAAATTGAAAATATGAAATCTGGAAAATAACAAAAAAATAAGTAGTCAGTCTTGGAGGCCAAAAAATGCAGTCTTCGGCTCCAAGGTGGGCGCCAGAGATGTGTGTGTGAAAAAGTGGTCTGTAGCTGCAAGCACAACACTTCAATTAAGTCATTATATGCATGGTTAGTAATCAATAATCAATAATCAATAAGTAATAAACCATAACAAAGCGACTAATTGCCTTCTAAAAGATGCGAGTATACAATTGCTCTCAGATTGTTATAAGCAATACGAGTGACTAGACTACACCAAGATGGAGGATTTAATCTATATGATATTAACTATATGGATGCAAGATGGATGAATAATTCAAGCAAATAATCAATTCAAGCAATAATGGATGTAAGAAATAATGGATGAGTAAAATGGATGCAAGCAATCTAAAAAAAGCACAATAATCTTCAATGAATCCAGAGCGAAATTAGAGTGATAATAATCTCCAAGCGTGTTCTCAAAATTCTCTGGGGTAAATTGAAATGAGAGCTAAAGACTGAATTTATAGAGAATTACCAAGAGAAAAGCTCAATCTAGAATTAATTGAAAATAATTAAGGAATAAGGTTTAGTTAACCTTGAGATAGATTCCAATTATAGTTTAATTGAAATGCATTCGAATTAGAAGTCCAAGTTGCATTGGAAATAATAATAAATTAATTCCTTGCATTTGTGATAAAAATTGATAATTCTTTTATTTATTCAAGAAAAGAGTCTTTTTAATGCAACTGAACTTCTTTTTTTGAAAAGCTTTGAGTTCCGATTTGAGAGAATAATTCAATAATTCAATTTAATTGTTTTCTGATTTCAAGTTCTAAATTTAGAAAAAGAAATAATATCTCAAGTTTGATTTCTCTCTCAATTCAATTCTTTGTGTTTAATTTCAATTCAACTCTTGCTTTGTGATTAATTCCTCTTTTGTAATAAATTAATTCCTTTTGCATGATTAAATGACAATTTTATTAATTAATTAAATATGCAAGGATATTTAATAAATTAAAATAGGATAATTGATCAAAATGATATTCTTGGAAATGATTCAATTAATTAAATGAATATTTAATTAATATTGAGTAATTGATTTTCCATATGATATTTGATGATTAAAGAATTAATAATGTGCTCAAGATTGATTTAATTACCTTTGGTTAGGACCTTGGTGATGTTGTTGAGATTAGGGGTCCATGGTTTAGATGACCATTTTTAGGGTATTACAGGTACTCCTTGGGGTAGTGCCCTAAACATTGTAACTGTTCTTTCATTATAAGGCTGGATTGGAGCAATAGACTCCAACAATATTTCTCACCGAGGTTTTTACCATATTGGGTTTTTGTCATACATCTGGTGTTATGTGATGTGTCTTTGTGTGTGCTTGTTTTATGATTATCTCCTTTATCTCATTGGTATACTTCCTTAGTCTTGAAATTGCTAATCGGTACACATAGTCAAGTTTAAAAGGCTTAAGATTGTTGATAACCACTAATTCACGCCCCTCTTAGTGGTATCTTGTGTTCTACAAAAATAATTTGAGACGTCTATGATAGGTGAAATGAAATTATTTCTAGGACTATAAATTGCATAGACTACTAAAGGCATTTTCATATCACAATCTAAGTATGTGAAAGAATTGCTACAAAAGTTTGGGCTAGATGATTCTAAACCCATTGGAACTCCTATGGTAACTAGATGCAAGATGTCAAAAGATGATGAATCTTTGAAGGCTAATTAGACCATGTATAGATCTATGATAGGTGGACTTCTTTATTTAACACAAACTAGACCTAGCATTATGAATGTTGTATGTCTTGTTGTAAGATTCTAGGATGACCCTAAGGAAAGTTATGTTATTGCTATAAAGAATATATTCAGATACTTGAAGGGAACAGTTGATTATGGTTTATGGTATCCGAAGAATGATGATTTCATTTTGAGTGCTTATATAGATGTAGATTGGGTTGGTGATGGTGATGGTCAAAAGAGCACTACCAGTGGAGCATTCTTTTTGGGAAAGAAGCTGATTTCATGGGGCAGTAAGAAACAATTTGCTACTTCTTTATCTACTGCAGAAGTTGAATACATTATTGCTTCTAGAAACTATACTCAGCTAATTTGGATGAAGAAGATGTTGAAGGACATTTGCTTCTAGTAATCTGAGTTGTTGCGGTGATTGCAGAGGAATTCACATTGCTTGTTAATGATCTTTGATCATTATCTATGTGTTTTGGTGGTCTGCATTGATTGTGGTATGCAGTATTGAATATTTTATTTGTCTAGTGGTATTCTTCATGTTATATAACTTTCTAGCTGATTTGATGGTTGTTGCATGTTGCACATGATCATGGAAAGTTATTCGGTGGTGTTGTGTGTTGTGGATGATATTGGCAAGTTATTCAGTGTTGTTGCATGTTCAAGGATTTCATTCGGGTCCATGATATGTCCTTGTCGACATTGTATTGGTCCAACCATTGATTTATGTATCGTGTGATGTAATTTTATAATTAGGTCCTATGTGTTGAGCCGACCTTCGAGTTAAGATTGATGATTTGTATAAGTAATTGATGTAATCATGTTAGATCTATTTTTGTCATTGTGTTTACAATCTATGTAAGTATTGTATGTGCAAACAAGCAAATTGATTATTCGGTAGTGTGGAAGAGTAGAGAAGTGTTGTTGTGCAAACAATATGCTTAACTGGAACTGTGATCAAGCATTTGGAGATGTTATTCTTTCGGTTCATGTAATCTGGATTGTTGTCCGATCTTTGTAAGGCAATGAGCCTTCCCTGGGTTGTGGCCCTTTTTTTTTTTGAGATGTAAGCTCTAGGAAGTGTGTCTAAATGCATGTGCATTCCCCATTGTAATATTTTCACATACTACTGCAAAGTATCATCTTATTGTGGGTAGGTTCCCATTGTTGTTTTTCTCTTAACCGATTTTTCCGCGTCAAAAGTTTGTGTGTTATGTATGTTGTTGATGTGGTGGTTATCTTTGTTATTGTTGTTCTTGATCAGATCGGAAGTTAAGGTTAATTTCTCTAAGTTTGGTGAAAATTGATTCACCCCCCCCCTCTCAGTTTTGTTGCATTATTGTTGCCAACACCGCAAACTTAAAATATGGGATTTATTGCCATTTTTTTAATTGTACACTTAAATACTTGCGGGAGAAAATCAAAATTTGTCATGCGTCGAACCTTTCTAATAACTCATTTCAACTTGCAGTCCAATATTATCTCTATCAAACATTTCTTATTCTTTTTCTATAAAATCTTTACTTAGCAGAATTTGAGTGGGTCTTCATTTGCGACACAAATGGGGTGTGTTGTGTTCACACACAACAACTTTCCACCCTCCAAAATCAACTAAAAACCTTTGATTCTATCTTTAAAATGAATTCACACCCAATATGCCTAGGATGTACTTGGAAGACACGGGGGCTTCAGTTAGTGAAACTGGGTTATAGAAAATGTGTTTGTGGCATACTAAAGAATCCCCCTATTTTAAAACAATATTGCCCTAAACTCCTTTTTTTTCACCCCCTCCCAGTACATAGCCCAAATTAAAACCCCCTATTTTCACCAAATAATGTATTCATAGCCTAAATTTAAAATCCCCCTATTTTCACTAGATAGGCAATATATTATTAAAGAATCTTGGGATATTAAACCCCCCAATATGAATGTATATGATATAATATTGCCTAACTATCGAAGCACTCATGTTGGAAGTACAATACGCTGACTCCATGGGTTCTAATCTTCTCATCACAATAGAATGTTTGAGCATCTTGAGTGTGTGCATATGCTTCATTCCTTCTTCTAAAAATCTATCGGGAAGATAGTAATTTGCCAAGCTATTTAGTTTATCTTTCCTCAATTCCAACCTCTTGGATAGAGCCTTACTACTAGTTGGACGTCCATAGCCCCAGTAAGGTTATCCTTGCCACCATAATTTTCCAATATTTATTTATTGCTCCAATCGCTTTGATATGGCATTATACACATTTGGAAACGATATTTCTTAGAAGCTTTTTATGCTTCAATTCTTTGGATATAAATTGGCTCTTCTAAAAGCATTATACATTTTGAATCCCTTTTTATTTTTCAGAGCATAGGGAAATGTTGGTGAGGATGATTTTTGGTTTTCACTTCACAAATTACTAACCCTACCGATATACTTTCAAAAGATTTTTTTAAGTGAAAAATATATAGAATACCTCAAAATTCCATGCAAACTACAACGTTTAGGACCATGTGATTTTTAGTATTATTCTTTTCATACCTCTTAGATACTTGGGTAGGAATTCATTTAAAATAAATAACCATAGGTTTCTACTTACTCTTAAAATGCAGCAACTGCCCTATTTACTACCACAAACAAGTGGCCCCCTCAATTAATGCTAATTAAAGGAATTTAAACTTCCAAGACAAGCTACTTGAACAAAATCATGCAACATCAATTCAATGATCTTTTACTTTTAATCATTAATCACGGTCATCATTATCTTTTATAATGTGGTATTGTTTCCATTTTCACTTTTCTACTGTACTACCTCACATCATCTCAGAGGCTCCCTCGGGATTTGGTGCAACTTTCTCACGAATATGAAAAGATAACTATTTATGCTCTCACGCTTGAGGCGTTTATTATACCACTCTTTGTTGTCATTATCTTCCACAACTTACTATATTTTCCAAAGTCCATTATGCATGTTCTCATGGCCAGAGAACTCTTACCCTTAATTGATTGTGCTATATGCCTTACCAGCAGCATTTGTCAGTTATCTTTTCTAGGGTCCATTACGAGCCAATGCTTGCACTATTTTTTCATGCTACAGGATATTCAGGATGAAGACCTCGTCAAAAAATCCATAAAATGGATTTTGGGCTTTGAATTCCTCTCTTCTACCATGAGATATAGGGTAAATTTTGGCATAGCCTCTCGCTTTGTGGCTTCACTTTTAGACTTAGGGAAAGATGAGATATAATCTCTTATTTATGCGACTTCTTGCTGCATATTGATTTCATGGGGGGATTAGATGTGATATTGGAGGTGGCGTTGTCTCGTTATGGTATCCCTAGGATATTGGCAATTTTTGGATTTCCCCTAATCTAGTGCCCATTTACGAGTTTCTAGGAGGCTTTTGTGCCAACACTATTCAAGAGCACCAGGAGAAATCTCATTGGGCTTGCAAATTCCTAAAATAACACTTGGGATTGGCCAAGGATGTAGGAGCTTTCAAAATACGGAAGTGGGTTTGTTTACTTTTACTTATCTAATGCAATCCTACACACACTTATCCCTAAAACAAGCTTCTTCTTTATTTTCAAAACCCAAAAATTCTTGAATAAACTTCAATGTGGGTATTTTCAAATTTATTGGCAATATAGAGTCAAGTCCATAGACAAGGTGGTATAGGGAATTTCCTAAACTTCTTTTAACTCTTGTTTTGTCAACTCATAATGTATATTTTTATAGGACGTACCACCCCCTAGGATTCTTATTTAATGAATTTTTTATAACATCTATTAATTTCTTGTTAGTAGGCTCGGCTAACCCATTTCCTTATGGATAATAATTGGAAGAAAACTTTAAAATGATACCTAATTTGAATGCCCAATTAGAAAATTTGAACGATGCAAAAGTTGAGCCATTGTCACATACCAAAAAATTAAGTGTTCTAAAATGTGATAATATTCTCTTCGAGAAACTGAATGATTGTATTTATAGTGTGAGACTTGAATGCTTCAGCTTCTTACCACCTCATGCAATAATCGGTCATGGTTAGGATATACTTGTGTCCAGTCAAGGATGGTGGGTTAATTGCTCCAATAAAATCCATTCCCCACTATGCAAATGACATTGCCTCTGCCACCAGTTGTAAAGGCTATGCTGAATACTTCCATTTGTTAGTGTGAATTTGGCAAACATGGCAATGATGAATATGCTGATAAACATCTTTGAAAATAGTAGGCCAATAGTATCCATCTCGAAGGATTGCATGAGTAGTGGCTAAATTCCCACCATGTCTTGTACTAAACTTATCATAAAAGTCATAAAGAATGCTCTGTGTTGCTTCTTTGTTCACACATTTATGATAGATTCCCATATGATCTTTGTAGAACAAACTGCCATTCTTGATCATATAATTCTAAGATTTTACTTTTAATTCTCTACGTGGTGACTTGTTTAGATGCTTAGGGCAACATCCAGTTACTAAGAATTGCATGATATCCTTGTACGAATCTTCTTGATTCTCATCATTGAGCACATATTCTTGACTAACAAGATGTGAATGTGTCTCCGCTATTGCTTGCACAATGCGTTCTCTCTAACAAACTTCATGGGAATAATATCAATATTGAACTCACGTATGATGATAATCCACTTAGCTCATCTTTCACCCAATTCATTTTGCATCAGGAGAGTCTTTACCAAAGCATATGGAACCACTGCTATGACCTTGCTTCTTAGAATGTAATGCCTAAAATTTAGAACTACTTCTACAAATTCATTTGCATACTTTTCCACATTAATATATCTTAACTTTCCATCTTTAAAAGGGAAGCTCATGAAAGCTATGGGCTTTTCTTCTTTAAATTCTCCTTTTTGAGTTAGTATCGTAGCACAAGTATGATATGAGGCAAATGAGTAAATATAAAATGAATTATTATAATCAAGGCTCGATAATACATGGGCTTCAGCTATGGCCTTTTTTATGTTCTTGAAAGCTTCTGTGGCTCCTTTAGTCCACTCCATTTTAGCTTCTCTCTTCTGCATTGCATTCAAAGGTTGCACTATCTCCACAAAACCAGTTATAAATTTGCAGACAAAATTGATCTTTCCAAAGTAAGACTTCAACTCTTTCTTACTATTCAGAGGTTGTAATCACATCGGAGCATTGATTCTGTTAGGATCGATAGATATCCTTGACTCCAAAATTATGTGCCCTAACAATTTTCCTTCTATCACCCCAAACAAGCATTTCTTTGGACTTAATGATATCCCATATTGTTCACACTTCTTCAACACTTTCCTTAGGTCTTGTACATGTTCATATCTATTCTTAGAGAACATAGTAAGATCATCTATATATTATGATGCATTTTCTAATTAAATCTCTGAAAGCAGTATCCATGGCCCTTTGAAACATTGCTTCAGTGTTGATTAATCCAAATGGCATCCTCCTATAGGTGAAAGTTCCCCATTTAGTGGTGAATACGGTTTTTATCCTATCTTGTTTCTCAACCATAACTTGATTAAAGCTCTAAAACCCATCCAAAAATGGCATCATCTGGGATCCATTCACTATCTGCAACACTTCATCTAATGATGGAAGTTGATAATTATATTTTTCTGATGCCTTGTTAAGGTTTTTGAAATCAACACATAGCCTGATATCTCTATTCTTTTGCAAACTGGAACTAGATTTGCTACCCAGGTTGAATGTCTTACTGGAAATATAATCCTAGTAGAAAACTACTTTTGTACTTCCTTTTGAATTAGAGGCTCAATAAGGGCATTTACAAGTCTCTATTTTTGTCGGAAAGGTTTGGCATCTAGCTTTAAAGGGATAGTATGTGTTATGATAGATGTATCATATGCCTTCAAAACTTCATATGTCCAAGTGACTACATGTATATAATCTTTCAACGCTTGCACTATATCCTCCCTTTTCTTTTCAGTACAAACCTTCCCTATTTACACATTTCTTATCTCTTCTGATGTTCCTAAATTATAGGGGTCACATTTATCCCTACAAGTCTTAGGTAAATCTTTCTATTTCAACATATGATCCACATCAAATAATCTTTCCAACTCTATTATACCCTTAGGGATATTTTTAGTCTTTGCAATTTCAAGAAATTCTTTCGATACTTCTTCTTGAGGATCAATTTCATTGATAATCTATTCTTCGAAAATCCTTGAATTGGTAATGAGATCCTAGATATGGTGATCATCATCAAACACTTGCAAGTTCCTGACATTATCAAGAATAGAATGTACAAGTACCAATTCCACTATAAACTTTTTCAACTTAGACATTTCTAAAGGCTCTAAAGTGTTGGCTACTACCGCCAAAGCATCTACTCTCCAATTAAACCTCCTAGGCACATGTTCTATGTTAAAGGCATCAAATCCTTCTATCAAAACCCAGACATGATGTCTATAACTTTCCAATCTTTAATATCTGCATACATATTGTTTCCTCACTTGTTTGACAACTAAGTCAGAATCTCCCATGTACCTTTACTCCTTTTCTCAATGCTAGTAGGAGACTGTGTATTAGGGCTTCATACTCAATAACATTATGAGTACAATGGAATTGGAGTTTGTACACGGCTAGGGTTGGTTTGGCTTTGGGACTAATCAATTTTACATTAATCCCAATATCTTTCTTGGACTTTGACCCATCAAATATCAATGTCCAAAGGTCCATCTCATCCTTTGTGGACCCTTTAGCACTTTTGTCACTATTTTCGCCCTTTTTTGATAAATCAACTATTCTACAAATTTCATATCTTTCTTCCTATTTTTCTTCGATCCCACTTTTAGTCTTAGCATTTTTAGCTTCTGGAGAATTTCCATCCTCAGATAATATTCCTCGCTTAATTTCTCTTTGTCCATAATTGTTAAGCATAAACAACACTAGCCCTCAAGGTATCTTGCGTTATGCACTCTGCACCAGTTAGGCAATAAGATGGATTCCAATGATTTCTTTTGCTCCAAAAAATTGTCTGCTTTCTTAGCTATTAACTTGGTGAACATAGTTAATATGTCTTTCTCTTCATCAAATGATCCTTTTTTAGATTCAATCAGAATATCCATGCATAACAAGACTTTTACCGCAAGTTTTATATTGCAAGTACATATTTCATCAATTTGAGCTAATGTTTTCTTTATGTTGTAGACCCCGGGCTCCACTTCTAAATGAAATACATCATTTTCTAGATTATAATCGATAACCATTAACTTCATCCAAGGCTCTGATTCTATCCTTATTTGATTTGGTACTCCTCTCCAAGGTAACCACATATGGGAAAAATTAGTGTGTATATGCCCATTCAACATCCTTAGCCAATCCCTACTCAGCAGTAAACCATACTGATCTGGTATACCCACTACCTAAATGTCCATGAAGCCTTGTATTATTGGATCTGAAGCTAGATACATGTGTATATTCATCAAATCTCCAGTATCATTCACTTATGTTTGGTCTAATTGGGTTACTTTTTTATTAGATCTTGTAGGAGTCAGCCCCAACTCTTGACAAATAGATAAAGGTAACATTTGAAGATTCTCTTGAATCAATAAAACAATTATGTAAGTTCTTTTTGAACACTTTAAGTGTTAACAGAAAGGGCAAAACCTCAGTTTTCCCTTTGTAAATAGCTACATGATCTTCTACAGTGGGCATAACTTCCTTTTCTTTTACCTTATGCACCTTTTCCTTACATTCTAATTTTCTTTTTCTATTTGTTCTTCCAATCCTCTAAGCTAATCACTTTTAATGACTGGGGTTTTTAACAAATCCGTTAGGGATAAGCTAACTCTTACTTTCTTTATTTCTTTCACAAGATAGCTTTTTAATTGCTGAGCATTAGGATCCTTAATCTTAATCTCATCCTTCATGTTTTTAGACATTATGGGTGTTCTATAAGCATCATTGTCCTTAGAAGATTTGGGCAAATTGCTAGTCTGGGGATTAGGAGGTGGTTGATAGTTGTTAGGTGTACATACATAGTCAATGGTTCTTTGGGCTTATTACATGACTTACTCCTAGGTTATATGTATTCCCTTTCCTATATTGTTGAGTAGTATATACATCTTCAAATTCTGATTCGAAGGAATTTTTCTGCTAAAACAGAAACACATATGGCTCCACTACTAATGTAGAGCATTCATCGTTATCCTTAACTCCTTTGGATATTACACTTTTGGCATCCAACAGCCCTTCGGGTTTTACAAAACTTTCCAAAAATAGTGTAGTGTCATAGTTGGTGGGGATGATCTCTTTGCAAACATTCTACTCATTAGGTTCTTCTACATGCGATAAGGTCATTACTTTGGACTGAAATATGTCTGTAGAAATTTGAAATTTCAAAAAATCCTTCTCAGTGTGACAACCAGTATTGTGAATCTTACACCAGTCACTTAAGGCGCATTCTACCAAGTTGATTCTCGTTGGCTGATTATTATCTCCCAAAGAAGGATTATCTAGAGGAGAAACCACTCCTCTATTATTAGGCTTGGTATTCCATGGTCTGGGAGGCCTATTTGCATTAAATATTTGTTGTTAATTAAAACTCCCTTTCTCTATGCTCCTATTGTTATAAGTCTGGCTTCTCAAATTTGATACTTCTATTATCAAATTCTATAACATCTCTATAATCTCCTTTATTTCCTCCTTAACACCATTGCTCTCTTTATCTCCATTTTTTAGGTATCTAAGAGAAAAATGATCATCTGTTAGCTAGAATTTTGGTAATAGTAGGTCCTGGATGCAAGACTATAGCTTTGTTGTTGTCAACAATAATTTGACTAGTGAAGGTATGCGGAGAAATTGTTATGGATGGTGGAACATGTGACCCTACTGGTTGTATCATCTAGCTTCTAGATCCGGTAGTTGGACCATATCCAATTTATCTCATTTGTTTATTTACACTTATGGCTTTAGCATAGACCTTAACAAGATTGGCCACAGAAGAAGATTTCCTTGTCACAAACATGGAGGTCAAAGGGTCTAAAGCTACATAATATATGTAAAAGGTGGCTAGTTTTTCTAAAGTATAAGGAGCTTATAACTTGGAATAAGCTCTTTGAAACCAATCATTGAAATAACTAATAGGTCTATTATGTTCTCATTGAATCAATGGAAATTGATGATACAATGTAGCTAGATCTATATGGCCTTTAAACCTTGAGAGAAAGGTATTCTCCAATAGATCCGAACTAGTTATAGAACCCATAGGTAAATTGATATTGTTGGATATTTCTACTACTAGGATATGTTGTTGTCATTGATGTCAACATATTCCTGTGTTTTGGTGTTGCAGAGAAATGTTTTGGTGATCTGGTAATTATAGTGAGTTGATTTGGTTGGTTTATCTATTTGATATGTTGAATCAACTAGAGATACTTCATTCTTTATTGTTTTCATTATTCTATGTGATGATTTGATCAAGTTATGGATTTCGATATGGAGATTGGTTTTCAATGTTCAGTATTACAATGTTCAAGTGTTTGATCCATTATGCTCTTGTATTATCATATCTTGTGTTGTGGATTTGGGAGATTGTTTGGGATGTTCATGTGTATCTTCATTTCAGATGGATCATGATTTGATGCTCCACAAGCTATCTTTCTTGTCCAAGTTTCTATTGTTAAGTGTTCTTGAGTGTTAGTGTGTTGATCGATGAAGATTTGAATAAGCGGTATTGGTGCAGCTATTGCAAATGGTTCTAACATGCTTGTTGGTGTTTCTTAATCATGTCCTATTTTTTCTGATGGTCTGCATTGATCAATGTGCAGGTTCTTGATGATCTTATGGGTCTAGTGATATTCTTCGTGTTATGCGGTATTTTTGGTGGTGTAACATGTTGCGGTTGATATTGGTGAGATTTTTGGTGGTGGTGCGTGTTTGAGGAGTTGATTTAGGTCCATGCTATGTTTTTTATGATATGTATTGTTCTAGTGATTGGTTTATGTATCATATGGTTTAATTTTGTAATTAGGTATTAAGGGTTGAGCCAACCTTGTAGTCAAGGTTGATGATTTGTATAAATGAGTGTAATATTTATGTAATTGGTTGTTCGGTGAGGTGTTGGTGTTGAGTATGCATTATTAGAGAGTGGTGTATGTGCAAACAACTAAATTCATCTTTCAGTGTGGTGTGTTGATCGGATATTGGTGAAGGGAAGACATATGAGCTTAACCAGAACTGTCATTAGGTATTAGCAGATGTTATTTTTATAGTTCATCTTTGTTGGATTGTAGTCTGAATATCTTTGTAAGGTAGTGAGCCTTCCTTGAGAGTTGTAGCCTTCTAGGTCATTGTAATTTGAGTAGTGAGCTCTAGGCAGTGTTCCTGAATGCATGTGCATTCCCTATTGTAATATTTACACATACTACTGTAGAGTATCATCTCATTGTGGGTAGGTTCCCGCCGTGGTTTTTCCCTTGACCAGGTTTTCCACATCAAAATATTGGTGTTATTTATGTTGTTGTTATTGTTGTTATCTTTATTTTTGTTGCAGCTAATCAGATCTAAGATTGTTCTTAATTTGTTTGATCTGGTGAAAATTGATTCCCCCTGCCCTTAGTTTTCCTTGTTGTTTCCAACAAATGGTATCAGAGGTAGATTCTTTGGAAGAAGCTTAACCGCTTGAGGTGATCCGAGATGACAACTTATGTGTTCAAGAAGGAGAGTCCTAGATTTTATGAAAATAATTATACTGTATGGAAGGACTGGTTGGAAGTTCACTTAAAGTGTCTTGGAGAAGATTATTCAAAGATTACAAAGAATGTCTACAATATTTCTCCGAATGGACCAGTTACTACTAATGAAATCAAGGAAGTTGAACATAACATAAGGGATAAGGAAGCATTGTTGAGTGCCCTAACTAATTTAGTGATGACTAATGTGATGGGACTTCAGATTGCACATGAGATATGGAAAAAGATAGAGTTCTTGTATGAAGGAGATGCACAAGTTAAAGTTGCTAAGTTGCAGAGTTTGAAGTGAAAGTATGAGACATTGAAAATGGGAGAAGATGAGAATATTACATCCTTTATGGCTAAAGTGAATGAACTTGTTATGAAAATTAGATGTGTTGCTGGAACTCTTAAGGAAGATGAGATTGTTGCTAAGGTATTGAGATCCTTGCCTTCTACTTACAAAGCTAAAGTTGTTGCTATTGATGAGATCCAGAGTGTGACTACTGTGACAAGAGACATGTTGGTTGGTAAGCTAGTTGCATTTGAGTTGAGTTGAGTTGATTGAATTTTTTATTGATAATGCTCGTGAGATAGAAAGTTGCATGGTGTGTTCAAACGAAGAAGGTAAGTCTCGGCCTGTGCATATGCCACATGAATTCATCCAAAGTAATGTGCATGAATTTTTAGTTGAGGTATGTGTCCTTGAAAATAATGTTTTGAATAGTTGCATACCAGTTGTTCCATTACAAACAGTTGTGCATGAAGAGACTTGGAAATTTATAAATAATAAAGGGGTTACATCAAACAAATTTATGGATCAGCCATATAGTGATTCTTCTTTGTGTAAAGAGTCTGCTTCATGTGAAGAATTGGGAAGTGAAGAGGATGAAATAGGTTGTGATGAAACCTGTTATCCTGATGATTTTGATGATTTATTTAAATCTGATTTAGAAACATTTGTAACTAGTGAATATGAGGGTGATTTTCTTTCTGATGTTACAAGTGTTGACATCTAATATGAGAGTATGGAGTTCATTGACATCATCCAAGGTTGTGAAGTGGATGAAGAAGATTGTTGCCTTGTTTCTCCACATGATATTTTGAAGTCAGATTTGGAACCTTTTGTTGCACATAAGGATAATTTTATTAAGAAGATGAATAATGATGCCTTTTCATCATATAGTGACTTGAGTGTGCAAAATGTTGATCAAGAATTAGTGACTATGTTAATAGAAGACATAAGTGAATTAGAATGGTTTTCAAATGTTGATTGTTCAGATATGGATATTTTTAAACCAGTTGTTATGTTGGATGGACCAACATATGAGAGTGTTTCCTTTGACATCTGTAATGAGTTTGTATTATGTTTGCAAGAGTGTTTCAATGATGAATATGTTATGGAGGTGCTAAAAAATAAAGAGACCAATTTTCATGGTGCCAGTTGCAGAATAGAGTATGAAGTGTTTTACTTCCCTCTTCAGTTTAATGGGATTATCATAAACCTTGATGAATGTTGTTTTTGGCATGTTGTGGTTTCAAATACTGAGCACAGGTATTGTTTGTTTTGAGCAATGCTCAGTGATAAAGTTCAGATCGGTGAAGAATGTACTGAGATAAAGGGTTTTTATGACATACTGAAGGATGAAGAGCTTGATGATCATGAATAGGTATATGATAGTGATATCCTTAGATTATTAAAGATGCAATGCGATCACAACTACATATTTGACTAAGGGAAACATTGATTGATTTTCAGATGGCCTTGAGCCATCACATGTGGTTTGACCTTTAGGCCACAAGCAACTTGGGGTAGATTAATCTTTTCTGGCTCTATGCCCAATGGAATAGTTATCATTTCCCTCTTGAATTTCTTGTTCATGGAAAATTCTTGAAGCTATACTTTTCTTAAAGTAGTTATTATCCATGAGCATTAGTTAGGTTTTGTATATAAGTAGTGTAATTTGCTTTCTGTTGAAGTTGCCCTGTTAGGGTAACTTTTTTTTGGTTTTCTTTGCAAATGGTCTGCTTCACCAAAGATTCTGGAATTCTTGCATCATTCTTGAGTAATGATCGTACCCAACTAGAGCCACTGATAGTCCTAAAAAATGACTGCACAAAAAATTTAATGCTTGAGTTAAAATATTGGTCATTCTGGATTTATTTTGCCCTCTATCAAGGTTTAGGGTTTGGGGTTTATGAATTTCTGATTAAGTCTTGTAAAAGAAAAACCCTAAGCCTGTTATATTTCATCATTACTTTTTTCCACTTAAAGCCAAAGGTCGGTTACCGTTGGCAGGGCCATTTTCTTTTTCCTCGGCATTAAGTCGCGTTTGGTTGGTCCTTTTATGGTTTTTTCTAAGTTGCACGCAAATTTACCCTAGGCGATTCCCTTTTAATATTTTCTACTAGCGCCTAAATTTTCCTAAAGTCTTATGTATTTCATCGGTAATCGTATGTTAAATCGCGAATAGATTCTATGGTTCACGCAGCCTTGTAGATGAAAATGCAAGGAAGATAAGGACCATAGCATCAAGCAATGATACCACATGTCCTCGGTGCAGAAGGGTGAGTCGATAGTTTAACAATTTAAAATCCTTATATTACTGGTTCTCAAGAGGTAAAAATCAGACTAATAATGGCCCCATCAATTTCTATGTGTGTCAATGAATGGTGATGTTATAATCTAGGCGAAAAGGTGCTTGAGTTTTAATTTGAAAAGGTTGGCGGGCACTATGGTCGCAAGGTAAAGTATGAACAGATCCAATGCCTCTCATAACCCTGCAAAGGAAGATGCAAGAATTTTATGGACCGCGACATCATGAGATGATGCCACATGTCACGGGCTGACCAAGAAGATAGATGGTGGGGCCGCTGACAGTGTTAGGCTAGGAGATAACATGGCATTGCTACACCACATATTTGATGGTTCCACAAGACATGATGGAAGGTCAATGCCAGATTGACCTTTACTGATCATTTGATTTGCAAGGTTGGGTAGGATCTACGATAGAATTTCAAACTAATTTTTAAAAGGTAATCAAAGGTTTTATTTGTCACCTGTGCAGAAAAATTTAGAACAAATAGAATGCAGGCTTGTTGACATGGAACTGGATAGCGACAAGTCGAGACACTTGGATGCCGACTCATTCTTGAGGAACTATTTTGAAGGCCTTTACTGAGTTGGGGTTGATTAGACAAGCAACGATGACTTATTCAAAGGCATAAAAGTATTGGATAGCTTCTGTGCTTAAGATGGGAGATTATAGATTTCTCTAAGAAATCAGAGGTTTCTTGTTGTCAGGGATTCTAAAGTAGAATTTGTACAATCAAGGAGGAACAAGATCAAAATAAAATCATTCACATAAGATGAGCCTTAGCAGAAGGCAATGGATTTGATAGGCATGATTTCTAGAATCCATAGTTGGCAGGTTGAGTTGAAAGCACCAAAATGACGATTTTTCATGTGAATGAACATCACCAGATGAAGTGTTTTTTTATTATAAATACATAGGGTGGTGACTAAATTGGTAGAAGAGAAAGGAAGCCTTTTCATTTTTTGAGAGCAATTCTCTCCTTAAAAAGGAAGATGATGTTTGAGCAGGATCGCATGGAGTTGTTGTGTGCTCTGTGATACCGGATGGGTGTTTTTCTCTTGTGTGAGTGTGTTTATTGTTAGAGGGGTTGTGAAATTGAGAAGGATTTCTAGAGGGTCGTGAAAGCCTTTTATTATAAAGAAAGGCCATGCATGGAACATCCTCTACTTCTTCTCTGCCATTGGATGGTAGGGGGTTCGAAGAAGGAGCCCGCAAAGGAATGAAAGAAGGATTTGTTTGGGTGGGGAGTGGCGGCTAGTCATCTCTGTGACTACATGGAAGTTGCAACCCCTCTCCAACATATTATGTTTCCCCTTAGGGTCCTCTTTCCACTTTCTCTAATGCTAGGCATGAAGGATGGAGCTCCTCTTCTAGTTTAGAGTTGACTTTTCTTCTTGTCAGGACCCAGTATCCCTTCTGAGAAGGGAAGCGCTCTGTTGGACAGAACATAACATCTCACAATCCATCTGAAGCCATCGAGGTGATAATGGCATGTCTCAAGCGATTTTGCTTCTACCAATTTTCAGTTGAAAATTTTGATTCATGGGTGCAAGCGCATGGATATAGAATATTTTTGTAATAGAATCGCATATGGCCTTTTAGGCCTAATTGCTAAGAGTAAATCTGTTTTTGACATGTGTCTCTTGTCTTGAAGCTTGTTGCTCCCTTTTCTTCTATAAAAAGGGAAATCAAGGCCATTAGACAAGTTCCGATTTGGGGAGTCTCTTGAGGGTTCAAAAATTCTAGTGCTTTTGGGTTTCCTTGTCTAGTTCTAGTAGTGAGTCTAGGTGAAGTGAGCAAGTTGTAAAGTCATTTACAAAACAAATGAAAAGCATTTAGTGTCAATCTTTGTGCAGGTTCTTGAAGGAGTAATTTTATTCAATAGAAATAAAATTCTTATCTATTTATCTCTAGTGTATAATTATGTCATATTTCAAATGAATAGAATCAAGGGTTCTTTCATTTGTTGCATTGTTATGATGTATGTAATTTTTGATTTCATGCTTTGACCTAAGGGGTCGATTAAATGCTTGAATGGGATTACAAAGTGATATGGCTTATGCAAGGATTTAGATAAGTAGTTTAGGTTGGGATTGCAAATGAGATATATTGTAAGGTGATATTATCTTAGATCTTATAGTATTAGATAAAATTATGTTGTGTTTTCAATTTACATTATGTATCTTCAAGTACCCAATGGAGTAAGGCACTGATCACAGCTTGTAACTGATTTTAAATATTAGCCTTGTGTTCTAATTCACTGACAAATCACTATAAGTTGTTGATTATCATAATACCTTTCATTTCACATCTGTTATTGTTTATCCTACCCATCTCATGCTCCGATTAGGTTGAGGATCATTGTAGGACTTGCCATCCTTGAGCATTCTCCCTATCATTGATCTCGTGTATGAGATCATCTGCCTTGTTTTAGTGAATATTTGAGTGTGGTGTAGAGATCATAAAATTCACTAAAGGGATCACCCTCTCAAGTTTTGCAAAGCCCAAAGTGTAGAAGGATTTGTATAATCCTTGTCAGTTGGTTCAATTCTTGTGATAATTTTCCACAACTGAAGTTGGTTGCTTCATAGAAATTGGATTGAGTGTAATGGTGGCTTTTAAAGCATAAAACCCATTTTTGGGAACCAACAAATTTGACTAATTAATTTAATCAAATTTAAACCCCTTTCCTCTAATTAATTAATTTAATTAATTAGTTTCCATATTCCCTTCTTCCAATTAATTAATTTTTAATTAATTAATCCTTGATCCTATCCTTCTAATTAATTAATTCCTAATTAATTAATCCCCTTTCCTCCAATTAATTAATCCCCCAATCCTATTCCTCTAGTTAATTAATCTAATTAATTAAAGTCATTTTACCCCCTTTTGATTAATTAATTTAATTAATCAATGCCCCTTCTTTCCTAATCCCATGAATTAATTAAATCAATTAATTTAATTAATTCTCTATCCAATTTGAGCACATGGCTCCTAACCTTAACCCCCCATCTCACCTAACCCTTGTCCTAACCCTGGGGTTCCAACCAACCCTATCTATCCTAACCTCCCCCAACCTAGTCATCCTCCAAACCTCCCAACCAACCCTATCCTATCCCTCCTAACCTCCATATGTGCAAATCCTTACCAACTTCCCTAAGTTGGGGGAAATATCCTATTTTGGGTGGCTTTGCCCAAAATGGACATGTGCCCCTAAGGACACATGTCACTTCTTCCCCTCTAGTTGAGCCACTTGTCCCCTTTGAGGACAGTGTCTCCTCTGCACACACCCTCTCCTTCCTCTCATCTTCTATTTAATCTCTCCATCTTTAGACCAAATCCTCTTGAATCCACTATTCATTCAACACATCGTTCTCTGTCAAAATCACTACTCACATTCACACATCCATTTCCATTTGCATTATCATCTTCATCAAATAATGGAGCACAATCGAGCATCCAAATCGATGTCATGAGCACACATCCAATCATGAAATAATCGAATGTAAGCAAGGATTTGGGGTTTGCATAGCTTTTCTTTGTGTGTTTGCTTTGATTTTACCATTTCAATCTTGAAGTGTTGAGTTTAATGGCGTGTTTTGGTTAATTAGTTTATCTTTTATCCTTTGTATTTGCACACACATTTTCCCTCACACATTTCTGGCATGCCTAGTGGGACCCACTTCACGGGTCATTTTAACATTTTTTGTTGTTTTAGTGCATTTTATTGCATATTTTGAGCACTTGCAGGCAAAAAAGAGGAACTACAAGCTGATTTTTGTCTAGGCAAAATTCTATTTCATCAATCCCGTGATTTCACAAAACAACGGGTTTGCACCCTGAAACAACAGGTTCACAACTTGAAATAGCGGGTTCGCTACCTAAAGTAGCAGGTTTGCTATTATCATTTTTGCACAGAAGGTAAAATCTCCATTTTAAGTTTTGGATTTTTGTAAATGATAATTGGCATTTTTCTACAGAACAACAGGTTTGTACCCTAAAACAGCGGGTTTGTGCCTTGAAATAGCGGGTTTGTGTCCTGAAACCATGGGTTCGCTAAAATCATTTTCATACGACAACGAGATCACCATCATCACTTTTGTACGAAAGGTAAAATTTTCATTAAGTTTTGGGTTTTTATAAATAATAATGGGCTTTTGTCTGTGAAACAGTGTTCGCTATTTAGAAGCAGCAAGGTCGTGTTTTAGACAGCTAGCGGGTTTGCTTAAAGCGGCAAGGTTGCTATTTAGAAGCAACAAGACTATTTTTTAGAAGTAGTAAGGCCACATTTTAGAAGCAGCAAGGCTGCATTTTAGACAGCCAGCAGGTTCGCTATCTTGCTCTAGCAAGTTCACTTTCTTGCACCAGTGGGTTCTCTTTCTTGCACTCGTGAGTTCACTTAAACCAGCGGGTTTGTGCCTTGTAACAGCGGGTTTGTACCGTGAAACAACTGGTTTGTGCCTTGAAACAATGGAAATGTAAAATAGTGGGAATGCACCCTAAAACAACAGGAATGCAACCTGAAAAAATGGGTTTGCGTTGTGTTGTAGTGGGTTCTCCCATTATCATTTACATGATTTTCTAGAATGCTATTTTCGGACTAATCTACTAACTTGTGTATTTTTGGATGATATTTTGCTGACGTTTGTGCAGCAAATTGAGCAATAAGAAGACCCCATGATTTTAAAATATTAACAATTGGTTGCAGGATTGCTAAAGAGGGTTTTCATGAAAATATATTTCCTTCATTGCATTTCAATCTTCGCATCTTGTGTCTTATGGGTAATTAAGCACACTTCAATTTAACTAAGGAAATGGACATGTTGTGTCTTTTGAGTAATTAGGCACAATTCAATTTGATTAAAGGAAATGAACCCCATGTCTTTCATGATTGGCACACTTGTGCACATGTAGAGTGGTCCTACTGCTAACACACACTATCCTCTCCCTCTGGCTCTCATGGTTGTGGGTGCAAGAGAAAAGTGTTAGCAACACTCATTTTTCTTTTTAGTAGCGAATTACATCTTGGGGGCCTCATCACCTCAAGGGAGTATTTCAAAATAAGTGCGTGTTGAGGATAACATCTCACCCAACGCGACCTCGAGTGGTGTTTTTTGAGCCGCTATATAAAAAACCTAGTCAAATGGCTGAAGTGTTGAGTGAATTCATCATATGTGGAGGCCTTCTTTGCACCGACAAGCTCAATTAAAGTCTTAAGTGGCTTTCTTAAAGAATCCATTATTGGACTAAACCCATCAAAAATTACTACAAACCATTGTTATAGTGACCCCAATCCTTCTACTTGTTGACTCGAGCATTGTGATACATGCATGTCGATGACACCCCTCAAGTACCCCTTAATTTGAGATAGAAAATTTCTTGAGATCTTCAGGTCTTTAGAAATTCAAAGCTTGGCATGCCTGAGAAGTGTGTGTCGAGGGTGGAGCCAGTGCTGCCAAGCTTCTATCTATTTGGTTGGATGTGGTATTTTGAACTAGGGGATTCAACAAGTACTATCCTTTGACTATCCTAGGAAGTACATGACTATTTTATTGCATTATATCATTCGTATGTGTTTGTTGTGTTTGTGTCACAATGATCTTTTTCCAAAATTAGTACTAGTAATCAGACACATCTGACTTCACACAATCCTGGTTGTTGCTATCCTACAGTGGGTTCGCTTCCTGGTATAGTGGGAATGCCTTTGTCTTGTGCTAGATTGAAATACTTAGCTTAGTCACTGTCATTTGAACTCTGGTGGGTTTTCTTTAAAAACTTGCAGGTTTGCTCTTTACTCTAGCAGGTTTACTACCAGTCTCACCTATCTTTCATGACCTTGTTCTTAGACATCATTGTGTTGTTGTTATGCTATCTGCATTGTCTTAGAAACTGCTTGATCTACCAGCTTTCAGGATCTATCTTTTATGATCTTGATCTTTTGATGTTGTTGCAATGTCGTTATGTTGTCCGCATTGTGGTAGAAATATGTAGATTATCAGTAGTTGATATCTTTATCTGTGTATTTCTCTAGTCCTAGATGTCCTTGGTCTAGGCGTTATGTTATCTGTGAGTCTCTAAATTCTTGTTCAATTAGTATCCTTTGGTTCTTGGCTTCATGTGACATTCGGTCATTGTGTCCCTTTTACATCCAGATGCTACCGATTTTTGGTTAGATCACTTTATGTCTCATATCTCTCGGCATCAGGATTATTGTTTATCGTCATATCTTGTCTCCCAATTCCCATCATCATTTCCTTCTTTCTAAGTTAGGGGTTGAACATCACATATCCAAAATTGAACATCAAATTTCATCCTCTATCCAACTTCTTCAAAGTTAGTCCCCATCTCATCTTGGTAGGTCTATCACCCTTTTTCATCTTTCATCTCTCTAACTCATCAAATAATTGTCATATCACAATTCTATTATGATGAGTTTGGTTGCCTTTCATTCTCTTCCACTTCACCCTATGTCAATGATGATGGGGGTATGGTTGATCAACTTGATGACACATATATCCAAGTCATCTCTTAATCCTACTATGATGAATATGGTCATTCGTAATTTTCTTCCACTTCACCCTATGTTGATGATGATGAGGGTATGGTTGATCAACCCAGTGAGACAGATCTCTAGGTCACGTTGCAATCTTATCTCAATTCTCCATCTAGTTCTAATCTTCCATCTTATCTAAATTCTCCATCCGGTTCTAATCTTCCATCCTATCTCAATTCTCCATCGGGTTCTAATCTTCCATCCTATCTTAATTCTCCATCTGACTCTAATCTTCCATCTTATCTAAATTCTCCATCTAGTTCTAATCTCCCATCTTATCTAACTTCTCCATCCAATTCTAATCTTCCATCCTATCTCAATCCTTCATCTAATCCTAAACCACCATTATTTGTCACACACACTATGACTGGGGGCAAGAATTACATAATATCATATCATCTATGCCCCCCCCATCCAATCAGTGCCACAAGTGGTCAATACCCCACAATATCAATCTCAAATAACATCACAACCTATTGTTTCAAAACCATGACTCAGTTATCTACAGGCACTGCCTTCACACATTGTTGTGATGAACACTCATAAACAAGCATGAGGCACCAGTCGTTAATCCTTCATCTCACCTCAATCCTCCATCTTCCACTTCCTCCTATCTCAGTCCACCATCCACCACATCTTATCTCAATCCACTAGCTTCCCTTCCAACTCCCACATCTATCATTCCTCTCCCACCTCCTAACACCATCAAAAAACCTTTCATTCATTAAGATCATCCATCCACAATCCTTGTCACCTACTTCTATAGTCATTCAAAATCAATCCAAATAATCTCCCATCCTTCCATCTACTCCATCTCTCCTAGTTGAGGAACCTCTCATCCTTCCATCTACTCCATCTCTCCCAGTTGAGGAACCTCTTATCCTTCCATCCACTCCATCTCTCCCAATTGAAGATCCTCTCATCCTTCCATCTCTCCCAATTGAGGAGCTCCCCATCCTTTCATCTACTCCATCTCTCCTAGTTGAGGAACTTCCCATCCTTGCATCTACTCTATCTATCCCAATTGATGAATAACCCATCCACTTCATCTACCCAAGTCATTGAATCTCTCATCCTCCCATCCATTCCATCTGAAGAGTCCACCTACTTACCCCTCATCACCCTATCCATACCAATCCCCTCATGCCAAGATCTTGTTCTAGATAATTTTTAATATATTATTGATCCAAGTCAAGATCCTACCATTCCATCTCCTCCATCTCAAGATCTTGTAGCATCCCATCTTCCAAGTCAAGATCCTACCATTCCCTCTCCTCCATCTCAAGATCCCCTATCATCCCCTCTTCCAATTTAATATCTTCTCATCCCATATGCTCCACCTTTTGATCCTCCATTCCCTCCTATCCAAACCATCCCACCAGCATCACTCTATCCCCTAGGTTCGCTTACATTCATCAATGGTAGTCTATTCGTAGCAGAAGAACATCTCATATGCACTACCCATTCTCCTCCATCTAATAAAGGACTCACATCTTGTTACCCAAAGAACAAGTATCCTAATTTAGATGGAATGCTCAAAAAAATTAACTATCAAGGAAAAGTCTTAGGCCTACATGAGCAAGGTAGTTTGGAGCACATCCATGTCAAAGCACATCCAGGATCTCATAGTCTTGGTTACATATCCCAAGGCACTTCATCCAAAAATATTGGTACAACTAATGCAAAATCTAAGTATACTTCCAAACACACCATTGCAACTCCTCATCATTCCTCCAAATCATTTATCATTATTCCCCCTCCTCCATTGTATAGAGCTAAAGTAACCATTCATCTTCCTCCTTCATCCTCTAAATCTATTTTGGGTCCCTATATCCCAAAATCCACCTTCATACATTCCCCACATGCTAAATCTATTTTGGTCCCTTATATCCCAAAATCCCATCCTCCATCTTTTCCTACTTGTCCCTCCATACACAAATCCACTATCTCCATCACCCATCATGAGCATCCTAGTCATTTCATTCCCAATCAAGATCAACGAAGGCACATGTCCTCGAATTCCATCCAACATCCTACATCCATTAATTCATCCATAATTCCTCCATCTACTACACCTCTACACACTCCTTCCAATGCTACTCGCAGCACTTGGGATGCCAAATAAAAAATGCATAAAGCTAAACATCCACAACAATATAAGGATGACCATGTCCACTCAAAAAGACATGTTCCAACAAAGAAAAAGCTAATACAAAAATGCAATGAATCTCATAGGCCGCAAAGGCGCACCAAAGAAAAAACAAAAACAATGTGGATCACAAAGAAAAAAGAAGCAATGCATCAAAAAGAAGAATCTCCAATGGAACCCAAAGTTTTTATCCCACAAGATAAAAATACTTCCCCTCCATCTCCTAAATCTATTTTGGGTCCCTATGTCCCAAAGATACCTATCATAATGCCTGCATCATATTCACATGCTACATCCACCTCTCCTCCACTCATCCCACATCCTTCACAACATGTGCCAATATTGGTCCTGACAACATCCCCCCATCACGCTCACTTTCCCTCATTCCATCCAAACACTTTCCAATACCATATCCCTTCCACCGCATGCATTCCCCATCAAAACCATCTAATACAAGCTTTTTCATAATCGACTCATTCCTAATAAAGTTGTAACAACATCTAATAATCACTCCAAATGGGCTCCTATTACTTTGATATGGAACTTAATGCTTGAGTCCTCCATCCATCTTATCTTCCAAATCCATTTATCCCCATCCATCTCCCTTATCACCTATCCTCCAAATCTATTTATCCTCGTCTATCTCCATCCATGAATTTCCTCCCAAAAATCAGAAAATACAAAGAAAAAAGAAGAGAAATAAAAAATTCATCCATAGGTGAAAAATTGGCAAACAAGAACCTTGAACAAGTACCATGATGAAAACCTAGCACATAGGTGTCATGCATAATTCCCCTCATCCTTTTTCTCTCTGCACTTAGGGGCAAGCTCTTTTGTCCATCTAGTCATTTCCTCCTCTGCCTCCATCTACCTACCATATCCATCATATCCAATCCATTTCACTTCCTCCATCCTCCCTTGGATCTTAAAAAGAAAGAAAATGTCCCCATGTATACATGCTTTAGTTTTGATAAGTAGTTGATTGAACTAGCTAGAAGATGATCAACAAAATCATGCAATGCAACGACAGGGGTACACTAACGAGATTGTTTATGCTCAGAATTATGAAAACTAGTTTTATGCTCGTTGTAGACTGATCTGGACAATTTTGACTATTTTCACTGACAAGATCAGAAATTCGTATGACAGAGGATTGGATAGAGATGAGATTCTGATAGATAGAGTTTCAATGACTGACGACTACCAGTTTTTTATAAGGATTGATGTTTCGATGACTGACAAAGACCAGTTTGGACATAGATAGAATTTATCACTAAATTGTTTGATATTGTTTGATTTGTTTTCTCCAGTTTCAGTATTTCATTTTTCAGTTTCAGGGATGAAAACACAGAAAACATGCAAGATATATAATAATTCAATCACAACACGCTAACCCTACAGAAGTTGGCTTTAGAGAACAAAATCTTTGCTTGCTGAATTAGGTACACACCCAATAGCTAATCAGAATACGGCCGCTAAGTCTCACACAATGTATTCTCAATGTCGTATTCACCGACTCCAAACACTAATGGGGGCACGATATGGCAAGTGTCTTGGGAGAGTTACTATCTCTCTTGCACAAAGATTATCCCCCTTTCGGAGGTGAATCAGGTAGCCTCTATCTTATAGTTTGTAGTAAAAGTTCCATTTGAAAGGACCACCTGGCTGTCACACAAGCATGATTTAGATGTGAACCCATTAGGATGTTGAAACCATCTAGTCATGCAAGCGTGATTTAGACCGTGAGGCCCTACAAGATGCTCAACATGAGACACTCCTCATAAATGAAGCAGTGCCACCAATTATTCCGTCTCCTGGGACTTTCACCCCATAAGCGTTTTATTATAGTGAGCTGTATTCTTGGCTTTGGTCGGACTCACTTGGGTCGTTCCCTCTCACCGAGCCCTAGGGGCTTCTCGGGAGGCAGGCCCTCTAAAGGTATCAATAGATCTCAAACTCTAATAGAAAAAACCTCAAGGTCTAGATTTATGATTGTCCAAATGGACAAGAGCATACTCTCCTATTCTAGATTTCTCCCAAAAACATGTAAACATAGTTCTTTCCCTTATATAAATTGAAGTGTTCCTAAAAAGATTAAGAAGATAGAATGTTTGTTTGTATCTCCGGAGGCAACCTACAAAACAAAGATATCAGTAGTTCGAGTTTATAATCTTTGGCATGTGTATGTTTAATGATTGAATTCTTTGTCAAGTGGACATGCAAACATTAAAAGACCAAGATTAGTTGCCAAAATAACATAAAAAAAAATCATCAAAAGAAAATTCTACCATGCAAACTGTAAATTGATCTAATCTAACAATAATTTCCATTTTTTATGACTATCCTAGTTATGACAGTTTTGATGGTACTTCACTCTGTCATTTATAAATTTTTAACCAGAGTTCATTAGGAAAATCTCTTCAGTGGAACTGTGGAAAACTTGGTTTTACAAAATATATTAAAATTTTGTTTAGATCCAACGGTTTAATAAAAAGTTATGCCCTCTGAACAGAGACCATTTTTTACTATCATAGAAGAATAAGTAAAATGATAGTACTGCACTCTGTCATTCCTAACTTTCAAACCCGAAATTCTTATGAAAATCACTTCAGTGAAACTATATAAAAATTGGTTTTAAACAACATATAAAAAATTGGTTGAGATCCAACAGTTTAATAAAAATTTATGCCTTCCAAACAGAGACCATTTTTTACTGTCACAGAAGAACAAGCAAAAAGAAAGATTTTTATTTGCAAATTTAACACATGTTTATTAGTTATAAAAACCAAACATTAAATTTGTTCACGAAACATTAGAAATCTTGTAGTCGTGGGTTTGAGCCCCACGATGGGCACCAAAAATGTGTGTGTGAAAAGTGGACCTGTATCTATATCTGGAATACACAACACTTCAATTAAGTCATTAGATGCATGGTTAGTAAAACAATAATCAATGAATAATAAACCATTACAAAGCGACCCATTGCCTTCTAGTAGATGCGAGTTTAGATTACTCTCAGATTGCTAAGCTATCCAGTGACTAGACAACACCTAAACGAAGGATTTTTAAATCTATATGAGCATGAATACGAGCTAAATGGATGCAAGATTTAAGCTAGATGAAGGTGTGATTTGCAAGATTTAATCTAACATGATTTAAGAAATATATGAATATTTAAGCTAAATGATTTAAGCAATATAAATTAACTAATATGCAATATCTCAATGCAGATTCTCAATGAACCTAGAGCAAAAACAACATAATAACAATATATTCTCCAGGATCGTTGAATGAGAGATGAGAACCTGAATTTATAGAGAATTCAGAAAGAAACCAACGGCTGAGACCAAATGATGATGAGCGGTCAAGATTTTCCAAGAGGAAGCACAATCCGGGTGAATTGATGTGATTGGATGCTTTTCTTAGTTTTAAAGGAAATTGAACTAAAATTAAGATAAAATCAAGAAAAAACTGATTTATTCTCTATTTCATTCAGTTTTAATATTTAATTATTTTATTTGCTTTCTTTGAGATTATTTATCAATTTTCAATTTGTTTTTCAAGATTATCTCCCATTGATTTCTTTTCTCAATTTTTAATTCTTTTTTTTTTGTCAATTAATTCTTTTTTTAATTTGTTTCCTTTTTTCAAGATTTGTGCTCATAATTTCCAATTCCTTTTTCTTGATTTGTTTCCTTTTTTGAAGATTTATGGCAATTTTTATTTATTTTTCAAATTAATTCCTCTTTTTTGATGATTTAATGGAAAATTGATTTATTTAATTAAACATGCAAAAGATATTTAATTAAAATAAATAAGTTAATTGTTTAAAATGATTTACTTGGAATGATTTAATTAATTAAATAAATATTTAATTAATATTGGTTGATTAATTTTGCCATGTGACATGGATGATTTTAGAAATTAATTGTGTGCTCAAGATTTATTTAATTGCCTTTGGTTAGCACCTTGGGGATGTTGTTGAGATTAGGGGCTCATGGTTTAGATGACCTTTTTTAGAGTATTACATTTGCCCCTCTTTGAAATAATGTGCGAGCAACACACTGGTTCAAAGAAAATTTGATGTCCAAGAGATACCAGTTTTGAACTTGATTGATCACGAACCAGATGAAGAGCGAGGTATTCAGCTTGTTTTGAAGCGATGAAACTAAACAGAGTTGATTAAAGCGAAATTGATACCGAACTTGAACTTGATTGATCAAGAAGCAGATCTTACTGATCTAGAATTTGATTGAACTAGACATAGTGAGAAAAGATAAAATCGATCTTGAACTTGATGGATCAAGATACGATGAGCGAAGATAAATTGTCCTGCTTGATTCGATGTGATGAAATTGAACACCTTATTAGATTGAGTGTGATCAAAGATACTCTTTAAACCCTTGATTGAGTTTAAACAAATAATCAGCTTGATGAAAAGCGATGAAACTGATTAACGTTAAGAGATTGATTCAGACGAAGACAAATATCAGCTTGATATGAAGTGATGAAACTGATATGCCCCTAGCGATTGATTCGATTTAGATGATCGAGAGATCTCAACTTGATATAAAGCGATGAAGTTGAGATGCCCCTAGCGATGAGGTCTTGTTTGATGTTTAGAAAATATTAGTTGCTCGACTTGCAATGAAGATTTTTGAAAGAAATTCTCGACTTTGAGGTCATGAGTATGCCCCCTCGGGAGTGAAATTGAAAGATAGCGAGGGTTACACAGTGATTGTAGGCAAAAAATAAATTGTAGAGATGATAAGTTATTTGAGCACAAAGATTAATGTTGAAAATTAAAATCAGAGTTAATGTGAGAATTAAATTGAGATTTAGTGTTTATTAACGAGAAATTGAGCACAAATTGAAGAAGAGAATGAGCAGTTGATGAAAGCGCTAAGTGGTCAATGTCATGAAATTTTGATGAGAGAATTAACATCAGATTTTGATTTCGATCTCGAAAATGGACTCAGGACAACTGATTTATGGGCTCTTGATTTGATTTCATCGTACTTGTGTTGATTGATTATGAGATGTTGTTCTATATGTTTTATTCTATATGTATGCATATCTTTTCAGTATAGATGAATGAATGCAAATGGAATATGGATGTTTTTTTTTGTTTCTTTTTATGCAAATAAATCTTGATGCAAATAAATGAGGAGAATGGGTAATAGTAATGCAAATGTTTATTTTTCTTCATGCAATAATATGAATGCAAATAAGTATAAAATCAAATGTATGGATCTATATAAGATGCTCATGTATGCAGCTAACATCTCAATACAAAAGTACTCGATTGGAGAAATGATGATGAAAAAGAGACCACTTAGCTAAGAAATGACGAAGCTTCAAACTCTCATTTAGAAGATAAAGAGATCATTGTTATTATGCCAAAATAACTTTTAAATGCATAAAATTTAGAATGAATGCAACCTAAACCTAGTCACTAGATTTGGAATGCTTAATTTTCATCACTGGTCGTTTTACAAACATAGCAGGCAGATTAGAGTTCCTTTCTTTTTATGTGCAATATTAATTATCTTGTTCGCAATGACCCTTTTTTCGTTCATATCCTTGGACAGATTTTGTAGGGACCTGGATTGCATGATAAAGAAATTCCCTCAAAACAGGCAAAGAAATGATGGGAACCTCCCTGTAGCATACAAATAAGCGGATTTGAGGTATGTGTGGCGATTTAACCTTAATGTGAAGGCACTTATCATAGACACCCAGTTGATTAGATGTTTCCAGATCATCAAAATCATTCCTACAAGCAGAAAACAAAGAAAATATTATGCCCCCAATCCTTGCTCCTCTTAGTCAAGATAGACTTCCTCGAGTTACTTAGAGGGAATAATAAGCGAAAGACACACAAAGAAAATTTCATGCATATCTCAAACAGTTTAGTGATTGTTTTCAGTAGTCTTGTTTTGTTTGTTTACTCAGTGATAAAACTCTTCAGTAGTTAGGAGACAGGTGACTAACTCAAAGTGGACAACAGGGTATCACTAACTGAAAGATGACTTGATTGATACTGCTTAAGACATGTAAATTGCTCAGCTGATTGCCCTAAGACTAGGATAGTGATTGGTTTCAAGCCATGAGGGTACCAACAAACTAGGATGTCACAAAAGTGACTGAAAGATATGCACAAGTGAAAGCAAAGATGCAGGAAAGCGGGAATGAAAATGGGAAATGCTAATGTTGCTTTGATAGATAGAGCGCTTGTGTACAAGAGGCGCATGTTTACTAGGTTTTGACCTGCTTGGCAAAGATACCTTTTTTTTAGGACTTTTAATGATTTTTATGATTTTGTTTAGGACTTTTTATGATTTTTATGATTTTTTAATGTTTGCCCCTAGTGTCTAGCAAGGCAAAAGTGATTTTGAGTACATGAATAGATACTCGAATGATGGTGGATGCTTTCAAGGACTATCTCACAACATTAATCCAAGCATAGGGACCAGATATAACAATGTAAAGCAAGGATATGGTGTAACAAATGTCATATGGTCCAAAGAAGTGGCCATGTGAAGAGGTTTGTGTAAAGCATGTTTTTGCATTTTGTCCATAGTGTTGATCAAGATCAAGAAATAGATCTGGATAGGGGACAAATAGGATAAGAAAGATCAAAGGTAGTAATGAAGGATGTAAGAGAGAAATGGATAGGATCTAAAGGGTCTAGATCAAGTGTAATAGATAGGACACATGAAGCCTGCAAAGATCCTTAACCTTATCAAGATCAAAGGTGGAAAAGGGATATGAATGTAGATAGAGCGAATGAGGGATAATGGAGGATGAAGGATAATAGATGGATGTACATGGATGGAACTTTCCCCTAGTGTAAAGTGCAAAAGGATAATGGATTACACATGATGCCTATTTGCCAGGTTTTCATCACAGTACTTGCTCAAGGTGCCACAAGAAGTGGTTTTCACTCGTGGATGAAATTATTTCTCTTTACTTTTTTGTCTAATTTTTTTTTCACCTTTTTATCAGTTTTTTTTCTTTTTGAAAGATAATGGAATAGGGGATGGAAGAAGGACCCCAATGTCTCGCTTCTTTAGATGGTACCCTCGGAATATGATTTGCAATAGACCATGGCTATAAAGGTATGCTCAAAGATGTTGGTAGGATAATGAAATGAAACTAAGGCAAGGATTTATGCAAAGGATTGGATAAGAGGGATGAAAGGGTGAAAAAGAGGTGTTGGATAATGGATGGGATATTGGAAGAATTGTGTATGGATAGATGGAAATGCTGGAAAGATCAACATTGGCACACGCCTTGAGGGATGGTGGACATATGGAGGAGAAGTGAATCTCAGATTTTGAGATTTGGATCGAGGAAAGGTTACAAATTTTGGGGCATAAGAACCAAAATGGATGAAGGAGGTGATAGAGGAATAGACTTGGAAGGTTTGGATGGAGGAACAACAATTTTGGATGCCAATTTTGATTTTTCTTTCAACTTTTGTGTTTCAAGAAGCCGCTTAGGGATCCACATGGTTTTTTATTTTTCATGCTTTTGTGGTTCCTTGGAATGCATTGCTTATACAAGTGCCTTAGGAACCCATATAGCTTTTGATTTTTCTTTCTTTTTCTTAGTGGGCCTTTGTGGCGTTTTGTATTTTTCTTTTTCTTTTTGGATCATATTTTGCTTTGTTTTGACCTGTCGATTAGATGGGACATGTTGATCCTTGAATACATGTGGATTGTGTGATTTATGACTTTTATGCTTGGCATCCAAATTGCTTGGAGGGAGATGTGTGGGTAGATAGGAATGATATGGAGGTCCTTTAGATGGATGGAAGGTACTCAAAGATGTGTGCCTTTGTTGATCCTGCATAACGAACGGAGGGATATAGGGACCTAGGATGGATGGAAGCTGTAGACACCTAAAATTGTCCAGTCTAATTAAATAAATATTTTATTTATTTAATTATCTAAGCTTAATTATTCTATTAATTAAATAAATCTTTATTTATTTAATTAATTCATTTATCCTCTTCTAGCCTTATTTCTCATTTAAATAAATACATTTATTTATTTAAATTATCCTTTTCCTAAATTAAATAAATATCTTATTTATTTAATTGATCTCACTCCTTCTATTAATTAAATAAATCTTTATTTATTTAATTAATTCATTAACCTTTTCTACCCATGACACATGTCATTCATCTCTTAATTCATACACTACCTACCCCTTTCATTATTTTATTATTTCTTTTACCTACCCTCTAATCATAGCCGACCTCCTTTTACACCTCTCAATCTTATCCCTCCATTTCATATAGTGTCTTCTATATAAGGAGATGCTTCCTTCATTATCAAACCCCCCCGTTGACTACTTGACTACACTACACTTATGAACATAGGTGATCCTACTTGCAACCACATTCCGTTCTTTGTTGAGCTCTTGTGCACATAAAATCTGAGAGCAAATATATCAAGCAAGATCAATGGAGATAGGAAGAATGGAGATCCAAACCCTATTGGACATGTGATGGTACAATCTTTGTGATTTCATTTGATTTGCATTGTCTTAGGTAATCTTCATATGTTATGGTGGATCTTTGTTGTTGTTAGGCTAGGGTTTTGTGGTTGAATTCATTTAGCCTTTCAATATCGTTATTATTGTTTATCCATTTTCACTGTATATAGAAGCGATGATGGGGAAAGCGTATATTTCAATTTAACAAGAGAAATTTAGGATTTATGAGAGATACCAACATCTTGAGAGTGAGAAATATAGCCACAATAATCAAGATTTTCTTTTATAGCAGGGGGTTCTAATATACCATGTTCATGAATGTCTAATCCATTTCTTTGATAATGCATGCTTTGAAAAATATGTTTAACAAAGGGTTTCTTCTTACTTTTGATGCTAGAGGCAAGTCCATTTTGAGGTGGAGGTGGCTTGCAAGGTATGATAGGATCATGAAGTGAACATGGAGGATTATGACAAGGAGATGAAGGGATACTTTGATCTTGACATGGAAGAGGACCATTGGATAGAGTAGGAAGGGTGTTTGACTCTTCATTTTGAATAGGATCATTTGAAAAGGTGGAAGAGGCATCATGATCTTTCTTAGGAATGGGATTTGGAAGGATGCTTTGCTCTTGAGATAGAATTGAGTCATCTGAGAAGAAATGAAAAGGTACAAGGGGATCATCATGGGAATCTAGTGAAATAGGATCTTTTTCAATCATTAGATGGGATTGGAGAGTTTTGATGTCTTGATCTTGATTTATAATAGGACTTGTTTCTTCATTTTTCAGATTATCGTCTTGACATGGAGTCGCATCTAAGGAAAGGGTAGGATTGTGCATAGGCATAGGGGATTCTTGGAAGGTCTTCATATTCTGGCATGATGGGGAAGCATTTTTAGTGGGACTCTCTAGAGTGGGTACATTTGGAATTGGAGTGCATGATGGCATAGGATCTGGGATTTTTAAATCTTTAGAGGAACTTGTATCAATATTGGCATTAACCTAGATTTCCATAGGAGATATCCCTTGAAGGTAAACATGAGAAATTTCATTGTTTGAAGGAGATGAAGACATCATGGAAGGGATGGAGGCTACGTGTGGAGCCTTTCTAGACATAGATTCATGATTTTGATCATGCTTAGAAGTAGTTCCTTCTTTTTCTTTAGGCGAGTCATTAGGATCTTCAATTTCAATGACACCATTATCAATGAGATCTTGAATCTTATGTTTTAATTCCATGCACTTCGAAGCCTTATGTTCATTTTGTCTATGATATGCACAATACTTACTCAGAAATTCACATCCCCATGTAGTCTTTTTAGGTAATATGATAAGAATATGCTCAAGAAGCTCTTTCAAAGTCGACTCGATAGATTGCCCCAAAGGTGTAAACTGTCTATCTAGAGGATATTTGGAGGAAATGTCTTTATGTCTTGGTGAAGGTGTCTTGTGAGCTTGTTTGAGATTTGGCTTTTGATTGTCAATTATTTGTTGGTTTTTTATTGTCAAATCATATAATCATTTTAGCATTCCTTGAAGTTTCTCACTCTTGATATCATGCATTTGTTTTTCAAATGGAGTCATTGATTTATTTTGTTGGATTTTCATGTCATATATTTCTTTCTTGATATCTTGAAGCATTTGAGCCAAGGTAGCCATGGGAATTGGAGCTAAGGCAGCCATGGGATTCTTACTTTTATCAAAAAAATTAGAAGAGCTTCTGGTTTGAATAGGCATTTACAATTGACAGGACCGAGAGCTAGATGTGCTGCAGAAGTCAAGATCAAATTGTAGCTAGTTGTTCATTTAACGTGCTGATTTGAGAGAAGTAACTAAGATCTAGTCTGGTTTCGGGAATGATCTATCCTGTGTAAGACGTTATCTAAGTTAACTTAGGCTTTGATAAGTAGTTGATTGAACTAGCTAGAAGATTCTTGACAAAATCGTGCAATGCAATAGCAGGGGTACACTATCGAGATTGTTTATGCTCAGAATTATGAAAACCAGTTTTATGCTCGTTGTAGACTGATCTGGGTAGTTTTGACTGTTTTCACTAACAAGATCAGAAATTTGTACAAAAGAGGATTGGATAGAGATGAGATTCTGACAGATAGAGTTTCAATGACTGACGACTACCAGTTTTTAATAAGGACTGATGTTTCGATGACTGACAGAGACCAGTTTGGACATAGACAAAGTTTATCACTAAATTGTTTGATATTATTTGATTTGTTTTCTCCAGTTTTAGTATTTCATTTTTCAGTTTCAAGGATGAAAACATAGAAAACATGCAAGATATATAATAATTCAATCACAGCATGCTAACCCTACAAAAGTTGGCTTTAGAAAAGAAAATATTTGCTTGTTGACTTAGGTACATACCCAATAGCTAATCAGAATATGGCCGATGAGTCTCATGCAATGGATTCTCAACATTGTATTGGCCAACTCCAAATGCTAATGGGGGTACGATATGGCAAGTGTCTTGGGAGAGTTACTATCTCTCTTGCACAAAGATTATCCCCGTTTTGGAGGTGAATCGGGTAGCCTCTATCTTATAGTTTTTAGTAAGGGTTCCATTCGGAAGGACCACTTGACTGTCACGCAAGCGTAATTTAGATACAAACCCAGTGAGATGTTGAAACCATGTAGTCATGCAAGTGTGATTTAGACCGCAAGGCCCTACAAGGTGCTCAACATGAGACACTCCTCATAATGAAGCAATGCCACCAATTATTCCATCTCCTGGGACTTTCACCCCAGAAGCATTTTATTATAGTGAGTGGATTCTTGGCTTTGGTTGGACTCACTTGGGTCGATCCCTCTCACCGAGCCTTAGGGACTTCTCGAGAGGCAGACCCTCTAAAGGTATCAATAGATCTCAAACTCTAATAGAAAAAACCTCAAGGTCTGGATTTCTGATTGTCCAAATGGACAAGAGCATACTCTCCTACTCTAGATTTATACCAAAAACACGTAAAACAAAGTTCTTTCCCTTATATAAATTTAAGTGTTCCTAAAAAGATTAAGAAGATAGAATGTTTGTTTGTATCTCCGGAGGCAACCTGCAAAACAAAGATATCAGTAGTTCGAGTTTATAATCTTTGGAAAGCATACGTTTAATGATTGAATTCTTTGTCAAGCAGACCTGCAAATATTAAAAGCCCAAGATTATTTGCCAAAATAACATTAAAAAAAATCATCAAAAGAAAATTCTAGCATGCAAACTGTAAATTAAACAAATATAACAAGAATTTCCATTTTTTATGACTATCCTAGTTATGATAGTTTTGATAGTACTTCACTCTGTCATTTATAACTTTTCAACCAGAGTTAATTAGGAAAATTCTCTTGAGTGGAAATGTGGAAAACTTGGTTTTACAAAACATTTTAAAATTTTTGTTTAGATCCAGCAGTTCAATAAAAAGTTATGCCCTCCGAACAAAGACCATTTTTGACTGTCACAAAAGAATAAGTAAAATGATAGTACTACACTTTGTCATTCTTAAATTTCAAACCCAACATTCTTAGGAAAATCACTTCGGTGAAACTGTAGAAAACCTAGTTTTGAAAAACATATCAAAACTTGGTTATGATCCAACGGTTCAATAAAAAGTTATGCCTTCCAAACAGAGACCATTTTTTACTATCACAGAAGAACAAGCAAAAAGAAAGATTTTTATTTGCAAGTTTAACACATGTTTATTAGTTATAAAAACCAAATATTAAATTTGTTCAAGAAACATTAAAAATATTGTAGTCTTGGGTTTGAGCCCCACAGTGGGTGCCAAAAATGTGTGTGAGAAAAGTGGACCTGTATCTATATCTGGAATACACAACACTTCAATTAAGTCATTAGATGCATGGTTAGTAAATCAATAATCAATGAATAATAAACCATTACAAAGCGACCCATTGCCTTCTAGTAGATGCAAGTTTAGATTGATCTCAGATTTCTAAGCTATCTAGTGACTACACAATACCTAAATGAAGGATTTTTAAATCTATATGAGCATGAATATGAGCTAAATGGATGCAATATTTAAGCTAGATGAATGCGTGATTTGCAAGATTTAATCTAACATGATTTAAGCAATATATGAATATTTAAGCTAAATGATTTAAGCAATATGAATTAACTAATATGTAATATCTCAATGCAAATTCTCAATGATCCTAGAGAAAAAACAACATAATAACAATATATTCTTTAGGATCCTTGAATGAGAGATGAGAGCCTGAATTTATAGAAAATTCAGACAGAAACCAACAGCTGAGATCAAATGATGATGAGCAGTCAAGATTTTCCAAGAGGAAGCACAATCCAGGTGAATTGATGTGATTGGATGCTTTTCTCAATTTTAAAGGAAATTGAACTAAAATTAAGATAAAATTAGGAAAAAAACTGATTTATTCTCTATTTCATTCAATTTTAATATTTAATTATTTTAATTGCTTTCTTTGAGATTATTTATCAATTTTTAATTTGTTTTTCAAAATTATCTTCAATTGATTTCTTTTCTCAATTTTTAATTTCTTTTTTTTTGTCAATTAATTCCTTTTTTGATTTGTTTCCTTTTTTGAAGATTTGTGCTCATAATTTCCAATTCATCTTTCTTGATTTGTTTCCTTTTTTGAAGATTTATGGCAATTTTTATTTATTTTTCAAATTAATTCCTCTTTTTTGATGATTTAATGGCAAATTGATTTATTTAATTAAATATGCAAAAGATATTTAATTAAAATAAATAAGATAATTGTTTAAAATGATTTACTTGGAATGATTTAATTAATTAAATAAATATTTTTTATTTTTTATTTTTTAATCGATAAGTGCTATCATTTATGGGGATAGCTCCCTATATTACTTGAAAATTTTAGAGATTACATTGACTTTGACATTCATGGACCCAAAAAAAACCAACTACATCTATCCAAATACATAAATAATATACTTTGCATAATAGACACATAATGTTATTCCTTCCACTTCAACCAAAAATTTCCACAAAAGGACCTTCACAATCTTGGGGTTACATCTATCCCCCTATGGCTTGATATATCACAGCAACATACTCACCAATCACAATTTCTTTGCGGATGGAGCTCTCTGGAAGACACCAATCATCTGACTCAGTAATCCTATGAAATGGTTCCTTGTTTCCATTGAAGACAGCACATCTAAATATTTCCCATGCCTCATCCCCAAATGTCTTCAGTCTCTCCTGCTCTTCCCTCCACACTTCTCTGCGGGCCATATCGTGAATCTCCTCACTGTTTACAGAGGCCTCCTCTCCTCCTTCACTGCTCTCGATGTCATCTCCTTTCTCAGTGTCATCACTTTCACTCTCTTCTTCTTCCTCTGAGTCCGAATGAAGGTAATTTTCAAATTGAAAATAAACCTTCAGTATACTAACTCTGACTTCTTCCTCCAAACCCAGAATGGCTTCTGCAACCATGTCTGCTTTGAAGGGTTTTATGAAACCTGCTAATAATTCGACCACTTGCTCCTTCATTTCAATGATGTCTTCCAAAGGAAGGAGGACAACTTCCAACACCAGAGCATCACACCAATGTCTGTCAAAATTTAAGGTAATGCCCACAAGCCCCCTAATGGAATCATAAACATACTCTTCGGTATTGAGCAAGTTTCTCAACTTTGCAATCAATGTATTTTTGCAGTTAACACTGCTGATCCTTCCAAAAAAAGCCATGTTCAAAGATAAACCTACTAATCTCCCCTGAGACCTCACCCAAATAACCACTTGGCAAACAATCCTTCACATTTGCCTTAAAAAGATGGAGAATGAATTAGTAATTTCAATCTTTGTCTGAAACCTGTTAAAATCTTTCTCTCTGATATCAAATCTTTTTTGAAGTGTTCCTTTTCTGAACTAACTGGGCAACTTGGGAACCATGTGACCTAACCATCAATCGCTTCCTAGAGCCCTCAGTTTCAATTTTTGCCTATTATTGGTACCCGAACAATATCTTTTCTCACATGTCTCTGCATTTAGTCTCTGTCTATCAGCTTTCATTGAGAAATGTTCTTAGATGTGACAAGCCTCTAATTCTATGTGCTATCATGGCATTATTGAGTCCTTAACACTTATCGTTGATGCACCCTGCTTGCCTTAGAAAATCTCTGTCATTCGATTCCAGTTTTAGGAAATCTAATTTTGTCTGCAGCAAGGATCTCTACCAATCTGATCGGTAGCTCCTCCTTTTTTGTCAACTCTGTTGGGCCATCACAGTAGATACCATTGTTAGCCAGCCAGTTCACCACCAAGTTTCCCTCTCGGTAGATGTGTTTAAGGGTGAACTTGTTTAAAATTTTGCATATTCTTTGGATTTTGGGACGTATCGCCTCCAATTTCCAATTTTCAAAATTCTGTTTTGAAATCCCATTCAGGATAATTTGTGAATCTCCCTCAACTTCTACATCCTGAATGCCACGTGCCATACACCATTCCGACCCAGCTAACAACCCTGCCATTTTTGCCATGTTGTTTGTATTGATTCCTAATGGGTTGTAATTTGCCCCAACAAAGTTGCAAAATTCATTCCTTATAATGGCACCATATCCAGATTTACCCGGATTACCTCGGCTAGCTCCATCAAAATTAATCTTGAAGTTTCTTGATATTGGAGGTGTCCAAACTATATTGGCTTTGTTTTGCTTCTTATCCATTAGCTTGTATCCACTAATTTTTGTTAAGTTCCAGTGTCTTTCCATCTCTTTGTCCCAAGAAGAATACGAACTATACTTTCTACCCACTACTTTCACTTTAATGACTTCTTCTATGGCTCTTTTTATTTTAGGAATTAGTGTATCATAAGACAGAGCTTCCTCATTAAATACTCTTATGTTTCTTTCCTTCCATATATGCCAAACAAGCAGCGCTGGACTCACCACCCACAGAATGCTCCATTTTGATTTATTGATACTGGACAACCATGTTAATAAAAAACTTTTTAATGTTAGATTTCTCACTGACCCAAGCTGCAAATTGCCCAATAGCTAATCCCAAATGTTTTTAGAATACGAGCACCAAAATAATAGATGGTCTGTTGTCTCTTCATTTTCCTTGCATAGGAGGCATATGCTTGGACCATCAATTCCAATAGTTCTCAACCTGTCCCCTGTTAAGATGCGACCATGCAAAGCTGTCCATAGGAATGCCCCTGCCATGGGCAATACCAATTTGTGCCAACACAACTCTGAGGGCCATTCCACATTCCGTATTCTACTTCTCAGGATCTCGTATCCCAAATTGACCTTATATTTTCTAGTTTTAGAGACACTCCATAATAACTGGTCCATTTCATTGAGAAAGATGATTTTTTTTTTTCTATTTAGAATGTCCTTTAACTGTGCATTCTTCTCCATATTCCATTCTCCAACTGATTTCCATTTAATCCACTCTAATTCCTTCTACCCTTCCAAAATATAATCCGCCACATAAGAACCTACCACTGCTTCCACTTCATTAATCCATACCATGTCGTCTATTTCTTCAGCTAAAGAAATGTCACCATTCCATGAGTCTCTCCAAAATTTAGCCTTTTCACCATTACCTATTTTCCATGTCAGATGCTCTGTTAATATACTTCTACTTTCCCAAATATGTTTCCAAATTGGAGAGCCCTTAATTGAGTTAGCCACTTTGAAAATCCTTTCTGCTTCGGTTGAATCCAGATACTTAGCAACCATAATCTTACACCAGGATTTATGAGGTTGAGCATACATTTTCCAAGCTAATTTAGCCCCAATAGCTCGATTATGCAAATCCATTTTTCTTAGACCCGCTTCTCCCTCCAATTTTATTAGGCAAGTTGTATCCCAATTGATGAGAGGAATTTTCTTCTTCTTCTGTGATCCTTCCCACAAAAACTTTTTGAACAAACTGTCTAACTCTTTGGCTACTTTAAATGATAGCCTAAAACATGCCATTTGATAAATGGGAATCGCTGAAAGAACAGATTTAATCATCTGAATTCTACCTGCCTGAGTTAACCACTTGTTCTTCCAAGAGGAGGCCTTTACTTGACATTTATTGATCACATCCTCCCACATTTTGTTCTAATGTCTACCCGGATCTAACTGAACCCCTAAGTACTTCAGAGGAAAATTGCCCTATGGATAACCCATGATTTCCCCTATTTTACATTGCATTCTCACATTAGTATTGAGGAAATATATCATTGATTTCTCCTGGTTCATACTCTGCCCTGAACCTTTTTCATAGTCATTCAGAAGCTTCTTAATTACCATTGCTTCATTCTCAGCGGCTTCCCCAAAAAGAATTGTATCATTAGCAAATTGGGAGTGGGAGATAGGATCAATACTAATGTGAATGAATGCACCTTTCCAAACTCTCATTCTTACTAGATTCTTGATATTTCTACCCAAAATCTCAACCATTAATACAAACAAAAAAGGAGACAAAGGATCACCTTGTCTAATACCTTTAGAAGCTTGAAAAAAACCTACTATAGATTCATTTACAATGATGGAGTATGATACTGACGAGACACAATGTTTTATACAATTTATCCAATTAGAATCAAATCCAAATCTTTCAAGAACTGAAAAGAGGAAAAGCCAATTTACCCGATCGTATGCCTTACTAACATCCAGCTTAACCACCATCCCCTGAGTCTTACTCCTTTTCATCGAGTGCAAAGTTTCAACAACAGTGATTATGCTATCAGCAATTTCTCTCCCAGGAGTAAAACCATGTTGTTCTGGAGATACTATCTTGTCCAAAACCATCTTCAATCTATTAACCAGGACTTTGGATATAATTTTGTATATAGAATTACACAGAGATATTGGCCTGTAATCTGCAATACTTAGGCAATTTTGCTTTTTTGGGATCAGGGCTATAAGAGTATTATTTATTTCTCTAACAAATTTTCCTTTCCTTCTAAATTCCTCCACCACCTTCCAAATATCCTCTCCCATAAATTTCCAGCACCTCTGATACACCTCCATTGTCATCCCATCTGGTCCTAGAGCTTTGTGCGAATGTAGCTCAAATGTTGCCTTTTTAACTTCATCTTTTGAAATTGGGGCCAAAAGAGCAGCGTTATCTTCCTCCAAAATCTGTTTGTCAATGATGTCCAAAAGATAATCAACTATTTCATTTCTCTCCCCTCCTGAAGTTCCCAAGATGTCTTCAAAATATTTGACTACTATGTTCTCCAACTCTTCAGCTCTACCAACCATTTTACTTGAGATATCTTTCAACTGATTAATTCTATTTTTATTCCTTTTTGCTTTAAAAGAGGCATGAAAAAATTTAGAATTTGAGTCCCCTACATCCATCCATAATTCTCTGGATTTGTCCCACCAAAACATTTCTTCTCTTAGTATAATTTCTGCCAGTTCTACTTTCAGGGAATTCTCAGTATGGAATTCTTCATTTGTCATCCCCTTCTCGATCACCAAGTTATTGATCCTATTTAGTTCCTCTTCTATCCTGATTTTTTCAGCAAAAATGTTCTTGAAGGATGTCACATTCCATGTTTTGATTTTGTTTTTGAGGTATTTCAACTTTTGGACAAAACAAAAACTTGAAGTGCCTTTAATATCTGAGCAATTCTTTCCACCACTTTTCAATGTTTACTTTGAAGCTTGGATCTCTCCACCACATGCTCAAAAACTTAAAATTGCCTTTCGCTTTCATCAATGGTATTGTGCAATTTAACTAAACCGGGTAGTGGTCCGAAAGAGTTATGGGCTGGATAATTAATTCCAAATCAAACTTGCCTCTTAACCAAAATGAACCAACAAATATTCTGTCCAATCTCTCGGAAATTCTGCAAAAATTTGCCCTCCTATTGGTCCATGTAAATTTTCTAGATTTAGGGACAACATCAAAAAGGTTATTGTCTACTACAAAATCTCTGAAATCTTCCATCACTCGAGCATTCATTCTTAAACCTCCAAATTTTTCAGCATTGTTGAGTATTGCATTGAAGTCTCCCGCCACAATTGCTTTCTTCGACTCAACCATTTTGATTTGATTTGTGATTTCTTTCCAAACCCTTTTCTTTTCCTCTATCTTTGCCGGTCCATAAACATTGAGTAGGGAGAATTCCAAATCTTCTTGCAATAATCTATAGGAGTTGAGAAATACAACCCCATAGGAGCCTGAAGATCTTCTGCAAGCCAAATAACCTGTTACAAGGAGAAGCAATGAAGCAAAATTTGAAGAACATACAAAACACAGAGAATATGCTCAAAAAGAGAGAGCTCAATATTCACAAAAATATGTAATGTGATTCTTACAATGAAAAGAAATAACTCAACCTTTAATAGGTCAAGAAACCCTAAAAAGGGAAAACCTAGGTTTGCACATAATAATTAATTAAAATAATTAATTATATGTACCTAAAGTTAGCTTAAGTGTAAAAGAGATAAAGGGAACTTAAATAATTAAACAAAGAATGTTTAATTAATCAAGTAAATACCCAAATACTCTAACACCCCCCCTTAAGCTAGACTTAGGGAGAAGCTAAAACCTAGAACAGCTACTGAAAGCAATAAAGATGGGTCCTGGCAGCAAGGCCTGATCAGGTACCCAAATACAATGAAATCTCTATGAACTGGAGAAATAGAGAAAACCACATGGGAACAAAACTCTACTCCAAAAAGAGATGGAAAAAATATCACTGAAGCATGAAGACCCTGCAAACTCTATCAAAGAATAACTACTGATCTGAAGAACATCCACTGAACTAGAACATGACCAGGTAGAGAAGACTGTAATCTGCATGAGTGCCCTCAAATGACACTACTTGAATCAGGAGGCAAACAAGGCAAAAACAACTGAAATCAAAGATGCAAATGGCATGAGAAACCAAAGCCTGAAGAGTTGATCAATCAAACCATGGAAGCATTAGAACCAACAGGATAAACCTCCCCATAATGCAAAAGTGGGAGAGGGACAGGGACACTGAAAAGGACAGACTGCATAACGAAGAACCAAGAACATCAAAGGTGCTGAGACACATCATCATGAGGAGAATGTCATGGAAGGAACACTCACTTGACAAAGGAATATGACAAACAAAGGCAAACATCAACCCCCTCATGGCACTTGATCAACAGTGCATGTACAACAAGACACAAGATATGCAAGATTCCAAGTAAACAATGCATGATGACACTTTATCTCAGTGTGTTTGCATAATTACAAGCTACAATGATAAGAAGACTGGAAATAGAAACGAGAATCAAAATAGAGACACCCTACTCAGAAAAGAGATCCCAGGACCTGAAACAACCACGATATCCACCAGAGTGCTGAAAAGCAAAAAACTAAATAAAATATGCATGGAGCAAAATCTGGAAAAAAAAACTCATATTTTTGGAAAGTAAACAGAACAAGCTTTTTGAAAATATAAAGTTTTTGAAAAACGGAGGTCGAATGCTCATTCTACGTCTCCCGGAGTGCAAAAAAAAGACCTCACTTGGACTGCAAAAAAACATAGTCAAATAGAAAAATTGGAAAAAATTACCAACACCATGAGGTTGGCCTCAGAACTGGCTTTCTGACGCCTATTTGTTTTCGAAAAAATGACTCTGTATGCCCAAGATAGGGCTAAAAAGCCAAACCTCCCTTGAAAAAGCCAAAAAAGGGAGTCTGGTGGCTCTTTGGTGGTGTGGTGGCCAGTGGGTGGCGCACCGGTGGTGGCCAGGTGGAGCTAAGGTGGCTGGGTGGTAGCCTGGTGGCAGAGCGGTGGCCGGCCAGAAAAAAGGGCTGGGAGGGCCGTCGGGGAGGCGAGCTACAGGAGGCGGTCGGGGAGTGGAGTGAAGGGCAGCCGGAAGTGGCGGTGGGGGCCAAGGAGGATGCCGGGGGCTGCAGGCGGCAGCGGGCTAGGTGGCAAGAAGGCCAGGGAGCTAGGAGCCTGGTGGTGCAGCGGGGCCAGGCTGGGCGGCGGCTGGGGCCAGGTTGGGTGGTGCGCGGGGACCGGGATTTGCATGGCCGGCGGGGGCCGAAGAAACAACAGCCGGGGCCGGAGAAGGATGGAGGGCGTGCCGGCAGGGGCCGCAGGGGCCGGACTGACAAGTCTGACAGGCCTGTCAGTCCGGTACCCACAAAAAATGTGCCCAAAATTTTTTTTTTTCTTAAAAAGAAACAAACCCCCCCATTTTTTTTGCTTTTTTTTTGCAATAAATTTTTTTTAAAAGAAAATTTCGGCCTGCATGCTGTAAAAAGGCAAAAAATAATTTATTTTTTTCAAAATTTTATTCTCGATCTGCATGCCAGGGCCGTACACCCTGGATCTGAGAAAAATTCACCCAGAGGCTCAAGGACCAAAATAGGTCGAATTTTATATGACCATAGGGGTTTTTGGGCCTTCTGAGCATGATGGTGAGGTCCATTTAGGCCCAAAGTGCTCAGAAAAAAGGTCAAACCCTAGGTACACAAAAAAATTCCTGAAACCCCAGATCTGCTTCCAAAGCCAAAAATCTCAAAACAAGAACAGGTAGCTGCAGATCTGAAGCTCTGATACCATATAGGAGTTGAGAAATACAACCCCACAGGAGCCTGAAGATCTTTTGCAAGCCGAATAACCTATTACAAGGAGAAGCAATGAAGCAAAATCTGAAGAACATACAAAACACAGAGAATATGCTCAAAAAGAGAGAGCTCAATATTCACAAAAATATGTAATGTGATTCTTACAATGAAAAGAAAGAACTCAACCTTTAGTAGGTCAAGAAACCCTAAAAAGGGAAAACCTAGGTTTGCACATAATAATTAATTAAAATAATTAATTATATGTACCTAAAGTTAGCTTAAGTGTAAAAGAGATAAAGGGAACCTAAATAATTAAACAAAGAATGTTTAATTAATCAAGTAAATACCCGAATACTCTAACATAATCTTACTTTACAGTGCATCCAATTTTCTTGCTTATTGATCAATTCTACTACCACTTTATCTAGATTCCATAGAATTGCCAATCCCCCCATGGAACCTTTCGCCTCTTGATAAACACCATCCCACATCCTACTCAAAGATTTGAAAAAGGAGGCTTTCTCTTCATTAAGCTTGGTCTCTTGCAACATAATGATATCTCCTGAAACTCTTTGGAAAGCCCTCCTGACCAAGCATTTTTTGTCAGGGGCTGATAGACCCCTGACATTCCATGTTGTTATTTTCATTGATTACCAAGGGAGATTCCTCCTCCCTTGGTCTTCTTTATGTAATCCAGCACACTGATTATACCCTTCTCTTTGGCTCTATCCTCTCTCTTCTATTTGTTGCTTCTTCTGCCCCTTACTCCTTTTGACTTCCCCAACAATACATTAGCCAATTGACTGATGCTTCTAGGATCAATATTCTCCAGTTCATCAATTTGATATATTTCATCTTCTGAGCCCCTTTTGTATTCGAATTCAGTATCTGACAACCCTTTCAAAATTGTTTTTGAATCTCGGAGGACCTCCTTTGTATTCAAACTACTTCCCTTAAAATTTCCTGCACTAGTTCCAACATTGAAATCCTTCTGGTTAATCTCGCCATCTTCCAATGCTACCTCCTCCATGATTTCCATCCTATTTTTTGGAACACCAATGGTTTCCTTCTACGAAGTAACCATTTCTATTCTTTCTTTCTCAAGAAACTATTCATCTTCCGCATATTGAATCTTATCTTGATATTCAATCATTTTCTTTTTTTCAACTGATATTTTTCTCCAAATCTGTATTGGTTTTCTAAATGTTTTATTGGCCTTTCTGACAAACATCTTACAATCCTGTTCTCCATGGAGTTTACTACCACATCTAGGGCATCTTGGTATTTCTTTATCAATCTCCACTTTTTGAGACCATTCCCCATGATCCGATATCAAGGTAATTCACTTGGGAATTCTTTTGACTGCTGCTATTCTTAACCGGACACATTTACATATGTCTTCTTCATTGTCGTAGTCTGTTTCCAGCAATGTACCCAAAGTTCTACCATTTTTTTCCCATAGCTCCTCACTCCAATATTCTATCGGGAGGTTATAGAAGTGAATCCAAACCAGCTTGGAATAAACCGCCATAGGGATAGGGTCAAAATGAGGCGTCCATGGTTGAATGTAAATGACATGCGATTTCATGAACCAGTTTCTATCTGTGAGGGCTCTATTTCTCTCCTCCTTCTCTTCAAATAGAACTATGAAAAAGCCTTTTGCGATGAATTTGGTTATAGTTTTTTTCCCCAATTGCATTCAACCCAGTTTCTTATTTCCTTTCTTGGCTAGTTTAGTCCTATTATTTTGGCTATAACTGCATAATCCTCTCAAAACATCAAGTCCTCCTTCAATTCTTTAGTGAAGTCTATTCACACATCCTCTACGTGCCCTCCCTTTCTGCCATTAATATTGGTTGATTAATTTTGCCATGTGACATTGATGATTTTAGAAATTACGTGTGTGCTCAAGATTTATTTAATTGCCTTTGGTTAGGACCTTGGTGACATTGTCGAGATTAGGGGCTCATGGTTTAGATGACCTTTTTTAGGGTATTACAGTTGGTTCTTCAACAATCATCCTAGAGAATCTTTGTCATCATGATTGTATCATATATCTTTTGTCGTCCCATCATCAATCTTTCATCTTGGTGTTGTTCTGAGATGCATCCTTCTCACCAACACCCATCATTAGTCTGCGCAGGATGTATCCTTCCTTAAGTCAGACATCATCCAATCCTCATCCAATCAATTATACTTTTGGAAAAGGATATCCAAGACACTCATGTTGCCTTCAATTCATTTTTATCTTTGTTTATCTTTTTAAGCTCTAGAGGGCTTCATTTCCTCTTGGTCGCCATGATCTTTTATATCATGGTGTGTTAGGAATAATAAGGCTCAAGATGTGATCTTGTTACTTTTGGTTTTGTTTGGCATGTCTTTTGGATGTGTTTTACCCTCATGAGGTCTCTGTCATCTCATGTTATACTGGGGCACATCTTCTTCTTGGGGTTCTTCTAGCATTGTTTCTTACAGGGTCTTTGTAACTCTGTGTGGTGCTAGATTAGCCTGTGTGTCTGTTTTTATGTGTCAGTCCATGCATTGGCTATGAAATTCCACCCTGGTTCTTCATACCTTGGTGACTCACAGACATTGCTAAATTAAAATAAGTTCTATGTACATGGCATCCTATTTTACAAGTGCTCAAGCTCCATGATCATTTCATCCATTGCATTTGCATTTTTCTCCCCTTCATGTTCTGCTTCTTTCCTTCTATCATGTTCATTGGGACATGTTTCTTTCGAGATGTTGTTTGGTTCCTTTTTCCCCATGCACCCTCTCAAGGGGGATCCCTACCCATTCCTTCGTCAGGCTTGGGGAATTTTTTGCTTCCTCGCCCACCAAGGCTATTTTAGCGCCACAGCAAAGAGGGACAAAATGTAGACACCTAAATTTGACTAATTAATTTAATCAAATTTAAACCTCTTTCCTCTAATTAATTAATTTCCCTATTCCTTTCTTCCAATTAATTAATCCTTGATCCTATCTTTCTAATTAATTAATTCCTAATTAATTAATCCCCTTTCCTCCAATTAATTATTTCTTACTTAATTAATCCCACAATCCTATTCCTCTAGTTAATTGATCTAATTAATTAATGTCCCTTTCCCCCCTTTTGATTAATTAATTTAATTAATCAATGCCCCTTCTTTCCTAATCCCACGAATTAATTAAATCAATTAATTTAATTAATTCTCTATCTCATTTGAGCACATGGCTCCTAACCTTAACCCCCCATCTAACCTAACCCTTGTCCTAACCCTGGGGTTCCAATTAACCCTATCTATCCTAACCTCGCCCAACCTAGTCATCCTCCAAACCTCCCAACCAACCCTATCCTATCCCTCCTAACCTTGATATGTGCACATCCTAACAAACTTCCCTAATTTGGGGGAAAATATCTTATTTTGGGTGGCACATGTCACTTCTTCCCCTCTAGTTGAGCCACTTGTCCCCTTTGAGGAAAAGTGTCTCCTCTTCACACCCCCTCTCCTTCCTCTCATCTTCTATTTAATCCCTCCATTTTTTAACCAAATCCTCTCGAATCCACTATTCATTCGATGCATCGTTACTCTACCGAAATCACTACTCACATTCATACATCCATTTTCATTTGTATTATCATCTTCATCAAATCATGGAGCACAATTGAGCATCCAAATCGACGTCATGAGCACACATCCAATCATAAAATAATTGAATCGAAGCAAGGATTTGGGGTTTTCATAGCTTTTCTTTGTGTTTTAGCTTTGATTTTACCATTTTGATCTTGAAGTGTTGAGTTTAATGGTTTGTTTTGGTTTATTAGTTTATCTTTTATCCTTTGTATTCGCACACACATTTTCCCTCACAGACTATCAAGAAAATGATCTGGTACCAGCGAATCCTACAAGTTGCATTGTTGAGGAGAAAGCTTTGGATACTAAGATTAAAGAGAAAGATGAATGGGTAATTGATAGCGGTTGTTCACATCATATGACAGGTGATAAAAGTAAATTTGTGAATATGGAAAGATATGATGGTGGTATAGTAAGATTTGGGGATGATAAATCTTGTGTGATTCATGGTAGAGGTTCCATCTCTTTTGATGGTAAGAATAATATTGATTATGTCTTATATGTTGAAGGTTTAAAGCATAATCTTATGAGTGTTGGATAGATGGTTGACAAGGAATATGATTTGCAATTCAAGAATGGTAAATGCAAGATTTTGAATGCCTCTGGTATAGAGATTTCAAAAGGGACTAAGACTAAAGGTAATATCTTTCACTTGAATGCTGGTGAGAAAATTCATTTGATTGTTTAGATATATGAAAGTTGGTTGTGGCATAGAAGGATGTGTTGTGTTAATTTTGATTGCATGATAAGGATAAGTTCTAGTCAAGTTGTTAGATATTTTCATAAGATTGTGAAGCCCTCTAATCTGGTATGTAAAGAATGTCAGTTGGGAAAGCAAACAAGAACTTCATTTAAGAGTAAGTTGTATACATATAATGGACTATTAGATCTTGTGCATACTGACTTGTGTAGTCTTACAAGAGTGAGAAGCATGCAGGGTGACAGATATTTCATGTTGTTGATTGATGACTACTCTAGAATGATGTGTATGACTTTTCTTAGGGAGAAATTAGAAGCACTAGAGAAATTCAAGATATATATATATATATATATATATATATATATATATATATATATACTGTTGAAGCTAAATACATTGCTGGTACTAGCAACTATACTTAGGTAGTTTGGATAAAGAAGATGTTGAAGGATATTAGATTTGTGTATGATGAGCCTAATATTATTTATTGTGAAAATTCAAGTGCTATTAATATTTCCAAGAATCTGGTATTGCACTCTAAAACAAAGCATATATCAATTAAGTATCATTTCTTGAGGGAGAAAGTTACTAATGAGGAAGTTAAAATGGAGTCTGTATCTACAAAGGATCATATTGCAAATATTTTCACTAAGCCTTTGCCTCCAGATACATTTGTGTATTTGAGAGACAAGTTAGGGGTCTTTGCCCCTCCTGATGAGAACTAGGTGCATGAAGATGCATCAATTTGGTGGATTTCACACTCTTATCTTCTTATTTGGGTTGATGCTACTACTCACCTGGGATAGTCAATATGCTGTATAGATTTGTGTTTATTCTAAGGGGGAGAATTTATCTATTTTGAGGAGGAGAGAAGCTTGATCAGTTTATGTCTTTGGCATTGTTATCAAAGGGGGAGAGAAGCATGTGAAAAATTGTCTTATCTTTGGAGCTTTGTGTGCATGATCTTAGGGGGAGTTTGTTGGAGATTGTTATTCCTTTGCATTGATTATTTTTCACATTCATATGTTCCTATCAATGCCAAAGGGGGATTAATTGGATATTGTTGTTGCTAGGATATGTTGTTGTCATTGACGTCAACATATTCCTATATTTTAGTGTTGTAGAAAAATGTTTTGGTGATCCGGTAATTATAGTGAGTTGATCTGGTTGGTTAATCTATTTGATATGGTGAATCAACTAGAGATACTTCATTAATTATTTATTTCATGATGCTATGTGATGATTTGATCGAGTTGTGGATTCCAGTATGGAGATTGGTTTTTAGTGTTCAGTATTGTCATGTTCTGGTGTTTGATCCATTGTACTCCAGTATGATCATATCTTGTGTTGTGGATTTAGGAGAGTGTTTGGGATGTTTATGTGTATCTACATTTCAGATGGTTCGTGATTTGATGCTCTGCAAGCTATCTTTCTTGTTTGAGTTGTTGTTGTTAAGTGTTCTTGAGTGTTAGTGTGTTGATCATTAAGATATGAATAAGTGGTGTTGGTCCAGCTACTACAAATGGTTCTAACATGCTTGTTGGTGTTTCCTAATCATGTCCTATTTGTTCTGATGGTCTATATTGATCATTGTGCATGTTCTTAATGATCTTATGGGTCTGGTGATATTCTTCATGTTATGTGGTATTTTTGGTGGTGTAATGTGTTGTGGTTGATCTTGATGAGATTTCCAGTGGTGGTGCATGTTCAAGGAGTTGATTTAGGTCCATGCTATGTTTTTATGACATTGTATTGGTCTAGAGGTTGGTTTATGTATCATATGGTGTAATGTAATTAAGTGTTAAGGGTTGAGCCGACCTTGTAGTCAAGGTTGATGACTTGTATAAATGGGTATAATATTTATTTAATTGGTCGTTTGGTGAGGTGTTGGTGTTGAGTTTTCATTATCAGAGAGTGGTGTATGTGTAAACAAGTGAATTCATCTTTCAGTGTGGTGTGGTGTGAAGATATTGGTGAAGGGCAGACACATGAGATTAACTAGAACAATCATCAGGCATTAGCAAATGCTATTTTTGCAATTCATCTTTGTCAAATTGTATTCCAAATATCTTTGTAAGGTAGTGTGCTTAAATGCAGTGAGCTCTAGGCAGTGTGCTTAAATGCATGTGCATTCCCCATTGTAGTATTTACATATACTATTGCAGAGTATAATCTCATTGTGGGTAGGTTCCCACCATGGTTTTCCCTTGACTGGGTTTTCCATGTCAAAATATTGGTGTTATGTGTGTTTTCATTATTGTTATTATCTTTCTTTTTGTTGCAGTTGATCAGATTTGAAATTATGCTTAATTTGTTTGGTCTGGTGAAAATTGATTCACCCCCCCTCTCAATTTTTCTTCCTTGTTAATGCCAATAGATATACCATATGTAAGATTCATCACTTGAAATATAAGGAAACAACCTGCATACCACATATTCATGCTAAATATGAGTTCTCCCACACATATCCTTAAAAATCCTAAGGTGTTCTTCAGCATCACTATGAATTTGGAATTTAGGACACAATTTATCAGGATTTTTTGGTAAATCACGATAGTTAGAAAATCTAATTGGTGAATTGGCATTAAAGAAAGTCATTCATGGAGGTGGAGGGAAAAATTGAGCCTTCTTTACAATATTATTTTGATTTTGAGATACAACCCTATTACTAGACGCAGGGGTTGGTCCTACAGAATTAGCTCTAGGCCTTTTATGGTTTCATCTATCAGATAATTCTACAAATTGAAAACTGAGATCGCACAACCTAGACCTCACTACTCTTCTATACTCTAGTTTAAACAAGCTCAACTATCTAGAGACAAAATTTCAACCTTCCTTCTAGTGCCAAAATTTGTTGATGTGAGTTTTGAGTTCACTCAACATTCATAAACTCTCACTCGGAAATGAAGTTTATTTACTTGAAAGATTGAGAATATTTCAATCCCAAGGCTTGAAACATCTTTGTTAGACCCTATGGTTTTAACTTAGTAAACATGCATCAACTATTTTCATGAGGGAATTCCAACTTATATCTCTAGAGTCAATAAATTTGTTGTAGTCTGGAGTAAATATTCTAATCAATTCTCTTAGGAATCAACAACATTGCAAAAAACAATTCAAAATGAAATTAATTTCCTACCTACAGATAGTTACACGATGCAATGTCTGTCTAAAATAAACTGAAATAATGAAGAACAACTTTACTAATAACCAAAAATTCCACAATCATTCATAAAATTGTATGATCATTTAAAGAAATTGTAATTGACTAAGAAAGGAATATAAAACACTAGAAGAGCTGCACAGAGTCATATATTTCTTCATCAATAACAATGATTTACAGTCTGATATTCGTAACTAATTGACCTCCACACTTCACAAAAATAGTCATTTGTAAAGAAAAGACATCAATATGATAACTATATTGTTCCATTATCATTATTCCCTTCTTCATTCAGAGTCATATATCTGATTACCTGTAGGTTGTTTCTTTCTCTCTCTATTCTTTTGAATAACTTTGCATGCTTATTATGGGTGCACATTATTCTTTTCATTAACTTGTTCCATGCAAAATACCTGGTCATAGCCACTTCTAATGAAGCTTTAGTATGAGCTAATGTCTCACCAATCCATTCATCTACCATTTTTTCTTTTCGCTTTAAAGTACTCATGACTTATGCTTCTTCTTGTGACATTAATACTGGATGTGTGGGAATCTTCTACGGAGTATCTGTCTTTTGAATAATACCTCTTATAAACTGGACTAACTGCTCTATTTGGGATTTTTGCTCTTTCGACTTTCTTTGATTCTTCTGCAATCTATCTTTCAGATTTCTATTCATTCCTAAGTAATCCTTGCACCATCAAATTTAGATGGCTTTCCTAATTGTATTGTGGTTATTTTATAATCATGTGTCATTAATTTTTCCTCATCTTTTCCCACTATAGGCTCAGCGATATGGATTTTTTACTCTCATTCTACATTTAGACGAGTGGCATATCTCACTTTAGCTTTCTTCATTTTCTTGATGCTTGGTGCTTTGTCTAATAAACTATTGAAGTCTAAGGGAGCCACTCCTATCTATTCTAGGTAAAATCTGCTACTTCAACCAGTCAAGGATATTCCTGCTTTCTGAACTTGCTATAAATTTTCTCTCATGCAGCGTTTCACTCCTTTCTATATTTTCCCGCAAACTTTCTTCAGGCTGCTTTTGAATTATTTGCTCCTCTTTATACTTGATGGGATTTTCAATAGGATGGTTGTGAAATGTCTCTACTTCCAAATTTTCCTTTCCAATTCCTTGATTAACCCTGTTGTCTGTCATACTTGGTGGGTTCTCGGATGTTACTATTCCACCACCACTATTTTTACCTCCTTGAAGATTTTGTCGTCATTCATGCACTTTGGGCTATGGGTTTTCCAATCCTTCTTCACTCTTGTCTTTATCACCCTCAGTTGTGTTGGCATTATAACAGACAAGGAGAGATTGTTGGCATTTCAATAAGGATATTGAGAAGGTTGTTGATGATTATGGATATAATTGATCAAGGATGTTTATTGTCTTAATATTATTATTTTGTCATTGATGTCAAGAAATTGATTTTCTAATTCAATATGATGTTGCCATATCTTAAGAAGTATGATTTGATGAGTATAAAGATGTCGGTAAAAGACACGGACAGAATGTGATAAATAAGGGGAGGAATAAGTTATTCAATGGGCAACTATTACTGAGTTAGACAATGATGAGATCATGATGTTTAGATTGTTTTGATATCCTACATATGTTGATTGATTGTAAGGTTAATACTATACTATGTTACTGAGCAAAGAACCTAGTCGGTAAACCCTAAGGAACCTAGTCGGTAAACCCTAATGTTATCGCTATCAGTTAATGAAGGCATAATGTCTACCGAGTGAAGTTTAGTATTTACCGAGTTGCAGCCGAGTAGTAACAGAATGCATTGAATGAATAAAAGAATTATTTAATGAAGGAAGCTAATGAGCTGGAACTGATTAAATGATTGGTATGTCGTGAATGAAGTTTGTTAAAGAATCTATGGTAAAGGAAAATCGGCAGGAAGATCTACAACTCAGATTGAACCGCAATACCCTAGCACAAGTTCCAAGATATGTATGCAAGTTCCAAGGCGGGGTAAAACATTTTCAGATTGAAGGATACATTGAACCTAGTCAAAGATTGAAGATCCGATGGCTATGATTGATCATGGGAAATGTGATCAAGGAGATTAAGCGGTTGGCAAATTGTTTATAAATAAGGAACTGTTGATAAACAATGTATGCGGGCAAGTGTATGCACAGGGATGCTACATAGTGATTATCGAGCACAGAAGCTTGAAGACCTATTTGAATAATAGAGTATAGAGCCTAGAAGATGGACAAGATAAGTCCTATTGTATTGAGAAAATAAGAATTTGCTTTAGCATTTTAGATGTGAAGTTGCAGATAGATTTTTATTACTGTTATTTTGTGAAGTAACAGAAAATCTCTTAACCGAGTGGACTTAATAGTCTTATTTGTAAAACCCTCTAGCAAGGTGACATTTTGATTGAGTGTTTGAAATCCTTTAACAAGGTCACTTCTAACAAGGTGAAGATCCTAACAGATCTGAGGGAAATCCCTTAACTGGGTCACATCTAACAATGTGTTTGTAATCTTTAACAAGATTTGCTTTTAACCGAGCATACTCTAGAAGAGTATATTTCTTAGTGGGTCCAAAATCCACCATGGTTTTTCCCTATTTGGGTTTCCATGCTAAATCTGGTGTTATGAGTTTTATGATGTTTATATGCTTTTGAGTTTGCATGTTTAGCAGTTTTGGTTATACTACTAAAGTATATGTTACCAAGGTTGAATCTGTTGTTTTTATGGAAGATTAAGGTTGTATGATTCACCCCCCCCCCCTCTCATCTTATTAGCTTGGCATCTGTACTTAACATTAAGTATTAGATCTATCACATTGGTTTTTCTTTTATTTCCAAAGTCTGCATTTCTTCGAATTCTTCTATTTGTTTTCTTAGATTATTATGTCCCGTGGTAACATTCTCACTCATTCCTTTTGGCTTGTTTGCAGGTTGATCCTTGATCAAGGATAACACATCTTGTTCCTTAGTTCTTTCTCCTTCTGACTTTACAGAGTATGCATCTAGATTAATCAAATTTTCTATACTTCTTTGGTTTGTCACTTTTGTAGAAGTGGATGCTTTAATAGATGATCATTGTGGTATATTCACCTATTACATTTTCTTCCATAAGTCTTACAGAGTGCCTTTATGATATCTTTCAAGTTATTGGTTCAAATCATTATAGAATCCTAAATCTGTTTCTTCTCCACCTGCACCAAGCATCCCCACTATGGCTCCCAAAGTATTGTTTATAGATAGTGGAGAGGTAAATAAATGGGACGCGAACTAGAAAATAGTTATAGGCATGACCCTTAATATCTCCTTAGAAGGTATTTCCTCTACTCCAACTTCTTCGGATGTTGACGCCTACATATTCCTATAGCTTTGATCCTGAGGCTCTACCCTCTTTCTTCTTGCTAATTGTTTAAAATCAACATCAATTGTAACTACCTCAACTCCTTGATTTATATCTTTTGCTAGTGCAATACCAGGTTCCATTATCTTAGTCATGTTGATTTTTCTTTTGTGAATTCAAAAATTTGCATTTTCTTCTATATCTATCATCTTCCTCTTCCTCCCAACAGAGAGTTTATTACCTTGTTGAATCATTCATGTTCTGTACTCATCTAACCGCCTCTTAGTTGATTCAAAAATAGGTTGATTAACTTGTTTGATAGATACTACTTCAGGCTCATTGGGTGCAGGTTCAACTATGGGTCTTTGTTCCACGTTATTAGTCATGTAATTTGGCCTTACATCTTCATCATCATCATCAACAATTTCAAAGGGTACTTATATCCTTGTCTTATCAGATCCCAACACTTTTACCTAGTTTAATTTCAATCTTTGATAATTTTTTATCTTTCGAACTTCTTTCTCATCTATACAATCTATCCAGTAGTCATCTATGTCAAGGATATGCTTCACCTTCTTTGCAATATACTTTCCTATCTTCTCTAGAGGATCATAATCTTTCCTTGCATACTACAAATATTGCAAATGTCTACAGGTCTTTTTCTATCTTCTTGGCATTTTGTAACGAACCATGTACAAAATCCCCCATCTTCATAGGGAACTTAAACCCCAACTTTCTATGTGAACTCAAATAAGTATCATGGAACTCTACCATCTGTCTATAATAATATGTCAATCAGACCCGCATAGAGGGATACCGAGGCAACTTAATAGGTTGTTCTAAAAACCCCCATGCTCTCAAGTAGGACCAGGTAGGAAAATGTATATACCAACCTCCAAAATATTTAATCACATCTCTCACTTCTTTAGGTACCCTTTCTCCGAGCCTTCCTTCCAACTCCTGAGCAACTTTCATTATGAAATAACCAATAACTTCTTTATAGTACAACATAGCTTCATCCCTCTTGAATTATGGATAATAAACATATACTAGATTTAATCATGTTGTAGTACCCCAAACACCTACAATATTCAACCCTTGAATATTAGCTTTAATGGCACATGTGTACACCAAATAAGGTGACATATAAAAGTTTCATGAGGTCTCCTCTATACAATGATAAATAGATTCACTGATAAACTCAGCCCAGTCGAAGGTTCTTGAGTTTCTTCTAAGATTCTCTATATATGTAAACTTCCATCCATGGAATGGAATTGACTACTAATCTCCAGGCCCGCCATTCTACTTAGGAATGTAATTGTTACAGCAACTTCTAGATATAATTTTTTTCTCAATGCCTGACTAGGTAGTTTAGATGGCACTTTACCAAGCTTCCTAACATACCATTCTTCCCTTATTGTCCTTTCACAAGCCTATCTAGATTCATTGAATTCTTGCTCCGCTGACTCTCTGGTTCTATCTATCCATGTTGCAGGTGTAGAGATTCCTAATAACTCTTTCAATCCACTAGGTGTTAGATCTACATACATCTGTTGATTATATATCACATGTCTCAACTTGGGATCATAATGTTGGATACATTGCTTAACCAATTCATGAGCTTTGGCTGCAATAGGAAACCCTATAGCCTGTATTAAACCGCTTCTTTCCATGCTCTGCATTTCTTCCATAGCGATTGGTTCTCTCATTCTATCAACTATATCCTCGAGACTAAAATCCCCCAAATGGGTATCTAGGTAAACCCTGGTATTGGTTATTACTTGCAAAAAACTTCCACTCAAACTCCTTCCTCAAATCCATTTTTCATGTGGCCATGTCATCTATTTCTTGGCTTCCTATCAAAATTTTACTTGAATTACTAGTATGCACTATATACCAATATATCTAGATCATAAAATCCTAAACTGGTTAAAATTTACCCTAACTATTTAAACTTTACTCTTTAATTATTATCATTAATATACCCACTTTCCACTCAAACATCCATACAAACTCAATAGGCGAGGTCGAGAGTATTTACCTATTTTGCTACAAGAATCACCTATGGAATCCGAATATTGTACCAGTTTTGATGCCTCCAGTGGGTTCATAAAAGCTCCTTTAACTTCTCCTATTGTGAATTTAATACTAAAAATTATACCATTACTTAACCTTCACTACAGACATTACATGTCAGTTGTAATTCTACAATGTTATCCTCTAGTTAATATGACAAGTAAAGTTTAGAAAAAAAAACCTAAAAATTGGGAATATTTTGAAATTGCACATTCTACGGTCGTCATAATGTTTTATGTATTCTAGGTCAGAATCTAGCTTGTTAAGATATGCAAACACGTGTCCACTTTTATTACTTGAATCGTGAGAAGTTTTAATTACATTGTTATTAAGTTTGGTTATGGGGTTATGAATATCCAATGACATATTCTATTAGTTGTCAACATTTATTAATTTGCCCACCTCCCGCAAAAAAATATCCATTATACTTAGAGATACAGATTTGGTACTCCAGACAATATTGGGCTTTAGGCCAAATTAACACAAGTATCTTCGAACAAATTCCCAATCTTATTTTGAAAAGTATCCAATGTCCACCAAATACGAAATCATTCATTTCATTCCATTTTGCGGGACTTCATTTAGTGGAGGATTTTTAACTTTTGATTTTCATAATCTCATGCTTGTTTATTACCCTTTATCTCCCACAAACTTAGAATATGTTCTTTCTTGCCATCCTTTCAATTGTGGACTTAAATGCCTGTGGGAGAAAATCAAAATATGTCGTGTGTCGAACCTTTCTAAGAACTCATTTCAACCCGCAAACACACCATAACACAAAAACTATGCCACAATGTACACCAACCCAAATGTACCAAGATATAGAATGATCAAGGCAACCATGAATAGGTATAATCCTAGGACAAAAAATAAAAATCAAACAAAAAGATCATTCAAGCAAATGACTCATTTGGCCAACAAACATATCTTACTAAGAGTAGCACATGGATTTGGATAGGTTGCCCTAAATGGGAAGGATACATCGTTATGGTCATTGATGATGATAGGTTGATGGGAAGTAATAGATAAGTTGAGTGGGAGAGATGCTAGTTAAGAGGATATGTAGTAGGATTTGGTTAACACATTGTGGATGGGTGGTTGGATTATGTGCAAGTCAAGATAAGTTGAGATGGATGGGAATAAGCTCAGTGTAATGGGGATAAGCTCAGTGTACTGGGGGAAAGCTTAGTGTACAGGAGGAAATCTCAATTTGATGGGAATTTATTTATTCATGATAGTGGACTATATCATCAACTCATGCAAAAGGAGGTGGTGATAGGACGAAAGTGGTGTGTACTAAGAGTGTATGATTAGTGCAAAGAATGTCTGCAAAAATGGTTAAGGCTATAGTGACATGCATGTCCTTAGCTGTTGTGGAGGGTGTGATGGTTGGATGGAAAGGAATAGAGTGAGGGGATGGGTGAGAAGATGATAAGTATCCAAATATATGGTGGATTTGACTTATCTACCTTGGTGCCTAAAAACAATTCTCACCAAGGAACTTGCCCACAATGCCACAAAGTGGATTTCACTAATGGACAAAATTATTTTTTCTATACTTTTTGCTTTTTTTAACTTTTTTTTGTACTTTATATGCTTTTTTTTATTTTTTTATTTTTTTTAAAGTTGGGATTCCCTAAAGATTAGGTATATAATTTCTTCATATGGATGATATTCATTGGTTTATCCAACGATACTCCTTTAGGTGTGGCCAACTGAGAGGCTCCAGAGATATATTTTAGCAGTGATAACATAAGGTCCAAGCCACTTGGGCTCAAACTTGCCTTTCTTTTCTTGATCCAGGAGATTTCTCTGATTTTCGTTGAGGACAAGGTCACCAACTTCAAACTCTCATGCCTTGAATTTCTTGTTCTAAATAACATGGAAGATATTCTGATAGACCTTGAGGTGATTCAAAGTATTGAGGTGTCATTCATCTAGTAATTCTAGTACTTCAAGTCTTGCTACTTTGTATTCTTCATCAAGAAGAATGTTTTGCAATGATATCCTTAGTGAGGGGATCTCAATCTCAAGAGGTAGGACAGCTTTGGAACCAAAGACGAGAGAATACAAAGTGACTCTGATCAATGTGCAGATGCTTGTAAAGTATACCCAAAGGGTAGGGTGAATTTGCAAGTGCCAATCATGGCCAGCTTCATTGATTTTATTTTGAGAATTTTGATTAGGGTTTTATTTGAAGTCATAGCTTGACCATTACCTTGTGGGTAATATGGTGTAATTCCCACCAAAATACCTTAGAGAAATTAACCAGCCATCTAACCAAATAGAGATAATATTTTTTTAAATACTTAACTAATGCAATACTTATATTCAAATGCACATATGAAATTGATCAAACATCTACCAAACATACAGATGATCAACTTTAACATAATCATATGAACACAATACGCAAGCAGAATAAATATCAACTCCTCAATTAACATTCCCTAGGGTATCTCAATGTCATTACCTAATATGACACTAAGTACATGAACATAACTAACATCATATAATTTCATCACATTCTATATCTTCATTTGAATCTACATCCAAACCCTAACATTTACTTCTTACAATAACATAAGAGGCCATCCACTTAATTAAGGCATCATAATTACATTCTACTAAATCCAATTATCAATTTTTTCCTTTAGGTTTTTTTTAAAGCACCGATTCCAAATGTTCCTAGACCCTTCTACTTTCAAAACATAATGCATACTAAATATCTTTTTCTTAGGCATAAGCATTAATCTCACCATGTCTTAATGCATCGCACATGACTAGGATGTAATCCTTTTTTCAATGCCATAAAAACACATGAATACTAACCGATAACATATCTTATTCCATTATCTTAATCATTCAATCTATAATCATTAGCTTTTACTGACTGTCCACCCCAACTATAATGATAATAATTACTCTAATTGAAATCTCAATCTGAAGTTTGGATATTCATATGGTAGAGTTTACTATTTTCATGGCTGGTGTTCATTTAGTTATCAATCCAGGAACCTAAAACTTGAAATGGGTCTACAATATATATGCACTAAGCTCCTTAAATGGTTATTCTGCATTGCTGCAGTAACTAACATTATGCAGAAAGGAAAGGCAAGAATGGAAATCATAAAAGGCTATATGAAAGCTTTATAAAACAATGCTGGAATGATCTAATGTAAATAACAGAAATCACACCGTTCTATCTTGGTTGCAGGAACAGTCAGTGGATCTATTTCCAGTGGCTGCAAGAATAATCTAGTCATGAACTTCTACTGCAACTAGGTAAAAATGAACTTCAATGAACATAAACACAGGATCACTCACCAAGTGGGTCCCCTTGGATGAGTGATATCAAACTTCCAGCAAAATACTTTTAACAAATCAGAACAACATATCTTTACTTTATTTCATTCTAAAATCGATTACATGTTCTAAAAGAAAACTCTAGAACGCTTTCAAAAACTCTTTGCTCAATTCCTTTCTATTTTTCTCTAACCTCACAGAAATCATCCACCGCAACATCATTTATTATCTACACTAAACAAGAACAACATACAAGGGCATGCATACATATCTTACTCAATTAATACATTCATTAACTCACATATGACATTATCCTAAATAATATGCATATCAACAAGGACAAATCACTTGGCTGCAGGAATAAATTGGTATGGCTGTAGGAATTAACCGACAAAGTTCAAACATGATTTCATAAGTTTAGGTTTAATACATGGATTACATATAGTCAATTCACAATCCTTTACTATCAAAATGCAACCCAAAATATGCCAATAACCTAAGAGTTTTGATTAAAAAAACGTGTCAAAGTATCAACTTATCATGCCCCCCAACTTTAAGGGTTTGCTGCTCCTACAGCAAAAGGAAAATTTCTGATTTTTGCTAAAACTCTGAAATCACCAACAGTGTCTTGTCTTGTTCCCTTGGAAGCCAAATTCCAATAAAATCCTTTCATTCTTTCCAACCTGGACCATCTAGCTATTTCTTCTGCAACTGCATCATAATTCTTCTCTGCTGGTTGGCATGCCAAAAGTGGCCACATAAGGATCGGAGGTTGAAAGATCAGTGGAAGCCAGTTGTTGGCTTTCTCCCTGCCTAACTGTATGTATCTAGGGGCTCTTTGTATGGCTGCATGAAAATTCTGAAGTGAGTGAGGTTCTCCCTGTTTTAAATGTTCTGGTAGATTATTCCAGCGTTGAGCTAACCCTTTCATTGCGGTTGTCCTATCAATTTGAACCAAATGCTCATACGCTTGATAGGCTTCCTCTCTCATTGGAAGTACTATCTTCCTAACATCATCTCTTATCAGTAACTTTTGCCAATCATAATAGAGAACCCTTGGTGCTTTTGATTCCCTTCTCAATGGTAATGGACAGTCAAGCTCTAATTTATCATACTCCCTAGCTTGTGGCCCTATGATAATCTCATTTTGGATCCATGACATTAAAGCTCTGATATGGATATCCCCAATATACAATAAAGGATTCCATTCCCTGTCTTGGGGTACAACATAGTTATGTAAGTATAACTCACATAACAAATTCTTCACAGCAAGAGGAGAGGTTTGATAAGCATAATAGAATTCCTCAGGTGTTTCCAAGGATGGATTAAGGTCCCTAATAATGCAGTTTAGTCTGAGGTTCAGATACCGCTCTTTCAAATGTACTACATAAACTCTTGGGGGAGCCCTACATTGCATCAACTTAGGAATCATATCATAAATCACTTCTACCTTAGCTTCTAATTCCTCAATTCTATTATCTCTCTTTTCAATCTCTTTTTGTTGCTTATTAATTATCCCCTACAACCTATCCTTCTCTATTTCCCATTGCCTATAAAATTTTAAAGCAATAGATAAACTACTTAGGGATGAAGGAGGTCTAATAGGTCCTACCTTAGACTGTGGGATTTCTTCAATAAACTCCTCATTCTGGGCTGGCATATCTCCCATATTTTCTTCAGCTTGTTGTAGAACATCCTCAACAATTTCTTCACATTGCAATACTGCAGAAGCAAGATTTTCTAGTTTATCAGTAACAACCTCTTCTTGAATTTCTTCTTCTATAGGGTGTTCTTGAATTTCTTCCTCCACGGGGTTTTCTTGAATTTCTTCCTCCACGAGGTGTTCTTGAATTTCTTTCTCCATAGGGTTTTCTTCCTCTAAAGTTTCTACTGCAATAACCTTTGCTGGATTACTCACAGGTTGGGCCTTATGTGTCCTCCTTCTTATTCTCCTTACATACACTTTTGGAATGACTGCATGAGTTTTTGTTTTTGTCCTACGTCTCTTGGCTGCAGGAGGAATCTGAGTTACCTGCGGCCGGATAACAGGTTCTTCATCTGATTCATCCTTTTCTAACCCCTTTCCTTCCCTTTGTAGAACGGGTGAATCTCTTTGAAGAGAATTAGAGGGTTGTTCTTCAATTGACTCCACTTCAATATTTTCTTCTATCATAACTGCGACTCCTTCAGCAACAAGCAAACCCTCATCTTCATCAGAAGGTTCTTCTGTAACATTCTCCTCTTCAACCGGCAGGTTATCTGCAACAGGGGAATTCTCAATTTGAAATTGCAGTATATCCTCAAATACACCCCATTCCATTTGTGAAACATCTCTCAAGGACTGCTGTACAAGTAGCTTAACCAGTCCATGATGGCTAACGGAGTGATTTCCATTTTTTCGCATCTCTTTAGCACTTGTAGAGATGAGATGATATAAAAAATTATGTACATTAACTCGACGACAATGCCATAGATGACTAAGTAACCTAAAATGAGGTGAATGTAGGTTTGAATACCGTCCTTCACATGTAATATACTTCATGATATACAAAGCTACCTAAGGCCAATGTTCGAGTAAAGAAACCCTTCTAGTTCCTTGTCTATCCACCATCAAGGGTCCATCTATAGGAATTGTGAATTCTGCCCTGGCACTCCTTGCGTCTTTTGATTCTGGAAAGAGTTCTCCTTCCTATAGCAACCCTATTACTTCTACTATTCATCGTTCTGTAGCAATTACCCTCAAGCCTTTAACCGTAGCTTCCCCTTCATGAAAGGAATGCATGAATTCTATAGCAATTTCTTCATTGTAATCCCTAATTTTCAAGAAATAATCCAACCAGCCGTGGTTTCAAAAATATTGTTCACAAAGACCATCCTGTAGCAACCCTTCATGAACCATTGGCTCATGGTGAATTAGATCACCGCCCATCTTTTACTTTGTTATTTTTCCCTCTGCAGCTGAACCAGAATATTTGACAATATTGCTAAAAATGAAATCTCTTTACACATCTTAGTTCTGGCGGTAGACTTTATCATTCACTTGCGTGAAATAATAACATAATCGGCAATGATGGGAAGCATATCAATTTGAGATACCAAAAAGGACTGATAATTAATCATATTGGAAAATGAAACATAAAGTACCCCCCCCCCAACTTAACCTAGCACGTGTCCACTCAAGCTAACAAGATTTCGGGTAGTGGAGCGGATTTAAACAAGATATAATCATAATGAACTAATAAATGCACAATTAAAATAAAATACAATATACACGTACCTACAATTGCACGAAAATGAAGGTGAAATGAAATGAAGTGATAGGTAAGAACGTGGGATGAAATGTAGTGGATGGAATTCTATGTACAGAGAAGAATATTCCCATATAAAATGGAAATATTTTATTATGAATGGGCGATTATGTCCATTGCAGAGGCTGCAGAAACATTACCTTTATTAGCCTGCTTAATTGCAACAGGAAGCTCATGAGTGGCTGCAGAATCTGCATCAGTTGCTACAGGAACCTTTTCAATGGCTGCAGGAACCTTTATGTCACTTTGTGGAACAAACTACTGCAGGAACTCCTCTCTAGTAGTTGGCTTGTGATATAGTCGTAGGCGGTGTCCATTCACTAAGAGTTTAAATCGAACAGGATCTATTGTAGACAAATGGACTACTCCATTTTGAAAAACTTCTTCTATCTCATAAGGACCTAACCACTTTTGAAAAACTTCTTCTATCTCATAAGGACCTAACCACCTTGTTTGAAGTTTTCCCATAGCATCTTTATATCTAGAATCATACAGGAGTGCCCAGTCACTAACTTTGAATTTCTTTTCTCTGATATATTTATCATGCCATCTTGCTCTTTGATTTTGAATCAATTATGTCTGTTGAACAACTATCTTCTTCCATTCATCAAGAGCATTTAAGTGTTGAATGCATTCTTTCTATGCTTCAAACAATGTCATATTTAGCTGTAAAGTTGTTCTCAAGGTTTTATGTTCAAATTCAATAGGCATCATTGTTGTTTTGTCATAAACCATCTCAAAAGATGTGAAACCAATTGGTGTTTTCCAAGTTGTTCTATATGCCCAAATTGCTTCTGAAAGCCGATGAGACCAATCTTTCCTATGAACAGACACTGTTTTTGTAAGAATAGCCTCCAGCTCTCTATTTGTAACCTCTACTTGTCCATTAGATTGTGGATGATATGGAGTAGATTTCCTGTGTCTTATATTGTATTCATTGACCAAAGCTTTTATCAAGGTTGATGTAAATTGAGGTCCCTGATTTGAAACAATCTCCCTTGATATTCCATATCTTGTAAATATCTCTTCATAGAGAAACTCAGCCACCTTATTATCTCTTGCATGTATCATGGCTCTAGCTTCTACCCATTTTGTTACATAGTCTGTACATACTAAGATATAAGATTTTCCATTAGAAGGGGGGTCAATTGAGCCAACAAAATCTAATCCCCACTTGTCAAATGGTGTAACAAATATTTGAGGATATAGTGGCATCTCATCTAATTTTGTGGGTTTGCCCATTCGCTGACATCTGTCACATTTCCTTGTGTACTGAGCTACATCCTTGTGTAATGTGGGCCAATAATATCCTGTATTAAGTATTTTTAGTGTTGTTCTTTTGGAAGCAAAATGACCTCCACATGGTTCATCATGACATGCATGAAGGATGTCATATGTTTCATCTTGTCTGCCACATCTTCACATGACTTGATCAGGTCCAGTATAAAATAGACAATCAACAATCCATGAAAAGTTAAAACTTTTCTCAACCAACAACCTTCTTTCCTTAGGAGAAAAAGAAATTGGCATCTTAGCTGCAGCTAAATAGTTGGCAATATCAACATACCATGGAGTGTGAGCCTGTATGAGAAACAAATGCTCATCTAGAAAAGTGTCATGTATCATTGTAGAATCTTCCTGCAATTGAAGATGTGAAAGATAATCTGCAACCACATTAGACTTTCCTGGCTTATCAACAACTGTGATATCAAATTCCTGCATCAACAACAACCAACGAGCTAATCTACCGGTGATTGATGGCTTATTCATGAGATATCTAATTACAGTATGATCTGTATGCACAAATATGGGATACCCTATAATATAGTGTCTAAACTTGTTAAGGGCATATATGACAGCTAGCATTTCCTTTTCAATAACTGTATAATTCAATTCAGGTCCCTGCAAATTCTTGCTGATATAATATATTGCATTTTCCAACTTGTCAAATTTTTGTCCCAGCACTGCTCCTATTGCATAATCAGATGCATCTGTATGGATTTGGAATGGTACAAACCAATTTGGCCCCTTAAGAACTGGTGCTTGAGTCAAAGCATGCTTAATCTTTGAGAAAGCGTCATTGCATGCTGGGGTCCATTTAAATTCTGCATCTTTAGTAAGCAGTGAATATAAGGGACTTGCAATTTTACTAAAGTCTTTGATGAACCTTCTGTAGTATACAGCATGACCAAGAAAACTTCTCACATCTTTTTGCTTTACAGGGTCATTAATATGCTGAATGACCTCAATCTTTGCTGGATCTACCTTTATGCCTTGTACAAATATATGACGGCCAAGGGCTATTCCTTCTTCCATCATAATAAAACACTTCTCACTGTTCAAAGACAAATTGTAGTCTTCACATCGCTGCAACACTTTCTTCAAATTACCCAATGCTTGATCAAATTCAGAACCATAAGTTGTGAAGTCATCCATGTAAATTTCCATAATATCTTGAGAAATATTAGAAAAAATACTAATCACTACTCTTTGAAAAGTGGTTGGAGCATTACACAACCCAAAAGGAAGAACAAAATATCCATACGTGCCCCATGGGCAAGTAAATGTTGTCTTCTCTTGATCCTCTGGGGCTATCTGTATCTGATTATAACCACTAAATCCATCAAGGAATGAAAAATATCTTTTACCAGCAAGAGAATCTAATACCTGATCCACAAATGGAAATGGGAAATGGTCTTTTCTTGTTGCCAAATTTAGAGCTCTATAATCAACACATACTCTCCATTTGCCTCCTTTTTTAGGCACAATCACTAGAGGTGATACCCATTGACTATTAGAGATAGGATAGATAAACCCTGCTTTTAACAATTTCTGTAATTCTTCTTTAACTATCTCCTTCAAGGTAGGATTGACTCTTCTTTGAGGTTTTCCAAGTGGGCAACAATCATCCTTTATGTAAATTCGGTGACTACAAACTGCTGGATCAATCCCACTCATATCTTTGTAATCCTATGCAAAAGCATTTTTGTGGAGCTTCAGCAAGTCTACAAGGCCCTCATTTTGAGTATCTGATAGATCTCTATTGATATTCAAATATTTATTCAATTCCACCTCTATCTTAATAGTAAGATCAATCTGGTTTATATCAGAAAAATGAGAAAAAGATAATTCCTGTAGCAACGGAGTATGAAAAATATCATTGGCTGCAGGAAAGTCCAGACCTGCCATATTCGAAACCAATTCTTGCAATTTTTGATCTTCTATGAATTCATTTATCAGTATTTTATAAAGAATTGATTCCTCATCATATATCTGTTGGAGTGGTCCTCGATTAATCATCATAAGGTGATTAATAGAGTCACTTTCATCATATTCCTCTCCCAAGGTAGGTCAAATAGCTTGTTGTTGCTCAAGTTATGGTTGTGTTGGAGAATACAAGGCTAATGTTTTTGTAGAACTTCCATCTAAAATAGTCATGTCTCCTAATCTACACCCTATATATGCATCAGTTGTGGCAAGCCAGGGTCTACCCAAAATGACCGGATATCCTCCTAATGTTGCTTTTGGAGATAGAATCATAAAGTCTACAGGATATTCCCAGGAATCTAGAATAGCTATGACATCCTCTATGATACCGTCAGGTTTCACTGTAGAGCCATCAACAAGTTGTAGAACTGTGGGTGTAGTCCTTAAACTATTGATCTCTAGATGTTTCATTACTTCCCTTATCATTGCATTAATGGTTTCTCCTAAATCAATCAAAACATTCCTTATTTGACTGCCATTAATGACTATACTCACAACAGGACTACCTAGATCAGCATACTTTGGAATTGCAATTTTTACTTACATGATATAAGCCAATTGACCCATAAGATGCACTGTTTGTGGGTCCTTTTTCTTTCTGGTAGGTTTCTTTAGGCATGCCTTGTAAGGAAGTTAAGTAGTGGAAACAACTTCCTACACTAACCTTGAGAGGAGGGTAATGCAAAACTTTTTCAGATCGTTACAACAGTTACAGAAAATAGAAATAGATATAATAGCAATCATACCACAACACAATGATTTACGTGGGGAAAACCCTTTCGGGAGAAAAACCCCACCCTCCAAAAGCAGCTCAATATTTTATTCAGCAATCAAAAACAGATTACAACATACTTGCAGAGCAAGCTCTTCACAGGAGTACCACTAATCAGAGATTCCGAGGCAACTCAATAGCCATAAGACTCTTACACTCAACCTCTATCTCACACACCTCATAAATAGGAGATACAATACAAGAAACCGTTAAACGGTATTACAAAACCATGGGCTAAAACCACCCAATAAGGTGTAGCCGACCTTATCTCCCTTCTAGATGCCCTATGACATGTTAAAGCACACATCAACATGTGTCGCTCCCTTTTACAGCTCATTTATGTATCCGATACAAATTATTTTTCCTATTTCAGGAGTACAAACTTCCGGAGGCCATAACTTGAGAACCGGGTGTCCGATTGACGAACCGTTTGAAGCACCGGAAAGCTCGCGAAGTGCTCTATCACCTCGTAACCTGCTTCGCCGGTTACAACCACTTTTTAGAGCATTTAAGAGCCTCTAAAGTCCCCAGAATTAAGTTTAAATATTTTATTGCACCCCTCCAAGATGAAAACATTAATATCTTCAAAACTAGCTGTGACCTTGCGACGCAACTTTACCGAAATGCTTATCTAACCAACCAGAAGCTTTAGGGAGAGTTTCGCACCATTTCGTGCTCAAATAAAAACTTACTATAAATAGTAACCTTACATAAATGCAAGGTTGAGACACCATTTTTCCCAACAAATCTCCCACTTGTCAAACACCTTGCAGGAGCGGAAGGGAATGTCAACACAATGAATCAATTGCTAGGGGCCATAAGGCCCATAGATTCTGAACACCATCTGAACTTCTCTGTGCTCACAGCCTTAGTTAAAGCATCTGCAACATTCATCAAAGTTTCCACCTTAACCAACTTCACCCTACCATCTTCAACCATATCTCTAACAAAATGATACTGAACATCAATATGTTTGGTCCGGGCATGAAATGTTGGGTTCTTAGCTAGGCTAATTGCACTCTGACTGTCACAGTAAACTGTCACTGTACCTTGTTTTATTCCAATATCCAAACACAGTCTCTTAAGCCAAATGGCCTCTTTACAAGCATGAGTAGCTGCCATATACTCTACTTCGGTAGTGGATAAAGCAACCATAGCCTGTCGCTTACTCATCCAACTAATTGCACCACCAAACAAAGTAAACACATAAGCACTGGTAGATCTTCTGCTATCAATATCACCTGCCCAATCTGAATCCACATAACCATGGATATCAAGGGAATTCATGTCTCCAACTGAATTACCATGATAACACAAAGAATACTCTGAAGTTCCCTTCAAATATCTGAAGACTCTTTTGACTGCATCCCAATGAACTCTACCAGGATTAGACATATATCTAGAAAGTACTCCCACTGCTTGGGCAATGTCTGGTCTAGTACAGACCATAGCATACATCAAGCTTCCAACTGCACTCTAGTAAGGCACTCTGCTCATGTCTTCCATCTCCAATGGGGATGTAGGACAATCTGAAACAGATAGTTTCATTCCAACTGTAAAAGGAACACTCAATGGTCTACAATTCTGCATGTTGAACCTCTGTAACACTGAATTCACATACTTACTCTGACCTAGCCATAGCTTTCTGTTTACCCTATCTCTTCTAATTTCCATCCCAAGAATGTGCTTTGCTACACCAAGATCTTTCATTTCAAATTTAGCAGCGAGCTGAGACTTCAGTTCTGAAATCATACCTTTCCCTTTACCAATGAATAACATATCATCAACATACAATGCAATGAATAAGAAATGATCACCATCAGATTTATAATAAACACAGTGATCTGATTTAGAATGTTCAAATCCCAAACTAAACACATATGTATCAAATTTCTGGTACCACATCCTAGGACTTTGTTTGAGACCATACAAAGATTTCTTCAATTTACAGACCAAATTACTTTTGCCTTTCACCACATAGTGCTCCGGCTGTGTCATATAAATATCTTCTTCCAAATCACCATGAAGGAAAGCAGTTTTCACATCCATTTGCTCAACCTCTAAATCATAAGCAGTAGCAATAGAAAGCAAAAATCTAATGGACGTCATTTTTGCAACAGGAGAAAATATCTCACCGTAATCAACACCCTCAACCTGAGAGTAGCCTTTTGCAACCAACCTTGCTTTATACTTCTCAATGCTTCCATCTGAACCAATCTTTTTCTTGAACACCCATTTACAACCAATAGGTTTTCGTCCTTCAGGCAATGGTACAAGATCCCATGTATCATTCTTTTTCAAAGCTGCCATTTCTTCCTCCATAGCAATCTTCCAGGATTCTGCATCATTCATACCTAATGCCTCTTCTACAGATTTCGGTTCATCCACACTAGTATTCAGAGCAAAAATACATCTCCAATCATTAGGTGAATACCTTTCAGGTGGTTGTCTATGTCTTGTAGACCTTCGAACAAGCTGAGTCGGAGGTTCTTCCTCCTCTTCTGAAGATTCAGAGCTAGACGAGCTCTCCTCAAATTCTTGCCTATCTAGGGGTCTCGATTCAACTCTTTCAGGTGTAGAAGGAAGTTGAATCACATCTTCTTTTTTAGTCTGTTCTGGCTGCAATGTAATAGAAGGAGACTTAATTTCTCTAAAAATAACACTTCTACTGTGAATTACCTTTTGTGCAACAGGGTCCCAAAGCTTGTATCCTTTCACACCATAACTATACCCGATGAAGATACATTTCACAGCCTTGTTCTCCAACTTTGTTCGCTTCTCCTTTGCAACATGTGCATATGCCTCGCAACCAAAAACTCTAAGATGTCTCAATGAAGGCTTGTGACCTAACCATGCTTCCATAGGCATTTTATCAACAAGAGCTGATGTAGGAGACCTGTTAATCAGGTAGCAAGCAGTGGCAACAGCTTCAGCCCAAAACTTTTGTTCGAGACCAGCACCACTCAACATACTCCTAGCCTTCTCTATCAGTGTCCTGTTCATTCTTTCTGCAACTCCATTCTGTTGTGGAGAATACGGAGTTGTCTTCTGCCTGTTAATTCCACAATCTTTACAAAATCTATCAAAATTATTAGAGCAAAACTCACTGCCATTATCAATTCTCAAACATTTTATTTTCTTTCCAGTCTGCAACTCAACCATTGCTTTAAATTCTTTAAAACGACTAAAAACTTCAGATTTGCTCTTTAGAAAATAAACCCATGTCCTTCTACTAAAATCATCAATAAATGAAACATAATATGTAGATTTTCCAATCGAAGAGACATCTACTGGACCAAACACATCAGAATGGATAAGATCCAAAACACCACAAGTTTTATGAGAACTCGAGTAAAACTGAACGCGGTTTTGTTTTCCATAAATGCAATGCTCACAGAAATCAAAGTCAAGATTACAATCATTCAAACCTTCAACAAGGTTTTTATTTTTCAAGGTCCTTAGACCCTTTTCTCCAATGTGGCCAAGTCTCTGGTGCCATAACATAGTCTTCTCTGCAGGTAATTTTGCTTCAGACGAAAGAGCACCCTTAGGTACCCAAAAACCATTTCCATCTGCTGAAGGTGAAACCTTCAAATCTTCCAGTGAAGTATCCGGAGATTTACTTTTTATAGAAGTGCCATTACACTCAACAGTGTATGCTTCAAGCTTATACAAAGTGCCAAACCTGACACCTCTAGCAACTACCATAGCACCCTTAATCATCTTACATCCTGCTTCAGAAAAGACTACCTGCACACCTGCATCTATCAGTTTGCTCACAGATAGCAGGTTTCGTTTTAATCTAGGGATATGCAGCACACCATTAATCCTTTTTATTCTACCATTAGAAAACCTGATTCTAACTTTACCTCGACCAACAATGTCTAGATGTGAATCATCACCCAAGTACACCTTACCTCCATTAAATCCTTCATATTTTGAAAACCAATCTCTATTGGAAGTCATATGAAAAGATGCACCTGAGTCAATTAGCCAGGCATCATTACCTGCATGAGTCGCCAAAGCCGCAATAAAGGCATCGCCATCTTCCTTGTCGGACTCAGAATCAGAATCGAACTTTTTCTTTTTCTTCTTCTTCTTTTCTTCTTTGCAGTCCTTACGGATGTGACCCGGTTTACCGCAGTTCCAGCAAAAGACTTTGGACTTTCGAGGAGATTTCGATCTCCCTTTGGATTTGGACTTGTCGCGCTTCTCATTCTTCTTGCCTTTCTCCTTAGGTCTTCCACGAACGGTTAGGGCTTCTTTTGAACTAATGGATACCTTCCTTTGTATCTCTTCACTGAGTAGGGCACCCACTACGTCTTCAGATTTCAAAACAACAGAAGTACTACCGATAGCCATAACAAGAGACTCCCACGAATCAGGAAAAGAACAAAGCAAGATCTGACATTTCTCCTCCTCATCCATCTTAACACCGACGGATACTAATTGAGCCACCAACATATTGAATGCTTCCAGGTGGTCTGCAATTCGTCCACCCTCTTCCATCTTCAAGGAATACAATTTCTTTCTTAAGAAAATTTGATTTAATAAAGATTTCACTTGATACATCTCACCAAGCTTAGTCCATAGCTTCTTTGCAGAGTTTTCTTCATGGACATTGATTAGAACAGAGTCTACCAGGCACAGTCTGATTAGACCCTTGGCTTTTCGGTCCATAACATCATACTGAGCTGTCGCAGTAGGATCTGAGGGCCTTTGGACATTCGCATCAACAGCATCCCAAAGATCTCGATCTATTAGCAGATCTTCCATCTTCAGCTTCCACATCTCAAAATTACTTCCATTAAATTTCTCCACCTCTATTCTCCCTGACGAACTCGCCATCTGAATATTCCTGCAACAAGATCAAAAAGTGTCTTCTGCACAAGCTCCCACTCAAATCTGGATTAGTTCAAAAAACCCAACTGCCCACAATTGAAACCAAAGGTGATCAGGCTCTGATACCACTTGTAAGGAAGTTAAGTAGCGGAAACAACTTCCTACACTAACCTTGAGAGGAGGGTAATGCAAAACTTTTTCAGATCGTTACAACAGTTATAGAAAATAAAAATAGATATAATAGCAATCATACCACAACACAATGATTTACGTGGGGAAAACCCTTTCGGGAGAAAAACCCCACCCTCCAAAAGCAGCTCAATATTTTATTCAGCCATCAAAAACAGATTACAACATACTTGCAGAGCAAGCTCTTCATAGGAGTACCACTAATCAGAGATTTTGAGGCAACTCAATAGCCATAAGACTCTTACACTCAACCTCTATCTCACACACCTCATAAATAGGAGATACAATACAAGAAACCGTCAAACGGTATTACAAAACCATGGGCTAAAACCACCCAATAAGGTGTAGCCGACCTTATCTCCCTTCTAGATGCCCTATGACATGTTAAAGCACACATCAACACGTGTCACTCCCTTTTACAGCTCATTTATGTATCCGATACAAATTATTTTTCCTATTTCAGGAGTACAAACTTCCGGAGGCCATAACTTGAGAACCGGGTGTCCGATTGATGAACCGTTTGAAGCACCGGAAAGCTCGCGAAGTGCTCTATCACCTCGTAACCCGCTTCACCAGTTATGGCCACTTTTCAGGGCGTTTCGGAGCTTCTAAAGTCCCCAAAATTAAGTTTAAATATTTTATTGCACCCCTCCAAGACGAAAACATTAATATCTTCAAAACTAGCTGTGACCTTGCGACGCAACTTTACCGGAATGCTTATCTAACCAACCAAAAGCTTTAGGGAGAGTTTCGCACCATTTCATGCTCAAATAAAAACTTACTATAAATAGTAACCTTACATAAATGCAAGGTTGAGACACCATTTTTCCCAACATGCCTCTCTCAATGCCTTACCATATATAGGGACATCCTTTATTGCTTGCAACAATAGAATTTTTCCCAACATGCCTCTCTCAATGCCTTACCACTTTTTTGTCTTGCAGTCTATGGGGAAATGGTGGTAATATTTGATTCTGAGGTATTGTATCTTTTGGGTTAGAGATTGTCTGCTCTTCATGTACCTCAATAATAACTGGATGAGAGGGATTAGGTAGAGTTGTCCTAGATTAGAGGTGAATATCATCTAGTGATAAAGAATAGGCTGGGTATTGATTAGCATCAGCTGAATAAGCTGGTTGTTGTTGCTGAGATTTGATATTTGGATTAGGCACCGGTTGAGTAGGCAACTATGTTGGCTTAGGCGGTGCAGTTGTAGCTGAAAGGGGAGGCATTAAAGTAGGAGGTTGTGGCTGCTGAACGGGAGGTTGATATCTAGAAGATTGGGCTAGCCATGATTGTTTTCCCCTCTATTGAGAGGTAGGTTACCAATTCCCTTGAAACTAGTTCCCTTGACCTTGAGATGGATACCAGTTCCCCTATGGTTGCTGCCACTATGGAACTTGATTAATAAATTGCTGCCCTTGGCCTTGTGACCCATACCAATGTGGATAGTTACCAAAATTTTGAGAATACTGTGGTTGCCATTGGTTGTTTGGTGCATAAGAATTACCACTATAACCAGAAAAAGAAAGTGGATCGGGTGGCATACCTTGTCTTTGAAAATTTGGTCTTCTTTGAGCAACATAGAAGACTTGCTCGTCCTCACCTTGAACTAGTTTGAAGTCAGGTACTTCCACATTTGCAACCACCTTACATCTGCAATCTTTCTTTCGTTGTTTACAATGAGGACAAAATTCTATAAGAAATGCATCAGCTTCCTCATGCTTCTTCTTAGCTGCCAATGTATCCAACTGGGTAGCCATATTGTTTATTATGTCCTCCTTGAAGTATTTTAACAGATGACTAAGTTCCAATATAGAAACTCCAGTTCCAGATGCTGATAATGGTGCCCCTAGCTTAAATCTCATGTTCTTCTTAGATGTAGATCTGGAATACTTTTTGCAAATTTCCCCTATTTCAGCCCAAGTGGATTGTGTAATGTCACCTCCTCCCATGAGATCTAAGGAATCGATGCATTCATCACTGATACCCCTCAAAAATATCAATTTGAAGGAATCTTCATTCAGAGTACTATGCTTGGACTTCTTGACACTAAACAAAAACCTTTCCAGATAATCCTCAAGACTCTCATCTTCAGTTTGTGTCATTCTAAAGATATCATCCCCATGATGATCAGTGCCTCTACAATAGTCTTTGTATTTTGCAGGAAACTGTCGTTTCATCTCATCCCATGTATTGATTGTGCTACTACCCAAGCTCATAAACCATCTCAAAGATGACTCCTTCAAACTGGCAGGAAAAATTTTGAGTCTATGGGCATCTGTAGTATAGTCAAAACTCCTACAGAGAACATCAAACTCAAACAGAAATGTATCAGGATCCTCTGTCACCAACCCATAGAATTTAGGAAGTGAAGATGCTAGAATGTTCTTGAGGTTGGCATTATCATGCTGGTCATAGATGGGAAACTCAAACGCTGGACCAGGTGGTGGTGGATTATTCCCAATAGGAGGAGGGTTCCCTTGCATTGGACTTGTGGGGGTTGTTACTATAGGAAATTCTTCTTCTTGCGGGCCCAAAAGAAACTAAAGACTACCTTTTGGAAATTCAGATTCAGGGCGATTCAAATTCTGTGGGACTTGATAAAGTTCAGGAAAAGGGGTTATATCTGGGAAATTATCTTCTGCATGATTAGGATGAGTGGGCAAAAATATACCTCTAGCATCTCTTCTTCTGCTATGCATGCAAATTCATGAAATTTCAAACAATTAACTAGAAACTATAATAGCCATAAAAGGTTCTCAATTTGACACCATCCCCGGCAGCGGCACCAAAAATGTCCACCCCAACTATAATGATAATAATTACTCTAATTGAAATCTCAATCCAAATTTTGGACATTCATATGGTAGAGTTTACTATTTTCATGGCTGGTGTTCATTTAGTTATCAATCCAGGAACGTAAAACTTGAAATGGGTCTGCAATATATATGCACTAAGCTCCTTAAATGGTTATTTTGCATTACTGCAGTAACTAACATTATGCAGAAAGGAAAGGAAAGAATGGAAATCATAAAAGGCTATATGAAAGCTTTATAAAACAATGCTGGAATGATCTAATGTAAATAACAGAAATCACACCATTCTGTCTTGGCTGCAGGAACAGTCAGTGGATCTATTTCCAGTGGCTACAGGAATAATCCAGTCATGAACTTCTACTGCAACTAGGTAAAAATCAACTTCAATGAACATAAACACAGGATCACTCACCAAGTGGGCCCCCTTGGATGAGTGATATCAAACTTCCAGCAAAATACTTTTAACAGATCAGAACAACATATCTTTACTTTATTTCATTCTGAAATCGATTACATGTTCTAAAAGAAAACTCTAGAATGCTTTCAAAAACTCTTTGCTCAATTCCTTTCTATTTTTCTCTAACCTCACAGAAAAAGGAAGAGCTTATTATAAAGAAAAGATAAACTACAATGGACAACTCAAATCATGCCCAGAAGAAGAGGCGGATGAATGTTAGATGAAGGAGATAATTAGAGCTTGGCTGCAAGAATAGTCAGTGGATCAAAACCGAACCACAGTTTTTGCACGCCATAATGATATTTTGTGAATTCAATACGCACTAGAGTTAAAATCCCATAGTGAAGTATGACTGCTCCAATTATGCCATACGTTGTGCCTGCTCGGATCCCCTTTAGTTTGATCTCTAGTTGCCTGTACGTAATTCTTCAGTCTTTGGGCACGCAAGGAAATCATCCACTGCAACATCATTTATTATCTACACTAAACAAGAACAACATACAAGGGCATGCATACATATCTTACTCAATTAATACATTCATTAACTCACATATGACATTATCCTAAATAATTTGCATATCAACAGGGACAAATCACTTGGCTACAGGAATAAATTGGTATGGCTGCAGGAATTAACCGACAAAGTTCAAACATGATTTCATAAGTTTAGGTTAACATGGATTACATATAGTCAATTCACAATCCTTTACTATCAAAATGCAACCCAAAAGATGCCAATAACCTAAGAGTTTTGATAATAAAAAAACATGTCAAAGTATCAACTTATCACTGACCATCTCATACAACATGTCTAGTTCATTTCAATCATTAATAATAATCATATATATCCAACATAATAGTCATACACAACCACATTCAAGAGAAAAGGGTGTTAAGGAGTAACCTCATTTACAAGTAAGGACATATACTCTAAACCATTATATATTAATCCAATATCCTCATTACATCATAAAGCATCCATATCACCAAGCCAATAGAAACCCTTTTAATTTAACCATGAATCTAAACCCCAATTACATGAATAGAATCAATAAAGGATTACCATAGCATATTCTATTACAAATACCATGATATCAACCTACTACATCAATTTCCATTACATAAGAATACAAGATCCTTTAAAATTAAGATATATAGTCTCCATTTAATAGATACAACTATCTCATAATACATAATTTCCTATCCTACTAATATAAATTCCACATGAATCACTATTACAACATTGGTTTACATTACATAAATGTATACAACAATCTGCTACAAGGATCCATCCATAAGCTAAAGAGATAAAGAATCCACATTCTCGCACAAAAGCATCCAATGAAGAACATCCCAATGGAAGAAGGCATCAAACCACCTGACCATGTGGAACCGTTAAGGAACCACCCCCTATGCTAGGAGATGACACATGGTCCCTTACACACTCTAAACCTAGGTTGACACCTAACAACCAAAGAACATGAACACCAACAACTCCATATAAGAACAACCACATAGCAATAATCAAACCACATCACATGGCTAACCAAAATTAATAAACTCCCAGAGGCTAATCAACAACCATGGCATAAGGAACAAGGACACATGTAGGGAAGAGTGTCATCACATGCTATCCTCACAAATAAGGGAATATATCATACCCTGATAGACATGTGGAATCATCTCAACCTATGAGAGAATCAAGGGAGTTTGGTTTACCATCTCCATGGTCAAGTTCCAAGCTCATACCAAGTCTCCAATCAAGGGCTATGAGGTAAGTCACCAAAATGCATTTAATTATCTTGTCTAGGTGAGTCCTAATTACCCAACCTAGTTAATTAATTATTATAGTTATCACTTATTTAAATTGAGAAAACTTCCAATGTGTTCCTAGTGGTCTAGACTCCAAGCATCCTTACAAGGAACCTCTTGAAAGCCTATTCTCTTATGACCCTGGCCATCACATGGAAGCTCACTCCCCCTAGCCATGTTCCAAGACCTTAGGGTAATCACATACATAATAACATCAGCAAGGAGGATCAACCATCAACACCATAAAATATCCACATATACATATCAAATGAGATCAATAGCCAAAATTTTATAATGCCAACATATAAAACAAGAGCCTCATCAATAATCAAAACATCAATAAACAAGGGCAAGGCAATATCCTCTTGCTTAGCCAAAGAAATATATTCCTCTACAGCGAGGCACACATCATCTCACAAGAGCTATCATAAAATAATCCTCTACAAGGAATGAACCTTCTTGCTAGAGCCAAACCAATACATACATTCTTCAACAACAAGGTATAAACCATCTTGCTAGAGCCAAAAACATAAACAAATATCCAAATCTAACAATAAACATCTTTGATAATCACAAAAATATCAAAATACAACCTCTAGTACAAAATCAGACTCAAGAAAAATGACTTTGAAAGTCAAAATGATCATAGACAATTAAGCAAGGTAGTTGAGCGCTTTTGTTAAACAGTATGGTGCATTTGATAAATAGTTTAGCACTCTTGCCCATCAGAATAGCGCTTTTAATTGACAAAATAATGCTTATGACAAAAACTCTAACACTTTCATTACTCAGGTTATTGCCTTTGCCTAATGTAGCAGCGCATATAATAATTTCTACAACGCATTTATTATTCTAGTGCATACGATAATAAGTTTAGCACTTTTAACAATAGAACTTAGAAAACAGAAGTAACTGATTACAATCAAATCCGAAAAATATTAAGTATATCAAGGACATCGAAATCATAGTAAATAAGGTGCAATGACCAATAATTTATCAAGGAGCTTGATGAAAGAAGCCAATGTACAAGAAACACTTCTTGTAGAGACACATAATAGTCTCTCAGTCATACACAATAGGGTGCCTAAACAAAATCATCCGAACATTGGATAACAAGAGAAAGCTTCAAGGCACGCACAACAAGAATAAACATAATCCCAAATGAACAGCCATGAAAACCCAAATACATACACGGAAAAACATAGAGAACAATCTCAAAGCTTCTCATGAAAATGCACAACAAGTAAAATTCACAAAATATGATAGCCCCCAAACTTTAGCATAATTAAAAAATTATATCAATAATCTAACAACCATATAATATTTTTCCCCTCTCCCACAAACAATCTTTTCACATACATGATGTAGACATTCTTTTCAAAAATAAAACAATAGAAGGAAGAATTTCTCTAGGTTGGAAATTGAAGTTATGATAATGAAATCCGAAGAAGAGCAATCTAATTCAAAAATCTAGCCAACAACCAAAGCCAACTCCAAAACAATCAAATCTTCAAACAATGCATAAAATTCTCCAAATGGCCAACCCATGACAATGCTTAGAAAGCCAATAAATAATTTCATTCAAAAACTATGCAATAGTCTCCACCAATCAAAATAATCAATAATATAATATTTCTTACCAGCCATACCCAAATTCGAGGTAAGAAAATATAAAATAATATTATTTAACTTACCCAAATCTCTCAACCAATAATAAAATAGGGTAGGTACGATAAATAATTATTTAATAATCCAAATGGGTAAAAAGAGATTAAATAATAAGAACAGTCCAATAGTAAAAGAGGGAAGGTAGGTAAAATAAATAAATAAATAAATAAAAGGAGGTAAATAGTACAAATAAACCAAATACCAATAAATAAAAAAACCATGAGCACAAATAAATATAAACAACCAATTAAATCCACAAAATAAATAAATAAATAAATATTATTATTTTACAAACACAACTCCCAAAAAGGCCAATCATAACAAGGGGTAAGTAAACAAATAATAAATAAACTAGCTTACATATATTTGATTTTAATCAAATATATATATATATATATATATATATATATATATATATATATATATATATATATATATATATATATATATATATATATATATATATATATAATACGCTGAGAGATATTCTTCTAGAGGCACCTATTAGAGTTTGGGGGACATGATAAAAATAGGCGCCTTGAGAAGGATATCTCTCGGCGTATTATATATATATTTGATTAAAATCAAATATATGTAAGCTAGTAGCAGTCACGACGCAACATGGGAAACAATAAAAAAATTAAAATAGAACTATATAATTTTATATTATTAATGTTTGTTGCAATAATATGTAATATTATTATTGCAACTATTATTAATATTTTCTATTTTTTGTGGAATAATATTATAATATACTATTATTATTATTTTATATTGTTTTGATTATTATGATATTATTTTATAATTTATTGAAAATAATATTCGTAATATAAATTTGAAATATTTTAAATGTTCTATATTCTTATTTTGAAACTGTAATATTGTTTTATAGTTATTAAGTGTATAATATCGGGGTTTAAATCTTGGTTAGAGGTAGGGTTAGGATTATGGTTATAGAAAAGATTATGCTCATGATAGAATAACAATTATGATAAGATATAGGTGAAAATTACGGTTAGGTTTAGGGCTAATATCATAGTTAGGTTTATCCTTAGGATTAGGTTTAGGATTGGGGTTAATCTTAATGATAGTAATTAGGGTTAAGGTTAAAGACAATAATCATTAATTATAAATAAAATTAGGGTTAGGGTTAAAATTATAATTATGATAAGGGTTAAGATGTCAATTATTATTAGGGCTAATGATATAATTGTGTCAAGCGTTAGGGTTAGGGTTACAGTTAGTGTTGGGCTTAGGATTAGGGTTAATCTTAGTGATTAAAATTATTAATTGTAAATAAAATTAGGGTTAATGTTAGAATTATCATTATGATTACGGTTAAGATTGCAATCAAATATAGTACTTGATGATAGCTATAAGAGTTAGGGTTTGGGTTAGGATTATGTTTGGGGATAGAAAAGGGTTAGGGTCAAGGTTAGAATTATAATTAGGGTTAGGTTTAGGTTTTGTGTTAGATATATAGTTAGGTTTAGGGTTAAAATTATAATTATTAATTATGAATAATATTGAGGTTTTGATTATGATAATAATTAATATTAAGGTTTTGATTATGGAAATTTCTATAATGTGAGTTGATAAAAATCAAACATTATATTTATTTTATTTATATTAGCATTATTACAATAACCTTCAAGTCATTTGAATTTTGATTTTAGCATTAGTTAAAATGTGTAAAAATTGTAAAGATTTACAAAATATTAAATAATTAATATGAAAAATGAAATTCTTATCTATTGTGACAATTATTATTATTATATACATGAGCCCTATCAATACAACAATTTTTTAATCATTTGAAAAATAAATTTATTGGTGGAGAAAATGCATAAAATAAACTATCGAACACTTAATAGTCATAGTAAAGTATGTAATAGTAATTGAGGAAAATTTGAACATAATTTATTAAAACATTTCATAGGAATTAAAGTGAATTCGAACATAATTAATTAAGAATCAGAGTTTACAATCCAAAATTTTAATTTTTATTACTCAATCCAAAATTGACTACAATCATAATAGTTACAAGATTTAGTAGGCTCAATAATTGTCCATTGGTTTTTACACATTCCCTAATAGCACATAGTGCCCAGTTGGGCCATTATCTAACAACTACATAAAACTTCAATATTTAAGAAGTATTAAAGATCGACCAAGAAGTAACTAAATGAATAACACTTCATTATAATGATGTAAATACATAACAAATTCTTCAACAATGAGGATGGTATTCCAACCCTTGTTCTCATAATGATCGTGATATACTTCTTTTAAAGAATCTGGAAATTTTGATGCTATTGCAGAAACTTCCTTAACTTTTGTTGCAACATCTTCCATTTGCAATATTTCTAAGTCTTCAACATCATCTATCATTAAGGTCATGTTTTCATATTCTCTAACAATTTTGTTGCAGTAATCCAAAATTGTTCTCGCACATTTGTCCATATGGCTCTCAATGAATTCATTTGAATTCACAGATACATCTGGGCTTGCAACAACAATTTCTGATACATTGTCAGAAACATCCATGTTTTGATTATTTTCTGAATATAAATAACATAAAATGGAAGTTAGTATTATGAGAATGAAAATATCCATAAATAGTTACAACATAATATTAAAAAATATTAACATTTAGTAAAAAAAAAAATGCATAAAATAAACCATCGAACACTTAATAGTCATAGTAAAGTATGTGATAGTAATTGAGGAAAATTTGAATATAATTTATTAAAACATTTCATAGGTATTAAAGCAATTTCGAACATAATTCATTAAAAAAAAGAGTTTACAATCCAAATTTTTAATTTTTATTACTCAATCCAAAATTGACTTCAATCATAATAGTTACAAAATTTTGTAGACTCTCATTTAGGAGTTGCTATCACTTTGTTTGATGGATTCCTCTCAATAATGGAGAGAATTTAAATGGTATTTGACAGGATCAATAGTGGTTTGAACCTTCTCAGGTGGTTTCTCAAGGTCAACTTTATTGTTGTTTCCAAGTTTCTTCCAAATGGATGCCTTATGTTGCTTTGCTCACAGTTATCCAAACACATCTTTCTATTCGAAGCTGATCAATCGCTTCAACCATTGTCTCTATATCTGGGGGAAATGAACAATAGCTATAGTCATGGTCGAGCCAAAGTTTCCAAAAGTGAACCCATAAGGGGTTTTGAACTTTCTTCTGAGGTGTTCGTCGCAACCGCACCCTGTGAAGCAGGATAGTCACGTTAAGTTTATACTTAATTTTTTTAGTGGAGAGACTAAGGTTCAGTGTTGAACTTGGTAGCTCTAATAGCATATGTAACATCCAAAAACACTTAATGGAAATTAAAAGAACAACTGATATGTATTTTTAGGAGAATATTTTTTAACAAATATTAATTTTTTTGTTGAAATAAATAACAATCAAGAAATGTAGTAGTTTCCTAAAATATTTAATAGGCATTGAATAAAAGTTGAACACGATGTATTACATAAACAAATAATACATGAACTCAATTTTCATTAAAGAAAAATCAAACAAAACATTTTGCATCAACCTCTAATGATTTATTCGATAATCATTAAAGCAAATTTTAATAAAAACATATTACATCAATTTTTCTTCTAAAAATTCCAATTTGTTTTCTTCATCCATTGGCTTCCTATTTTCTTAAGGACTCTTTACATAAAGATTTGTTGAAGGTCCCATTGTAGTTGTGTCCATTGTGTCCATTGTGTCCATTGTACCAATGTTGACTTGTGATGCAACTAACAATGACTCATAATAGAAACATAATAAAGTTCAAAATTTTGCAAATACAATAGTAAATCATTAACATTGTAAGAAACTTGTACCATTTTTAACTAATTTTTCCTCTAGATTTCGGACAACATTTTTTTAAAAACAAAATAAGAAAGAACATTTTTCACAAAAAACATTTAGGAAAAAACTTATTTATCTCTAATTGAATCTTATTTGAAGAAAAATATATTACATCAAATTATCTTCTAAAAATTTGAGTCTGTTTTCTTCAGCTTTCTACTTGGAAAGTTGTGCCATTTTTCATTTTTTCATAACGGTCATATGTGAATGGTGGCATTATTCTAAGACCTTCTAGAGACTTCACACGAGATACTACAACAAATGTCAATCCTGTTCTTTCTCTTGGTCCTATATCAATTGTAGCTTTTGAAAGAGTCAACCCTTGAGATTTGTGTATTGTCAATGCCCATGCCAATCTTAATGGTAATTGAAGTGTCCTGCCCCTCTATATTGCTATTATTGGAATTGTATTTGGATGATGATCATCAAATGTCATTCCAGAATAATTATCAAATTCAACCATCACATATGTAGGTGGTTCAGGAGGAGCACTTCCTGGTTTGTAGACAATCTTTTGAATATACCCTAGAGCTCAATTTACAAGACCGGCCTCTGTCCATAGATTTGAAATCAACATCACCCTTAAATTATTGCTAATCAATAACTCTAGATCAATTTCATCATCTAAACAATCTTCTATTGCATTAACACTTCCTACCTTTGTTGCAACACTATGTGCAACAAGATGCCTCAAGGAATACAACATTCTCTTGTTATGATTATGGACATTGTCATTAGTAGAGAACAAATGGACAGCATTGTCAAACTCCTCATTGGTTGCAACATTTAAATTAATAGGGATTCTCATCATAAGCAACTCCCAATCATTAATTATTGGGTTTGCATCTCTTAGATTTGTCAAAAGTTGACGAAATATTTGTTGTTGGATATTTTCTCCATCTTGTCTGAATATTCTATCTAAAGTTACCACCGTTTTGAATTCCTCCCATAATAAATTTTCCCGTCTATTGCTGTCATATGTCGGTCTATCACTGATTGGAGGAATCTGGCCCAAATCTCCAACTAAAATCATAGATATACCTAATAACACATGTAAAAAAAGTTTTCAAATTATGTACTAATATTATATCAATTTTGTATGAATGAGTTATATTAAATATTATGTAAAATAGTTGCTATCAATAGTAACACTCGCATACCTACAAAGCTTATGTTTGCATTTTGTGGGAATGCCTGCCTAAGCTGAGAATCTATATTTTCCAGCATGTTTTGACCAATGAAGCTCATTTCATCAATCAAAATGTATTTTATATGTATCATTTCTTCTTGGAAACTTGTGAGTCTTGTTCCTTCTAATGGACAAAATTCTCTAACTGGGATTCTCAATTTTGAGTGAATTGTTGAAGCTCCTATATTGAAGGCAGCAACTCCTATTGGTGCAAGTAATAGAAGAGGAGAATGACATGGCATTGCTAAATTTTGAAGAGCTTGACTAATTGCACCAATCAAATATGACTTTCATGTTCCTGTTTTTCCTTGAATTATCATGAACAAAGGCACCCCATTTTGATTGCTATGATAGTGTGCCATAATTATGTTCATTGCCTTTTGTTGTTTATCACCAAGTTTTGTGTTGTTGATGCATTGTGGTATATCATCAAATATGAGACATGCGTGATCCTTCATGTTTTTTATGAATTTGATTGCTTGACTTGTGTGCTCTTCACCCTAATATTCACTAGACCAATCTATATTTCTATCAATGTCTCTTCTGCCCAACATGTCTATTTCAGAAACTTGCATAATTTGACCATTATGCAATCTAGATATAATTTCCCACTCATGCTCTATGGTATTTCCTTGAACAACATTTTCTTCAATTTCAGAGTCACTGGCGTTTTCAACATTTTTTGCAATTTTTGTTCGCTGCACATGCCAAGCATTATAGTTCAATGACTCCCAATTTTCTACTATGGAGTTATTATCCTGACCAATATCCCTTTCTATTTCATGGAATGGCTTGTACAATAATACCTCTGAAAAATAGAAATCAATCCATTTATTAGACTCACCTGAAGGAATTGATGCAAACCTAGGAAAAACTCTGACAATGGCTACTCTTTCTCTTGGCTCCCATTTGTTGTCTCTCCTTTTTGGATTATATATCCATGATCTAGCTGCATCAATTAATGTGACACCTTCCATACAAATAGGTCTTGTTTTATATCCATCAATAAAAGATTTTGTTTGTTCATCATTGTTCTCTTCATTATTCACTGTTACAGGTTTGAAAACTTTAGGAGAGACATTTAGATTAGCAAACCTTCTACTGCTCTCCATCAATGGAAGCTCTAAAAGCATGTGACATGTCTCTTTCTATAACAGTTTCTGTGAGGAGCCTTCTATATGCCCGTGCAGCTAAATCATCAGGGTTTTCCATTTCTGAAAGATGCATCAACATTTGGTGGTATGTTTCTGAGCTTTTCTCGGCCTTTGCTGCATACTTTGCAATGTACTTTATTACTACATATTTGGAAAGAACTAGCTGCCAATCTATATTTGCTCTCCATAGTTGCAGTATGTGACGATTGTGTGAATTCACTCTGTCATCATTTCTTGTTGGTTCAATTTTTTTCTCACCAGTTTCTATGTCTTCATACAATTTTGATCCCCTCAAATTTAACGGCCAAGGAGCATTATACCTAGAATTAATATCAACCAATCAAACATATTATTTTCTTGCCTAATATATAATTGTGATATATAAATATTACTTGATTAAATAATTACCTGCAAACCATCCTTCCTTGTTTTTTTCGTAGGCACACACCCTCCTTACAAACTGTGTGTCGTTCTACATAGTTTAATATATCTTCATAATCATGGTCAATATCCATGTCTGCAAGTTCTGTTGTATTTTTGAGACATGGATGTTGTAGATAATTTTGGAATGCCTACAATTGGAAACAAAAGAACTTACATATCCATTTTATCATTAATAATACAAATAGTTAGTTTAATGTAATATTGTAGATATGCATGTCTAAATATTTATTGAACATGCATGTATATTTCTTTGATGTGGATCTTCTCTGGGATTCCATGCATGAATGATAGAATGAAAATATCTCTCAGCGCTTTTTTGTTCTTCCTCATTTGACCAATCAATGTTGTCCATATTGGGAGCTCCATTGATCCATAAAAATCTGTGCACATGTGGTGAACCTCTATGTTGCCACTCATATCTACACCAATAATCTTTGATATTCATTCCTTTTTCTAAAATCTCTTTTCTGAATATTGTATGTCTTAAATGCATGTAATGTGCGACTATATGAGGATAGTCAATAACATTCTTCTTTCTCCAATTTTGAGCTTCCCGTGAAGTATTCGGGGATGTTCCTAGCATTAATGCATGCAAATCAGGCCAATACATATCTGCTGCACTTAGAGTGAAGAATATTGTAGGAGTGTCGATTTGGTGAAGCATGTCTGTCAATTTTGCACGACATTTAGCCCAATACGATCTGGTACCCCTTAAAGTAGTTCCAAACCGTATCAACCTATCAGCTAAATTAGATTGTGGTATGTTCTCCATATGCTGGCGTAACTCATTGATGGTGATAGGCATGTCTTGTAAATTTCTTTTTGCAAATGCTGCAGATGAATTCTGTGCACGGTGTCTCATTATCATGTTCATCATAAAATATCTAAATCTTGGATGTTTACCAAAACGATGATCCCTATACCGTAACAGATGCTTGACAAATTCATGCAAGTGCACTTGCCTCATTCTTGGTTCTAACCAGTGACATCTACCATCAGGAAATAATGCTATAAATGCCATATCAAGTAACCCTAATGTGACATATTCATTGATTGGAGATGCACCAATTTTTGGCCAATCAATCAATGTTGTTGGATTTGCATTAAGATTATTAACCCATGCACGAATTAATTCCATTTATCTTTGGGCATTAGGTGGTCTCGAATCCATTGACGTTGTGTGTTCAACTATATTACCTTCATCAATCTCCATGATGGGACCCACAAATGTGATTTCATTAACATCTGATTCAAATTCCATCTGCATAGTTTTCAATCTGTTGAATATAATTTCATCAGAATTTCTTGGCAGCTCATTGAGAGTATTTTGATCTATTCTGACATCTGAGTAAAATTCATCATGCTCTACTTTGTATTTGAGTGCTTTATACACACGATCCCTATTGACTGTAAAGTGGTAATTTGTGCCACGCTGATCCCTTCTTCTAACAATAATAATTGGCAAATTTTCTATCGAATGTGGCAAAACATTTGAAACTTGCTCCACATTTTGGGGAAAACTAATAGTCTGTCCCTTGTATTTATATTGACCACCTATTGCATGTGACAACTTGCAATATTGGGTTGACACATGCAATTAACATCTCCTCCACTTGAGTCAATTTGGCAAGGTCCTCTGGTTGTGGGCCAGGATCCATATTATTTGAAGATGAAAACCTATGATTCCCTCTCTCTTGGCGACATTTGTTGCATATGGGACCTTCAGAGCTTCGAGATACTTTGACTCCAAGATAAGATTCTTGACAAACATAACACATGTTTAGGGTTCTAAATCTATCCAATTGATGCCTAAACTGCATTGGGAATCTTCTAAAATCACATTGAAGCGAACCATTTGGGTTCGGCATGTTTTGTAAACTACCTTGAACACCTACATTCATCTCTAATTGATGCCCATGTTGTGGTGTTTCTGGTACACGTTCTATTGTTGTTGAATTTTCATTTTGAACATTGAACTCGATATTTCCATCAAATGGATGATTTTGTCTCTCACTTGGTTGGGGTTTGACTTGTTGTCTTTCTTCTATTTTAGAATGAGATATTTGATCAGATGTTCTTTGACGTCTATTTCTCTGCAAATTTGCATCATCTCTATTTTCAATTTCTAGTTGTTCCACTATTATCATTTCCCTTCTTCTAGCATATCTTTGTCTATCGGCCTCATTGTGTCTTCTTCTTTGTTCTTCTATTTGAACATCTGTCATCTATTCTAGTTGTCATCTACGATACTCTCTCTGATATTGTCTTTGATATTCTCTTCTTTCCTCCTCTGATTCAAAATTTAATCTCGGTCACACCATAGCTGGTACCGATGATTTTGAATTTTGTCTTGGTCCCTCCATAGCTGGCATTGAAGGAATTTGAAGTTAACAAACTAAATAGACTTGATGTTATTATTACCTAATACATTCTAATCATCAAGATCCCTCAAAGAGCAAGATAAGAGAGAATAATGGTAGATTTTAGGTTAATTTTTTTTTTTTTACTCATGTATTTATTTAAAAAATTGCAATCATATCTATCTTTTGTTTTTGTCACAACATAGCTGGTATGAAATAATTTTAATGTCAACAAACTAAATAGACTTGCTTCCTTATTACATAACACTTTCTGATCATCAAGATCCATCGAACAGCAAGATGAGAGCATACAGTGCTAGATGAAAGGTTAGCGATTGTAATATTGAGTGAAATCCACGTAACTATGAAATTTATTTATTTATTTTACTTTCATATATTTATATACAAATTTGAAATCACATCCATCTGGCGGCATTGCCTTTCGGATAATAAATAATCATTTACATCCATCTAGCGGCATTGCCTTCCAGATAATAAATAATCATTTACATCCATCTGGTGGCATTGCCTTCCAGAAAACAAATATTTCCATTTGCATCCATCTGGTGGCATTGCCTTCCTGATAAGAAATAAGAAAACATTATACTATTACATATTTATTTGGAGAAGTGCATGTATATCCATCTAGTGGCAGTGCCTTCCTGATAAGAAATAAGAAAACATTATACTATTACATATTTATTTGGAGAAGTGCATGTATATCCATCTAGTGGCAGTGCCTTCAAAATAATAAATATAAATTGTACTTTTATATATTTATTGCCTTGCAAATTTAGAATAAACATTCATATTATAATTTACAAAGCTTACAAATTGACTAACCTTAAAGCACAAAATGAATAACGAAAATACATGTGCAGTAAATAGTTCTACGAATTCAAATCTAAATAAATATTATTTAATGAATTATTGAAATAGATGTATTAATGTTAGTAAAAAACTAATATTAATACCATTAAATTCCCATTAGTAAATAATCTAATAGTAATTTGAATAGAAACAAATACCCTTAAAAAGTAATATTCTAATACTTAATACATACATGGTTGATGTAGGCTATTGATATAGATTGTGGCTCAATTTGCATAGATTTCCTGTCAAAAATTAATGAATCTAGTAAGCAAAACAAACTAAAAAATTTAAGGCATAAATTATTCCAAAATAAATTATTCATAGAAATAACTTCTATAAATCTAATTCACTACAACTTGTTACCATAATTTTTTCTCAAACTTACTAAGTTTTGTAACTTTTTTTAAAATGTACTAAGTTGTATAACTTTCCTATTTTTACATAGGGGTTAGGGTTAGGTTTGACATCATGGTTAGCACGAGTGTTTACATCATGGTTGAATGTATTGTTACGGTTACAAGTATGGTTAGGGTAAGGTTTTAGTGTCGGGATTAGATTTATGGTTAGGGTCAGGATTTACATCACAATTATGGTTAGGGTTAGTATTATGTTTCTGGTTAGAATACAGGTTTGGGATCCTTTAAGTTGTGCATCAAAGAGTATAATCTTCAAAGAAACCATGATAAACACCAAAGAAAAAAATAATCCACCAAAAAATGAAATTTATTAATGGTGTAACGGCATGTACACTCTTATTGAGAGAAATGCATTCTTTTATGAATCATGAGATCATTCAAGTGAGTGCGATAGGATTGTGCTATAAGACGGGGATGCTTATGAGGGCGTTCTACTTCGTCTTCAATATCAGCATCATAACCTTCTTCAAGTTGCACACATACTTCACGTGCTTGACAAAAAACATGAAAGATGAAATATTCTAGAAGACCTCGTCGGATAAGTTCATCAAATTGTAGATTTCCAGTATGGTGAAGAGCATCTAACAAGGCAAAATAAAAACTAGTACTCTCAGGTAGTACATTTTGAGTACCATGATTGCTACCAACACTAGAGACATCATCAGGAAAATTTGACATTCAAAAGAAAAATAGCTTCAAACCTCGATGACCTTTTTGCAATGTAAGTTCTCTACACAACACAAAAAAATGTCTTAGAAGGTGGTTTGACAAGTAATCGATGCAAGTCAGCAATTAAGACATATCGTTAGCCATGGCAAGAGGAAATGATGATACTCAAAACAATGATTAGTTACAATAAATTCAAGTCATAAATTGCTCCAAAATAAATTATTATTTTACACTATCATTAATTTTTTTATAATTTATTTCTTAAAATTTATAAATTTAGATGAACTCAGAAAATGAGAGACACTATTATCCTAACTATAACTTTGAAAAAACTAAATTGGATAATTAGATACTAATAAGACTATATTAATTTCTTTAAACGGTTTAATAGGAAAGTCTCTGTTCTACATAATTCATAAGCAATATTCAAATGGAAGTATGTAAAAGAGCCCTTAAGTATATAGTTTTACTTCATTTACTGGAAGGACAAAAGCTAATCAAATGAAATTTATATTGATAATGTGATAAAGTTGTACAAATTATGTGTGCAAACGAGACCATTATTTTGAAATGAAGAAAAATAATATTCATAAAAAATAATATTAGCTTAGAAACTATAATAATCTTAGAACAAGGACAAATGAAACACCAAAATCAAAATTACACCAAAGAGAACAGACAAGTGTCATTAAAACTATCCTATGACGATACTTATGAAATGCGAGCCTATAATGAAAGCGTAACAACCTTCTTACAATTGAAACAGACGAATGTGTGCTTCCACCTTTTGTTTAATCTAAATTTCAAATTTTAGAAAAGACCAAATGAATGACGTCAAATGAAGGGTCATAAAATTTAACTATAAAAATTCCTAGTTATTGGATTGTTACTAACTTAATATTAAATAATAAGGAATTCACAAGTGATCTAGAATAGATAAAAAATATTGGTTCAATGACTAGATAGGATATTCATTAAATATTTCTACTTTTGTTTAATAGAGTTTTTTTATAATATTGTCAACTCATTATAATGGGCGTTGAGATTGCTTCTGGCGAATAAGTTGAAGATCGAAGATGTAAAACTGTGGCGATGACGGATCAGTGATGTAGGCTCAACTTGTTGAAGACAGTGATTCCAATTGAATGTTTAAGATAGCGATTATACTTTCAAATATAAACAATATGAATTGAATAAAGTTTTCAGCAGTTGTATGCAAAAGTTCATGTAGTAATTTAAAACATCGACTGATGTACTTTATATTGTCGACTGCATAAAATCAAAGATAGTGGCAGTTAATGAGTATAGGCCGGAAACATGCAAATGGATATCATGAGCCAAAATTACCAATGATGCAAATGACTTAATGAGGAGGAATAAACTGATCAAGTTTGTAAAGACAATATGACTGTGATTGGTTGACAGTGATCTGCATTACAATGATTGGTACACAGAGATTAGAGTACCAGACAGTACTCATAAAAATAATTATTTAGTATTTGTCGACTTTATGAAGAATACACGACATGGTGATCAACTTCGTAGTAATGATAAAGAGTTGACCGATAAAGGATGGTTGACTCTCTTATAGACATCAATTATCATACATCAAAGGTGGCAGATTTATAAGAACTATGGCATTTGATATTAGTGAGAAATGATCAATGATGGTCAACTATTGTGAAATATAAAGAACAAAATGATAAAAGAAAAGGAACGAAACTGCTTATATCATTTAAAGAATACAATGATCCATTTTTAGGTAGTGATGGAAATACAAGGAGTTGCAATTGATACAAATAAGATGATTTATTATGAGGATTATACAGTGATCAGGAATTCAGCATGGAGGCTTTGTTATGGATAGCGATGATGTAAGAAGATTTCAGAGATAGCATATTATGAATCGATTTCTCAATAAGGCTTCTCCCGCTGGCAAGATGCAGTTCTCCACGGCTTAAATGGCTCGAACTACATTGGTGAATTCTATCACCACTACTATGTCAAGTGGTAGAAGATGGAAGTGATGTTCATAAGAAACAATAATAAATATGGTGTGACTTGTATAAAGATGGCAAACTGATTTATATTCTGGCCGAAGCATTTCATTATGGTGGATCTTGTGATCAAATACAAGATGATAAAGAATCGCATATGCTAAAGGAAATTTAGAAAAAGGATTCATATCTGAAATAATATTAAGAAGGGAGAGATTGATCAAAGGCAGTGATCTTGTAAGTAGTCCATAGAACAAAACAGGGTTGGATTCGCATAACAAAACAGGGTTGGATTCGCTTACCTGAAAGCTTGTTGTTCTGGTGCTAGTCGAAGAAGTTGTGTTGTTTTCTTCTCTGCAACACAAAAATGTGGAAAGAGATTGAGATTAGATGCCATGACATGGTGAAAGGAACAAAAAATCATCAAAGAAAATCCATTACAAAATGCGATGATTGCAGAATAGTTTGCATACTTGTTCAAATGCGAATTGTTTCTTCCTCTTGTTTGGGATCAAAAACCTTTTTTCTCTCTTCTCGGGAGGATTATTATATAGCATGAATTTGTTTGTTGAAACCCTTCCACTTTCCTTCATAATGAATGCAATGGTGAGGGTAGCATGTAGTAATGTTACATTGTGTTACATTGAAGCAGAACGAATGGCAATCGCAACCTGAATGTTTATAGTGTGGTGTTTTGTCTTCCATCTTTTTTCTTCCACGCAGCTTCAGGTGGTGTTTTTGTCTTCATCAATTACATCTGCCATTTTCTTTAATAGTCCACGCATACTTGGAGTGGTTACAATGCATGGCCACCAATAGGTTTCCATTTTCTTTAGTGTATACACGGATGCCTTCACTCCCCCCCTATTGCGACTGTAGGAATGCCTCTCACATAATAACCAATAAATAGATAAGCCAACAATAAATAAATACATAAACAATAAACAAATGATTAAATGTATGGATAGATATAAATCCTCCAACCAATATAATTTAAACTCAATACTATAAATGTCTCCCACATACATATAAAATATAATGAAAAAATAAATAATCATTCATGCATAATTATAAATGCCAAATATTATGATCCACAAAATAAAATTAATAAATGATAATCCTCAATAATTAAATTATACAATAATATATAAATATTAATGTTATCCAAGCAAAAAAAAAATGGAGGGCAAAAAAAAGCAGAAGATTAATTCACAAGGGAGCAGTAGGGTTGGTGGCAACCACCCTGCATCAAGGACTAACATTGACCCTAAATCGGATGCAAACACGAAGAACCTACAGGTCATCGATGTTACGAAGGAGGTCGGGGAAGACATCGACTATCTGAAGGACTTGGTGATTATTTGCAGATTCATTGGCTCCAGATTGGATCGGAAGAAAATCATCAACTGGACTGAAAGGACATGGCATACGCCTCAAATAACCAATTTTTTGTTGAAAGGTTTCTTCATTATGGTGTTCACGTTGAAGGAGGAACGACAAAAATCCTAGAAGGAGGCCTTTGGACTATGGAATCAAAGTCGTTATACATACAAAAATGGTATCAAAATTTCAACCCCCTTAAAACCGACCCCTATGATAGGTCGATATGGATCCGCATGTACAATCTTCTGATGGAATATTGGACAGAGGAAGCCCTTGAAAGAAATGGGAGATCGTTAGGCACCTTGATTGAAATCGATGCTGACACTGCAATTGGTGATTTGTATCTGTATGCAAGAATTAAACTTGCAACAGTTAGGCGAATTCCTTCAAAAATTAAATTGGGAACTCGAGGGGTGGATTGGGTGCAATTGATCAAAGTGGAAGAAGAAAAATACTTTTCCCTAAACTGTGGAAAGAGGAATCATGCCACAAACAATTGCAGGATCCCAAAGAAAGAAAAAAAGATTTGGAGGCCTAAACAAATGATGAAAGGAATGTCTTCTGGGGAAATATTGTATCTCGAGAATTTTGAACGACCTGTCAGTCTCCAGGTTCCCCCACAAAATATCAGTAAACCTATGGAGCAAGCAAACATACCCCCAATAGAAATCATAGAGGACATTCAGAAGGCCGATAAGGAAACTGAAATTGTGGTCGATTTGGATTCAGAGGATGAATGGATGTCGAATAATGAGGAGGAGGTGGATGAGTTAGGCATCACCGACACTAGATGTATCAACCAATCTATGATTGAGCCATCTTTGAAGAGCAAAGGATGCAAAGGCAGAAAATCCAACAAAAAGAAAAGAGAAGAGGAGGCGATCAAAAAGGGATTGCTTAGTGTTATCGAATTGTTGAACAGAAAAAGTACCAAGGGAGTGAATGGCTCCCTTGGGAAGAAATGAGGATCACCACTTGGAATGTCAAGGGTCTAACGGCCCCTAACAAACGCTGGATGTTGATGCGACATCAAGTTAAAATTTTGAGCGATATAGTGATGTTACATGAAACAAAATGTAGTTTGGAGGAAAGCGATAAGTTGATTGGTTATTGCAAAGGGTGGTATGGCATTTTTCAACCATCTATTGGTAGAGCGGGTGGTTTGGGAATCCTATGGAAATCTACCTCAGTGGATATTTGACGATCCCTGGGAGCAAGAATTGGCTAGTTTGTCATGTGCAGAGTAGATATAGTCAATTGGAAATGGAGCTATGGAACATTTATGGTCCCGCGTAGTCCCAGGAGAAATCATTGCTTTGCGATGAAATTGGCCACTTTGTGTCTACTAGGGGGAACATGAAACTCATCATTGGTGGTGACTTTAATGCAATTCTTGATCTTTCTGAAAAATGTGGAGGTTCGAAGAAAGTAACCAATCACATGTTGAATTTCAAGAGTTTTGTTAAAATGTTAGATGTTGTCAATTGTAACCATCAGAGGGCTAGTTCACATGGACAAATAGATGGCTTTGATTGGATAATATAGCGGGGCATTTGGATAGGTTCCTGATCAGATCTTACTAGTTGGAGGAAAATTCGATGATTTTTGTCAGAACTCTACCTTACTATATCTCTGATCGTTATCTGCTTCAGTTGGAAATTAGAGTAGAAATTCAGAGTGGTAGTGGCTATTTCAAGTTCCAGAACATATGGTGGTGAAATGCAATAATTGTCGACAATCTGGAAAAGTGGTGGAGTCAGTACATTACATTAAAGGTACACCTAGCTTTTGTCTCATTAAAAAGATTGCTTATATTAAAATTCAACTTAAAATTTGGAATAAAGAGATTTTCAAGAACATATTCGATGAGAAGGAAAGAGTTGAAGCCGAATAGGAAACTCTTAATGCCAAAGTTCTGGCAGAAGGAATGGATCAGATAAACTATAGACATGAAAAGGATTTAATGGCTTTGCTATCTAAGATACTAATCAAAGAGGAGATTTATTAGAAAGATAAAGCCAAAGAACTATGGATTAGAGAGGGAGATAAGAACACCAAGTTCTTACATGCATCAGTTAGAGTTGGGAGGGCTCATAACCAAATTAATGAAGTGATCTTGGAGGACAAGATATGTCACAAGGATAGAGATAGCATTGGTCGAGCTGTTGTGGCTTACTTTGAAGAAATCCTTAACACTGATGTGGATCGAGAGGAGGTATGCTCTGCCCAACTGCTTGAGGCCATACCTAAGTTAGTAACTAACATGGACAATCAAATGTTGTTGGAACCATTTACTAAAGATAAAGTTTAGACTACAGTGTTTGGGCTTCACCCGGATAAAGCCTAGAGGTCGGATGGTATGCCAGTAAGATTCTACCAGAACTGCTGGGATTTTGTGAAATCTAACCTGTTGAAAGTTGTGGAGCAGGTTAGAATGAAAGGCAAATTTGTAAGAGAAATAAATAATACTGTGTTAGTGGTGATCCCAAAAAAAGTCAATCCCTCCTCTTTCAACGACTTCCAACCAATTGCGCTCTGCAACACTATTTACAAGATTATCATGAAGGCTCTTGCTAATAGATTGAAGAAGAACTTACCAAATATTATTATCATTGAACATAATGGTTTCACACTTGGTTGGGAGATAATTGACAGCATTATACTTACGACAGAGACTATGTAGTCCATTGTCACAGATCATCAAAAAGCAATGGTCATAAAACTTGACATCTCCAAGGCATATGATATGGTGAGGTGGGAGTTTCTGGGTAATGTAATGAGGAAAATGGGATTTTCCCAAGATTGGATCAGTATTATCACCACATGTATAATCTCTCCTCGTTATTTGGTAGCAATCAATGGCTCAATGTATGGTGTTTTTAGAAATAAGAATGGGTTAAGGTAGGGTGACCCGATATTCCCATTCTTATTTGTTAACATGACGGAGGCACTTAGCCATTATATCATTAAGTTACAGGAGGAAGAATTCTGGAAAGGTATCGGTGTTCACAGAGACTTGAAGTCGATCACTCATTCCTAGTTTGTCGTTGATACAACATTGTTTAGTGAAGCTACCTTGAAAGAGGCTAAGGTCATCCAGGATGCTCTAGAACTATGTGCAAGTGTTGTTGGTCAACAAATCAATGACAAGAAGATAAAGATATACTTTTTCAACACCAAGAAGGAAATGCAATCCAAGATTTCTCGATTGCTTGGCTGGCTTGTTGGTTCTTTGCTGGTGAAATTTTTGGGTGTACCACTGTTTACTGGAACTGTCAAAACCGCATTATGGGAGGATATGATCTCCAAATGTAGGCAAAAGATAGAAGATTGGAAACATAAATGACTGTCTCTCCCAGGGAGAATTCAACTAATAAAAGTTGTGTTATTTGCCATGTCAATTTATGCAATGTTTGTTTTCAAGATATCGGCTAGAGCCATCCAGGCCTTGGAAAGCTTCTTCAAGAAATTTGTTTGGGAGGGTGCTAAACAAATAAAAAATATCCTGCTTATTGGTTGGGATATAGCATGTAGGTCAAAAGATGAGGGTGGTGTTGGTCTCAGAAGATTGGAACTTCAAAACTATGCATTGGGTACGAAGCTAATTCGGAAGATGTACAAAGCCCCTGAGAAATTATGGTGTACAATCATGCGTGAAAAATACTTGGATACTGATGATTCAAACAAAATTATCATTGCCATTGGTTCGAATGGAGGGTCTGTTGTTTGGAGGTTCATGATGGAATGTAGACACCTAATTATAGATCACTTGACCTAGAAGATTGGGAATGGGAAAAAAGGCAGGTTTTGGTTCGATTCTTGGGATAGACACAAGAGCTTATGCAATCTATTTGATAGATAGGATTGGTTGATTGAAGCAGAAGTAAAATATGGAATTCATGTGGCTGACTATGTCAAGGAATCTTCCCCGGGATGTGGGTCCTATGAATAGTTTGACATGGAGATAGACAATATGGATGAGAATGTTTGAGGAAGTTAACTGAGGTGAATTGTAATTAGGAGTATGGAGGATGAAATCATTTGGTGTGTTGCCCAGTCTAGTGAATGTTCTACCAAACTTGGTTATCTTATTGAAAGGTTGGAATGTGAGAAGGGTGATTGGCCCTCGAGACTTGCTGGGATAAGATGGTGGCTCCCAGGGATGGCACTTTTCTATGGATTGCATTCCATGAGAGGATACTCACTGGTGAACAAATAAAGCTCTATGGCATCTGTGGACCAAGCATATGTGTTCTCTGCAAATAAAACAAGGAAACAATTAATCATTTGTTGTTGGACAACCCCTTTGCTATACAATGATGGTACTAGTTATGCCAAAGAATGGGGTGGGTTTGTGCCTCTGAAATTAGTCTGAAAATTGGATTAGAAGTTGGCCTATTCTGAACTAGAAATCTCTATGGGGCGCTTTGTGGGTAATCCCTCCTTCAATGCTAATATGGCATATTTGGAAAGAACATAACATGAGAATCTTTGAGGAAAAAGAATCCACAGCTGCAAAGGTCATTGAAAAAATAAAATTGGGTATCAGCGAAGTAGCCAACTCAAAAGTATACTGCAGGAAGATTGAATATATTCTAGACTGGGACAAAAAAAATCAAATGTATTGGGGTACACTTACACCTCCAAGCATCAATGTGGTATCCAAACACATCAAACGTTCAAAAGCATGTTGGGTACCCCCTAAGGCTGGATGGATCAAACTTAATTTTGATGGGGCTGCAAAAGGTAACCCTGTGAAGGCTGGTTATGGATGTATTGTAGGAATAACACAGGAGATATTTTGTGCAATATATCTAGCAACCTGGGTATTTCTTCCAATAATGAGGCAGAAGCGGTTGCTCTGGTGAGAGGCCTCAAGTATTGTGCTGACCAAGGCTTTGGGTTAGTGGTGGTAGAAGGGGATTCACAAATTTTAATCAATGCCATAAAAAATGATTCAATTCCCAATCGGAAGCTTTGTCGATATCTGGCGGACATAATTTCGCTCCTCAACAGAATACAAAACTACAGGATCACCCATATATTTCAGGAGGCAAATAAGGTGGCAGACCATTTGGCCAATATCGGGGTGACTTTGGATACGGGTACTGAGGAAATCATGATTGATGGATGGTCAGAGGATATAAGGTAGATTGTGATGGATGAGCTTGAGAAGTGTCACCTCAAAATCAAATATGGAATTGGATAGACGTGTAGGATAGTATTCTAGCTTCTCTAGAGTACACATGCTACTGGAAATTAGATGCTCCAAGACATAGTTGTTTCCAATATGGATGCGTGATCGGGCCTTTGCTAAACAATAAAAGTCTTAATCGCTATCAAGTATCGGGAGTCACATAGCCTAGGATCTCTCCTTGGGATTTTGGATTCAGAGGGTATAATCGTGATATGCTGACTAGAAACGACAAGATTTGAGAATCTTTCTATTTCTCGATGGGCTGAGAATTGGAAGGTGTGCCGGTTTGGTGAATTCTAGACCTCTCTAGAATGTATGTGAGCCTTTAAATACAAACTGGTGCTAAGTAGGAAACAAGGTTGTCCCAATTTGCAAGATGGTGCAACATTTTGGTCTCACTTGTATGTGCAGGGATGAGTCAATCCAAGAAAAATGTTGACGGTTGTTTTATACAATTGAATTTGTTTGGAATGCAATATGGAGGGTGGCTAACGAGACCTTGGGCAGTGATCAACACTGGTGTGAGGAATTTGTCTATGAAGTTGTTATCTGCCCTCTGGTTGACATCTTAGCCTCTAAAGAGTTGTGTGTGCATAAGATCAATGGATTTGTTTGAGTGGTAGATGGACCTGCTTTAGCTAATGCAGTGTTGGATCTAGATAATGACTGTTGGGCAAGCATTCTTGGCACTTACTTCAACTTTTCCAACTACATCTCCTTTGAATCGGAGGTTGAGTCAAATGAGTCAGAATCTGAAGACGAAGAGAAGATGCAAAGAAGGTTTGCGAAGGAGAATAAAAATAACTTCATAATGAAAGCCTAGGAGGTGCTCAGGGTGGGGGTCAAAAATAGGAACTTGGATCCCTTTCGAAGGCTGCTCAATTCAGATGCTAATTGGCTCTCTGCATCTACCATTGTCCATGTGATGGAGATTGGGGAAAATATGGTTGTAATACCTGATTATCTCAGGAATAAGGTTCCTTGATATAGTTTTTGTGTCTGTTATTTGGGTCTGCATAAGTTCTGGTTCATTAAGTATATTGTGGTGTGCTAGCATTTCTTAGTTGTATAGGAGCTATCCCCCTTGGATAACACTTATCTATTAAAAAAAAATATTAATGCCATCCATTAATTTAATTTAATATTTAATAAATTATATAATTAATTATTAATTAATAAATAATCACAACTTTCACAAGGCAACCCATCATAGGGTTGAACAACATACCACACGACAACTACAAGATGACTCAAACCAAGACACTAAATTGACAAGGATATCAACTTAAGCCTAAAGTGTGTAGAAGAAACTCATGTCACCTCTGATCAACTTGCTATTGGGATAAAGACAAGCTTAGACCTATGAGACCAAGTCGAGTCAATGTCAAGTACCTGCAAACCTACATCCACCAATATCCATGAGACAACATATACATTGCATATATCATAAATAATCATACAAGTGAAGAGAATCGCAACATCATATCATGCTCACAATGAGTGATATGACATCATCTCTATCACAAATACAATAGTAAGACAATCACGGCAATCACATCATCATCTCATCCAAAATAATCATGAAGTGGTGTTAGCACTAACAAGATACCATCGCCACCATAAGCAATATAAATTGCGCGTCTAATAAGTACACGTAGATCACCAATTATAAGTCCATCCATCATAATAATCTAGGATGTATCACCATCCTCATAAATCATAATGTATCATTTGTTAATATGAAATGTCTAAGATAAATCTGTTAGGATAACCGATGAACAACAAAGAGGGGGGGTTGAATCAGTTGTTAATAGATTATGTGAATTAAAGCACTTAAAACCTTATACCAGTATAACTGATTAAGCATTAAAGCATAAATGAAAACTAGAGAATCAATACCATACAACCATAACACATAACACCGTGTTTTGTATGTGGAAAACCTCAATGAGGAAAAACCATAGTGGGAAACCCTACCCACAGTCAGATGATACTTATACAACAAGTATATGATTACAATAGGGGCATGTACATGCAAGAAGGCACACTGCCTAGAGCGCACTACTCATCACAATGGAGTCACACTGACTACAAAGATGTCAACCACCTCAAGATGTTTGGACTACAATCCAAAAAGAAGAACTTCCAGTGATAGCATCAAACATGTTAGATTACAGTTCCAGTTAAGCTCAATACCGAAGGTCTTAAACCTCTTACATAAACCCAACTCAATCACCTACGATTGAACAAATCCTCTGCACAAATGATTATTACATTATTTGCTCCTTGCCCATACTTTATGATCTACAATGAGATCTTACATACATTTATACCAATCTAGGACCTAACCAATTAGGTTGGCCACACAAATGATAATACACTAGATCCATTACATAATCCTGAAATAAAATCATAACACATGTTAGCCTAAGGCCAAACAAACAACATCCAATCAATGAAACATCCCAGAAGTGCATCGGAGAATCCACCAACACGTTTCATACAAACCGGACCATAACCTAGATAGCATCGAACCTAAATTAGATCCACACATGCCAAAGCAATGACACCAATCAATTGAGGCACAAACACAATCACCATCAGCATCCTGAATCCCTTCTAGAAGCTGCACCAACACCACTTATGCATTACATCAAAGATCTTCAATAAAGCTCTGTCGGTGAAACCCTTACTAGATCAATAAAGCAAGCTTACTAGAACATAAGATAGCATCCGATCATCAAGTCAATACCAACTGACTGAAACATACTTCAGAAGCATATGAATCATCCATACAAACATATTCCACCAACCAGATCATACCGGTGGCAATCAACTAAAAGTCATCCAATCCAATCCACCTACTGGAAGCCTATAACCAACCAAAACAACAAGTGTTGACATCAATGACAAAATGTCAATGTTTTCAATTCCATCACATGGCCAATAATCTCCCCCTTTGGAATTGATGGCAACACTAGATGTGAAAAACATCCAAGTGCCAAGAAATTGCCAAATAACTCTCCCCCAATGAAAGACCGCCAACAATCTCCCATGAAATGATATAGAAATGAAGCTCTGAACCAAAATTGAAACAAAAGGACCAAATACCGCCAAACTCCCCTTAAGGAGTGCAATCAATAAATAGCAATGGTTTTTCACATAATATTCCTCCTCCTTTGACAGCAATGCCAAAGAATCAAACAAAATAAATAGCTCTAAAACTCAAGGATGACTACTCCCCCTGAGTAGTAGCACTAATTCATCAATCTAGAGAAAAAGATAGCTTTGATAATGCATACTGGATTGATGCACAACTGCGTCAATTAAGTCTCTACCGGAGGGGTAGAAAACCCCCAATCTGTCTCTCAAATACTCAAATGATTCCTGAGACAAAGGTTTAGTGAAGATGTCTACTATCTATTCTTTAGTGTTCACATAAACCAATTTGACTTCTTTTGCTTCCACCTTTTCTTTCAAAAAGTTATACTTGATTGATATGTGCTTAGTCTTGGAGTAAAATACCAGAATCTTTGATATGTCAATAGTTGTAGAGTTATCACAATGGATAATTGCCAGATCATTACAACTCACTTGTATATCCTTCAACATATGCTTCATCCATAGAACTTGAGTACAATTGGTTGCAGCTGCAACATATTCAACTTCAGCAGTAGATAAAGAAATGCATGACTTCTTCTTGCTGATCCATGAAACCAACTTCTTCCCAAGGAAGAATGTTCCACCGGAAGTGCTCTTGTGGTCATCAACATCATCTTCCCAATCTGCATCTGTGTATGCACATAAAGTAAAGTCATCATCTTTAGGGTACAATAAACCATATTCAGTTGTTCCTTGCAAATACCGAAATGTCCTTTTTATTGCACTTTCATGATTTTCTCTTGGATTACTTTGAAATCTTGATACAATATTGACTGAATTCATTATATCTGGTCTAGTCTGAGTTAAATATAGCAAACCACCAATCATGGATTTATATCTTGTAGAATTTACTGAAGGGGATTCATCCTTAAGTGACAATTTTTCACTTGTAACCATAGGAGTACTAACCGGTTTAGAATTTTCCATACCAAATTTCTTCAACAATTCCCTTAGATACTTAGTTTGACAGATAAATATACCTTTGTCCGTCTGAGTAATCTGCAAACCTAGAAAAAATCTTATTTCTCCAGTCATATACATTTCAGATTCACTCTGCATATTATCAGAAAATTCCATGCACAATTTTTCTTCACCTCCAAAAATGATATAATTAACAAATACTTCAATAATCAGAATATCATCATTAGTGATCTTATAATATAGGTTACTATCAGCATTACCTTTTATAAAATCAAGCTTTAAAAGGTACTTATCCAACCTTACATAACAAGCTCTAGGAGCCTGTTTTAGTCCATATATGGATTTCCTTAATCTCCAAACCATATTTTTGTCATCTATCAGTAAAAATCCATCTGGTTGCTCAATAAAGACTTCCTCTTCAATTTCTCCATTCAGAAATGCACACTTAGCATCCATCTGATAGACCTTGTAGTTCTTATAGGTTGCATAAGCAATAAATAGTCTAACAGCTTCAATTCTAGCTACCGATGCAAAAGTTTCACCATAATCAATTCCTTCCTTCTAAGAATATCCTTTGCAGACCAATCTAGCCTTGTTTCTTACAACTTGTCCATCCTCATTTAGTTTGTTTCTAAAAACCCATTTAGTTCCAATAACATTCTTATTTTTAGGTCGGGGAACTAAAGTCCAAGTATTGTTCTTTTCTATCTAATCTAGTTCATCTTCCATAGCTTTCATCCAACATTCATCTTTACAAACTTCAATTATTGATATCAGTTCAATCTAAGAAATGAAACATACCTCTTGATTTGCCAATCTTCTCCTTGTCATAACACCCATGTTTTTGTCTCTAATGATCTGATTTTCAAAATGATTTAGCCTTACATACCTTGGTGTTTTCTGATTTTTAGGTTGTCTATGTTGCTCTTTAGTTATAAATAAGTTTTTTGATGATGTCGGGGTAACTGGTTCAGTATTATGGTCTGGTACAGGCACTACCAGTTCAGTTATGATCATTTCCACTACCAGTTCTGTAGTACCCTTACCCTAGTTAGCGTTGTAAAACCGGTTTGACCTTGGTTGACTTTTTATGTGACATTCTAGAATGGTTGAATTACCATGAGGTAATGTTGTAGTAAGATATTATGATTATTGTGCGTACCTATTAATGTGCTTTCACATCAATTCTTATGAAAGTTTAATTGTCCTCCTGATTCTTATTATTAATCTCAAGCTAACACCTTCATTAAATATATAGTAATTAATACTTAATTTGTTAATTATGTGTATTATTGACTATTAATTGTTTATATTTTATTAATCATGGATTATATATATATATATATATATATATATATATATATATATATATATATATATTCAATTTTGGTATCTGTTCTAGTGAGGAAGTATCTTTTTGGAAAAAGATTAAAAATTATTTTTAATTGGAAAATTCTTGAAATAAAATATATTTTGGTAATTTCTAAATATGTTGTTATTTAGGGATATATTATTATTGGATTTGATTGATAATAGGTCATCTGGGAATTTTAGAAATGGAATACTAAAGTATATGAGAAGAAAAAAAAAAGAGAGAGAGAATGAAATGTTTATCATTGGATATTTGAAAACTTAAATGATATGCAATTAGAATTATCGGAAAATTTATAATGTATCAATTGGAAAATTGGTAAGTTAATGATATCTTCATTTAGTAAAATAAATGGCTTAGTTATATTCTTCCTTTGTATTGTGAAATAGACAAATGGTAATATTGCAATTTTAGTATTGTATTCACCTTGTAATGGTGATTTTTCTGTTAATGTATTTTTTGAAAACTTAGATCATTTAGAAAACTTGATTGACTTTTATTGTTTAAACCAATAGGAAAGAAGGTTTTCCTTTTCCAGTTATTGTCTATGCAAGTTTAATTTATGTATTCGCTTTTGTTTAAAGTAATGGCAAGGCCTTGATATGTTTGTTTGGACCCTGTCATTTGGTTGATTTGGGGTACCTGTTTATGTCTTCGGTCTCTAGTTTGGCTATTGCCTTGTGATGGTGTTATAACTGGTCTTGTCCTTTATGCGGGTGTCGAGTGTTGATTTGTGGTTGACCATAGCAACTCAGGTCTCTAGTTAGGGTACTATCGGGCAATGGACCTTGTATTAGCTTTTAATATGTTCAGTTGGATCCGTTTCTATGTAGGGATCATTTATGTAATTATTGACCGATGTGGTCAGTTGTTTATTGGTATGATTCACCTTGATGGCAGGAATGTAAATGATGTGGAAACTTATGTACCCTTAACTTATTTAAATGATCAGGGGTCTTGTAGTTAAGCAGACCCAGAGATGTAGCCCTTTAGGGGTGAACTCCGATATCAATTTTGTGTTATGTGTTGCTTTTGTTCTTATGTTTCATGTTTTAGTGTTAGCATGTATGGATGGAATTTTGATAGAATGTGTAAGTGGATTAGATGAAATTAATTGTAAATGCATGTATGCAGTCATCTTTTAAATGCAGTAAATTGGATCATGAAAGAATGTAGATTAGAATAATGGAATATATTTAGTTATTGTTAAGGAAATTAAGTATGCATGGAAAGATCTCGTTAGTTTATGATGAAATTCAAGTGTGTTATTAAATTAGATGCATGAATCAAATTTTAATGAAAAGTATGAACGAAAGGTATGAATAAACCATAATGGATGAACTTTATCTTGTGATCTATATTTTGTCTTACTGAAAGAAATTATCCTTGTTTAAGAATTATCTCGTTATTAAGACAATCGACTTATTGGATTAATTAGCGTGTTAAGTTAATTATGTAATTAAGTAATCACGTTGGGAAACTATTTAGGTGTTAGTTGATGTCTTCTATTGTGTAATCTGAACTTGGATATCTTCTTGTATCTTAATGTTGTGTTTAACTTTTAAAAAAAAATTTATTGCACTCTATTCTTGTGTTTTAGCTTAATCCCTTCGGGGTTTCTTGGCAGGGCATTACACTTGGTATCAAAGTAAAGTTGCAAACACTGGGATCTTTGGTTTTGCTTGTGCCCTTAGTTGGTGTGTGGTGTATCGACCTTATGTTGTGTGCTTGTTCTCCTTGTTGTATGAGTGTGATTGAGCAGACCTTAACTTGTGTGTAACATGTGTGTTCACACTTTGTTTTCACCTTCTTGATGTAGGTGCTTTGGAGTGATTGTATGTGCATTGTCTGCTTATTGAGGTCTTGGTCTATGATTTCTCTTATTCTGAAGGAGAGTCGTATGTACCTTCCTTACTGATTGTTGTACTCTTCTGACTAATCCATTTGGGTTGGTTAGTGTTGTCTTGAATCTAAAAGTACGAAATGTGCGTGTTTAAGAGTATGATCTAGCTTAGTGTTGTCCACTTGAAGGACTAGTGTGGTAGATATTGAATGCTTATTATGTAACAAATTGAATGATCATCACCCTTCCTCCTCTCTCTCTCTAGAAATTAAATGTTTTTTGTTATATGTGTATTTATCTCTTATGTGAGTTTTCTTATTGCAAGAGAAAGGTTGTGATTTCTTGAGCCCTTGTGTGAGCCTTATAATGCTTATGTGTTTTTTTTAATTATAAAAGGGCTTTGGTTTGAAAGTTCATATTGGATATTGAGAAAAATTGTATGTTTACATTAAAGAATTCTCCATGTGTTTAGTAGGAGTAATATAATTAAATTATATCTTAATTAAGGTGCATTAATATGCGAATAGTTGAGTTTGTGAAAATGATTTGGTTGTAAAAGAAGTATCAAAAGGGAACATGTTATAGTAGCTTCGAGAGTGTATTAATGTGTTCCATGAAAGGTTATTTTATGTGTTTCTTTAAACCAATTTGATTGAGGATCTATTTTAGCAATGTTCCATTTGACTTGCCTTTGGATATATGTAATTACCTTATTATGTTTTAGAAAGAGCAAATGAAAGACTTGTTTGATGTGTATGCATTACTGTGTATTATTTAGTTGATAGCTCCTCGCTTATCTTCTTACCGTACCTTGAATTTTCAATGATAGGTTGCAAATTATGATATGCGGTTGTATTGTATTAAAGTAGTGAGTGTTCTCAAGAGGTCTTGCATTATCATTAAGATTACCTGTTTTGATTTTTGTTGTTTGGAAAACTAGAACATTTTGTTGCAACCATAATAATTGAAAATGTCTTGTTAGGTTGTTTGGCATCCTTCTAAAATAGTAGCAAAATGAAAACCATGCAAATAAATGATAGACTTATAGTAAGAAATTTTAGCTTGTAGTGTGGTCTTGTTGATCTTGTGTCTTTGTAGGAAATAGATTGGTTATCAAACTCTCTTTTTCCTCCTCTTTGCCTAGATTATTAGATTTTAGTAATGCTACTAAAGAGTGCATTGATTTAAATAGAGTGTTTATAAAACACGTGAAATTGTACTTTTTGCATTTTTGGCTTTTTATGAAAAATTGAAAGTCTTGAACTTCATAATGAAATTTGCATAGTTAGTAATGTGGTTGTGAATGCTTAATGGATTTGGAAAAGATATCGGAATGATGTTATTTCCTTATGTAATGGTGAATTGTTAAGAATTTCAATACTGGTATCTAGAGTAAACTTTATTCAGTGATTCATGTGGAAAGCATAGGTAAAACCTTTCTTGAGTAGATGATAGCGTATAGAAAAGTACTCCCTGTAAATGTGACTAAACTAGTAATGGTGCTATTCCTTGTGTATTGTAAGAAACCCGTGCTTGCTATATGTACCCATGGGATGGGAAGTAATCAACCATGGAGGATATGTTTGCTTATGAGTATGGGAAACCATATTGTTTATGTGAAGTTGCTTATTTGTTTCCTTACTAGCTGCCAACCCACGGGTTGTTGATAAGTCAGTATGTGAAGGGGTAGTATTAGAAGTCACCATTCCTTTAATAGTATGGAACGACATACGAGTAATGTCAACATGAAACGACTTTATCTTCTCTATTTCGAGGAAAAATATAGTTATGTAATGAAATTGTATTGTAGGTGTACTCAATACTTTCCCTTGTGATGAACCGATTTATAAGGTTCATGTGTGCCAGCCTATTCCTATCCTTTATTTGAGCATATTGATGTCAGTTCTTGAGCAGAATGATGATTTTATTGGAGGATATTTTGCCTTGTCTTCATGAAAGGTACATTATTTTTCACATGAGCTGCCAATTGTCCAGCATTGGTAGACATGTGGGTGGACCTTAGCCATGTATACCTTTGGCTTATGATGAGCATCCTGAGAGGTACGTCGCTATGCGGGGTGTGACCTGCACATGCCCTTTTCCGCAAGGTACACTGCCATGCGGGATACATCCATTGTGTGCCCTTTCCACTTGGAGTATTGTCATGTCGTGCTGAGATACGATGCAAGATGTAGTAGACATTGCCATGCGACCTACCGACTGGTTTAGGGTAGAGCCATGTCGTGTGACGACGTGATGCGGGGTGATGTCGAGGTGCACACTTCCATGCCATGCGGATGTGTGACTAGGCCACACCACATGATGATCTACTGTGATAGCTAGATGATTGTTCCTTCCTTCCTCGTTGGTGGCTAGATTCTAGTCACATAGTGATGTTATGTGCAATTGTGATATTTTTTATTTATTTCCTTGTGGGCCAGCAATTTATTTTATTTTGAGTTTGAGGGTTTAGCCACGATCTTGTGATCTTTTGCTTACTTGTTTTGGTGTTGCAAATTTTGGATTATTTTATTGCCTTACTGTTGGAATTGATGATTTATTATCTTTATTCATCTGTACTTTGGTGGCTAAACTAGTTTATCCTTATTGTTTTCGTGTGTTGGTCTTGTGTTGAAATGTGAAATTCCTCTCCAAGGATGCATGCGACGGTCTTGGTTGAGTGTGTACGAGGAAGTAGATGTAAGGAACCTTGATGATGGGGGTATGTGAGGCTGTGAAACGGCTAGTATCCACTACCTACCTATGTGTGGTGACTATCTCTTGGAGGCTAACCACCTTACGCAACAATGGATGTTCACGAGGGTCTTGTATGGAAGGTAGCACCACTATGGTGTGCCCTAGCACCATCAAGCCCTTGAGTGAGATATTGGATATATATGATCATATTATTGTTCTGAGATCAGGCATAGAGATGTTGATCGTGGATGTTATCTTTGACCGAGCATTAGACATGCTCACATGTGGCCTTTTGAGTTATGTGGATGATTATTATGTGTAATAATGGATTAAATGGTGTTAACTTGTCACTATGTTATGGGACATAGTCATTGGAAAGGTTCTTATATGCTTGGAAAGTGTAAACAATTGAGTTATTTACATTGCTCCTATTTATTGAAAGTTAACTTGGTTGTAGAAATTGATATTTGAAGCTAGTTCTATGCGATAAAGTTGTGAAAAAGATGTACTGGTAAAAGAAATTGATCAGGATGGCATGTTTTCTTGTCATGTTTGATAGATGAGTATGGTAATTATTGTCTATATCTTTTAATTCTTTAATTTGGTGTAATGAAAGGAAGAAAATTCTTGTTTCTCTGCTATGATTTTGGATAATTCCTAGAATATTTTAAGAAGTGTATGGTTTTAGATGTATCTTGCCAATGGATAATGACATTTGTAGAGGATTTAGAAATAATGTTTCAATTGTTGACAAAATATTTATATGTGCAAATTGATAATTGTTAAATGATTTTTAGGGCTAATACGTGTTGCATGATTTCCACTTAGCCTTACGACTTCCGGGAGTAAGTCGGAGCCTAGGGGGGGAGGATGTAGTGCCCCTACCCTAGTCAGCTTTGTAAATCCGGTTTGACCTTGGTTGACTTTTTATTTGGCATTCTAGAATGGTTGAATTACCATGAGGTAATGTTGTAGTCAACTATTATGATTATTGTGCGTACCTGTTAATGTGCTTTCGCATCGATTCTTATGTAAGTTTAATTGTCCTCTTGATTCTTGTTATTAATCTCGAGCTAACACCTTCATTAAATATATATAGTAATTAATACTTAATTTGTTAATTATGTGTATTATTGATTATTAATTGTTTATATTTTATTAATCATGGATTAATAAATATATATATTAATATTCAATTTTGGTATTTGTTCTAATGAGGAAGTATCTTTTTGGAAAAAGATTAAAAATTATTTTTAATTGGAAAATTCTTGAAATAAAATATATTTTGGTAATTTCTAAACAATATGTTATTCAGGGATATATTATTATTGGATTTGATTGATAATAAGTCATCTGGGAATTTTAGAAATGGAATACTAAAGTATATAAGTAAAAAAAAAAAAGGAGAGAATGAAATGTTTATCATTGGATATTTGAAAACTTAAATGATATGCTATTAGAATTATCGGAAAATTTATAATGTATCGATTGGAAAATTGGTAAGTTAATGATATCTTCATTTAGTAAAATAAATGGCTTAGTTATATTCTTCCTTTGTATTGTGAAATAGACAAATGGTAATATTGCAATTTTAGTATTGTATTCACCTTGTAATGGTGATTTTTCTGTTAATGTATTTTTTGAAAACTTAGATCATTTAGAAAACTTGATTGACTTTTATTGTTTAAACCAATAGGAAAGAAGGTTGTCCTTTTCTGGTTATTGCCTATGCAAGTTTAATTTTTGTATTCGCTTTTGTTTAAAGTAATGGCAAGGCCTTGATATGTTTGTTTGGACTCTGTCGTTTGGTTGATTTGGGGTACCTGTTTATGTCTTCGGTCTCTAGTTTGGCTATTGCCTTATGATGGTGTTATAACTGGTCTTGTCCTTTATGTGGGTGTTGAGTGTTGATTTGTGGTTGACCATAGCGGGTTAGGTCTCTAGTTAGACTACTGTTGGGTAATGGACCTTGTATTAGCTTTTAATATGTTCAGTTGGATCCGTTTCTATGTAGGGATCATTTATGTAATTATTGACCGATGTGGTCAGTTGTTTATTGGTATGATTCGCCTTGATGGCAGGAATGTAAATGATGTGGAAACTTATGTACCCTTAACTTATTTAAATGATTATAGGGGTCTTGCAGTTGAGCAGACCTGGAAATGTAGCCCTTTAGGGGTGAATTCCGATATCAATTTGGTGTTATGTGTTGCTTTTGTTCTTATGTTTCATGTTTTAGTGTTAGCATGTATGGATGACATTTTGATAGAATGTGCAAGTGGATAATATGAAATTAATTGTAAATGCATGTATGCAGTCGTCTTTTAAATGCAGTAAATTGGATCATGAAAGAATGTAGATTAGAATAATGGAATATATTTAGTTATTGTTAAGGAAATTAAGTATGCATGGAAAGATCTCGGTAGTTTATGATGAAATTCAAGTGTGTTATTAAATTAGATGCATAACTCAAATTTTAATGAAAAGTATGAACGAAAGGTATGAATAAACCTTAATGGAAGAACTTTATCTTGTGATCTATATTTTGTCTTACTGAAAGAAATTATCCTTGTTTAAGAATTATCTCGTTATTAAGACAATCAACTTGTTGGATTAATTAGCGTGAGTTAAGTTAATTGTGTAATTAAATAATCACGTTGGTAAATTCTTTAGGTGTTAGTTGATGTCCTACGCTGTGTAATCTGAACTTGGATATCTTGTTGTATCTTAATGTTGTGTTTAACTTTTAAAAAAAATTTATTGCACTCTATTCTTGTGTTTTAGCTTAATCCCTTCAGGGTTTCCTGGCAGGGCATTACAAGTTCACTGTCATAAGATTTAGCTTGGTCTTTGTACTACTCATCCACTTTCACATTAGCACTCTCCACAATTCTCTACAATCTTTTGTTATAACATCTATATGCTTTGCTTTTAGTTGAATAACCAAGAAATATTCCTTCATCACATCTAGGGTCAAACTTTCCAATGGAATCATCTCTTTTGATATAACACTTGCTTCCAAAGATTCTGAAATATTTAAGAGTAGGTGAATGACCAAACCATAGTTCATAAGGGGTCTTACTAGTATCTCCTTTGATATTAACTGTGTTGAATGTATAAACTATTGTACTTATTTCTTCTCTCCAGTAGATATGAGGCAAATTAGCTTCCATCATCATGCTTATGGCTGCATCCAAAATGGTTATGTTCTTTCTTTCCACATTGTCATTCTGCTGAGGTGTCTGCGGGGCAGATAAATGTCTCCTAATGCCATTTTTCTCACAATAGCTATTGAACTCATCTAATGTGAATTCACCACCTTGATCTGATCCTAGATACTTGATTTTCATTCATGTCTCTGTCTCAACCATAGCTTTAAAGATCTTGAATTTATCAAAGGCTCCAAATTTCTCCCTTATAAAAGCAACCCACATCATTCTAGAATAGTCATCAATGATTAACTTGAAATATCTATCACCTTGAAAGCTTCTTGCATTAGCAGGACCACATAGGCCAGTATGAATCAAATCAAGAACATCATTAGATTTATCAGGTATGCTCTTAAAAGAAGTTATGATTTGCTTACCCATTTGACATTCTTTACATATCATATTATGAGGCTTCACAATCCTAGGTAAATCTCTAACTACCTTAGTTGAACTGATCTATACAATGTAATCAAAATTTAAATGACACAACCTCTTATGCCATAGCCAACTTTAATCATTATGTGCATGTAGCGTCCTAAAATTGCGACACTTGCAATTTTGACTGCATTTCGGTCTTCATGATGGCGACGCAACATGCAACCTGAATGGAGACCCTGAAACCTGATTATGACACTGAAAACTGCATTTTCTTGCACCCTGGCCTGAACCTCCTTTGCACCCTGCTGTCCCGGGAGGTGGGACCAGAGCACCCAGCGCCCTGGTCCCTGGGTCCTATTTTGGGCCCGGTCTCCTAAGGGGTCTCGGGTCTTTTTGTTTGCAAATTGGAAATTATCTTCCCTGGTCGGCCTAAGGTCGGGAAAATCTATCTATTAGCCCTAATTGACAAGTATATAAACTACATTTTCCTCTTTCATTCGATATGATGGAAAAGGCGTGGAAACTATACTCAAGCATTCAAGCATTCAAGCATTCCTTCAAGCAATTGATCATTTCAAGTCTCCATTCAAGGCTAAGTGTTGCATTCAAGACAAGGATTCAACCATTGAAGAGGAGATCACATACTACTACAACATACAACATACAACATCTAAACCTTCGCACATAAGGATACAAACATCCTTAGAACAAGGTATTAGTACTTGTTTTACAGTCATTTACATTTATAGCACTTGCTCATTTCTTGGTTAATTCCAAAACCGGGGTTTGACCTAAAGGCAAACCCCTAATCCCTAACCCCCCAATCGTCTTCACTTTTCTGTGTGTAGGTTGCAGGTACGCGGCTGAAATTGAAGATCTGGAATCCTTGTGTAGAGACGAACAGATCCCCCTTCGTTTCGCGGATTTTTCGGAGGACCGTGGCACCGGGCACCATCGTCCTGACAACTTTTGCTCAAATTTGCAGGACAGCGCCGTATCGACATTTTACTGCTAATTCCAGGTCTGCAGCTTCATACTATATCCCTAACTCAGTTTATAAGCGAATCTTTATCACTTTCTATGCATTTCTAGCTCAATTCCTCTATGCACATTCTTTACAAAAGAGGGTAGCCTTGCTGTCTTAACCCTTGAAACTCATTTAGCATCCAATCTTGCATTGTGTGGGATTGGATCTTGTGGGTTTCAACCCCTCTTTTGAATGTAAAGTCTCTCCCCTAAGTGAAAACCATCAACCCTAGTGAACCTCCCTTCTCTCTCCTTGGAGTTGGAAGAGGGGAGAGCAACTAGGGTTCGATCACGATTTTCCGCCTTACATTTTGGTGAACCCGACGTGAACATCCTTTCTGATTTTTCATGCTTAGATCTGAAAAAATTGATTACATTTCCATGTTTGATCTTTTGCAAAATTTTAGAGGTGATTGCATAAAAACCCTAAAATTTCTTTTTAGTAATTAAGCTTGTGAAATGTTTAAATGTTAATGCTTGTTTCAGATCTGCCCTGCTATTACAAATTATCAATTCATATTTGTGCTTTAATTTTGAAAATTAAGTGGTTAAGTGTCAAAACCCTAATTTTTGAAACCTTCTTGATTCAACCTTTGACTGACAATTTCACTGATCAAAACATCTCCAAATCAGCTGTAACTTTGGATTCTGCAATAAAATCACAATATCTTTCATCCCTGAAAATTTGGAAAAAAGTTGCGAGGACCGTGTGCACTCCGAGCGCCATCGTCCCCGACATTTTTTCTGAAATTTCGGGAGCGAGATCTTAGTGTATTTTCCTGCTAAAATCCAGAATTTTGGCTAATTTTATCAATTTTAACACCTTCAAAATTACAGTCAAAGTTGGTCTTGTGATTGCTTGGATTAAGGCTTTTAAACATTCAAAAATCATTGAAACTGAAATTTTGTGTCAAAATTGTGTTCTTACTGTCCTAAATCTGAAAAGTGTGTTAACATTCATTAAAAATTTCAGTGCTTTATTCAAATTCTTGCATTTTGTGACTTTTGAAATTAAGTGCTTAATTACAACAACTTTGATTTCCATTTTCAAAATTGAAATCGAGTCAACTTTTGAATTTCAAAATTTGCATTGCTCTTGACATTCCCTCTAAAATCATAAAATTCAAAATTTCAATTTCCCTCTCTTTTTCAAAATTCAAATTTTGCATTTTTCGACAATCTGGGTAGGGTTCTATTTTGAGATTGCAACTTTAATTTGGCCTATCTACAGATCGTAAAATCACTCAATTTTTTCAGATTGACTTTAAAATCATCATACCTTTCATCCCTGCAAATTTTGAAAAAAGTTGCAAGGACCGTGTTGCACTCCGAGCGCCACGGTCCCGAACATTTTTTCCGAAATTTCGGGAGACTGTCGTGATTGCATTTAACAGCTTAAATCCAGAAGATTGGCTGATTTTACTGAAAATTGCTACCTCTAAAATCAAAATTTTCTCTCCTTCTCTAGTGCATGAGTTTTACAACAATAAGCCCTACTTACACTATTCCCGTTAGACGAAGCCGTAGAATTAAGTCTTTCCGAGGTTTAATTACCAAGGAGATGGAACCTAATCTGAATAGCCTTTTTAACGAGGACATGGGTAATTCCTCTAATCCTCCTAATGATGAAGAAGCTCTCCATGAGGTTTCTGAAGAATAACTTTCAAAATTGGATAACCAATTTGACGATTTTCGACAATGGATGTCTCATGAATACCCCGATAGTCAAGCTCTTCCTTTAATTGAGGGTCTAAAACGTATGCTTCAAAGTGATAAGAATGGAATTGATATTTTGCATGGTATTGCACACATTGTGGATTCGAATGTGATGCCTATGAAGAGTTATGCTGAAAGTTTGGGTTATACACAACCTCCTACTCAAGTCAATCATTCTATTCCTTTGATGACTTCTATTGCTAGCATACCTACCTTTACATCAAACATAATGACCACTTCTACAGAAGACATTCCTCCTGTGATCACTAGTCATGGGGGCAATCCTTCTTCTTCAATTAACCCTCTTCCTTCATTCAATCCAACTTCTTCATTCATTCCTTCAATGAGTGTCCCTATTATATCTCCACAAATGAACGTGATGCAAGGGGGCAATTCATTTAATCATTCCATTCCTCCTTGTAGTGTTCCTCCTGTCCAATCATCTCCTATGACTAATTATCATAGGGTCCCACCACCTTACTCTTTGCCTTCTTTCAATAACATAACACCTCCATCTCAATCTAACACATCTAATATGAACTCTTCGACTGAAGCGACCATTAACAATCTTACACAAACTGTCTCTTCTTTACAGCAACAAATTGCCTCTATGAACCAATTTAAGTTTAGTGTGCCCACATTTGATGTTGCGAGCCCACTTTCTCTTGACATTGTTCGAGCTATTCCTCCTAAACATGTTGAAATTCCGTATTTGGAGCTTTATAATGGTAAGGGTGATCCTCTAACACATGTTAAGACCTTTCAAACAATCTGTACTGATTTTGCTTATGACCAAAGGTTGCTTGCAAAACTGTTCACTAGAACATTAAGAGACAAAGCCCTACAATGGTATTGCTCGTTGCCTTCTTATTCTATTACTTCTTTTGAACAACTTGCAAATGCTTTCATTCAACAATTTCAAAACAATATAAGTCCTAAAGTTACTTTGATTGATTTAATGCATTGTAAACAAGGTGTTAAAGAAAAAGTGACTGATTTCATTGGTAGATATAAGCATTTGTATGCTCAAATTTCCTTTCCAATGCCTGACAATGATATTCAAAGAATCTTTATTTCTAATTTACAAAAAGATATTCGAGACAAACTTCTGTTTTCTGAGTTTACTTCTTTCTAACAGTTGTGTGCAACTCTTCACAATTATCAACTGACTGTGAGTCAAATGGAACAATCACATCCTATGGCTCCGAGTGATAAGGGTGATAGCAGTCAACAACCATTTGGGAAGTTTAAACCGAACAGAGATTCCATCAAATTGAATGAAAAAATCATCAACAACAATGTGAATGCAGCATCAGGTGTGCCTCCTATTTCTAAATTTTTCAAGAAAGAAAGAAAGTATACTCCTTTGAATGAATCATTGCATAGTATTATGAATAAGTTATTGGAACAAAATGTGCTTACTCTTCCTCCTATAAGGCAAATTGATCCTGCAAAGATTACTTCACCTTATTTTGATAACAAAGCCTTTTGTCAATTTCATTGTCAGCCTGGGCATGATACTGAAAAATGTTTTTCTTTAAAGGGTAAAATTCAAGATTTGATTGATAATAATACTATTTCTATTTCTGGAGTGAATGATAAAGGCAATACATCTGTAGCTCCTCCTAATCAATTACCTTCTCATACCTCTAATGCAATTGAGGCTAATGATTCCTCTTTTTCATCTGATGGTCTTATGTCTATGGCTCCGAATGTGATTAACTTCGTAGAGCAGCAAGAAAACCCTAAAGAACCTTCCATCACATTTGATTCCAGTGAAACTATTAGGGCACCTGATGGTCCTTTATACATAGTTGCAAAAGTCAAGAATATACCTTGCCGTGGAGCGCTTATTGATCCTTCATGCATGGTTAATGTTACTACTGAAGAATTTCTTTTTACTTTGCAATTGAATCAAGTGGTATATGACAAAATAGATGTGATTGTGAAACTATTTGATGCATTTTCTTCTCCCGCAATTGGTTCTATTACATTGCCTATTGAGGTCCATAACAAATCCCTCGATGTGAACTTTTCTATTATTCCTTCATCCGAACAATTTCGTGTGAAGCTTGGCTATCCTTGGCTATCTTCCATGAAAGCTATTGCTTCTCCTATTCACAAGTGTTTGAAATTTCCCCATAATGGTGAAGTTGTTACTGTCAATCATAGTCTCTTTAAACCAGCTGAAAGAACTTCTAGTGTTCCTATTGATTACTTTTGGCCTAAACAATTCCAATCTCTTCCCCCACGAAGTGATCATCTTTTTAAATCTTATCAAAAGTGGAAAACAGATATGATCCTATCTTTAAGTGAACCTAGAACACCTAAACTTGATATTCCTATCGTTCTTGAGAAGGAAGTTCTTCCTTTGAAAGATAAAACTAATGTCTTTCCTCAAGAAGATTCCCAACCCATCCCTATGGATGTGACTATGTCTATATCTAATAAACTTCCTAAAAGTAGACCTATACCTCCTCGTCATGATGGACTTGGTCTTCTTCCTAAACCAAAAATTCCTCCTTTATATGGAGCAGTTCCTCCTCCTTCCTTTTTTAGAGAGAAGAGACCTTCTTCTTCTCCTATTATCCAGCCTAAGAGACCACAACCTAAACACCTAAGTGATAGGGATGAGAACATTCCTCCTCCTCAATCTTCTTCACTTCCTACTAAGACTAGACGAAATCGTTCTGCACGTGAACGCCGACGAAAGCGTCATCTTAGAACTCAAGCAGCTGCTTCTCAAACTTTGCAATCTCCAAAAACACCTTCAACAAGCATTATTCCATTTTCTCCTCAGCCGGACATTGAGACTAAATCTCCTAAACATAAGATGCATGATGGTCTTGATCCTGTGCGAGTTAAAGATCCTATTTTTATAAATCTTGATGATGATATAGATGAAAATGTTATTCATGATGAAAATGTTACTTCTCTTGCTTCTGATAGTGAATATGAACTTGTTGATGTTGATAACCATTTATCCAACGAATTTTCTAAAGCACTTATCCTAGCTCCTAGACAAGAACAACGTGGCTTGGAACATGAACATAGCCCTTGTTTGGATCTTGTGATAGCTCCATCTGCTGTGTTGGATGTTCCTCGTCTAGCGTGTTCCCTACCTTCCCGAAACATTGATCAGCAAGATCGAGGGGTAGATGACGTGCTAGACTAGTTACATTAGCATAGCAGATTCTCTCCTCCTCTCTTGTGTTACTTCTTCTATATGTTATTCTCATTCTTCTATTTGTTGTCCTTAATGTTGTCTACTTGAGGATGATGCAAAGCATTGAGATCTCTTGATCTCTCTCATGTTGACTCAAAAGACACATGTGTCCCCTTCTTCTAGGTGACCTTCCTTGATTGGGGAATGAAGAACAATTATGCATACATACATATGATATATATACATGACTTATCATACAGCATACTGACCCCAAGGAAAGCGAAGTCACCTCGTGCTTTGTGTTTTGTGTCTATTATCCTTGGGCTTATCTCACACTTGGGGGCTAAATCCTTGCGATAACGTGCTCCTTTCCTTTCTCATTCTTATATGTATCACTACCTTAAAGCAATCACCCCCGGTGAGGCGTGTGCGATCGCTTTAACGCAGGGGGGCATACATCCCGTTCATATCTTTTCAAGATACTTGAGAAATTTCTTGGCAAATTTAACCTTGCCTTGAGAATTTTTGATATCTTTCTTACATGACTCATAGTGAGGGAACCTTACTACTGACAGTCATGGTTCTCCCTCATGATCTTCCCTTTTACTTTGTCAATCGAAGTCGTAAGATCCTTAGTCCACTGGGGGCTTGGTGTGTCTTGCCTCCTTAACGTGGTGAAAGTCTTTCAATGATTGTTCCTTGTACTTTACCGGAAGTATGAGCATACATACTCCCGCTAAAGTGGGGGCTAAATGTAGCATCCTAAAATTGAGACACTTGCAATTTCGACTGCATTTCAGTCTTCATGATGGTGATGCAACATGCAACCTGAATGGAGACCCTGAAACCTGATTATGACACTGAAAACTGCATTTTCTTGCACCCTGGCTTGAACCTCCTTTGCACCCTGCTGTCCCGGGAGGTGGGACCAGAGCGCCCAGCGCCCTGGTCCCCAGGACCATGGCGCCCAACGCCCTGGTCCCTGGGTCCTATTTTGGGCCCGGTCTCCTAAGGGGTCTCGGGTCTTTTTGTTTGCAAATTGGAAATTATCTTCCCTGGTCGGCCTAAGGTCGGGAAAATCAGTCTATTAGCCCTAATTGACAAGTATATAAACTACATTTTCCTCTTTCATTCGATATGATGGAAAAGGCATGGAAACTATACTCAAGCATTCAAGCATTCAAGCATTCCTTCAAGCAATTGATCATTTCAAGTCTCCATTCAAGGCTAAGTGTTGCATTCAAGACAAGGATTCAACCATTGAAGAGGAGATCACATACTACTACAACATACAACATACAACATCTAAACCTTCGCACATAAGGATACAAACATCCTTAGAACAAGGTATTAGTACTTGTTTTACAGTCATTTACATTTACAGCACTTGCTCATTTCTTGGTTAATTCCAAAACCGGGGTTTGACCTAAAGGCAAACCCCTAATCCCTAACCCCCCAATCGTCTTCGCTTTTCTGTGTGTAGGTTGCAGGTACGCGGCTGAAATTGAAGATCTGGAATCCTTGTGCAGAGACGAACAGATCCCCCTTCGTTTCGCGGATTTTTCGGAGGACCGTGGCGCCGGGCGCCATCGTCCTGACAACTTTTGCTCAAATTTGCAGGACAGCGCCGTATCGACATTTTACTGCTAATTCCAGGTCCGCAACTTCATACTATATCCCTAACTCAGTTTATAAGCGAATCTTTATCACTTTCTATGCATTTCTAGCTCAATTCCTCTATGCACATTCTTTACAAAAGAGGGTAGCCTTGCTGTCTTAACCCTTGAAACTCATTTAGCATCCAATCTTGCATTGTGTGGGATTGGATCTTGTGGGTTTCAACCCCTCTTTTGAATGTAAAGTCTCTCCCCTAAGTGAAAACCATCAACCCTAGTGAACCTCCCTTCTCTCTCCTTGGAGTTGGAAGAGGGGAGAGCAACTAGGGTTCGATCGCGATTTTCCGCTTTACAGTGCAATTAAATATGTCTTTTCACCGGATTTCAAATGAAAGATGTTACCTTTTGTCTGTGTACCGGTTGCAATCTCCAAACCTGATTTGCTAATGATTTTGCACTTTCCATCCTTGAATTGTAATTCAAATCCTCTGTCTACCAACTGTCCTACACTAAAAACATTATGCTTTAGCCCTTCAAAATAATAAACATTATCAGTGTTATGCTTACTATCCAATGAAATGGTTCCTCTTCCTTTGATCATGCATGCCTTGTTATTACCAAATCTAACTTGACCACCATCAAATTCTTGTAGGGTTAGAAACTTTCCTTTGTCATCTATCATATGATGAGAACATCCACTGTCTATTACCCATTCATTTGTGTCTTCAACTTTTGTTGCAAGGGCCTTTTCCTAATTCTTGATAATTGGTTCCGGATCATCTTCCTTCATAGCATAAAATACCAGTCTTTTCCATTGTCGGATCCACTAGTTGAATCTCCTATCAGTTCTTCTTCTGAGTCATCAGTTACTCCTTCCTCATCAGCATAGTAGCATGATTTATTTCTGTACTACTTATGTTTGATTTGATATTCAGGGTTAGGCATAAAAGATCTTCTTACTCTTTCTTCCATTTTTGAATTCCTTTCAGGACATCTAGATGCAAAATGACCTATCTTATTTCATGCAAAACATTTGAAAGGATATTTTCCTCCATACTTACTTCCTGGCGGACCTCTAGGTATCCTTCTAGAAAATAGGGCTTCAAGTTGCTCAAGCTCTTCATCTTCTTTCCTGATCTCTTCCAATTCCTTTGCATACAACGCTTTCCAATCTTGCTTGCTGGTTGATGATGTACATGCCTTAAATGCAGTATCAACCTTTGTAGCTCCAGGAGGACCAAATTCTTCAAGCTCAAAAGCAGATATCTTCCCAACAAGAGTATCTCTATTTATAGAAGAATTAGGCATGGTTCTTAGCTCATTAATTGTTGTTACCTTCATCTTATATGTTGGTGGCAAAACTCTTAATACTTTTGAAACAATCTCTTCCTCACTCAGAGATTCACCACAATACTAAATTCCCAATACAATTTCATTAACCCTTTCCATGAATGCAAAAATTCTTTCATCTTCTTCCATCTTCAAGCTTTCATATCTTACCCGGTAATATTCAAGTTTTGCAATTTTAATAGTAAGATCGCCTTCATTCAAAGTCTCCAACTTGCCCCACATAGATTTTTCCATTGATTTGTCTAATAGTCCCATGATTTGCTGATATGATAAGGCATTTAAGAGGACTTCTCTAGCTCTGCAATCATTCTCAATGTTCTTATGCAAGTCTGTAGGTGCAGGAAGGCCAGATGCCAGATTATGAGGAGTGTAACCATTTTGAGTTATTTCCCAAATTTCCTTTCCAATGCATCTTAGATGAGTCTCCATCTGAATCTTCCATACTCCATAGTTTATTCCATCAAGCCTAGGGTTGTCCTTCCAAAAAACATGAGTTGAACTATTAGTTGCCATAGGATCTTCCTCAAGTGGTTAAGCTTCTACAAAAAGAGGACCAAGCTCTGATACCAATTGTTAGGATAACCAGTGAACAACAGAGAGTGGGGGGGGGGGGGGGGTGAATCAGTTGTTAACAGATTATGTGAATTAAAGCACTTAAAACCTTATACCGGTATAACTAATTAAGCATTAAAGCATAAATGCAAACTAGAGAATCAATACCATACAACCATAACACATAACACCATGATTTGTATGTGGAAAACCTCAATGAGGAAAAACCACGGTGGGAAACCCTACCCACAATCAGTTGACACTTCTGCAACAAGTATATGATTACAATAGGGGCCTGCACATGCAAGAAGGCACACTGTCTAGAGCGCACTGCTCATCACAATGTAGTCACACTAACTACAAAGATGTCAACCACCTCAAGATGTTTGGACTACAATCCAAAAAGAAGAACTGCCAGTGATAGCATCAAACATGCCAGATTATAGTTTCGGTTAATCTCAATACCAGAGGTCTAAAACCTCTTACATTAACCCAACTCGATCACCTATGATCGACCAAATCCTCTGCACAAATGATTATTACATTACTTTCTCCTTGCCCATACTTGATGATCTACAATGATATCTTACATACATTTATACCAACCCGGGACCTAACTAATTAGGTTGGCCACACAAATGATAATACAATTGATCTGAATTATTTTGTCAATTCAGAGGACAATACCCAAAGCAGAATTGGTGGTATTGTAAACACATAATAAATCATATTAAAAAAAATTCATTTCATTAAAAATATGTAAGAACCATACAATTTTTGGCACTCTATAAAAGAGAGTTGTATGCTCGGAATTCATCCAATTTGGGCAAACTTTGTAAAAGAGAGTTGTATCCCAGAATCTATCCAATTTGGGCAAACTCAGTGAAAAAGAGTTGTATGCCCGAGCCTATACAAGTTAGGCAATCTTTTGAAGGAGCGTATTCCTGTGGACTTCATGAGAGCTGATACAAAATGTCATATCTTTTCAAACTCATCCTAAGAGTTGTATGCCTGTAACTCTGTAACTCTATAACTCTTTAATTCCTTGCAATTGGATTCGAATTGGGCTTATTTATAAGCTTTCAAAGAAGTTGAACATGCACTACATTTATGTCCTCATTGGAAGTCAAAAAGACAATCCAGTATTGAAAGGTTATTACATTTATATGAAAATAAAAATTAATTAAAGATTAAGATATTTAATACTCTGACTTATTTCTGATCATTACTCCCTTCTTGAAAGGCAATGGGCCCCATTGCTTGATCATCTCCCAAATAAAATCTTTGCATGCAACTTGAAGGTGCTAGATGAGAGCCTCTGCTATAGATTCCTTTAACCAAGAGTGTAAAGGTGTTAAAAATTGTTTGATTCCACCAATAATCAGGATCACTGCTTGAAAAACACTGATTCAATCTTGACATGGCCTCCTTGTGTAGGCAGAAATGGAGTCCAAAATGCTACTGTTCATTTTTATTCACCTGGGTAAGGGAGATTGAAGTAGGCGATCTTCCTCCACTCTATAGTCACGTTAATGTGTGACATGTCAAGCATCATCTTTGGAAGCAATAAATAAAACCACCAGCCAGTCTGATTCAGAATGTGTACCCACAATTTATTTGGAATTATGTAGATGGAAGTTCCAATCCTTGGCAAGTCCACCGCTCTTAAATATTTCTTGGCAAATTTGAGAGAAAGAAAGGCCATCAATGGTTGTATTTTCGACGCGTACAAATGGCAGCATATGATTTATCTTACAAATGATATTGTTTTTGATAGTTTGCATATGATTTATCTTACAAATGATATTATTTTTTATAGTTTGCAGTAGTTTAGCAATCTACAAAAACTTGGTAATGGGGTACTTGCTTTTCAACATGTGTTAGAATCTATGCTTGGTTGCAAAAGATCTTACTATTGAAAGTCTATAATACAGGTACAATCTATAGTTTAGAAGGCAAAATGTTTTCCGAACAACCAACAGTCACCAATATTCTCCCTCTACACATAAGCCTATGAAACAAACCAGATTTACATGATGCCAATGGACGTTACCTCATTTTCAAATCTTCAGTCATCCTGACTTGAGAAGTCTAATTTCATGACAGGAACAAGAATGTTGTCTTGTGAGATGACTGACAGGACATGGAAAGAAATGCTCCTTATTAATGGTGGGCTCACCAGTTTTGAGCTTATTGTAGAGACACCATACTGTAAATTGAGAAATGATTAGAGTCAACTAGATGTCAAAGAAGGAACCCTATAGATGCACCTGAAATGGTCAAACCTGGCTTTGATACCACTAACTTGAATTATTTTGTCAATTCAGAGGACAATACCCAGAGCAGAATTGGTGGTATTATAAACACATAATAAATCATATAAAAAAAATTCATTTCATTAAAAATATGTAACAACTATACAATTTTTGGCAAACTCTGTGAAAGAGAGTTGTATGCCTGGAATTAATCCAATTTGGGCAAACTCTGTAAAAGAGAGTTGTATGCCCAAAATCTATCCAATTTGGGAAAACTCTCTGAAAAAGAGTTGTATGCTCGAGCCGGTACAAGTTAGGCAATCTTGTGAAGGAGCCTATACCTGTGGACTTCATGAGAGCTAATACAAAATGTCATAGCTTTGCAAACTCATCCTAAGAGTTGTATGCATGTAAATCTGTAACTCTATAACTCTCTAACTCCTTGCAATTGGATTCGAATTGGGCTTATTTATAAGCTTTCAAAGAAGCTGAACAGGCACTACATTTATGTCCTCATCGGAAGTCAAAAAGACAATCCAGTATTGAAAGGTTATTACATTTATATGAAAACAAAAATTAATTAAAGATTAAGATATTTAATACTCTGACTTATTTCTGATCAACAATAGATCCATTACATAATCCCAAACTAAAATCATAACACATGTCAGCCTAAGGCAAAACATACAACATCCAATCAATGAAACATCCCAAAAGCGCATCGGAGAATCCACCGGCATGTTTCATGCAAACCGGTCCATAACCTAGATAACACTGGACCTAAATTAGATCCACACACGCCAAAGCAATGACACCAATCAATCGAGACACGAACACGATCACCATTAGCATCCTGAATCCCTTCTAGAACTTGCACCAATACCACTTATGCATTACATCAAAGATCTTTAATAAAGTTCTGTCAGTGAAACCCTTACCAGATCAATAAAGCAAGCTTACTAGAACATAAGATAGTATTCGATCATCAAGTCAATACCAATTGACTGAAACATACTTTAGAAGCATACAAACCATCTATACAAACATATTCCACCAACCAGATCATACCGATGGCAATCAACTAAAAGTCATCCAATCCAATCCACCCATCGCAAGCCGGTAACCAACCAAAACAACAAGTGTTGACATCAATGACAAAACATCAATGCAACACATAATCAATTCCATCATATGGCCAAAAAAATCATCATAGGAAATAAACATGAACTAATCTAAAAGTGTATCACATCCTTCCATAAGGGATGAATTAGGGAGGGGCACTACATATGGGGTGGAAAAGCAATGTTGGATACTGATCAATTTGTGACATAATTCTTTTACATCCTAATTTTTAAATGGTCTTCTATTATCTATGATAATGACCTTTGGAATGCCATAACAATAGATTAGGTAGTTCAGGATAAAATTTGAGATTTGAGTGCTAGTGGTATAAGTAAGTAGAATTGCTTCTACCTACGTAGTCAACTATGTGGTGGTGGCGATGATGAATTTGTGGTTGTTGCAAGAAGTGCATTGGATTTTTCCAATGAGATCAAGCCCCCACTATGAAAAGGGCCAAGGTGTGACCAACTGCTACAATGCTTCTAAGGGCAAATGTATCTTATTACCATGCTTTTGGCAGGGTACATTTCTTCACATAGTGATAGGCCTCATGTTCCATGGTAGGCCAATAATAACCCATTCTCAGGAGCATTTTAGCTAAAGTGAGGCTACTTGAGTGTGCTCTGCAAATACCTTCGTGTACTTCATGTAGTACACATTCAACTTCTTTGTTGTCAAAAAATTGTAAGAGGGTTCCATCAAAGTGCCTTCAAAATAGGGTATCTCCAAGGATGGTGTAGTGACCAGATCGATGAATGAATATTTGTTGTTGGGTTTCAGTGAGATGGGGTGGGATGGTTTAGTTCCTTACATAAGAATAGGTGTCTTGATGCTAAGGGGAACCAAGACCAACAAGTTTGCAAACCATTTCAGATTCAAGCATGTCATATTTGGGCACCAAGAGATGTTCAACTAGGAATTCATGCACTTGGTACCATTCTCTAACATTTATAGTAAGGATCTAACAGTTGCCATAGCATCAACTGCTCTATTTGTTGCTTGGGGAATTTGCTCAAAATAGATTGAGGTAAAATTTTGTTTGAGGTCTTCGACCATGTGGTGGTATGGAAGCAACTTATCATTCTTTGTTTGATATTCACCATTGACTTGTCTAGTCACGAGATGAGAGTCGTCATAGATACATAAGTCAATGATTTTCCACTTGATATCCATGTGAAGTCTTGTGATGAGGGCCTCATATTTGGAGATGTTATTTGTGCATCAAAATGACAACTTGAATGATTTAGGGATACAATATCTGTGCGGGGTGACAAACAAGATGCATGCCCCCGATCCTCATTGGGTGAAGGAACCATCAAAGTATAACCTCCATGGTGTAGTTTAAATGACTGTCATGATAGCATCATTAGGGGTGTTTGTGACAAGAGGATGATCTGTTGTGTGGGGTGCTTTCTCTAGCTGATTTGCAATTTCTTGTCCCTTTATAGCCTTCATGTCCACATACTCAATGTCAAATTCACTTAGTATCATAACCCATTTAACCATCCTATTTGTGAGGGCTACCTTTGAGAGAAGATATTTGAAGGGATCAATCTTAGCAATGATCTTTGTTTTCTAGTTAAGTATGTAGTGTCAAAGCTTTATGAGTGCTAAAGATGATTGCTAAACAAGCTCATTAAATGGATGTGCAGTTAAGCTCATAGTCCACTAATGCATGGCTAACATAGTAGACAACATGCTCTTTTATTTTGTTGTATGCTTTTGCTAGAGGTGCCCCAAGTGCAACTGTTGTTATTGATATGTATAGGAGGAGTGGTCTATCTGGAACACGAGGCATGAGTACTAGTGGAGAAGCTAGGTATTCTTTGAGTATTTCAAAGCCCTTTTGACATAAACAACCCCATTGAAACTTAGTGTCTTTTCATAGGAGATGAGCAAATGGATGACATTTGTCTACAAGATGAGCGATGAATTAGCAAATAGATTGGACCATACCTTGCAAGCTCCGTAGTTGTTTGAGAATATTAGTAGGAGGCATTTCTATGATGGCTTTAAATTTTGCAAGATCTACTTCTATGCCTATTTTGGACACAATGAATCCAAGGAACTTTTCAGAAGTGACTCTAAAGACAATTTTTGGGGTTGAGAAAGAGTTTATATTTTTCTAAGAATTTGAAGATCTTTGTGAGAATTGTGATGTGCCCTTTTCCTATCTCGAACTTACCAAGGAGATCATCTACATAGTTTTCTATTATGTCATGCAAGAGGTCATGGAAGAATGTTGTCATAACTCTTTGATATGTTGCACCGACATACTTTAAACCAAAAGGCATCACCTAGTAACAAAAGTTTCCTGATGGAGAAATTAAAGAAGTTTTGTGTTAGTCTTTAGTTGTGATCTTGATCTGATTATATCGAGAAAAGTCATCCATTAAGGAGAGCATCTCATGTCTTGTTGTAAGATCAACTATCATGTCAATGTTTGGAAGAGGAAAAACATCCTTAGGGAATGCCTTGTTAAGATATCTTAAATCATTACATATGTTGATGTCTCCAGATGGTTTGCCAACTAGGACTATGTTAGAGATCCATTCTGGATAATCACTAGGACGGATGAATCCCACATCGAGCATTTTCTTTAACTCTGCTTTGACTAGTAGGGCAATTTGGGAATGCATCTTTCTCATCTTCTGCATAACAGGTTTAGCATCTAGACATACAACTAGGTGGTGTACCACAAGCTTCGGGTCCAATCTTGGCATGCTACATAAGAAAATAAAGGAATTAAGCAATTCCTTGGATGGATAAAAGGGGGTAGCATTTAAGGTTTGGAGGTGAGATGGAAGAGCCATTTATGGCATGTGGTTGGCTCATTCCTAATCCTAGAGATTAGGAATGTGCAAATGATTAGTGAGGGTGATTAGATGAAATGATTAGGGATTAAGATGCAAGTGGACAAGTTAGGAGGATGTGATGGGTGAAGAGAGAATGAGTGGAGAATTTTAAATTGAGAGAAATGATAATGATGGTTAGGTCTGGATTAATTAGGCTAAATGACAAGGATTATGAGGAGGATTTGTAGGAACTAGGATATTAGTTTAATTAATCGTGAATTAATTTAACCGATTGTGATTAGAAGATTGAAATATTTTCCTAAGGTTTGAGTTTGATTTATTGAAATAAATCAAACTTTAGAAGAAATGAGATATATGTAATTAATTGATAAATTAATTATATGGATGGAAGGGGTAAATTAATTAAATGCGATATAATTAATTTAGGAATAATAAAGGGCTAACATGATTAATAAAATTAATGTGATGTGGGGTAATTAATTAAATATTAATTTAATTAATTTTATCTGTCTACAGGTTCAATTAGAGTTAGGGCTAGATTTCAGTTAGGGTTGAGGTTTAGTTAGAGTTGGGGTTAGAATTAGAGTTTGATTAGGTTTAGTGTAATGATTAGGATTAGGGTAATTAGGTTAGGGTTAGGGTTCAATTAGGGCTAGGGTTTAATTGGGGTTAGAGTTCACTTACAAAAAGGTTAAGGTTCAATTATTATTATAGTTTAATTAGGGATAGGGCTAGAGATTAATTAGGTTTAGTGTTCCTTAGGATTAAGGTTAAGGTTCAAAAATATCAATATGGGTTAGGGTTAGGGTTAGGTTTAGGTTCATTAGGGTTACAATTCAATAAGAGTTTAATTAGGGTTAAGGTTGAGGTTAGAGTTCAAGTAGGATTAGGGTTCAATTAGGGTAAGGGTTACTATAAAGTTTAGATTTAGGGTTTAATTAGAGTTATGATTCAATTAAGGGTACGTTAGGGTATAATAAGGGTTAGAGTTCAATTAAGGTTAGTATTTAATTAGGGCTAGACTTCAATTAGCATTCAATTAGAGTCAAGTTTCAATTAGCATTCAATTAGGGTTAGAGTTCAATTAGAGTTAGGATTAGGATTAGAGTTCAATTAGGGTTTTAAGTTAGGAATGAGATTAGGGTTCAATTAGGTTAAGATTAGGGTTAGGATTTAATTAGGTTTAAGGTTTAATTAAGGTTAGGGTTATGACTATGATTTATTTAGCATTACAATAAAAGTTATGGTTTAATCATGGTTAGGGTTAAGGTTATGATTAGGGTTTAGTTAAAGTTGGGGCTAGGATTCAATAGGATTTAATTAAGGTCACAATTCAATTAGGGTTATGATTTCACTAGGCTTAGGGTCAAGGTTATAATTAGGGTTAGGGTTAAGGTTCAATTAGAGTTATTATTCACTTAGGGTTATAATTAGGGTTCAATTCTAGGGTTAAGGTTCTACAATACAGCTTGGGGTTAGTGTTGGTGTTCAAATAGGATTAAAGTTATGGTTAAATTATGATCAAAATTTAATCATATTTTAATTAGGGTTAGGGTTCAATTTGGGTTGGATTAAAGTTCAAAGTTGGGGCTAGTGTTCAATTACATATAGGATTCAATCAAGGTTCAATTAGGGTTAATGTTGTTAAGGTTAGTTCAATTAAGTTAGGGTTTAGTTACGATTAGGGTTATTATTCAATTAGGACTATGGTTAGGGTACAATTAGGATTCAAGGTTTAATTAAAATTAAGGTTAAAGTTCAATTAAGGTTATTATTTATTATTTATTAAGATTAGGGTTCAATTAAGGTTAGTGTTTTATTAGGTTTAGGGTTTGATTAGGCTTAGTTTCACTTAGGGTTATAATTAGGATTCAATAAAGGTTAAGGTTAGGTTAGTATGAAAGAGCTTGGGGTTAGGGTTAGGTTTGGGGTTCAAATAAGGTTAGGGTCAATGTTAGGTTTAAAATTCAATTAGGGTTAGGATTCAACTAGGGTTAGGGTTCAATTAGGGTTAAGATTAGTGTTAGGCATAAAATTAGGGTTAGGGCTAAGCTTAAGGTGTTATAATATAGCTTACAATTAGGGTTAGGGTTTGGGTTCAAATAGCATTAGGGTCAAGCTTAGGGTTAGGATTATGGCTCAAATAAGGCTACAGTCAATATTAGAGTTAGAGTTCAATTAGGATTATGGTTAGGGTTCATTTAATTGTAATCGTAATACTAAACCTAAGCTTAAGCCTAAACCTAATAGCTCTAACCCTAACCCTAGTCGTAACATTAACTCTAACTCTACTCTAACCCTAATATATTAAATCTCTTACATGTTATGTTGTAGATGGTTCTAACATATATAAATTTAATAATCTATATAAAGTATGTCAAAGATATCCTTCTTAAAATATCTATTATATTTTTATGTGAAAAAATTAATTAAAATAGACATCTTAAAAAATATATCTCTGGACATATTTATTATATATAAAATCAATAATAATTAGTTAAATAAATAATTTTAATATTTACCAAAACCAGGTAGTAATAAAAATAAAAAGTTCATTGCTAATTATTATATTTACCAAAATATAACAAAGGTTTCGGAGTCGCCTTAAAATCGATCATTGTAAATGCCGGACATGTCGAGTTGACCGCAATGTGTATAAATCGCTCACCGGTGGGATGACCACAATGCGTAAGTTCCACTTCGTTTTTAAAATATAATTCACCTAGGTGAGATCTATGAAAAAGAGATTTTAAGAATCGCATCATGAAGTGCTGGGACTCCGTTGCCGCGTAGGAGAAGCAGCTAGGGGAAACTCTGGGTCAAGGATTCAAAGCATAAACAGGTAGGAGGAAATCAGATCAAAATAAGCCAGATTCTTGGCTTTCATCTATGGCAATCAGGTAATGTAAACTTCTTCCTTTTGGTACAGATTAGAGGATAAGAGATTTATTTTGGAGTAAAATTGACGATTCCAACAATGGGTAACCCAGCAAAGCACTCATTCATTGAGCTGCAAATGCAAGACATTTCCCTTGAAAGTTCTGATGGGTATTTGTCCTCAAAGTCACGGCTTACAGAAGAGAATGGGAATGATAATGACGTTCTCCCTCTTCTGCCATCGGAATCAGAAACAGACAGAGAAAAGAAGTTGTCCAGGGAATCTGGCATTCCAAGTGCAGTATTTAATCTGGCAACGAGCGTAATCGGCGCAGGGATCATGGCGTTACCTGCCACCATGAAAGTTCTGGGGCTTCCGTTGGGTTTTACCTTAATAATATTGATGGGTTTTGTGTCAGAGATAAGCATTGAGATTTTGGTTAACCTTTCTGTTGTGCTCAAGGCTTCCACCTATGGAGAAGCTGTTCAATCCACTTGTGGGCATGTTGCCAGAGTGGTATTAGAGGTTTGTATAATTGTGAACAATGCAGGCATACTGATTGTGTATTTGATTATTATGGGAGATGTCATGTCAGGGTCTTCACAGCACAAGGGGATTTTCGACGAATGGATCGGTAGGCAAGGGTGGTGGGGGTAACAGGAGACTTATAGTTTTAATTACCATGCTCTCTGTTTTGGCTCCTCTCTGTTCTCTTAAGAAGATAGACTCACTGAAATTCACATCAGCTGCATCTGTGGCTCTTGCAGTTGTTTTTGTTGCTGTGTCTTCAATTGTTGCCCTCATCAAGCTTGTAGAGGGTAAGATTGAGAGACCTCGGTTGCTTCCCAATGTTGGATCCAGAAGAGCAATTTTGGATCTTCTTGTGGTCATCCCAATCATGACCAATGCATACATTTGTCACTTCAATATACACCCTATTTACAACGAGTTGCAGGGCAGAACCCCAGCGAAAATGAATAAGGTTGGGAGGATCACTACTGTACTATGTATATTGGTCTATGCATCTACAGCAATTTCAGGTTATCTTCTGTTTGGGGAGGCCACAGAATCAGACGTCCTAACAAATTTTGACAAAGACCTTGGAATTGCATTCAGTTCTATCCTTGATAACATTATCAGGGTTGGATATATTCTTCATTTGCTGCTTGTTTTTCCTGTGATCCATTTTTCGCTTCGGCAAACAATGGACTGTCTAGTTTTTAAAGGATCAAAACCTCTTTCGGTGAGCAGAAACCGTTTTTTTATTATGACTACGGCTACTTTGGCTTTTCTTTATCTTGGATCTACAGTAGTTCCGAACATCTGGGTTGCGTTTCAGTTTACAGGAGCAACCACGGGCCTCTCTTTGGGTTTTATATTTCCATCTTTGATAGCTCTGAGATCCAACCAACAAGAGAGAAGGTTGGGTTTAGGAAACAGGATGCTGTCATGGACGATGCTTGCAATGGCATTGGTTGTAAGTATCATAGGAGTTGTTGGAAATGTGTTCAATCTTACAGTGAAAAATGACTGAAAACATCATAGAAGCAGGTCTAGTATGGGCAGTAATCTGGCGTTTGCAAACTTTACTGGTTGTTCGATATCATTATCCTAAATTTTCCAGGCTTGTTATTTTTTTATGGCCTCATTGACATCATTCTATGGTGCTGGACACACTTTCAGAATGCAGCAACGTAGATATGCATGGAGATACAAAAGGGCCCTTGAGGATGGCATGTAAGTACAGGCTCATTGTATGTGATTGAGAACTAAATTTACAGGCAAATTGTTCTCTCGGCTCATGTAATCTCCAAGTGTAATTGGAATCTTTGAAGGATGTAATATTATTTGGTGAAAAATCATTATTTCATCTTAAATAAAAGATATATACTGAGACCGGTGCTTGTCATTAATGTTCCCTTTTATTCTAAGGCGCATTTATGTTCTTCAAAAAGCTTAGATTTCTTTGTAATCTTGTGGTGTGGTTGGACGTAACAGTACTTTTGCACAGAAAAAACTTCAACAGCTGACTATGTGCATATGAGAAATGCAGGGCAAGAACACAAGCAATTTTATGTAAACAATAGTTCATTTTTTCCAAAGTTTAGATTGATCACAAATTTTGCAGGTCATGAACATAAATTTTAATACACTGGTTTTGTTAAAATTGAAATTTGAAGTTGTAGGTGAACAGCGTTGAAGAAAACTTAAGGAATCAGACTACATATCAGATAATGAGGAAATAGACAATCATTGTTGTTATGGATAGACAATTGGTGTCGCTATTTATTAGAGAATTTAATGTCTACAGGGAGCAAAAAACAAGATCAGTAGGACAGATGTAAATTGGGCAAAATCCTCAAGCTTAAGCAAGGCGGCCATCCGTCAGACTGAGGTTCCAACCATCCATAACTAGCTGTTGCTTATGAATGTGCAAACAGTGAAAAACCCATGGCAGAGATGAACCAAAAAACTGGCTTAAGTTTAGATTTTTTTAAGGGATTTAGCATGATGATTCCCCGTATTAGAATAACAGAATATTGGTCATTTTCTACATTTAGATGGCCAATGTATTTCCTATTTTTTAGGTTGTATTTGATTTATGACTTACGTAGATTCTGGGACAAGATTGGTTCCTTTTACTATAGATACACTGAGCTAGAGTCCAGCATCTATAGAAAAATATATAGAAGAGAATTTCCTGGAAGAATACAATTTTCGGAGAGCATGTGTAGAAGATGTTTTGAAGATGATATTACTGGTAGCAATAACTTGAGATGTCAACTCTAGGGCCCTAAGAGGACAGCGATTACTGAGATTGGTGATGCTCTGGCAGAATATTGAGGATTGTTTGCATTTTGTCAATAGAAGGGACGTACAGTAGCCAATGTACGAAGTAACAAGTTCCATTAAATTTTGTACAATAAAGAAACACACTTAGGAGACAACAGAATCCAAGTGTAGTATTGATGGACAAATAACTAAGCAATATGCCTGTGTTCACTTAAGAAAAGAATCTACACATCGAACTTAAGAAGAGTGGATGTTGAGATGACAGTAGATACAGAGATCTTTTTAAACAACTCCAGTTGCTTGAAGCTTGTAAAGTTGAGTGGACTGAAAGAGGGAAGATGTTGGAATCAAATGTGCTAGACCCTTTCAGTGAAGGATCTGATAGTCATTTTGACTTCTGTCAAGGGAGACAATGGCAGGGAGAGTTGCAGCAGCCATCCTACCATTATGTCCGTGTAAATAATCTATTATAGTTGACTTTGATGTCATATGAAGAAAATGTTGACAGAAGATCCTTGGATCCTAAGAATGCATCCAATGATATAACTAAGCAACACAGTTCTTGTGAAGTAAGGGATGATCAAGTGGATTATTGAAGATAAACTGTGGGGTGCTTCAACCATTGATGTTGCAAATTGCTTGAACAACAGTTATCAACACAAAATGTAGAGTTGGTAGAAATTCATATACGGTCATTACAAATACCATAAATATATATTTCCCGACCATATGGAACACTTTATGATATACTAAGAGGCTTATCATATCCCTAAATACATATGCTGCAAGGTACTATGACAGAGTGCACTGTGTGGATCAATAGGACTGATGTGATTATAATTGACACAACCCTATTGTCCACATTCCTTATTTGAGTAGCCTAGATAGGATAAGACCAAGATTAATATTAAAATTGGTATCTGAAATATTGAAATGAGGAAAGATCAAGTAATGGATTATAATTAACGTGGATGTCTGACTTTAAATGATAATGGTAGAACTCGTGTGGATGTGTGTAAACGTGGGCATTGATTGTAAACTATTGTAATACCCTTGAATGTGTATATATATATATATGCTCAGCAATTGGAAAACAGTAATCTGTTAATAATGAAATTGATGTTGTGATTTTTTTGTTTGAGTGCATACAAGTAATAGGTGACGTTGAAGTGGAAGGGGCATATTGCGTTCCATGGGGCACTTGGTAATTGTCAACTATGAGTAGCACCTATGGTAGTTGTATCAATGAGCATAGTTTGAGGTTGATGATACATTAGGCAGACTGTCGGAGGTAATGTAGATATTAATGAGAATTGAACTTGGAGAAAGAGTGACCTGAATTCTAAAGATCATGCTAGGTAAGCTAGAGAAACACCGGGGTCAAAGGCTAGTCTACATTGTAGAAACTTGGATGGACCATAGAGTCAGTTGTAGCGAAGGTGAACACAATCAAAGGCCTAAAGAAACTACAAAGGACATGCAAATGATCAACTGGAGTCTAAGTCAGACAATATTGAGGAAGTCTGCAGATAAAAAAATGATAACCACCAAAAAGATAGAACCCAGATTAAGGTCTCATCAATTTAGGGAAACTGCTAGAGAGAAGATCCTTGTGCAACAAGAAACAACTAGATACGTTGAAAAATGTAGCAAAAAATGATGAAATCTAATGTTGCATTCCAGAGAGTTAATCAGTCAAATCCAAATGAGGTGAGTAATTGAGAAAAGTGACCGAATGATAAAGGTCAACGCCTAACAATTTTGAAGTAGTCCAAGCAAGGCAAATAGACAACGAGCCATAAAGATCAATGGAGAAAATTCTTAGGTTTAAATGTTCACCCAAAGTCAACAAATAGAATGAAAGATGGGAAGACCAAGGTGAGTATGTGCAAATGTTGAAAACCTTTATAGGATATTCCAAACACCATGTGACTTCTTGGGTTGTGCCATAGCAAGTCAAAGAATACCTGATAGAGATCCATTAAGAACTTAAGTCCAAGAGTCTAGGATCTCCTACCAAGTGACTCCAAAGAGAAATCTCAAGAGTGATTCATGTCAGGCCAAGGCTAGCTGAGGAGACTCATCTGGTATGTTATTGATAAGTTCATGTTCATCATACGTATTTAAACAATGAACTAAGTTAAACAATCCACAATGTCAACCACCAGGATGAGGGACCTTTAAATAGGTTATGGAAGCTTAGGATCCTCACAGGGCGATAAGAAACAATAATTAACAGGAGGTTGTGGGATTTGTGTATCTAAGCTTTTGAGGGATATGTGCATTTGTGGATTATTGAAGTAGCAAAATAGCAACAATAAGAGGAGGTACTTATACAATGCACTCATCAATGAATGGAGGTGGGAGTTCATTTAATGGCTCAAGCTTGAATTTCAGTCCAGGATATCTGTCAACTTAATGAGAAACTTGAGAACTTCATTAATTGTTGGTTGAGGGATAATTTGAACCCCTCTTTGATCACTTTGGGAGCAAAGCTGTAATAAGTTTCCGGGCACATAGATGTGTAGGAGTGCAATGGTTTCTTAAACTAATGTTTTGTTACTCTGGTTAGCTGACAGGCTATATATTGTGGGCTTTTGCCTGGATTTAAGACATATTACACCAGGAAGTTTGTTGGAACATTTTCTAACAATTGAAAAATTCCTCATCAAAGATGCCAATGGCAATGAAGGGTCAAGCTCAGAAACAAAACATTCACTGGGAATCGAACACAAGAGCTCTTCTCCAGACTCATCTTCCCTAAGGCTCTAGGGAGATTGATTTTGGCTCGTCTCATTTTTATAAAATTTCTTCATTGGTAGGGTTTCATAAAATTTTAACTGTGGATTCTGCTGTTCATTTTTCTTGTCTTGTGTTTCAATACAGTGTTGTGTGGGGTGTTTTCAGCGGATGCTTTCAAATTGTAGTTGCTTCATCTTTATCTTGAAAGTATGGTGCTTGAGCCTACAAACAAAGCAGGTGGAGACTACAGGAGAGGACTGTTTCTCTGTGGCATTGGCAACTGCACTGTCTGTGGAAGAATTAAACTTCACAGGAACAGGAAGTAAGAAAATAACGCTGAATCCCTATTTAAAATTTTAATAAGGCATTCAACATGGTTGACAGGACAGCACAATTTGTGCAAAATCTTAAGAAAAGTCACTTGCCATGGTTTCAGTGAGTTTTTTTATATTGGGAATCTGTTTGCCACTGGTTCGTTTTTTTGCTGTGTTTTGTTTCATTTTAAAACAATCTCGTTGTCATCTGTTAAACAGACAGGCATCTAAAATGAAAGCCGCTGTAGAAAAATTCCTGGCAGTGGATTCAAAAACCTGTCGAGCAAAACCCTAGGGACAAAAGTAACCTTTTTGGGTCTGTTTCATCTTCTCGGTAAGTGACAGGGGTTGGCTGATGGTTGTTGCAGGAGAAATGAGTGGTTCCAAATCGGTGTAGTTCATGCAGGAAGATAGTGGGTTTGATGATATTTAATTGCAAATGTGAGGATATTTTCTATTCGAAGCATGAGTGCTCTTTTGATTACAAGGTGAGTAGCCAGAGGGACATTGATAAGGTCGAGAAAATTCAGAAGATTTAAGATCAGTTGGGATTTTAATTTTTAATTTTTAATTTTTTGATCAGTGAAATTGCGACGACCCCAGAAGAGGCGTTAATGCCACAAAGGTAAACAATCGCGAGCCTACTGGAACAACGAAGGCACAAGCCTGCACTCACAGTAGCCCAGCGGGATTTGAACCTTGGTGGCACCATTAACAATGCCACACCTTAACCAATACACTGCAGATGAACCCCATGGATTTTAATCCCTTTATTAGTATTAAAGTTTAATTTTTCTTTTCTGGTTTAAGATTTTATTTTTCACTATTGGAGTTACTAGACACAAGGCTTTTATGACTATAATTTTTTAGTTTAAATATGGATAATTTTCTCTAAAGCTTCAGAATCCAAACCAAACAGGCATCCATACAGCTTCTGGTTATGGTCAAAATTCTTCTTGGGCCTGGGAGGACTCTGCTGTCAAAAAAATTTGTAAGGGAACATGGGAGGACAATTTTATGTTGTACATTCCTGGATTGATGGAAGAGAGAGCAATTGTATATCGTATCATCTTCTTCCAGAATTATGGGGAACAATTGTGTATTGTTTTTCTAAGGGATGGGAACAAAAAGAAAAGATGTCTAAAAGTATAGGCAAATTCTATGCAAATGATGGAGATATGCAGCTAAAGAAGCAAGGAGCAGATTGCAACAATAGCCAAGGGGCAGATTGTGTCCGTATCATCTGCACATTCACTGTGTGCCAATTTACTAAATAATATAGGCAGCAGGCAATTGTCTTTACCACCATCATCTATTTTTTCTATCTTCAGAAAATATATTTTTCTGCATTTCTTCTCTTCCTCTCTTGACTGTCATTTAATTTCTAATTAAGTAGCACATTACAAATTCTTGGTTTTGTGATTTCTACAAACATATATTTGAAGTAGTTAGAGATCATTTACCTTCATGACCAAGATTCAGTTTAAACTAGACTTTGTTCTACCACAGAGTTATACTAGTTTAAACTAGACTTTGTTCTACCACTGAGCTATAGGCTTATGATAAATGGCATCTTAAATTTGTTTGTTAGGAGAGTAGTATATAAATGGTATTTAAAACATTATCCTAAACTTTCCTTAAGTAGCCTTCAAATAATCCTTTAGTGAATCAAGAATTATTCTTAGTTTATATTTAACATTTCGGTTTCTCACCAGTCAGATTGACTGGTTGAGGTGGAAGTGGTCAAATTGACATGAGATTTGAAATTCAACCAGAAATGGCAAAACCTCGCAGATGATGAAGTCAAGAAAATAAAAAACAGAGCAGTTTAGGTATTTAACCGCTTCTTGAATCAGTCAACACAATTTCAAAATCAAACAAGATTACTTACAAAATTGCCGGTGGGCCAATCAAAACAAGGATCAATATAGCATAAGCGATGTTGGCCAGTCAGAAACAAAGATTAGTCAATAATATGGGAACCCCATAGGAAAAAAAGAATCGAAGATGTGCTCTCTTAAGGAATTGAATCGTCTAAGAACCACTATAGGATACTTGGAAAGGAGAAATTATTTACAGAAGCCAAGAATATAATTAAATAAATTTGTCACGGAAGTAACTCAATTGATGATTATATCCTCTTTCTGATATCAGATTTAACGGATAGAAAGAGAGAAAGGGCCATTCCGACTAAATGTCATTCTCGTTTCTCGAGCCATAAGAAACCCAAGTGCTGTGCTTTCTGATTGAATCGAAACATTTGGGGTTTTCAGTTTATCTGCTCGCAGCAGAGGCAGAGGTAGAGGCGGAGGCACTCACAGTGGTGGCATTTTACCCTGCGAATAGCTATGGATTACCATTAATCAAATATAAAAACTTGTACAAGAGCCAAACAAATTAGCTAAAAAGGCCATTCATGATTGATACTCAATGGCAATGGAATCATTAAAGAGAATTGCTGATATGCTTATTTCTGTAAAATATACCTGCATTTGGCTAGCATCGTTGCCAACAAGGTATTCATCTTCACACCTATGTGCCCTTACGCCCCACAAGCCCAATATTCCACATATCTGCCCTGCCTCTGCCAATCCAGAATGCTTCATTAGACTGTACATTGTAACCCCAACACATAATAGGGGTGCCGCTTGTTCCAGGGACAAATTTTCAAACATTGCATCTCATTGTTATAATTATCTATTCCAATCTTTAACTCGCTTAACCATTCCTATCATATGCCACTAACTTGTGCAATTAGCTCTAGGAAGGAAGAACATAAATTTAAACATATGGCTTCCATTTGGAGACTACAACACACTAATTCTTTGACAAAAGTCATGGCTTCACAAAATAATTTTGGTACAAAAGTATCAAATTTAAAATAAAATAAAATAAAGATGGTTTAACAAGTCTAGGTGGGGAAGCATACCAGTAGCCGTTCTAGCTAACTTTGTCTTATAGATTCTAAACAGTACATCGAATTTTGACGATTTTTTTTGTTGTTTCTGCATGCGACTTAACTGCTTATAGCTATTGTTTCGGCTTCTGGGTAGTAACGATGCATGCTGTGGGATTCGTTATACACGCAAGGGTCAAAAAGTACACTTTTTAAAGTGTCACCCAATGCCTGCTTAAAGATGCCCCAATAACCGTGCACTTAAAATCGTCAATACTTATGCACAAATGTCCTAGTAGTCATGTGCTATGGGTACCAATAAAGGTCCACAAATGGGCCAATTATAACCTAAAAAAGCTAAAAAATGAGCGGCTATTGGTCCATGTTGACTTTATCAATGAGCTTTAAATTATTTGTTTATTTGTTTTTTTTAATGTTAGTAATGTTGGCATTTTGATGATGTTTGTACTTAGTTGTGATTGCCATTGATGGACACACACTTATTTGCTATATGAGTTATTCTCAACTGGTAGTATGTGATGTATTGTTCAAACCGGTATTATATGCCAATGTATGCATAGTCTTTGTTTGTAGAAGACTATCGGTGTTTGCAGAAGGAGCTTACCGGTCAAAGCATGAGCGAGGACCTCAAGCAGTATGAGGACCCCAAGCGGCAGCCAAACTTTTTAAGATCGAAACACTATGTTCCAGTTTACCAGTCTTTGTTTGTAAACCGGTAATCGGTATACCTTGTTTTGTTAACCGACAAACTTGTAAAGTGTGATGAGTTATCATCCACCAACACCGATGTGGTGATTCTGTGCCGTGTTACAAATTGTTTTAGATGCATTGTACCTAGGAAATTGTAGTCTATCTCATTGGATCGACATGAAATCGGATTCCTATATGAGGACATCATGTCTAGGGTTTTGAGTGTGTTGTGTTTGAAGATTAGGTCTTTGCAAAAAGTATCTTGCGACAAAGATTGAACGTGCGAAGCACAAAAGACTGAAGTAATGCTGCAATGCATTAATAAAGAGCAATCAAGGATCTAACTAAGCATTTTGTGCTACTTTATAGATCACTTACTTGTTGATTACTAATCTCTTCGACAAGTCAGAAAAGCTTAATCGGGCAGGCTTAGTTAAGCCTGTTCTAAATCCTCTAACAAGGTGGTTCACAGTTGTGGATCTGAAATCCTTTAACAGGGTAGTCTTTAACAAGACTTATCTCTTAACAGAGGTCAGGATTCCTAACAGGATCTATTCTGATGAAGAACATTGTAAGGCCTTAACCGGTCTGGTTGCTATTCTGCAGATAGTAGACTTGTGAGTTTTACTCACCGTGGTTTTTCCCATTTGGGTTTCCACATCAAAATATTCTGTGTTATGGTGATTGTGTTATTGTGGGTGGATGCTTTATTTGCTGTTTGGCTTGTTTGCATATTAACCGGTTGCTGTTTAAAGGTCTATACCGGTCTGCAGTAAAATTGCTTAAGTGTTTGGTAAACTTATTGGGTATACTAATTCAGCCCCCCCTCTTAGTATTCATCAAGTAATTGGGGGATTGGGTGTGCAAAGAGTGAATGGTTATTGGAACATGAACGGTAATTGGTGCTCTTCCCCTAGATCATTACTAAATTTGTTATGTTAAAAAAATTTTAAAATTACAAATCAAAAGATATCTATGACTCAAATTTATCTAATATTATAGTTTTACAATTACATATATTTTTCAAAAATAATTGTCAATGTTTAGATAAGATTTTCATTTTTTTAATCAATTATACTATAAATAAATCCACTCAATACAAGGGAATTGAGTTCTAAGTTAACATTCTAACCAAAGGAAAAAAATTCTTGTACTAATCACACAAGACCCATTCATGCTTTTTTCAGCCATTTCATTTAATTGTTTAATCATTTTCAAATAGAACAATGCCATGTTCCTGCTTTGCTATGCATTTGTAAAGTATAATTTTAAAAATGTCACAAACCTTGATACAAAATGTTGAATCTAAGAAACTAATCCTTTAATTAGGAATAATAAAATTTATCACAAATTTCATTGAAGAGGCTGATATAAATAATAAAATAGATATTAGATTAAAAATGGAATTAAGATAAACAATGAGAATATCACAAAAATATTAAAATAATATCCAATTTGGAAAAAAAAAATCAGTATAAATATAACACTAAAGAGAGGTCAAATAACGTATTTACCCAACAATTAAGTAGTAAATATGCTTGAAATTGATCTAAAAAAAAATGTATTATCAACCACCTCCTTCAAGAGGCTTTCAAGCAACCCAACCACTCTCCTTAACCTAGTGATAACAAAAATAAATACTCAAGAATTCAATTTATAGAATTTTGATTTGAGTAAGACCTCCGAATAGGATTTAAAAATCACGGGAGACCTTTACTTGAGTGGTATTTATGTACTCTTCATGCACTATATGTGGAAAGGATGATTTTAATGGATGTTCATTACTTCCTACTGTATCATTCTCTTAAATAAGGCGAATAATGATTTGTGTGTATTACAATATTGTAGAAAGTTTTTCCAAGTTAACTACTATGCTAGTGGATTAGTAATTAGTGTAGTAATGAGTCAAGAGACCAATCACACACTTTAGTGATAAAAAGCAAAATACTCTTTCTATGACCAATAATTTTATGTATTTATTCAATATTTGTAATTATTTGTTGCTTGATAAATTTATGTTGTACATTAACCACTAAGCATAAAATTTTATCAATACAAGTAATATTGAATTGTAGACATGTGATGCAAGTAAACTATCTACAAAATTTGTTTCTTGCGGTCAAGCATAGAGTTGGTGAAATGAATAATAATACAAACACCTTGATCATGACATCAACATAATTATCCATAATCTAGATTTTATAGATGCATCACACACATGCATAGAACTAGGCATGCTACATGCAAAGACCCATATGAAGATTTGGATGTAGGTACTTGTCTTGTAAATAAAAATTCATGTATTTTGTTCAATTCAACGAGAGATAATCTCATTCATGATATGTATGGCTACACACTTACATGTGATTTTGACACAAATATGATGCAATCCTTGATGGAAGAGAGGTATTATAGGATGATTTTGGACTAAGATTTATACTTTTGATTAGCAATAATTTTAAATAGAAAAAATTATAGCATATAATATGAGGTTGTATAAGACATTACACACACAACATATTCCTTGCTAGGAATAACATTCCAATCATGATGTTTGTGGGTTACTTTGCACTTAGAGATCCATTCATGATGTTTGTGGGTTACTTTGCACTTAGAGAAGTGATGATTATATTTTAATAGTTGTTGACATGTTTTCAAGTATAACCTTTCAATTCTTTTTATAAGTTGAATGATGTGTTTAGGGTTGTCTACTTATTTATTGGGTACTAATTTGACATAGATTGATGCATAGTTATCACCTTAGATATAGATACAAAGTTCCTTAGTCATTTTTAGTACACTTTATGGAAAAACTTGGGAACATAGTTCGATTATAGTTTTGCATAACATCTATATTTAATAAATTTTGAAGATAAACTATCAATTGGAGTCATGGAGATGTCCTCAAATTTTTTGTTGGAGAAAAACCCTAATAGATGAACAATTTTCTACATTTAAGTGTTGAGTTTGAATATAACAATTTAGAGTAAAGTTCAATTAGGGGAACAACATTCTAATTATTTTTTAGGACATCTCCAAAAAATGTCACAAATCTATTAAAGATTGGAGCTGATAAGTGCATCAAAACAAATGTTGAGAGCTTCATATAGAAAATTAGGATGTTGATGTGCAAATAAAGAAATAATGAGAAGAAAGTGATCCTACATTCAAATTATACAAAAATAAGCATTTAAGAACACATAAGTCTTACTCATATGATGATTAAGTCATGGTGCACTTGAGGAAAGAAAGGTTCTCTAAAATAATATATAATAAGTTCAAACCCTAGAAGTTGGTCCTTGCAATTGTTTCACATTAGAGGTCATAAAATATGTATGAAATCAAGCTATCTCAAGGGATGGATAATCATTAATTATTAGTCTTCTCTTAATAGATGATTATTTCAACGGGTATGTGAATTATTTATTATTCATTGTTTATGATGTCATTATGTTGGTGCTCAATTTTTTTTGTTCCCAAATCCTTAAAGACAAAATTTTTAGAGTGTCAAGAGTGTCAAACTTAGGATAAAGACCTCAAACTTATAATCAAGTAAAGCAAATATGGACCAATTTAATAAGGTAGGTAAGATATTTGACTTTAGACTCTTCTAGGCTAGGGGCTTTTTGAAGGCATTTTCCTACGTACTGTATACACTAAAAATTGGTGGTCTGGAGAAAGAATTAATTAAATATGAAAATATTTAATTAATATGACCTTTATTCTTCTACTATATAAATAAATTTAATAATTTGTTTATATGGTTCATTTATTCCTATTTATCCCACTTTAATCATCTTCTTCTATTTTCTCAATTAAATATGCAAATTAATTAATTTGTGTATTTAAATTCCCCCTTTCATTAAATTTGAATTTAAAATTAAAATTTGAGCACATGGCTCCTACTCCTAACCACATGCTAACCTAACCCAACCAATCCAACTAAGGGTTTAATAAATCCTATCCCCTCCAACCTCTCATCCTAACCATTTCTTGATTGTCTATTCTCTCTTAGAGACATGTGGCACTTATGCCACATGTCTCTTATCTCCATGCCACTTACCCCCTTTGTTGGCATATGGTTGGAGATTCTTTGCCACTTGTCCTCTCAGGGATGACAAGTGTCTCTCTTCCTAACCTCTTTCCAACTTCTTTGATCTTGACGGTCGGTTTCTCCAGATTGAATCTGCACTGTTGATTCTTGCCACCTCACCTTTGGTCATGGAAATCTTATAAATACCCCTTTTCTTGGTCATGAGAGGGACCCTTAGCATATTAGCGTTATTAGCATTCTATCAACATTTTCCAACATTTCTAGCAATCATAGCATAATTATCATTGCATCATAGAGTAGCATAGCATCATTTAATGATTTTCATGTTAGCTTAATCATAATGTAGATTTGCATTTGCTTTTGCATCATAGCTTGCATAATCAATTCCCATTTCTTGAGTTGTCACTTTGCTCAAATCATGCATCTGAGAGCCATCTGTTGAACTAGCAAAGTCCTCAAGACTAGGGAGCAATGAGGCGACATTGGGGAGTATTCTAATTGCTTATTTTCTTTGATTTCCCTAATAACATGTTTCATTGAGTATGTGTTTTTTATATACGTATTAATTGATTAAAACACAATATTTTGCACATAGGTATTGTTGTCTTCAAAATCTGATTCACTTCAACATCCTTATAATGATATGATAACTATGTGTGCAGAAGAGATATTAAAGAGAAGGAAACTTCCAAGACAACATATGACAAGGTTTGATTTAACCTTCTACACTTCAGACCCACTCAAAGTCCAAGTGGGTATACCTTTGTGAACTAAATTCACACTTTTAAAAGATAAATCCACAGCAAACCAGTCCAGAAAACCAATGGATCTAATCACCTTAAAACTAATTGAAACAAAGGAATGAAAATTGTACTCATATTCAGTATTGACCTACAAAATATGTAATAGACAACCTCGATCTATACCAGTGCCTTATCCAAGGTCACAGAGTCATCTAAGTTCAAACAATACTCCCACAATCAAATATCTATGCATATCCCATTAGTTTGGCTTCTATAGATCCCTATATATGCCTGACACACATAAGAATTTATTCATACCAAATTAAACTATGCTCATCAAGATTCAAAATGTCTCACAAGGAATTTAGTGGTAGAAGTGATTCCCACATATTTAATTCCCCTCCTGAAGAGAAAAGCTAAGAAACATATCTACTGAAAGTTCCCTTACAACCCCTAATCAAACGAAATAACCCTGGATTATTTAGAATGAAACAGTAAACACTTGCAAACACATTTGAAGACAACACAAAGTTTTAACTCAAAACCAATGGTCTGTATATTGATATTATCTTCAAAAAAGTATTACAAGAAACCTTTGAATATTCTCCATTAAAACTTGGAAAAGCTCAGATAAATTTCTGCAACGTTTTCTTACATTTCTTTTGCGATCCTTTTTCTACTAGTCCTGGTATCCATTTATAACAATATGGATGCATACAAAGCTTCATACTTTGCTAGGTTAGTTTGTTACAATCATTACCTTTCAAGAAGAAATTACAAAATCTTTTACAAATGCAGTTACAAGTCGTTTTCAACCTCCGCAACTTCTTCTACTTGTTGTCCAGTTGCAACCTCTTCTAACGGCTCTACATCCTATATGACATATTTTCTTGTCCACTCATTGTATACATCATCAGCTGGCCACACGAAGTTAATCACTTTTGCTTTTGCCTTGGCTAACCTTTTCCAAGAATTCCTCATTTTGTTAACCTCTGAATTGAGAAAACCATAATGAGATTTGATTCTCTCTATCTCCTCAATTGTTATGACAAAAAAGGAAGCATCTTTTGATTTAATAATTCTTTTTATTCTAACTAACAATTTGGCTTCTAATTCCTTAAGCCATACTTGTTTGTCCTTCAATTGAACTGGGCTAGCAAAACCCCTTGGAATTAACTCAAATACTTCTTCAGTGTACTCTTTCTTGTACAAATTGATCTTCCTATCTGCATTATCTATTCCCTATGCTAATTTTGCTAGGTCCTTTGTGGTATCACAAGTGGATTTGATAATAGGATCAACCCTTGCTTCATCATAGGATACACAAATAAGCTCCAAATCTTGCTCCCTAGGCTTCCACTTGTCAAAAATAGGCATTAAGACGACCTTATCTCCATTAAGTTCATTCCACATATCTAGAATCTTGCTCATGTTGTTATACAATAATGAGGACCCCATGCTGTCGGCAAAACTTGAAATTGTAGCCCTTACTCTTTCTTCATATTTCTTTGCATACGAGGCTTGAGCCTGTTTTAATTCCTCCAACTCATGAAGAGTGATCTCAACCAATTGAGAGCCAGAAGGTGCTGGAGATGGTGGGAGCTCAATAATGGGGCTGGTTGGTGGAGGTCTTGTAGGAGAAGAGGAGATCATCAGTGTTGAAGACTCACCTTGATGACACTGTCCTGCCAACTGGCTTTGTAGCTGGGTAATGATGCTGTCTTTACCCCTTACCTCTTCCTTGGCACTATTATAGGCTTTTAAAACTATCTCCAGCTTAACCTGGAGATCTGCCTTTTCCTTAGCCTCCCTTTCTGCTACTGCAACACTAAACTTTGCAGTCTCTAGCACAGTGCTAACAGCTTCCACTACCCCAGTGCTCTGCACTCTTTTCATTATCATTCCACCAAGGTAACTTGACCCTGGGGTGTTCTTATTTCTCTTATTTTCATCTCTTTTAAGAGACCACATGACCAGTGCAACATTGTCTTTGCTGAAAGTGACCCCCTCCATAGGTTTGGTTTCTTTTCTTACTGCCTCTAATACCAAGGCATCTGCTATGTCCCACTCGGGGAGGATGAGCACCCTAGCTTGTGCCACCATATCTCTTCCCTGCTCAGGAGTGATGGTCTTAAAATCTTCAGCCATTTCTTGCTTTATCTCTTCCTCCACCACAACTGGATCTCTATGGGGCTACTCACCTTTTCTCTTTGCACACCTTGCATTATACTTGTCAATGTTCTGCTTCCACACAAACTGCATGAATGCTCCTGATGTGACAAAGTTATTGTCAGCCGAGAAATCTTCATTGGCTTGTTTGATCTCAGGATCCCACTCCTGGCCTTTGAACTCATTAGCAGTGATGTTCATTTTAGCAGTAGGGGGCTCTTCTGGCATTCCCTCTTCCACTTCACCATATGTATCTGCTATCTCTCCAAGGTTGCCTAACTATAATAGTTGCTCAACTATTGCCTGTTCATCTCCTATATGGATAGGGGATTGAGATGGAGAGTATAAGGGTTCATCAGATTGTATTTCTTTTCCCACCCTTTGTTTCTTTGGGCTATCTTGAATGTCAATGACATCCTGTATCTTCCTTTTCCCCTTTGAAATAGAGGGCTCCCCTGTTGTAGGCATCAACACACTGTAATTGGACTTCTTATGCAACATGTAGTCACCAGGAGGGATTGCTCTAGTGGATGCAGACCTACTTAGAACCAGTCTTGCTTTCTCAGGGTTGTTTTTTATTCCAACCTCCCTCTTTTCTTTCAAAGTCTGCATCACATCCTCAAAACAAAGAATTAGGAACTTTATCTTCTCCTCAAAAGGGTGGAAGCTAGACAATGGGTCATAGTTGGTATCAAATTGATGTACAAAATCTAAGGCTTTTTTATAAGCCACCCACTTTTCCTTCCTCAGCTCTTGCTCATCTAAATCAAACTCATTCCTAATGAGGTCTTCAGGAAACTGGAATTGGTGGGGTTTACCTCTGCATATTGCCCTCTTTCTGAACATGCCGTTGAAGAAGTCTTCAGGTTCAGCACATTGGGAGACTGCAGTTGACAAATGATACGGTTGAAGGAAATTTTCAAAACACTTCCAACCTCCTTTAATTATCACTAATTGGTGTGCTATGGTAACTGTAGGGAAAATGGTCCCTTTACCTCTACCTGTTAACTTTGCCTCCTATACACCACCAATCTGCCTGAGAATCTCTGCAATTCCTACTTTAAGAGGGACCTGATAGGGTAACAAAAATGGAGTGCCAGTGAAACCATAAACTCTAAAAACTGTGGAGACAGGGTATAAGTAAATATCATCCCAATTGTGAACAATTTTTATATTCTCTGCAAACTCTTTTGGCCTAATAAATTCCAAAAGAACCTTAGGGACTCTTGGATTTTTTGAACAGATAAGAGTCCTAATCTTGGATGCAAAACATTTATCAAACTTTAGAAAGCTTGCATCTTCTCTGTCCCATGACAACACTGTACTCCATAACTGCACTGACATCTTCTCTCCATTCTTCTCTTTTACAAGATCCATCCCACTTGCAAAATAATCACCACCCTTGAATAAAAATAAATGCATAAGGAGGGAATACCATCCAAAAGGCCTATCTACCTTCCCATTCTTTATTCCTATTAATCCTTCATGGATAGCATCAGTGATAAAGGAGGCATAATCAAAGGTCACTGCAAGAGAAGGATTCAAAATCTGAGAAACCATCAACATGTAATGGGTGGGCATATTTGCCTCAGCATCCTCTCCTAAAATTTGGCAAAGTGACCAGTATAATCCCTTGGCCCTAAGGGTAAACAAATTTAAAGAGAAAGGCTCTTCAGTATTGGGTCCTACAACTGTCAACCCACCTATCTTCACAAAGAATTCTTTGAGAGGCCCATTTCTAAGGTGGTTCCTCTGCACATTATATTCCTGAGCTAGTGATTTAAAATTAACAGGCTCTAGGAAATTGGTGAATTCACTAAGCTCGAAAGCATTTCTGAATTCCTCATTATTCAGTTCAATGAGGGTTTTCCCACTAATATCCTTGACACTTCTTGTAATTGGGTCATAGTTGTGTGCAATTTGAGTTAGGAGATCCACATCCATGAATACTCCAGGGACCACTAATTTTCCAACATCCGACTCCCAGATTGTTGGTGTAAATAAATATTCATTTTGGATATTATTACACTTACTTAAGTTCACTTAGGATAATGCATCTCTTCGTAGTTTGGATTTGAGACACTTAGAGAAGTGTGCACATAGGGATAGAGCTTGTAGGAGAAATTCCACTTTTTGTGGTCTTATTTTGCTGCTACACTCCACATTCGGTGGGTCATCCACCTCTTGTGGAATATTATATTATTTCTCCTACCTACCCCTAGTATTTCTTACCTACCCTTATTTCTCATTGAGCCACATGTCATATTTGTGTGCTCATACATCCATATGGCCTTGCCTATATAAGCAGGCCTATATTCATTGTATTGGTAAATCCAGTTGATCATTTTGCATATTGATGAGAATACAGTTTGTTCTTGTCATTCTATTGTCTCTTTTATGCTTTTCATTGTGCCCTTGATCTTGGCAAAATCCTACATGGTATCAGAGCTATTGGGACTTCATTGATCGGTTTTTGGAGACATCATGGAAGGCTTCTATTTTCGGATTTGGGGATCTTCATTTTTTGAGGGCGTCATACAGCGATTTGGACATCACCGTTGAATCCGGGAGGTCGTTTCCATAAATTTCGACTATAAAGTCGATCTATTTTGGTGAGAAATTTTTTTTCCCCATTTTGGCTGATCAAAAAAAAAAAAAAAAAGCAAAAAGTGTTTTTTGGGGGTCCGCAGACCCCCCCCGCTGTACGTGTGTTGCAGGTATCGCAGGCGTACCTGCCATCAGGGCGTACCTGTCCACGCCGCCGCGCCGTGTACCTACAGATGCCACGCCCCGCCCACCGCCGAGATCCACCGCCGCCGCCCGCAGGTCCCCACCGGTCCCCTCAGCCACTCCCGCCAGCTGCCTCGGCTCCCGACCGTCGCTGGCCCCCTCGGCACTGGGCCCGCCGGTCTCTCCCGTCTCCGACAGCGCTTCCTTCCATCGACAGTTTTAAATCAGCGACCCGCGTCCGCCACGTGGCAGGCGACCACTGGCCCGCAGACAAACCCGGACGCATAGTCATCCGCCACATCATCTGCCACGCAGACCGCCCAGTCAGCTGTCCATACGGTACGACAGCTTAGTCATCTGCATAGTCACCTGCCCAGTCAGCAGTCCGTACAGTACAGACGCCAAGTCAGCAAGGAGGCGAATTTTTTGCGACGGTCATACGATCGTCAAATTTAACATAGTGACTTGCTGACGTCAGGGCCACATCAGCACTTTTTAAAATATTTTTGTCCCCTCTCCATTGGGCTTTTCACTTTTGCAGTCCAACTTTGAAAGGCCATATCTTGCTCATTTTTGCTCCTTTTTTGGTGCAATTTTTTTTGAAATGGGCTAAAATTTCATGATCTTCGCAGTGGTGTGGTTATTTTCTGATTTTGGTGCATAGGTTTTTCAGAATTTTAAGATTCTCTCAGCTGTACCTGTCCAATCCTCAATTCTGCAACTTCAAAGGCCTCATTTGAGCTCATACGACCTCCTTTTCAGGTACCATTTTTTTTGAAAGTGCTTATTTTTTCCTCTACTTTTAGAATCTGTGATTAGATTTCAGAGATTTTGAGTGGAAATTGTACTTTCAGATATTGGTTTTATTTGGCCTATTAGGTACTTGTAAATTGCTTGGATCTTAGTTAGATCTCTTGCATTATCAGTTTGAAACTCTTTTGGCCTTATTGAGGTAGTTGTAAAATTGTAAATCAGAAGTCCACTTAGCCATTTTTGCAAGTGGCCCATTGTATACACACTACTTATAAAGTGCCAAAATCATCACATTTGGGGGGGGGGGGGGGTTCTTTGATTGAGTGAATTTGGGGGGGTGTCTTGTGTGATTGTGCCTTTCTTTGTGCTCTTTCCATTCTTGTTGCAATGAGTCCTAATAAATTTCCACCTTTAACTCCACATAATTATGCATCATGAAAAATTAAAGTATGGAGTAAACTAATGGAAAAGGGTCTCACACACTACATAGATGGAACAATAACAACACCACTTGATCCTAAGGATGATCCAATTTCTCAATTAGAATGGCTCACAAAGAATTGCATGGCTCTTGGAACCTTACACAAGTATGTATCAGATGACCTCATTTTTCATATTGAGAAGTGTAAAACAATCAAAGAGGCTTGGGATATGTTTCAAAAATTGTATGGACAAGTTGATGAAATCAGAGGCTATCAGATTGACAATGAGCTCACCAACTTGGATCCCAAGAATTTTGCTACAATCCAAGATTATGTCACCAAAGCAAATGAGCTAAGAGCAAAGCTTAAGGATTGTGGAATTGACAAAAAGGATGCTCAATTGATATTCATCTTGTTGGACAAGCTTGCACCAGAATATGCAGCATTTGTATCTAGCTTCCAAACTCATCGTTTGACAGTGGGGAGTTCTTATATTATGCCTTCATTTGATGCTTTCACAAAAATGTTGATATTGGAACAATCTAAGTTGTTGAACATGGGGTTTCTCAAGTCTTCAAAGTCCAAGGCTTTGGTGGCTAATCAAGGGAATCAAGGAAGTCAAGGCAAAGATTCCAACAAGAAGAAAAAGCAATCCAAGTCTAAGCCACACCAGGAAAAAGGACAATCATCCTCTCCATCACAAGGCGATTTTTCATCCTCTTCCAAGAAGGGGACACCACCTAAGAAGGATAAACCAACTTGTGCATATTGCAAGAAGTATGGTCATGATGAGCATCGATGCCACGCAAAGCAAGTTGATGAGTTAACCAATCTTCTTAAGAAAAACAACATCAACTTGCCATCCGCCTACATAAAGAAGGATTCATCTCCTTCCACTTCCTCACAATCTAAGGGAAAAGGGCAAGCATTTGTGGCTACAACAAGTTCTTCACAGCAATGGATACTTGACTCGGGTGCCTCATATCACATGGGTTCTACAAAGGAGCAGTTTTCTTCATTGGAGCCATCTAAGGTACCTCACATTTAGATAGGTGATGACACACAAGTAGAGGTTGAAGGGAAAGGTTCAATTGACATGGATGATGGAACATTTGAGAATGTTCTCTGTGTTCCTAACTTGTCTACCAACCTTCTCTCCATCTACCAAATCACTCACTATGGGAATGGGAAAAAGGTTGAGTTTACACCAAATTCAGTTGTGGTAAAGGAACTTGATGATGATGCCTTGGTAGCAGTGGGACAAGTCAATGACAACTCAAGGCTTTATTCATTCTCCCACTTTGTGCCAATTTCACCTTCTAGGGCCTTGCTTACTCATTCAAATTCAGAAAGTAAGCTATGGCATGAGCGGTTTGGTCACCTCAACTACCGCTATCTTCAGCAGCTCAGCACTAAAGACATGGTCACAGGTCTACCTCGAATCAGTTTTTCAGAGGGTGTATGTTCAGGTTGTTCCATGGGCAAGCATCCCGAAGAGAAGTTTGATAAAGGGAAAACTTGGAGAGCTTTGGAAGTTCTTCAACTTGTTCACAACGATGTAGCAGGTCCATTTCCAGCACCTTCATTTCGTAAGGCCCACTATGTTCTTACCTTCATTGATGACTACTCCTGCTTCACTTGGGTCTACTTTCTCATTCATAAGAGTGAAGTATTTGACAGATTTCAGGACTTCAAGACTCGTGTGGAGAAGCAATCAGGGAAAGTGGTCAAGATTCTTTGCATAGATAATGGAAGGGAATATGTGAATAAAAGACTTGAGGATTTTTGTACATTTGAGGGGATTGATCTTCAGCATTCTGTTGCATACACTCCATAGCAGAATGGGGTTGCAGAACGCAAGAATAGAACTCTCAAAGAAATGGCTAGCTATATGATACATGCACGTTCTCTTGATCCCACCTTTTGGGCAGAGGCTATCAGTTGTGCCACACACATCCAGAATCGGGTTCCTCACAAAGCTTTGCAAGGTATTACTCCTTTTGAAGCTTGGGCTGGTAGGAAACCGATTGTGAGACATTTCAAAGTCTTTGGGTGTCTAGCATGGGCTCGCATACCTCCGCAGAAATGCAAGGCATTGGAACCTCAGAGTCGGCCTTGCATATTTGTTGGATATCCTAAGGGTGTTAAGGCATACAGATTGATGGATCCAGAGACACATGAGGTATTCATTAAGAGGAGTGTTCACTTTGAGGAAAGCTCTCCTAGCTTAGCCTCTCTACGTCCTCCACCTTCCTCCATTGTGGATAGTGATGTTAGTGATTCAGATGATGAGACTCCCTCAACTCTGACTCGTAGGGTTACACCTCCACAGGGTCCACTTGTAGTTGAGGATCCTCATTCTCCTCCTCCACCTAGACCTCATTGGGCTCGACAGACACTTGAGTCCGCAGGTTCTCTTGTTGGGGATCCTTCAGATACACGGAGAACTCGATCACAACATCAGGATCTTCCACATGCATTCATTGCTATCGCTTCCGATCCACAGACATTTAGGGAAGCATCAGGGGTTCCTGAGTGGGACCAAGCTATGGAGAAAGATGGTTCGATGTAAGTGGATCTATCGGACCAAGTTTGCAGCGGATGGTAGTGTGGATAAGTATAAGGCTTGGCTTGTTGTGAAAGGTTTTTCTCAGGTTGCAGGTGTTGACTATACTGAGACCTTTGCACCCATAGCCAAGATGAACTCCATTCGTTTGACACTTGCTATTGCTGTAGCTCATGGTTGGGTTGTACATCAGATGGATGTGAAGAGTGCTTTTCTTCATGGTAATCTTGATGAGGAGATTTATATGGAGCAGCCACAGGGTTTCATCCAGGATACTTCCTTGGTTTGCAGACTAAGGAAATCTCTCTATGGCCTTAAGCAGGCCCCTAGGGCTTGGTACGCCAAGATGGATTCGTTTCTTCTCTCCGCAGGGTTCACCAGGTGTCATTCCGATCCGAATGTCTACATTTTGCGATAGGATGACTCTCACTTGATACTTGTGCTCTATGCTAATGACTTGATCATTACAGGGAGTACTTCATCCATCATTAGCAGGGTCAAATCTGCTTTGCATGATAGATTTGCTATGACTGACTTGGGTCTTTTGCACTAATTTCTCGGAATAGAGATATCACAGTCACCTTCTGGGATTACACTATCGCAGCCCAAGTGTGCTCTTGATCTACTTGCACGCTTTCATATGGCTGATTGTAAGCCTGCCCCGACTCCCTTTCTTTCAGGAGTCAAGCTTGAGGCTCAGTGTTCTTCTCCACCTGTTGATGCCACTTTGTACCGTCAGCTTGTGGGTAGTCTCATCTACTTGACTCATACACACCCTGATATTTCATTTGCAGTTGGCATGGTTTCCCGCTTCATGCAGGAACCACATAAGCTTCATTGGAAAGCCGCCAAACGCATCCTTCATTACATCCAGGGTACACATCACTATGGGATTCACTATGCAGCAGGCACAAGACTTTACTTGGTTGGTTACACAGACTCCGATTGGGCTGGCGATCTTGATGATCGTAAGTCTACTTCTGGTTATAGTTTTCACCTTTGTTCGGGCCCCATTTGTTGGCAGAGCAAGAAGCAACATGCTATTTCTCTCTCTTCGACTGAGGCTGAGTATCGAGGCGCTGTTAACATAGTGACTGAGACCATTTGGCTCCAGCAAATTCTCACCGAGTTTGGATTCACCACTCCACGACCGACAGTTCTACATTGCGACAATTAGAGTGCTATTGCAATCTCAAAGAACCCGGTCCAGCACCAGCAGACCAAACACATCGAGATTCATATGCACTATATCTGAGAGCTCATCCAGGAGCAGGTCATTGATTTGCAGTATTGTCCTACAGTAGAGCAGGTTGCTGACATATTCACCAAACCTTTCACTGAGAGTAAGTTCCAGCAGTTGCGAGCTCTCTTGGGGGTGCGGGATGTGTCATTAGGGGGGGTCAGCTGACTTCTCCTTCCTCTCTTATGGGGGGGACTTTTTCCTCTTTGAGGTTTTGTCCTTCTTCTTTGAGAGTCTTTTGTACATTCATCTCTCTTTTGGGGGGGAGTTTTTTCTCACTGGGTTTTCTCCCTTTCTCCGTTTGTGAGAGATTGCATTGCATAGTTTTGTTTGCATTTGCATATTGTACATGGGTACCTATCATGGCCTCGTAGCCGGGACCCATCTTGCATTGTTGACTTGAGTCTTCATTCCCCTAAGTTGCACTTAAGGGGGGGTGTTGGTGTAAATAAATATTCATTTTGGATATTATTACACTTACTTAAGTTAACTTAGGATAATGCATCTCTTCGTAGTTTGGATTTGAGACACTTAGGGAAGTGTGCACATAGGGATAGAGCTTGTAGGAGAAATTCCACCTTTTGTGGTCTTATTTTGCTGTTACACTCCACATTCTGTGGGTCATCCACCTCTTGTGGAATATTATATTATTTCTCCTACCTACCCCTAGTATTTCTTACCTACCCTTGTTTCTCATTGAGCCACATGTCATATTTGTGTGCTCATACATCCATATGGCCTTGCCTATATAAGCAGGCCTATATTCATTGTATTGGTAAATCCAGTTGATCATTTTGTATATTGATGAGAATACAATTTGTTCTTGTCATTCTATTGTCTCTTTTATGCTTTTCATTGTGCCCTTGATCTTGGCAAAATCCTACACAGATATTGTTCTGCGGGGCTGAGGAGTTTCTCATGCCAAATCCAACTTTAAACAATCCTAACCCAGCCAACCCAATTTGAGGGTCTCTTAGCTAGTTACCCTTATCATATAATCCCTCCCCTATTTTCAGGCGAGGAGCTCTTGGCACAAGTTCTTTTACCTTTGCGGCCGCATTAGTTGACAATGTCAACTGCTCAAGGAAGTCATCACAGATAGCCCTCTCCTGGTAATTAACCTTTCCTGAGAATTCCCTCTTAGGTGCCATCTTTAAAATTATGCAAACAATCTAACTATTACCCCCAATTGTTCTGTGACAAATCAAGATCTTAATTAAAATGCACTGTTAAGTGGTTGCCAAACAAGAGTGTAAGAGAACCTATTTTTTGCTCGAAGAAACTTGCTCTGCGACTGAAGAAATTAGCTCTGCAACCACTTCTCTGCAACTACTCTTCAAAATGATGCCTTCATTCAATTGATACGAGATCATATACGGTTGTCGGGCTCTTAACTACAATATTGATACCGCAAGCTTCGGCCATCCCTTCAGAATTGAATTCATAGAAGAATTCAAAAATTTCGCTCCAACGGGTCACAACATGCCTATGCATTTTCCTTTTCGCTCTTTTGCCATTTCACAGAGCATAATGTCTTAGCAATTTCTTTTTAACGAAATCACGCCAGCCGTCTGATCAAATGGAACTTGATCTATCTTTACACCGTCTTAACATCTCTGCCTTTGCATTGGGCCCTACTTCCTTTTCACCATTTTGTGGGCTTTATCCTCCGAGCACTTATCTTTCGCGAAGCTACGCCAGGCGTTAGATGAGACTTTAACTGCCCGACCTTTAACCCTTACCGGAACCGTTAGCTTTTCCACTAACCGTGCCTCATCTTGACGGCTAACAGTTTTTTGCTATTTTGCATAGCTTAACCCGCTTTCAACTTTGGGCCATGAAACAAAGCAAAGTGTTGGATCAATCTTGAGATGACCATCCTTTAAGCGAGACCTTTATGTTTGCATCACTTACCCCGCTCTTCCACTGGTTACCAAATACCACGTGGCACTTAGCCATTAGCCTTGGAAAACTCTTTGAGTTTAGTTCAGAGTTAGCCACTTGTCATATTTTCTCTTATAACCGCCAGTTACACCTTGGCGCCCTCAATCCCTTTTGAACCCAAGTGTCAATCGACACGTCACCATCGAGCTTTACGCCAGGAAGAACCCTCTTTTCTCTTTCGCCATTTCACAGGACTTAACGTTTGGTTAATTCGCAGCCACGAAACAACGCGAGCCCTTGGATCTTTTTAGAGTTGATCCCCTTTTACCTTCATGCTTTATCTGTTCTTTGGGCCCCAAAAACCTTTCGCTATTTCGCAAGCTCTAAAGCATGAGCATTTTACCTCCGGGAACTCACGCGGACTGCTAGATTAAATCTGACTTGCTCGATGATTAACAACCTACTAAGGTTCGGTAGACGTGGGCCCTTTGACTCAGCTTTATCCACCTGGTGTCTAATCGTTCCCAAACTGACATGTCAACCTTTTATTCGCGGAGAGAAAACACCAGATTCCACTTCATCCTTGCCACGTGGATTTGCCAAGTCACTTCACACCCCGCAACATGACTCATCCTCTTGGACCCACCTTTTAGTCCTTAGATCCGACTTGCTAACTACTTTGACTTTCTGCCACGTGCCATTATCTTACTCGTCATTTCAACCAACTGGTTTGCTTGCCTAGAACGCCATGTCATTTTGTTGCTTCGCGAAAGCTATCTTTCGAGCATCTCTCTTATGTGAAACTGTGCTAATCGTTGGATCTTCGAGAACCTGCGCATCTGTTATGCTCTTTATAAACCTCTTTTGCTCGGGCCAAAAAACCTTTCGTTGCTTCACAGGACATAACACGCTTGCATCTGTCAGCCACAAAACAACGGGAACCGTCGATTTTTCTTGAACTTGATCACCTTTTAGCTGTTTGAAAAGTCTTCACCGCCGGGTCCCGCCAAGCCTTTTCGCCATTTCACGAAAGGTAATTTGCTTGCTGGTTTCGGCTGCGAATCAACGCCAGCCGTTAGATCTTGAGCAAGATGGGATCTTGTTAAACCAGACCAAATGTGCACCTTTGAACATGTTTTTCCTTTCGCTATTTCGCATAGCTTAAAAGATCCTCAACTTCACCTAACGAAATGGCGAAAGCCGTAGATCCATCTAAGAGCTGCATGACACTTACTGGGCCTGACAACATTAGAAGGAAAAAGACATAAGGCATAAATTTTTACGATTATTTAATGACCGCCTAGGTAAATGACAAGGGGGAACACTTCATACGACCCCAAGACCCATTACTTAAGTGAATTAAAGTAACACAGGAATAGAAACCAGAGGGTTTTAACTAGACATTTGAGCGTTTTAAAACCAAAACCCTAAACCCTTAAAGACTTAACACAGATTTGGGGCAATTAATAGTGTGCTTGTCAAAATTTCAAAAAACTTAGCCAATTATGGGAAAAGAAAACCCAATTCTTAAATAGTGATAATAGCTATGATATACTCCTTAACACAAACCATACCCATATTTTGCACATAGGTACAATTATGGGAAATGGGAATATACCTTAACACAATATTTTGCACATAGGTACAACTATGGGAAATGGGAATATACCTTAACACAAACCATACCCAATGCATAGTATACTCCTTTGTCTATCACTAAGTATCAATGCGCTAGTTTCACAATAAGAGGTCTTGAACCTTCGCTAGGAAGATTACAAAAACTATGTAGAAAGTATAAAAATGTGGCTTAATAGCCCCTAATGATATCATGCACATATGTGCATGGAGATAGATGAAACAAAAATAACATAATCTAAAATGTTTAATTTTTGATTGTTTTGAATGTGTTGGGGTGATGGGAGGTTGAGCATGAAGTAAATGGGTGCCTTATATCTAATGGTCCAATAGCTTAATCTTCATACAAATTAAAAATTGTAATGACTAAAATCCATTTTGTGATACATTTATGAAGAAACCACTAAATATCATACCTTTTAACTCCACACATAAGCTAGTCTCTATAAATGCAAGTAAGCAAATAAATAAAATTCCAAAATATCAAGATAAATATAACTTAGTAATCCATGCATAGACACATTTATCCCTTATATTGATCTAAAAGATACCTTACTAAATAAGGGTTTTATAGTCATCAAGGTGATAAACTAAGAAAACATAATACTCCAATCACAAACATGTGATTAAGAAGAATTATGAAACTGTCAAGAATGTACACAATACACATGGAGACATTCATAAGATGTTGTATTTTCACATATAAATTCATTCTTCTAGGATTATAATATTATATCACACTTTGAAGATGAAAACCAAAATATAGCAATATAAAAATGATTTAAACCATTTTCTAGAAGGAAAACCTTATTGATTTAGAAATTTATTTTCTTCATTCTATCTCTACAATGTTTCTGCCATAATTTTAATAATGAAATGTATTGGAGTTGAGGAAAAATCAACTCTACAGCTCCCAAAGATCACCTGCATGCAAACCTGTGACAGAAAGAGAGAAGCAAAAATGCTATGGAGGCCATAATTTAGAGATCTAGAAAAGAGGAGTCATATTGATTGTGAAATAAGAACACAATTCAATAATTACAGTTGTTATGAAAATACAAAGAGAGAATCCTTATAAAAGGATACTCGAAACCGTAAAGGTGAAAATCCTAAAGAATTATAAGATTCCTAAGTTTACCTTAAGCATAGAGTATAATAGACTAATAATTAAATAAATAATTATTAGCTAATAAAAGATAACTCCAACACCCCCCCTTAAGATGAACTTAGGGAGTAGCTAAAAAACAACTAAGGACAAAAAAAAACATGTAAAAAATGCAGGAAAGCAACAATGGGTCCCGACAACTAGGCCTGATGAGGTACCCAAGTACAATAAAATCTCTATAAAGTGGAGAAAAAAAAGAAAACCATGTGGGGACAAAAATCCTCTCCAATAAGAGATGAAAGCTCAAGTGAAGGACTAAAAAGCCTCAAAAAAAGAGTGTTCCAGAAGATAGGAACAAAAAGAAGAGAATGAAAAACACCACTGAAGCATGAAATAGCTGCAAACACTATCGAAGAGTAACTACTGATATGAAGAACCTCCATTGAAATAAAACATGACCAGGTAGAGAAGATTGTAATCTGCATGAGTGCCCTCAAATGACACTACTCGAATTAGATGGCAAACAAAGGCAAACAACTGAACTCAAAGATACAAATGGAATAAAACACCAAAGCCTGAAGAGCTGATCAATCAAACCAAGGAAGCATTACAACAACAAGAAAAACCTCCTTGTTGGGACTCATTAAATTTGAGTCAAGTTTAGAGGCCCATTTCAAATTTTGCTCTGCATTTCCAAATGACTTAATTTGAATGGCCTAGTTAGAGAGAGGGCAAATGGAGCCAGTTGTTTTTCAAAGGGTAAGGCTTTGGAAACTTGTTGTACACCTTTCATTTGGCCTATGCAGTGTGTTGAAACTTTTAGAATTCAGTTTGGATCAGTTTACCAGGTACCCATTTCGAGGGGTGAGCTGAAAGTACATTTTAGGCACAAATGTAGGTTTTATTGAGTAACCTACTTTGAGTACTTATATCTTTTGCCCCGTTGATCGTAATGAAAAAATTTAAAAATTGATCAAATTTTATGCATAAATGTGAGTCAACATGCAAAATTTCAAGTCTCTAGCAATCCATTTGCTCAATTTTCAAAGCTCGATCTATTTGCAGTTTGTATGTTTTGACAAGTCCCTGTTTTAGCTGCTAGTTGAAGCCCTGTTTTGCATAAGTGTAAAAGTTGCCTTAGTAAATGGCATGTCAAAATGTTTATTCTAGGCTATTGTTGGTATAAATGACAAGCTATGTTTCAAATTTCAAACTCCCACCAATCCGTTTGATCGGTTTTTGAAAGGGTTTATTGAGCCATCTATTTTAGTGATCCGTACTTTCATTGCCATATCAGTTAAAGTTGCTATTTTCATGAACGCACCATTCGCATCCAGTCAGTCTTTTGGTTGAATTGAGTGTTCTAGCTTTTGATATGTACTTCAAGGTACCTCTGTCTCAGATTTGAGGGTCTACGGAGGTTGTTTAATATTTTTAAGAAAGGTATCATCTGTTGCCTGAACATTGACTTCATCAGGTCCGCAGTGCCAACAAAGCCAGTTGGTCATTTTCGACAATTAATATCTCTTCACTCGGGATTCTTTTTGAGAAACTGTTTGGTAGAGTTCATTCTTGTATATCAGAGTACATGCCTGTCAGATGGCGAGGTCCAAAAAGGTGTTTTGACTGGTTTGAAAATTACGTCTTCGCGATTAAATGCGAAAATGTGGCGCAAGTGCCTGAAAGTTGCAAAACTCAGTCCGATGATCCAAAAATGGTGCCGATCGATTCCAGAGGTATGTTTAAGGTTCGTAAAGCATTACAGAGGTCAGTTGCTTGAAAACAAATTTTTTTTTAGCCGAACCCACTTTGGGGCCCGACCTGACTTGCCACTTCATGCATCTTTTCAGGCAAAGTTTAAATTGTTATTTTTGCAATCATATGTTTATATGATTTAACTATGAAGGAATGGTATTTGTATCATTGAAAAGAAAAGATTTGTGGAGTTTGGGAAGTTTTAAATGTCATGTCCCCTCTTTAGCTCTATCTAGCAGAGACATGTGAGTCAACTTATTATGGGGTCTTGTAGGCTGACAGTGATGGATAGAGACTCAGTGTGGTTATACAGTGTTTGGGACTTGGTGTTCTGGCAGTAGTTGATCAGTTTGGAGTAGTTCCTTATTTTTAGGAGGTAGTTCCTACGTTTATGGAGGATATCCCTACTATTTAGGAGGTTAAGACCATACCCAGGGTTGGGTCTCCTTGAGATTATTCCTTGGGTTAAGTTTTAGAGGATTTGGGTTTGTTTCCTAGTTTATAGGAGCATCCCTAGATTTTAGGGATGAGATTGCCAGTGGATCCTTGATTTCCGACTTCAGTCACAGATAGGTAGCAGGTTGAATTTCTGGTTTGTGGTGTCATTTGAGCATTTTGCAGCTATTTGGGTTATATTTTTAATATTTCCTAAGTTAGCGTTTATTATTTAAATAAGGCTATGTTTATAGCCATTTTGGTATAATAAGGGGTTTTTGGCCTCATCTGGATGCATATCCCTTGGTGTAATAGCTCATTGGAAAGGTCTTGGACTTTTCTAAATATTTCTCTTTTGACTCAGATCCTTTTGGTGAACGAATTTCTTTATATTTGAAAAAGGGTCATTTTTCTATGCACTTGGCAACTTAAAATGAGAAATATAACATTTTAACCCTAAATGCCACATTGAGTCACTTTTAGGGTTCGAGCTAAGTGGGAAGGTGTTATAAGGAAGTTGAGACCTAATTCTTGGTATTTTTTACACATTTTCATCTTTGATTTGGAGAATTTGCTTTGGAGAGCGATTCAGCATCTGGGATGGAAACCCCAGGGTCTTGCCTGTCTGGGACGTAGCCCCCAACACAGTGGTTATTGGTTCTAGCATTCAGTTTCAGTGCCTTGGAGTTGGTACAACATCTTTCTGGAGGATTCAGTGGATAGAAATAGGGTTCAACATGGAGGTTGGGGTTTCCAGCTTGGCATCACCTAACAACCGTATGACTGTACCTTGCAGCCATTTCTCTTCCCACGTGGAGCTATGTAAGAGCATTGGACATTTGCAACAAATTCATTCTTGATTGCAGTATTCACTCTTTATCTAGGTTGGAATCATTGTTATTGTAATCTTCCTGGAATTGTTTGGAATCACTATCTGGATAATTATTTGATTTAAATAATCATAAATCTGCTTGGTACGATTCTGATTTGGCTGTGTATGAACATTTATTTCCAATACTCTTTTCATGTACTTGTTCTTCAATTATTACTTGCTGAAAAACTATCAAAAACACAAAAATAAACAAACCTTCTGCAACTTCGTTCTATTCTCTAAAACCATTAAAGGAAACATAAGAAAATATAGTTTATTAATTTAAAAACTACAACAGATCAGCAAGGGGATCCATCAGGGATCTTTTAGTGGTATCAGAGCTATCATCTTGCCAGCCTGTAGGGTTTGTGTGGAATTTTCACACTAGGGTTACATTTTATTCTATGCATCCGGGTAGAGAGGAGATACACAGGTATTATACATGCAGGGTAGCTCAACAAGAGCGTGAGAGTGGAATTGAACAAGTACCTAGTATGGCGGATGAACAAGGGGGTGCTAGATAGAACTGGATTGAGGATGAAGAATGGGAGATGATGAGAACTCTCATCACTACACAATCCAGGATAGTCTAGACACTTGACAGATTACAGGAAACCTTGGCATGAATGGAGTTGGATAGACAGAGGGGCAGACATGGGCAGAGCAGATCAGTTTCACTGGCATGCAGTCAGCATAGCCATCAGTCCCATTCATCAGTTGGGAGCTCCCTTCATTCCTCTAGGTGGGAACGCCATCATACACTTGCTACAGATAGACCTTTGCTTCCTTAGTTTGTACCAGGTGAACAACCAACATAGGTAGATCCACTAGAGGTTCGGTTCCAGGAGTCAGTTTTGGTAGCCATAGCTGAGTGGAGAGCCCTACCCCCAGAGGTTAGGGATGTTTTCCCTCTTCCCCAGTATTGTGCATAGCGTAGAGATACATATAGGTTCAGAGGAGATCGTGGTTATAGACCACCACAACGTCAGAACTATGACCTCAATAGAGCTACTGGGAAGATCACATTGGCTACATATGATGGCTTTGGTGATACGAGTGCACGAGCTTGGGTGCACAAGCTGGACATATATCTATCCTTGAGGCCCATGCCTGAGCGTGAGGCTATTTAGTTTGCTGTGTTGCATTTAGACGGGATTGCCTATGATTGGTGGCACCATGGATTGGTCACCTAGGATCACGCCTTGGTACGTTGCTATGCCGAGTTCACTGAATGACTCATTACATGGTTTGATCGTAAGGATACAGAGCTCTACTATAGAGAGTTGGCACATCTTAGACAGACTGGGTATGCAAAAGCTTATATTAATGAGTTCCAGCCTATTGCGGTTATGGTACCTAGTATGCCCCAGAGGTGGAGTGTGATGTTATTTATTGAGGGATTGCAGGATAGACTTAAGGGATTGGTACGTGCTTTCCAACCGACCACTCTCAAGGAGGCCATTGATGTGACATTGAGATTGGATACCATTCCTACTTCTTATCAAGCAGATAAGAAGCTATTCAGGGACTCTCGGCCTGCACAGAAGGCCAATACTTCACAGAATAAAGGAGGGTCATCATCTAGGACCCCTTGGATGAATCAGGAGACGAGGAATGAATTGAGAAGAAAAAAATTATTCTTTTCCTGCAAGGAACCTTGGGAACCAGGACACCGTTGTATGGGTAAAGGAAAGGTTCATTTGATTGAGGTGACATCTGAGTTAGGGGATGAGGAGGTACTCGACACTAACACTGAGGATAGCAAGGAGGATGTTGAGTAGGTGCAGACACAGTTGGAGTTAGATACCCCTGAGCCTTTGGCGATAACCAAAGTAACTATGGCTACCCTCTCCAGTTATCCTAAATTTCATGCCTTTCAGTTGAAAGGTACACTGAAGGGCAAGCGAGTCATGAGCTTGGTAGACACAAGTGCCACGCATAACTTCATTGATTAGAAGTTAGTGGAGAGGTGTGGATTACAGTATGAGGAGTTTGGTGGTTTTGGAGTGAAGGTGGCAGATGGTGCAGTTTTGGGTTGTACTAAATGGATTCCACAACTTAGTATTCAGATGGGGAATTATACTCTGACCGATGATTTTTATGTGCTTCCATTAGAGGATTATGATGTGGTCTTGGGCATGCAATGGTTACAGGGTATTGGGCATTACATTATTGATCACCACCGTATGCAGTTAGAGTTCCTTTCTGGGGGGAAGAAGACTATCTTGAGGGCAGCTTCAGATGGTGGACCTAAGGAGGTGTCTTCTCGCAGGATGGAGACTATTATTAGACATAATGATGTGATTTGGGCTACACACTATTTGGTGAAGTCCAAAACACCTACACCTCAGGATGGCAGGGTATTTCATGTTGATATTCAGTCAGTGACAGACCATCATGGGAGAGTATTTGGTGACATACCTTCTGGAGTGCCTCCAGATAGAGGTTTTGAGCATGGTATAGAGATGGAGGATGGAGCGAAGCCAATGATTACTACCCCTTATCATCATCCTAGAGACTATAAGGATGAAATTGAGAAGACTATTCATGAGTTGTTGGATATGAGTTTCATTCAGCCTAGTTCTAGCCCCTTTGCTTCTTTTGTAGTGCTTGTTAAGAAGAAGGATGGGACTCTATGGATGTGTATAGATTACAGAGCCTTGAACAAGAAGACAATCAAGAATAGATACCCTATTCCACACATTGATGAGTTGTTGGATGAGCTTCATGGAGCTATCTACTTCTCTAAGATTGATCTTCATTCAGGTTACCATCAGATACGTGTACAAGTAGAGGATGTACACAAGACTGCCTTCCATTGTCACAATGGGCACTATGAGTTTCTGGTAATGCCTTTTGGCCTTACCAATGCACCGGCCACTTTCCAGTCCTGTAAGAACCATATCTTCAACAAGCAGTTGAGGAAGTCGGTTCTAGTGTTCTTTGATGACATATTGATTTACAGTCATACTTGGGAGGACCATCTCAGACATGTTGAGGAGGTGCTTAGCATTATGGAGAGCCAGTCTCTATTTGCTAAGTTATCCAAATGTGAGTTTGGACTTAGCGAAGTTTTATATTTGGGCCATGTGATCAGTGCTGATGGGGTGAAGGTGCATGAAGAGCAACTGATGAATGGGACTAATGGCTATGCTAACTGCCTGCCACTGAAACTGATCTGCTCCACCCATGTCTGCCCCTATGTCTATATAACTCCATTTGTGCCAAGGTTTCCTATAATCTGTCAAGTGTCTGGACTATCCTGGGTTGTGTAGTGATGAGAGTTCTCATCATCTCTTGTTCTTCATCCTCAATCCGGTTTTGTCTAGCACCCCCTTGTTCATCCGCCATACTGGGTACCTGTTCAATTCCACTCTCATGCTTCTGTTGAGCTACCCTGCGTGTATAATACCTATGTATCTCCTCTCCACCCAGATGCATAGAATAAAATGTAACCCTAGTGTAAAAATTCCACACAAACCCTATAGGCTGGCAAGATGATAGCTCCGATACCACTGAAAGATCCCTGATGGATCCCCTTGCTGATTTGCTGTAGTTTTTAAATTAATAAACTATATTTTCCCGTGTTTCCTTTAATGGTTTTAGAGAATAGATAGAAGTTGCAGAAGGTTTGTTTATTTTTGTGTTTTTGATAGTTTTTCAGCAAGTAATAATTGAAGAACAAGTACATGAAAAGAGTACTGGAAATAAAAGTTCATACACAGCCAAATCAGAATCGTACCAAGCAGATTTTTGATTATTTAAATCAAATAATTATCTAGATAGTGATTCCAAACAATTCTAGGAAGATTACAATAACAATGATTCCAACCTGGATAAAGAGTGAATACTACAATCAAGAATGAAGCTGCTGCAAATGTCCAATGCTCTTACATAGCTCCACGTGGGAAGAGAAATGACTGCAAGGTACAACCGTATAACTGTTAGGTGATGCCAAGCTGGAAACCCCAACCTCCATGCTGAACCCTAACTCTGTCCACTGAATCCTCTAGAAAGATGTCGTACCAACTCCAAGGCACTGAAACTGAATGCTAGAACCAATAACCACTGTGTTGGGGGCTACGTCCCAGATAGGCAAGACTCTGGGGTTTTTGTCCCAGATGCTGAATCACTCTCCAGAGCAAATTCTCCAAATCAAAGATGAAAATGTGTAAAAAATACCAAGAATTAGGTCTCAACTTCCTTATAACACCTTCCCACTTAGCTCGAACCCTAAAAGTGACTCAATGTGGCATTTAGGGTTAAAATGTTATATTTCTCATTTTAAGTTGCCAAGTGCATAGAAAAACGACCCTTTTTCAACTATAAAGAAATCCGTTCACTGAAAGGATTTGAGTCAAAAGAGAAATATTTAGAAAAGTCCAAGACCTTTCCAACGAGCTATTACACCAAGGGATACACATCCAGATGAGGCCAAAAATCCCTTATTATACCAAAATGGCTATAAACATAGCCTTATTTAAATAATAAACGCTAACTTAGGAAATATTAAAAATATAACCCAAATAGCTGCAAAATGCTCAAATGACACCACAAACTAGAAAGTCAACCTGCCACCTGTCTGTGACTGAAGTCGGAAATCAAGGATCCACTGGCAATCTCATCCCTAAAATCTAGGGATGCTCCTAGAAACTAGGAAACAAACCCAAATCCTCTGAAACTTAACCCAAGGAATAATCTCAAGGAGACCCAACCCTGGGTATGGTCGTAACCTCCTAAATAGTAGGGATATCCTCCATAAACATAGGAACTACCTCCTAAAAATAAGGAACTTCTCCAAACTGATCAACTACTGCCAGAACACCAAGTCCCAAACACTGTATAACCACACTGAGTCTCTATCCATCACTGGCAGCCTACAAGACCCCATAATAAGCCGACTCTCACATGTCTATGCTAGATAGAGCTAAAGAGGGGACATGACATTTAAACTTCAAACAAGTGTATGTTGGCAATTTCAGAACCAACATCATCCCCCAACGTGGCAGTTGAACAGGAAGCTTAAAATCTTTCTAGCAAAATGAAATGGTAGTCTTATGTGCAGTGTTTGGAGAAGGGAATTAAAACTCTAGCAATGCCATTGATAGGTGCAGAGCCTCCTTCCTTCTCCCACATGTTGGCTACCCTCAAAAGATTTCAACAATGGCTGGGGATTGCAAATTAAAACCTTCAACAATTTAAAACTTTCAGCAAATGAAGATTTAATGTTAAATGCCAGCCATTTTCCCTCCTCCCTCCACGTGGTTAAAAGGCAAATAGAAAAACTTTTAAGCAAATGCACATTGACAGGCCCAGAGCTATCATCTCCCTTGCTACACATGAGTTGTTTTTTGAAGTGCATATTGTAAATGAGAAATGTATGGCTGGGAAAGGTTTGGTAAACCTTAAACTTAGTGAAATGACAGTTGCAGACCAACACTCCCCCTCACGTGATGGCTGTTAAAAGACTTAGGCAAAAAACTCCAAGGTGAAATGCAATTATCATGTACAACAAGTTAACTCCATGACTCTGCTAGTCACTCCTCCCCCCACGTGTTGCAGCAATCAGAAAAATTTAACTTTCAACCATAGCAATTTCCTTCCCCTCTGTGTGGTATGTTGAGAAAGGTAGCAAGTGTTCAAAGCAATTGAATGCCCAGTCATCCCCTGTGTGGAGTTTGGAGGGCAGCGATAAAACATTAAGAAAATGTAAGCAGCAGGAGTAACCCCCCCTCTACGTGGTTTTTTTTGAACAATAGAAACTCTCAAGCAATGCAAAGGGCATTCTTTAAACCTCAGCCAATTTCCTCCTCTCTATTTTGGCATGGATCTTCTGCAAGTATGGAGAAGGCAATGAACTTCAATAGCAAAAAGAAAATACCAGTTTGGCAGCCCCTCAGTGGTATGGTGTTAAAATGCATAAAACTTTTCAAACAAGTTCCAATCCCCCTCCACGTGATGGCTGAAATGATTGTCAAAAACATAGCAAATACAAATGGTGGAAGGAGTTTGAAAGAGGTGATGGGTATTGGAGCAGACATTAAGAGCTTCCAAGCAATGCAAATGATAGAAAATGCCATTAAAAATCAGGAAAAGCTCACAAAAGTAGTCCCAGGCATAGAGCAATTATCCCACATTGGCTGGGCGGGAACATTTTTGAGTATTTAAAAGTAAAGCTTCATACTACCATAGTGTCAAAGCCTTGGAGGCTTTTGATGGATGGTGCTGGTTGGGAACCCAAGCGAACCCCATGCACATGGGCACGCTTCTTGAGGTGACCAAGGAGGCTGACAAGTGGTGACAAGTGGACCCCATGCAAGCATGAATCTCGATGTAGGTGAATTTTGCAGAGGAAGAGCGGATTAACAAGTGAGCAGGTTGTCGAAGATCTATGGTGCACGTGGATTCGCAAAGGGAAGTTGCTCAAAGAATAACCATCGCAAAATGGCGAAAAGCATGTGCTCAAATGATGAAGGTTAAAGACTGTAGCGTCATAAATTGTACGCACTTGCTAGGGTGGTACAATTTCACACCTAGTTTAGCACCTGCCTTAGTGCATTTTACATTTTGCATTGCATTTCCCCTTGAGCACTTAATTAATCAAATTAATTAGGTCTAAGGTCCTATTTTACCATCTCCCACATCATAACGTTGGGCCCTTTCATTAAAGTGTGCCCCTTTCATTTTATTCCTCCAATACATCATTTAATCAAAAACCCTAATTAGGTCCTATTTTGAACTTGGGGGCTTGATTTCGGGGGTCAAAACATCTCAAAATCACCTGTAACTTTGGGATTCTCTCTAAAATCATCATATCCGATGGCCCTGAAAATTTGGTGAAAAGTTGTCGGGACCATGGTGCCCGGAGTGCAACATGGTCCCGGACATTTTTCTCAAAATTTTAGGAGCGCGATCCAATCATAAAATAAAGCTTAACCCCAAGAAATTGGCAGGAGATTCAATCTCTAGGTCGACCAAAAGTCGAAATTAAGACCTAGGGTTTCATACATAAGAGCTCTCTTTCTTCATTTGAAAGGATCCGATTTTTTGATTTCCAGGACCTCATATGCAGCGAAAGAGAAGATCTTTGAAGACTTCAACAACATCCAACATCTTTCTATCAAGCATTTATCAATTTCATTCATCCATTTAGGGCTTGGAAGACATTGAAGAACAATAGGAGATTACCGACTGAAGATTGGCTTGTACTCCTCCCTTGAGGGTTGGGTATGATTTCATGTTGTTTTCATGTCTTTGCATAAGCTTCAAATATCCTTTATTCATGCTTTAGATCACTTTGCATCTTGATTTAGAGCATTTACATTATCATTTACAAGCAATTAGGGTTTACTTTCTAGGTTGCTCTAGTTTGCTTTCTTGCATTTTAGGACCTTGCACACACACTAGGTCTGCACACACAATACATTTTACAATACAACTTGGCTATTCATGGAGGTGGAAATCACCGAAGCGGGGGTTTGACTAAGGCAAAACCCTATATAGCTGCCAAAACACCTTTTCAGATATAAGTGCAGGTTTCGGGACTCGGACGACGCCGCAAGTTACAGATCCAGAAGAAGCAGACGGAGACCAAACAACACACCAAGTTTCAGAGCAAAAGACCAAGACAGGGGCGTGGAGCACCCTGGTCCTGCCAAGACAGGGGCACTGGGCACCCTGGTCCCTGGGATAGGGGCGTTGGGCGCCCTGGTCCTCCTGACAGACAGCATTTTCAGCATTTTTGACAGCTTTTTCCAAAGTGCAAAACAACAGTTTCCGGAGCAGTTTCAGGGGCAGAATCAGGACAGTGGCACCCGCACCCCCATCCCGAACATTTTCAGTTAGATTTTAACTCCGGGTATGCATTTTCATTCTTCTCTTATCCTTGTGTTTATAACTTTCCATCATTTAAGTTCAATTCTGTAATCTTGTTATTAGTTCATACTTGCACTTTGGGGTTAGGGATTGAACTTGCATCATTTTATCTTTCAATTACAACAAGGGAATAGAAATCCTAATAGGTATCCCATGGCTCTCTCTTCCACAAAAAGAAGTAGCCAATTGTGTGATACCTCTAGGCTCTTTCATATTCCACAAGTGTGTGGTTGAAAGTGAGATTTGGGCATGTTTGCTTAGTGTCACTTTTTCCCCCACACATTTTGGTGAACCCGACGTGAACTCCAATCTTCTCTAAATTCTGATTTATGTTTTCAAATTTGAGTGTTTATGCTATACCAAATTCAAATTTGTATTTACAAGTCTTAATTTCTTGCAAGATTCAAAAAAAAATTTAGAGGAAATTTTTGCTAAAACCCTAATTTTTCAATTCAAAGTTGAACTTGTGGATAGCTTATTTGGGATCAATAATTTCAAATCTGATTTAGGAACTCATTTGAATCATAAATTTCATTTTCTAAATCTACATTCTAAGTGCTTGCATTGGTTAAAATTAAACATTTCCTTCTATTTTGCATGTGTTATCATTTGAAAGAGGAAAATTGTTGTCATGATGCATTCATCTCATAGATGTGATAATGGGTTAGCTTCCCTTGTTTCAATTTTTCCTTCTCCTAAGGAACCTCCCCCGATCTATAACAACATTTTAGTGCCTAAAAGAGTTGCTACCAATCCCTTTGAGACTCTCCCATGCTCTAAGGATCAAGTCTTTAAGAGTGATCTTGATAATTCTCCTAAAATGTGCCCTTCCTATTTAGCTATCCTAGAGGAAGAGAATGATATCATAAACACCTTTCTTAATGTTACTTCACCTTCCCTACATCATGCTTCTCTAAGTGAAAAGGTATTGATGGACATTGACTTATTTTCTCCTAAAGTTGGTCCTTCCAATGGGGGCATGTTAGTGCAACAAGAGGTTATGAACACTTCTTTCAAAGATCTCCTTCCTAAGCATGAATCTTTGGAGAAATATGTTCATGTTCCTCCTAAAAAACACTCCCTTCATGAGGATCCTTTTGTGCAAGAAGATGACATTATCCCTACATTTCCTAGTGATGGCATTTCATTTTCCAACAAAATTCCCACTAGAGATGATGAATTAATGATAAATGCTTACCCTTATCCTAAAGTTTGTCTTACCCATAAGCATCCCTTAGAGAAAGAAGATGAAATAATAAGCAATTTCCTTAATTCTCTCTCCCCTAAAGATCATATTGAAGATATTTTGAGGAAAGAGGATGAGTTTAACACATCTATTGATTCTCTCCCTCCTAAGGATGAGGAATTAATAAACAATGTTATCTCCTCTCCCGAAATTGACAATACTTAAAACATTCCTTTCAACAACTTCACTATTTGGGATGAACCATTAGAAGAAGGTGTAGATTATTCTCTCTCTCTTGATAATTTCTCACCTTCCTTGAATCTCAATTATTCTCCCTCTAAAAATAAAGCATCTCCCTCTCCTCAACTTGGTTCTACTCATAAGGATACCCTAGTTCAAAGCAAGATGATTAACATCTCTTTCAAAGATCTCCCTCTCAAAAGTGAGACTTTAGAGAGTAATGTTGATCCTTCTCCTAGAGAGTTTATTCCCCATGTAGATCATTTGATGATAGAGGATGATATGACCTTTCCTCTTCCTACTAGAACATCAATGCCTACCCCTTGTCTCTCTCCTAAAATTGATTTAATCCGTGATGAGATTTTGGTGCAAGAGAAGACCATCAACAATTCTTCCAACACTTTTTTTCATTCCTCTAAACCATCCTCAATCAATTTGATACATGTGAATGAAACACCTAACAAACCTCTCTTCACTGTCCAAGGTGCTTGTCCTTCTCAAAATTCTCAACCTTTAAATAAGCCTATCTTAGTGGTTCAAGGTGGTTAGGCTAATGATTCTTTTTGCACTCCTAAGAAACCTATTATTACTGTGCAAGGAGGTTATTCTTCTAAGAGCCTTTATGAGTATGCTAAGCAACTGACTAGAGAGAGTTATCATGCGGTTGTTCATACCTATAACACAAGAAACAATAGGCAACCTAATCCTCCTCCAGTTATCCCAACTTCACTTCCTCCTTCTCAACCAATTCTTCCGCAAGCTCCACGTATTTCACAAGTTCTTGGTAAGGAATATGATCTCATAGAACAGCTTAAAGCTACCCCTGCTAAGATATCCCTTTGGGATTTGATCCAAACTTCTTCCGCTCATCATGGAATGTTACAAGATGCCTTGAAAGATTTGAATGTTCCTCCACCGAATACATCTAGTAATATAGCATCTTTAGTTAACTCTGTGATGAATCCTAAAGCTCAAATTGTGTTTACCCAAGATGAGTTGCCTACTAGTGAAATTCAACAACAATATGATCCCTTGATGATTGTGGTTATCATAAATGACACGGCTATAAGACGAACACTAGTAGATAATGGCTCTGGCCTTAATGTATGTAGCATTAATCTATTGCATAAGATGAATGTGGATACATCCCTTATTGAGCCCGACTCTCGTCCCATTCGAGACTTTGATAATGTGGCTAAGTCTTCATTAGGTATTATCACCTTACCCATCACAGTGGGACCTGTTACTTTGCCTACTCCTATCCATGTTATGTCAGGAAATCTAAAATACAACTTGTTATTAGGGAGACCTTGGATTCACAGTATGCAAGCTGTCCCCTCTACATTGCATAGACAAGTTAAATTTATTTATAACAATAAGACATATACCTTGATAGGTGATACTAATCTTCAGGCTTGTTTGCAAACATCTACTTCCAAAGGGAGTTCTTCTAAGCCTTCCTCTTCTAGTGATGACTCATTAAACAAGATACCTATGGATGAATCATCACCCTCTAATAATCAAAATTCTTTGGATGAGTCTAAAGCTCCTGAAGAAGATCCTTCTCGACTTGAGTTTACACATGAAAAGGCTTTTGATCCTGAGAAGGTTCTCGCAGAAGATGATTGGGGATCCCTTGACTTTAATCCTACCTTTGTAGGTGAGTATAGGGTTCCTCCTAGAGATCTTAAAGGTAAAAAGAAGGAAGAAACTAGAGATCAATCAGTCTTACTTGAACCTATGAGCAATAATTTTGTGGCCGCTTCTCAAACTTCTTCTCCTCACACCTTTAATTCTGAAGAATTTGATTCTTTGTCTTATGAAAAACCACCTTCTCTTCCTGAAATGGCTGATCGTTATGGTCGTGGTTTTCGCATTTTTGCTAAGCATGGGTATCATGGAAATGGTTGTGGTGCTCATGAACAAGGGATAAAAGTTCCTCTAGAGACTAATTTTCACAATTATGCCTTTGGACTCGGCTATAATCCCTGCAAACGTACCAAAGCATCTAAAAGACCATCTCTCAATGTGAATGCTATATTTAGTAGTGATGATGATCTCACTTCAACTAAATCATCTTCTACTTCTATCATCTCTCATTCCCCTCATAAGGAAATCTTGGCGATGAACAAATCTCTTTATGATTCCCCTCAAATTTCTAGATCCACTTATGAATCTTTATCTCCTATTCATCACAAAGTCCTTTCCTTCAGGGATAAGGCTCTAATAAATTACACTCATCTTTCTTCTAAGATTTCTCGTAACTGTCCTTCTTCAATTTTTATCACTTTATACATGTTTTTGATCTCACTTATAGTTGAGCATTTAGCATGTCAAATACCTCATTCAATCTATCATGTCTTTAAATAACATTAATGGCTATTATGTTGCTCATCATTATGTGACATTGGTAGCTCATTTACTAGGGGCTCATTGTCATTCATGATAGTACAATTTCAAGTGAAATCATATTTTTGAAGCAACATAATAGCCTAATTCTCTATGTTATCTCTTGTTCCTATGGGGACAAGAGTAATTTCATACATCTCTTCTTTTGCTTATGTCCAAATCTCTCCCTAGAAGATTGTGTAAGTCCTTCTCATTGAGGCAATGATCTTTCCTTATTTTTATCTAAGGATCCACTTTTTCCTATTTTGTGGATGGTGTGAACTTTATTACATGATGTTATTCCTTGTATGCATTTGTTGTTGTTTGTTCAAGGATTCTCTCTTACAAGAGGTGTAAGTCCTTGACTACAACCTCTTTTGAACTTGGTAAAATACATCCATAATGAATTCACTCTCCCAATTGGGTTAAAAGGAGCGTCATCCTTCATTAAGAATCACTTTCACCTCACAAAAGAAGGAAGTATTGCATTCTTATTCTCTTCTTTGTCTTATTCCTCTCGGGGATAGGTATCTTTTTTACAAAGATATCTTCTCCTCTAAGGATCTCCTTTACACATACTATAGGATATCCCTTCTCAACTATCTTATCCTTGCTTAAAGAGTGCAAAACTCTCTTGCTTGGATCTATGACATTGTTGCATTTTTGGGGTATCTTCTTTTGTGATGAAGGTAGGTATCCTTGTTCTACTTTGCTTATGACATGAACCTTACACTTTTTGAGCAATGGGTCATTCTCGGAACCAGAGCACAGACTCTTAGAGCGAGATGTCTCCATTTTTCTTTTATACAAGGTGATTATTCTTGGAACCAGAGCACAAACTCTTAGAGCGAGATGTCATGCTTTTGTAGATGTCACAAGATCTAGGGGCAAGAAGTCCATGTTTTCTCTCTCACTATTCTTCTCATGGATCACCAATGTGTGTATTCATGGTTTTTTTGCTTTCTTTTCTTCTCTTTGCATTTTGTTTCCATTTACATCCTTCATCTTGTGTTAGAGAACTCTCGAATCCTCACACTCTTTGTTGTGTTGGAATTGAGGTTTAGTCCTCTTTCTTACCAAATGATTCTCCATTAGTTTTTGATCTCATATCAAATCTTCTTGTGAGCATTTGTCATCATTATTCTTTAACAATTCGAAGTGGTAAACATGATACCCTGTTTCAACTCACTAAAATTAGCAAGCCGAAACAGGGGGGGGCATATAGCTACCCTCAAATTTTCATCACCTTCCTTAGTAAGCATTAGGTGATTTTGTGATCTAACGTGTGTTTTGTAGGGTGCGGTTCCTAACTGTGTACTGCAGATACCGTTGGGGGCTTCGTTCGACAGACTTATGGATATATCCTTTTTCAAATAATGTTTACTTTTCTGTACTTTAGCTTGCATATGCACGTAGTGTTCATATGACTGCTAAAGTGGGGGCTAAATGTAGCATCGTAAATTGTACGTACTTGCTAGGGTGGTACAATTTCACACCTAGTTTAGCACACGCCTTAGTGCATTTTACATTTTGCATTGCATTTCCCCTTGAGCACTTAATTAATCAAATTAATTAGGTCTAAGGTCCTATTTTATCATCTCCCACATCATAACGTTGGGCCCTTTCATTAAAGTGTGTCCCTTTCATTTTATTCCTCCAATACATCATTTAATAAAAAACCCTAATTAGGTCCTATTTTGAACTTGGGGGCTTGATTTCGAGGGTCAAAACATCTCGAAATCACCTGTAACTTCGGGATTCTCTCTAAAATCATCATATCCGACGGCCCTGAAAATTTGGTGAAAAGTTGTTGGGACCATGGTGCCCGGAGTGCAACATGGTCCCAGACATTTTTCTCAAAATTTTAGGAGCGCGATCCAATCATAAAATAAAGCTTAACCCCAAGAAATTGGTGGGAGATTCAATCTCTAGGTCGACCAAAAGTCAAAATTAAGACCTAGGGTTTCATACATAAGAGCTCTCTTTCTTCATTTGAAAGGATCCGATTTTTTGATTTCCAGGACCTCATATGCAGTGAAAGAGAAGATCTTTGAAGACTTCAACAACATCCAACATCTTTCTATCAAGCATTTATCAATTTCATTCATCCATTTAGGGCTTGGAAGACATTGAAGAACAATAGGAGATTACCGACTGAAGATTGGCTTGTACTCCTCCCTTGAGGGTTGGGTATGATTTCATGTTGTTTTCATGTCTTTGCATAAGCTTCAAATATCCTTTATTCATGCTTTAGATCACTTTGCATCTTGATTTAGAGCATTTACATTATCATTTACAAGCAATTAGGGTTTACTTTCTAGGTTGCTCTAGTTTGCTTTCTTGCATTTTAGGACCTTGCACACACACTAGGTCTGCACACACAATACATTTTACAATACAACTTGGCTATTCGTGGAGGTGGAAATCACCGAAGCGGGGGTTTGACTAAGGCAAAACCCTATATAGCCGCCCAAACACCTTTTCAGATATAAGTGCAGGTTTCGGGACTCGGATGACGCCACAAGTTACAGATCCGAAAGAAGCAGACGGAGACCAAACAACACACCAAGTTTCAGAGCAAAAGACCAGGACAGGGGCATGGAGCGCCCTAGTCCTGCCAGGACGGGGGCGCTGGGCACCCTGGTCCTCCTGACAGACATCATTTTCAGCATTTTTGACAGCTTTTTCCAAAGTGCAAAACAACAGTTTTCGGAGTAGTTTCAGGGGCAGAATCAGGACAGTGGCGCCCGCGCCCCTGTCCCGAACATTTTCAGTCAGATTTTAACTTCGGGTATACATTTTCATTCTTGTCTTATCCTTGTGTTTACAGCTTTCCATCATTTAAGTTCAATTCTGTAATCTTGTTATTAGTTCATACTTGCACTTTGGGGTTAGGGATTGAACTTGCATCATTTTATCTTTCAATTACAACAAGGGAATAGAAATCCTAATAGGTATCCCATGGCTCTCTCTTCCACAAAAAGAAGTAGCCAATTGTGTGATACCTCTAGGCTCTTTCGTATTCCACAAGTGTGTGGTTGAAAGTGAGATTTGGGCATGTTTTCTTAGTGTCACTTTTTCCCCCACACAAAGACCATGCATGTTTAAGATGATCCGACGGCCGGCATGACTTCGTGACCCGAAGATGCAAGCCCATTAGCCATCATGAAATGGTGAAAGACAGGTGGCAGGTCTAGGTGGAAGTCCAACTCACGGGTCTTGTCCAGTGGTGCTGACATGGCAATGATGTGGCACACAGGTGGTGATGATGTGGTGATGAGGTGGCATACACATGGCAGTCTAGTGGCAGTGATGAGGCAGACATGTGGTAGATTGATGAGGTGTCATCTGAGGTGGCACCCAGTGGACCTATCAGTGAATCACAAGCCGCCATGTGGCAGGGCGTTAGGGGCAAAAATGGACTTAAAAAATCAAAATTAAATATATAGTTGAAACTATAGAGAAATTCAAAAAATTTAAATGATGGATCCATATTCAAGATTAATTCGCCCAGAGAGTATTTTTTGGCCAAATATACAAGTATTGTATATCACCGGAAAGCTCTCAAAATGAGGAATGTAGTTATGGCATTAGTTTCAATAGATCTCAGATATTTTGGGAGCAGTTTCTATGGGAAGAAAAGGAGATATTCTTGCAGTTATGAAAAAGGGACAATTGGCATGTTTTGGTGGATTTTGATATTTTTCCCTCTCCTTCTTATTCCCAATTCTTATCAATTGTAGGGGTTTTGGTTTTTGAGAGATTTTCTCCAAGGGAGAAATCTGAAATTGCAGGTTCCAGTTTGATGCATTTTGATTTTCTTGGTTGTAATGGTTGATGTTCCTATTCTGTTGTCATGGAGTAGATATATTTTGCAGGTTGTATCTTAGTTTCAGGTCACATATATGTAAGGCATATATACAGTGTAGTGGATTGTCTTCAGACATTTCTTCAAATTCAATAAATTCAGTCTTCAAGGAAGTTTGGGTTTATCTTCTCAAAGTGAGAGTGTAATTCCTGTTCTTAGGCATCCTTTACAGAATGGGTTTAAATTCTATGAGTAGAAATTGGGGATTTGGGTTAATGTTTGGATTATGTATGATCCTTTGATGAATTTAGAATGTGTTAATGTCAGGCATTAATACAGGGTAATCTTTTCAATAAATTTGATATGGATTTCCATCTGTAGTTATTTGTATTTGACTCTATGCCTAGGATGACACATTGATCTGTCACAGCTAGAGGTCATTTGCATCATTTTAAAAAATCAAATTAGAATTTATTGTCTTTTCTTTCCATTTTGTGGTAATGACCCACCTATCTCAAGCTCCAATGTAGTTGAGAGTCAATGTAAATGTAGCTAGTTTGTGGTACTTTTCTTATTGTTGAGCTATGTTTGAGATTTCTGCTTTAATGGTGATGCTGTGTGTGAGTTTAGACTGTATTTGAAGTGCATCATAGGTAAACCCGCCTAGGCCTTGCAGAGCATGAAGAGAAGAAGGATTAAATATCCTTGTTAAGTTGGTCCAGTTAGTCCTTTGAAATCATAGTTGAGGTTGGCTACCTTTCAAAATTTGGTTGTAGATTATACTGGTTGTTGATTTTGTTATTCAACATAAAAAAGTGCCAACACTCCCCATAATGCTGAAAAGGGAGAGGGACATGAAAATTGAAAAGAACGGCCAACAAGAACTACATGATGAAGAACTAGTAACAACGAAGGTGCAGATAAAGTACATAGTGTCATGGAAGGAACACTCACTTGACACACATCATGAGGCTAATTTCATGGAAGGAACACTCATGTGACAAAGGTAGATGGCAAACAAAGCCAAAAATCAACCCCCCCATGGCACTTTATAAGTAGTGCATGTACAATAAGCCACAAGATGTGCAAGATCCCAAGTATACAATGCATGATGAAACTTTATCTCAGTGCATTTGCATAAAGAAAATGCTACAATGATCAAAAGAGGCAAAAGACTGGAAACAAAATGAATAGCCAAAGATGAGACATCCTACTCAAAGAAAGAGATCCTAGGACCTGAAACATCCAAGATATTCAGCAAAGTGCTTAAAAACAAAAAAAATGAATAAGATGTACCTGAAGTAGAATCTAGAAAGAAAACTCATATGAATGGAAAGTGCACAGAACAAGCTTTCCAACGATATAAAGTTTACAAAAAAGAGAGTTCGGATGCTCAAGTTATGTCTCCCAGAGTGCAAAAAGGAACTTCTGGATTTGACAACAAAAAAACACCATTAAAAAGGCAAAATAAAAAATTCAAACTCCAGATCTGAAGAGAGCTCGAAAAGAGTTTTTCGACGATATAAAGTTTTTGAAAAAACACCTTGGTATGACGAAGTTATGACCAAAAGAAAAAAAGCTCTCTTTTAGGGCATAAAGAGGGTAAAAAAGAAAAAAATTATTTTTTTTTTGATGAATTTTTTTTGACGCATTTCTTGGCTTGAAAACGTGCCAATAAAAAAATCATGCCCCAGATGCCGCTATCACCGAAAGTAGGAAAATTATGTATCAAAATTTATGGAATCAACCTTCTGAATCCAATTGTGAGGTCCTTTTGGCACCAAAATGTACCAAAAAATAAGCTACCCCCGGAAATGGAAAAAGGCAACTGCACAAACACCCAAATACACATATTTGAAGAACAAGGCCAAAAAATATCATGAAGAGAACATGGGTATGCATATCTGGAGCTCTGATACCATATTAGAGTTGAGAAAATACAACTTCAGAGATCCCAAGAACACCTGCAAGCAAAATATTTGTCACAAGAAAAGAATGGAGGCAAAAACTCTAAAAAAGCTTGAAACCCTCCTCCAAAAAATCTTCTGAAAAATCAGGAACAAGCAGCAACAAATGTAGGCTCTGATACCATATTGGATTTGAGGAAAAATCAACTCTACAGCTCCCAAATATCACCTACATGCAAACCTGTCACAAAAAGAGAGAAGCAAAAAAGCTATGGACGCCAGAATTGAGAGATCCAAAAAAGAGGAGTCATATTGATTGTGCAATAAGAATGCAATTCAATAATTATAGTTGTTATGAAAATAGAAAGAGAGAATCCTTATAAAAGGATATTCGAAACCCTAAAGGTGAAAACCCTAAAGAATTATAAGATTCCTAAATTTAGCTTAAGCATAGAATATAATAGGCTAATAATTAAATAAATAATTATTAGCTAATAAAAGATAACTGCAACAAAACGATTAAAAATATATATCATTAAATTATCGATAATTGATTTTGGGAGAAGAAGCATGGTTGCATGTAATTCTAGAGGTCACCTATACTTTTACGACATCAACAACCATATATTTTGGTACAAAAATCTAGTCCCATTGAATCATATCCTTCAAAAGCTATTAATGGTATAGTCTATCACTAGTAAGGAAAGGATGTCAACTGGTAAGTGTTGTGTTGAAAGGGAGTAGTTGCCAACTGACAAGCTCATGACCAGTGTACAAGCAGGATGGGCAAGGTGCTTGAGATGTTGTTTGTGATGAAGAGGCAGTATGCTACCTAAATCACATCAACATAAGAGGAGAAGGATCTATAGGTCATTGATATGCTGTGCGGATACAAAATAACATAACTCCCACCAGATAGAGATGTAGTCACCATGTGAAGAGATGACTGACAATGAATGTGCCCACACCAGATCACATGTGCCTATTTGAAGATATGTTGCACAAACATAGAAGCCACATGAGTGCATTGCAGGATGTAGATGACAAGGAATCATTACCATTGGTAAGTGAAGCTTATCTCCTATTATGCATAGTGTACATTATAGTTCAATGAGATAAGGAAGAAGAGGTAAAGGCAAGTGTTTGAAGGCTCACACTGATTCAATTGGTGAATCAAAGGAATGCCTCAAGTGCATGAAATTAGGGATATGCATTGGATCGACATAGAAAGCATGTTGAGTTGCTGGGATAGATGAAGTGTGATGGGTTTGTCACTTTGACAAACCAGTTGAGTCATGGTCTGAGTTGATCAGGAAGAAGGCAAGGCTGAGAAAATGCAAATAGAGGAAAATGGCCAGATTGAAGATGGAGTCTTTTGAAGGTTGATGACATGGTGTCATCAAGAGAGTTTACCGGTATGCAAGTCCACTGGTAATATGGACAAGGTGCAGATGAAGAAGACTTCTCATCTGATGAAGATGTGCATAAGGTAGGTTAGCAAAAGTGCTGACCAGTTGAGTGTTCCATGAGAAGAGAAGTAGAGTGCAAGGTTGATGATAGATCAGTTTGAGGGTTTAACCGATAGGGCTAATAAGCTGGTAGATGAACCCGGTAATGGAGTTGGTCGGTGATTCAATCCATACTGACACAAATGATCAAGATGAAGTGGATATCGACATGGATGCCATGTGGAGCTGATGTGGCAAGCTCACAGAGGTCAGTGAAGTGCCGTGTAGAGATAAGTGTTTCTACAAGTGTGCATTTAATATGGAGCCCATGATTTGTGGATCGGATCAGAGGAGTGTAGCTCGAGGAAGAGTGAATGATAGAGAAAGACCAAGGAGTTGTTGGCACCTGAATTGAAGCAAGGAAATCAGATTGTAGGAGAACCTCAAGAAGTCAACAACTGAGACATTTATGGCATTTTGATAGATGCAGGTCGATATACAGGGCCATGTTTGCTAAGTTTAGAAAATATGTATTGGAAGACACATTAATGGCGGTGATGTGTAGATAACTGTCTAGGAGATCAGATCGGATAAGATCTTATTGGATTTGGTTTGCCTTGAGGTTGATGAGGAAACCCTAACCGCCTGAACTTTGAATTGGCTTTTGGCGGGAAAACCAATTCATAAATATGCAAGCCAAAAACATTGAAGGTTGTCACTGGATGAAGGAGTGTTGCTGCATGTAAGGATAAATCAATCAAGTTCTCATCAAGGAGAAATAGAAGAGACTGAGTGTGAGGGATAACTAGGTTGAAGTGTTCAACTGGCAGCGGTAAGAAATCGACAGTGATCATACCAACAGAGAAGAAGTGCAGAAGACTACAGAGCATGCAAGCATAGAACCGATAGAGTGTAGTACCGATGGTGAGCAGTAGAGTAGGAAAGAGAAGAGGAAACTAGAAGAGAGAACGGATAGAGAGAGAACCGACAATGAACTGGACAGAAGATCCAACAGAGAGATTTGAAGAAGAGTTACAAAATCCATTTGTAACAAGAATATAACTTTAGTATCAAGGTATGTTTTTGTATTCACCGAGTTGTAGCTCGGTGCAAGGGTTTTAGCTCCTTGGGTTGGTGCCCTAAAATCAGGGGTTGGTGCTCCTTGGGTTGTTGCCCTAAACATTGTAATCAAAGATTGATTGTTAGGCTGGATTGGAGCAGTAGTCTCTAGTAGTATTTCTCACTGAGGTTTTTCCCATGTTGGGTTTTCCTCATATATGCTAGTGTTATGTGATGTCCCTCTTGTGTGAATGCATTTGTGTTTAGTCTCCTCACTAACATGTAAGTTTGCATTATGTTAGATCCCATAACTAGTATACATACATAAGTTAGTTAAAGGGAAAAGTTTTTGAACCACTGATTCACCCCCCTCTCAGTGGTGCATTATGTCTAACAATTGGTATCAGAGCATAGTCAGACGAGCTTTCTTCTCCAGCTTGGGTAGATTTTGGCTTAAGGACACAATGGTTTGTTTAGTGTCAGTCCCATCTCTGGTGTTTAATGGGTCTAACTATTCCATTTGGAGTTGTAGAATGGAAGTTCACTTATCCTCTCTAGGGTATGATGTCTAGATATCTGTTATAAATGGCTGCCCTAGTAAAGTCAGTCCTCCCACCAATTGAGATGCAGAAAGAAGAAGCTAGTGTAATGAAACAACTATGAAGGCTATACTCTATGGTTTATCTAATGATGTTTCCTCACAGGTGGATAGGTGCAGAACGACAAAAATCTTATGGGAGAGGTTGAAGAAGCTCTATGGAAATGAGCCCACTACTACAGAACATGCTTTTGATGATAGGATGAGAAATGCATCTCATGTATCTATAGATGATGAAGGCAGATCTACTAGCAGCTACAACAATAATGATGAAGGAACCCACCTCTTCATGGCTCAAGAATCAGAAGATGAGAGGCACACATATGAGAATGATCATGCAGATCACTCCTATGGGAAAGATGTGTTTGGTAGTGATAGTGAAGGTGAAGAAGAAGAGGAAGCAGAAGTTGATCTTGAAGGAGAGCTTGTAAATGCACTTGAAGAACTCAGAAGAGTAAGAAATGAATACAAGCTATTCAAGAAAGCTGCTGTAATGGAGAAGAACCGACTGATAAAATGTCTTGAAGAATATGAGAAATGCATCTCAGAGTTGAAGTCTCAACAAGGAGACACCAAGGAGTGTCGGTGCAATGATCTAGCCTCTGTGCTAGAAGTAAAAGATAAAGAATATCAACAACTTCTTGGAGAAATGGAGATTCTCTGAAATAACCTTGAGAAGTGTCATGATGAGCTCAAGGTAAGAATCTGGTTTGATAGTAGCAGTGATGCCTTGGACAAGATGTTGAAGAAGAAAAAGCATGTAGAGGACATAGAAGGTTTGGGAAGTGGTGCTGATGAATGCTCCACCAACAAGAATGTCCCCCACAATGACATTCTATTTGTCTCCTCAAATGGAGAAAACAAGGGACAAACCTTCATAGTTAGAAATGCTCCCCCAAAAAAGGTTGACCTAACCACAACTAGTGAAGACTTGTAGACAAGAATGAAGACCAGTACTGTAAGAAGAAGAAACACTGCAGATCCCAAAGGAAAAGGGAAGATGGGAGAAGACAACTTCACCGAAAGCAGGAACATGAGAAGACAACAAAGAAGCCCTCATACTAGTAGAGGACAAAGAAATGATATCACCCACATGTCAAGACAAGTGTAGGAGAAGAAGAGATTAGATGGAGGAAATGCAAAGAATGGACAACCTAGGGTCCATCCCCAAAGAAGCAGAAATGGAGATGCTAAACCGGTAAGATCTCCCCATGCATGGTAGAATAAATTTTTAAGTCATATGCCATCCTTCTCCGGTTATTGCTTTGCATGTAATGATCATGCCCATAGGGAAAACGAATGTAGAAAGGGATCTAGAAAGAATAATCTAAGATCTCATAGATTTCATGCATATGAGAAAAATGTATCCAGGAGTAGATACATCATGTCCCCTCTCTCGGTCATGCAAATGTTATTTGTTATAACTGCAATAGAGTTGGCCATATGGAGTTTGAATGTAGGAAGAGGAACTTGTAGTCATATGGAGGCCAATATAGTAGCTATGTTCAACTTAGAAATGGATCTAGAGCATATGGAAGTCAGAGACCTGCATGGAACCAAAGGAGAAATGACCATATAGGATCAAGAGGTCCACCAATTTTGGTTGCTAGTCACAACAATATGAATAGAAGAAGATGGTCAAACTAGTATGCTAGAAGATTCCCCAATCATGAAGTTGGGATGGATGCTGTATGCTACTATAGCACTATTTCCAGTTGTGATGCAGAGTTCAGAAATGAAAGGACCCATCAACAGAAGATGGTAAGACCTACTCTCAAGACTGAAAATGGGAAGAAGAATGAGAGCAAGTAGATGTGGAAGAAGAAGACCATGAACCGACACTATGCATTCAATGCACAAGTGATATCTCCTAATGCTTAAAGGAGATGCAGGACCTCAGGAGGAGTAATACAATGACTATATCATTCACCCCCTCAGTGGAAGTGGACACATGGAAGAACAAGCTGCTGCTGGTATGAAGGATGGAAATGAGAAGATATGTGTGTAGTGGCTGCCTTGACTACACACCTGCAGATGAAAGATAGTTCACTACTACATGTGTTAATGGATGAAGTTTATCAATTGGAATCATATGCATAGTGACACAAAATGTTTAGTTGTTACAGGAAGGCACTCCAGTATTGATGATGGATTGGTACAAGAAACCGGTATGTGCAGGATGTTATCGGTATGAATGCTAACAGGTACTTGCAGGTTATGTAAGACAATGAGTTTGGAGATAATTGCATTAGCCTCGGTAGCATGGATTGTGAAGTCTATGTCTAAGGTGGTATTGGAAAAGACCTGAATGGTATATGTTGGCCTGGATGTTAATCATGTAGGCTGCATATTTTTGGGTTAAGTGGTCTGATTCATGGCATGATGATGACATTATATGTTATTGTGAAGATCTAAGATCATGTCATAGGCTGTGGTGGATATAATAGAGCTGGAAGATCATCAGATGATCACATTTGCATAACTCAACTGATATATGGAGTTGATTGGAGCCCTAGGATTGGACCTGATCGTAGATTGTGGACCTGAGACATATGACTCAGGGGGAGTTCAAGTGCTTATGAAGTAGAGTTGACATGCTTGAACTTGTGAGGATACTGACTGCCCAAACTACAGATGATGGAAATTGCAGTAGGAATACCTAGGAGAATTTCATGGTTAAGGGTTTCTACTCGTCATTTGGTTAGTTGTATTCATAGTACAATCACATTTGATACTAAAGAAATTTTAGGATCAAATGAGAGGTGATGCAATTTGACCGACAGGTAAGGAGTATTCACTGACAAATCCTTCTGCAATTGGTATCAAATTTGCATACTCAATTGGTGTCAGTTGATGGTTGAGTCCTCCATATCAAGTGCTATGACTTGAGAAGATGTGACAATTTGTAATAATTGGTACCAAAGGAGGAGATACATCTGGTAAATAAAAAGGGGAGAAAGATTTATGTCAGTGCCCTTTACCATTGTTGTCAAAGGGGGAGAAAGATTCTGTAGTATACCGCATACTACATGTGTGAAAATCCATGGATTATCCAAAGGGGGAGAGTTGGATTATAGAAAGGGGGAGAAAGGTTATGTAGTATGCCAGATACTACATGAGTTGACATCAATGCCAAATGGGGAGATTGTTGGTATTGTGTTGTCATTGATGTCAATTGGTATAGGATGACTAGCGGTATAAGAGACGTATGTGCAACACTGTCATGGATGAGTACATGATGAGATATCTTTGATATCACCTTGTGTTGCAGAACAATGGTAAGGTAAGGGAAAGAATGTCATTCAGATGAATGAACACTAGAGTCACCAGTACATAAGCTAGTGTTTGACTTGTGTGGATGAAATGGATAGGTTATCGATACAATCTATCACCAGTAAGGAAAGGATGTCAACTAGTAAGTGTTATGTTGATAGTGAGTAGTTGCCAACTTGCAAGCTCATGACCAGTGTACAAGTAGGATGAGCAAGGTGCTTGAGTTGTTGTTTGTGATGAAGAGGCAGAATGCTACCTAAATCACATCAACACAAGAGGAGAAGGATGTAAAGGTCACCTATATGCTGTGTAGATCTGGAACAACAAGACTCTCACCGAATAGAGATGTAGTCACCATGTGAAGAGATGACTGACATTGAATGTGCTCACATTGGATCACATGTGCCTATTTGAAGATATGCTACACAAATAAGGAAGCCACATGAGTGCATTGCAGGATGCAGATGACAAGGAATCATTACCACTGGTAAGAGAAGCTTATCTCCTATTATGCATAGTGTACATCATAGTTCAATGAGATAAGGAAGAAGAGGTAAAGGCAGGTGTTTGAAGGCTCACACTGATTCAATTGGTGAATCAAAGGAATGCCTCAAGTGCATGAAATCAGGGATATGCATTGGACCGACACAGAAAGCATGTTGAGTTGTCAGGACAGATGAAGTGTGATGGGTTTGTCACTTTGACACACTAGTTGAGACATGGTCCAAGCTGATCAGGAAGAAGGCAAGGCTGAACAAATGTAGACAGAGGAAAATGGCTAGATTGAAGATGGAGTCTTTTGAAGGTTGATGACATGGTGTCATCAAGAGAGTTTATCGGTATGCAAGTCCACCGGTAATATGGACAAGGTGCAGATGAAGAAGACTTCTCATCTGATGAAGATGTGCATAAGGTAGGTTAGAAAGAGTGCTAACTGGTTGAGTGTTCCATGGGAAGAGAAGCAGAGTGCAAGGTTGATGACAGATCGGTTTGAGGGTTTAACCAGACATGGTTAGTAAGCCAGCAGATGAACACGGTAATGGAGTTGGTCGGTGATTCAATCCATACTGACACAGATGATCAAGCTGAAGTGGATATCGACATGGATGCCACATGGAGTTGATGTGGCCAGCTCACAGAGGTCGGTGAAGTGCCATGTAGAGATAGGTGTTTCTACAGGTGTGCATTTAATATGGAGCATGTGATTTGTGAATCAGATCAAAGGAGTGCAGCTTGAGGAAGAGTGAATGACAGAGAAAGACCAGGGAGTTGTTGGTGCCTGAATCGAAGCAAGGAAATCAAATTGTAGGAGAACCTTGAGAAGGAAACAACTAAGATATTTATGGCATTTTGACATAAATAGGTTGATATACAGGGCCGTGTTTGCTAAGTTTAGAAAATGTGTATTGAAAGACATGTTAATGGTGATGATATGCAGATAACTGTTTGGGCAATTAGATCGGATAAGATCTGATTGGATTTGGTTTGCCTTGAGGTTGATGAGGAAACCCTAACCGCTTGACCTTTGAATTGGCTTTTGGCGAGAAAACTAAATTATAAATATGTAAGCCAAAATCATTGAAGGTTGTCATTAGATGAAGGAGTGTTGCTGCATGTAAAGATAAATCAATCGATTTCTCATCAAGGAGATATAGAAGAGATTGAGTGTTAGGGAGAACCAGGTTGAAGTGTTCAACTGATAGGAGTGAGAAAAGCATCAGTGATCATACCGGCAGAGAAGAAATGCAGAATATTGCAGAACAGGGAAGCATAGAACTGACAGAGTGTAGTACAGGTCCAGAGAAATAGAGCAGTGGAGAGAAGAGGCAACCAGAAGAGAAAATCAACAAAGATAGAACTGACAGTGAACTAGATAGAAGATCCAACAGAGAGATTTGAAGAAGAGTTACAAAATCCATTTGTAACAAGAAGATAAATTTAGTATCAAGGTATGTTTTTGTATTCACTAAGTTGTAGCTTGATGCAAGGGTTTTAGATGCTTGGGTTGGTGCCCTAAAATTAGGGGTTGTAGTTCCTTAGTTTGGTGCCCTAAATTAGGGGTTGGTGCTCCTTATGTTGGTGCCCTAAAATCAGGGGTTGGTGCTCCTTGGGTTTGCGCCCTAAATATTGTAATCAAAGATTGATTGTGAGGTTGGATTGGAGCAGTAGTCTCCAGTACAATTTCTCACTGAGTTTTTTCCCATCTTGGGTTTTCCTAGTATATGCTAGTGTTATGTGAATGCATTTGTATTTAGTCTCCTCACTAACCGGTAAGTCTACATTGTGTTAGATCCCATAACCGATATGCACACATAAGTTAGTTAAAGGGAAAATTTTGAGAACCATTGATTCACCCCCCTCTCAGTGGTGCATTATGTCTAACATGTGTTGTAATTGATGTCAAAGGTGTGTATCGGGAGAGAAATCAAATTATTGTTATGTTCTCCTCAATTTCAGGTGTCCATAAGGTTGTTGTAATTTTAATTATTGTCATGTCATGTCAGTGCATCTATGATTTAGATGAACAAAGTTTTGCCATGTTGGATATACTTCTTGCAATATGTCACTAGTATCACCATAATCATGTTTCAATTGATTTTAGAGATCCACAAGTGTCTTTGGTACATTTTTGAGCTTTATTGCTCAAAAACTATATGTACACTAGCACAATTTTTTGTATCACATTTTATTGTAGTGATATTTTGGGTCTGATGGTTTGGAAGATAAGTAACCTGCTCCATATGAAGATAAATCCATTCAAGTTTCAAAGGTGTAGTTCAAGAAGAAGGAAAGTTATGGCCAATAGTATGCTCACAATAGCTAGTTCACTATTTATAAAGCTATTCCTGATGAATGAGTTAAAATTATTTCATTGTTCACCAATTGAAGGAACACAAATGGACCACTGAGAGGAGGGGGGGGAATCAGTGGTAACAAAAAATTTAATAACAATAATAAAAAACTATGAGAAAAGATATTAAACATATTCATACACACAAAGAAAACACATAATACAAGATATACAAGGAAAACCCATATGGGAAAAATCTTGGTGATAAATGCTACTAGAGTCTACTACTCTAATCCAACCTCACAATGAAAAATATTTTGATTACAAAGTTTATGGGCACCAAATCAAAGGAACACCCACCTCTACAATGAAAATACTTTTAATACAAAGTTAATGGGCACCAACCCAAAGGAGAACCAACCCCCTATCTGAGCATCCACTCACAATAAAATTATAGTTACAAATTGAACACCTTGTTACAAATAAGGTTTTGTAACTCACAATGTTCTCTGTACTTGAGATTGATTTAGCTTTTCTTCTCTCACAAACTTTGTCCTCTACTCTCTGCTATCAATCTCTACTCTTTGATCTCTACCTTCTATTCTCTTTTTACCTCTATCTACTGCTCTCTGATTTATTTGTGTGCTATTTCCCTACTCTTCCCCCACTTTGAGTGTATTTCCTTCTTAGTTCTCCGCACACTCTATTATACATTATTTGGTTTGTGCTTACTGTATCTCTTCTTTCTTTTTTGCTTTGCACTTTTTCATACACCACACACACACACTGTACTATTCTCAGTCTCTCTCACTATATTTGCAATACTTTATTTATTTCATCATCTCTTTCTTTTTCCCTTTGTCAACCTTCATGCCAGGAGATGAATTGAATGCACATCATGGCATACAAGCTAATTTGATCCACTGCATATTTCTTTTAGACAGATAGTTGCCATCATTAAAAACTTCCTCTCCATATTTAGATTATTCTTCTGTGTTCAAATTACTATTCTTAGTAATCTTAGGTCTAATATCTCATTTTCCTGACAATCGTAGATCTTCTCGAGCCTCACAATTGATCTTCTACCTACTCTGCAACTACAAGCATTAAATGCATCCACCTCATCAACTTCAAACTTAGCGATCAGATTGGATTGGACCATTTTCAATGTATCCATATAGCTCTTCTTTGTCAGCAATTAAGTCTCATCTGTTGATAGATGGAATTTGATTCCTCCCATATAGACCACATCTTCGACTTCTGCTTCTTTGTCATTGGGTCATCTTTGGTCAATGACTACATGAACGAATTTTACGTCGGCATCATCTTTCTCTTAAATTTATATATCACAAATAGGATAATTGGGTGAAATACCCATTTTGCGGGACAACGGTGGCTACTTATAACTTTATCGCTCTACCACAAAAGACTTGACAGTCCTTTGACCATTGACTATGGGATTGCAATAGCCTTCCCCCTTTTTGTCCTTACCACTATACCGTAGGAAACTTGGTTGAAGTGGGATCTACCCTTTCAAGGTTGCAACAATGTTTTTCTGCCTTTACCACACTACCACCGAGAACTTGGCGGTCATCAACATATCACTTGCGATATTGTAGTGATTGTCTATCTTTTATCACCATATCGCAAAAGACATGGCAGTCATTTGACCATTGACTATGATACTCTGATAGCCTTTACTTTTATTGCTATGTCGTAGAAGACTTAGCCAAGGTGGTGAACACTCTTGTGGGGCCGCGATAACATTAACATTTCCTGCTGTACCATAGACTATTTAACCGTGGTGACAACATGACCTGCAAAGATGTGGTAATTATACCTTCTTACCACAATACCGCCAAAGACTAGGTTGGAGGTATCTCACTACTTGTAGGGTCGCGGTAATGGTTTTCTATTTACTACCCAACCACAAGAGACTTGGTAGTAGCATAAAATTAACTTGCAATGTTGTGATAACTGTGATGGTCATCTCGCGGAACCACAAAAGGCTTGATGGAAATGAATTTCCTTCCTGCGGGATTGCAATAACTAACTTTTCTCCCCATAGTACAGCTGAAGACCTAACAACAATGAAGTTAAAACTTGTGGGTGTGCGGTAAACATCCTTTTTGATTTGAATAGGCCTCCTATACTCCTGCCTATGCCTTCCTCCAATGTCATAATCCAAGCCAAAAAAATTCCTTTTCATGTTCATCTTGCTCAATTATGCATTTGTGTATGTTGACATCAATGGCAACACAATGCCAACAATGTCCCCCTTTGGCATTGATGTAAACCATGCTTTCCATGCTTTTCTTCTCCCCCTTTGACAACAATGGCAAAGGGAGGGGTAACCAACTACCAACCTAGTGGGACCATTTGCACATTTTCTCCCCCTTTGACCTTCTTCTCATGGTTGAAAACCATCATAATTCCCCTATTTCATTTTGCAAATGTAACACTAGTTATCAATCTACTAACTTGAATTTCACAATAGTCTCCCCCCAAGAACTATAACCTATATGCTTCATCTCCATTGGAACACACATAGTTTCAAGGGTGTATAGTTGGAAGTTATGAGCCCCCCTTGAACCACAAACCTCTATTTCCATTTAAGTGTTGAACGAGTGAGGGACAACACCCAACCTTAGTCTTAGATATTCAAAAGTGTTCTTGGGTAGAGGTTTTGTAAAAATATCCACTATTTGTTCACTTTTACTTACATATTCAACCTTTACTTCCTTTTCAACTACCTTTTCTCTCAAGAAATGATAATTAATTGCTCCATGTTTTGTTCTTGAGTGCATGATAGGATTCTTCGAAATGTTAATGACACTTGAATTGTTACACATAATGGGAATGGGATATGAATATTCTACCTAGATATCCTTTTGTGTTTGTTTCATCTAGAGAACTTGTGAAAAAAATGTAGTAGCAGCTATGTACTCGGCCTTAGTTGTGGATACAAAATTTTATTCCCATTTCTTGTTGTGCCATGAGACTAATCTGTCACCAAGGAAGAAAGCTCCACCACTAGTTCTCTTCCTGTCATCCACACAACAAACCCAGTTTGCATCTATGCAGGCTTGTAAACTAAAGTCATTATTCTTTGGATACCACAAACCATAATTAAGTTTACCCTATAGATATCTAAATATCCTTCTCACAACATTTACATGAGATTATTTTGGGGCAACTTGAAATCTAGCTACCATGCGCACAACTTGCACAATGTCTAGTCTAGATGCGATTAGATACAGAAGAATCCCAATCATGGATCTATAAATGGTCTGATCGACATCAAGTGACTCATCATTTTTACTTAATTTGCATCCAGTCACCATAGGAGTACTAATAGGCTTGCAATCTTCCATTTGCAACCTTTTCAACATGTCTTTGGCATACTTGGTTTGCGAAATGAATATACAGTTGTTTAATTGAGATATTTTCAAACCAAGAAAGTAGGACAACTATCCTAACAATGACATTTCAAATTTTGATTGCATTTGATTAGAAAATTCTTTGCACAAATTGTCTTTCTTCCCAACAAAGATAATATCATCTACATATACAACAACCATTATCATGAGATTACCTTGTGTTCTAATATATAGGTTGTTGTCAACACATCCCTTTTTGAAACCTTGCTGATATAGATATTTATCCAGTCTAGAGTACCATGCTCTAGGTGCTTGCTTCAGACCATACAATTCTTTCCTCAATCTTTATACAAAGTCTTCATTCTTATGTAATTGAAATCCTTCATTTTGTTCAATGTACACCTCTTCTTCAAGATTGTCATTTAAGAATGCAAATTTTACATCCATTTGATATACTTTATAACCTTTGTATGTTGAAAATGCCAAGAACATTCTAATGGCCTCAAGTTTGGCAATAGGGGAAAAAGTTTCTTCAAAGTCTATACCCTCTACTTGTGTATACCCCTTGCATACTAATCTAGCTTTATTTCTAACCACTTTGTCATCCTCATTTACCTTGTTTCGATAGACCCAGTTTGTCTCAATGACATTCTTATCAGTTGGCCTTGGTATCAATTCTCATGTTTTGTTCTTTTCAATCTTCTGCAATTCTTCCTCCATTGCCTTCACCCATTTCTCACTCTTGCTAGCTTCATTGTAGTTCTTTGGTTCCATTTCAGCTAGGAGACAAAAGTTGACTTGTTCATTGTTCCTTGCATGTCTTCTCCTTGTTTGTACACCTTCGTTCTTTTTGCCAATGATCTGGTCTTCAGGATGATTATTTTTCACATATCTATTTGGGGGCTTGTTAATGACCTCTTCTTTACTTTCAAATTGTTCTTCATCTTCATACCATGGTCCTCAATCTGATTTACAACAACTTGTTTTCCTTTTTGTAGGTCTTCATCAATTCTTACATTCATGCTTTCTATAACTTTCTTGAGGCATTTGTTGAAGCACTTGTATGCCTTGATGTGAGGTGAGTAGCCCAAGAATATACCTTCTTCACACCTTGTGTTAAAGTTTCCTAATCCATCCTCATCTCTTTTGATAAAGTATTTATTTCCAAAAACTTTAAAGTATTTGATAGATGGTTTTTTGTCGTAAACAACTCGTATGGTGTCATTTTGCTATTCACTCTTAGCTGTACCCTGTTAAGTGTGTATACTGCTATGTGGACAACCTCTTTCAGGTAGGTTTGATTCATTCAACATTGTTCTTGCTATCATGCCTGTGAAGTGTATACCTTATCCTATAATACAAAACACTCAATAGATCATTACAAGCATGGTTAATGAATTTAAAGCAAAGAAAGATAAAACCATAACTAAGCGATCTATTGCCTCCTAGTAAATGCGAGTATGAATTTTGCTCATAGATTTGGTCATGCAAATTCCACTAACTTGACTACACTTAAATGGAGGATTTAAATGATAAATGATGTATTTAAGCTAGCAATGATAATGTTTAAGCTACATGATTCTATGATTATGCTAGAAAATAAGCTAGATTTAAGCTAAAATTGAACATGATAACAATGCTAAAATGATATTGCTAAGAGCTATATGACTATAGTAACAATGCTTGAATGAAAATGAGATGGGATGATTATTGCTCCAAAATAGGGTCTATTTATAGGATTTCCAAGGCCAGGGGTGAGGTGACCAGAATCAACGTTCAAAGATTAAGTTTGAAGATATCAAGGGTGAAATTGGAGGAGGTTGAAGAAGAGGTTGGATTAAAGGGGACAATGTCATCTCCATGGTGACAAGTGTCAAGAGGCTTCTAAAAGATTTGGATGAAAGGGAACACTTAGTGACAAGTGTCACAAAGCTTTGCTCATGAGAGGGCAAAGTGTTCAAGGGGACATGGTGGTTAGGATGTGCAAGCTAGGCTGGTTAATTAAACTTGAGGTTAGATGGAATGAGTTAGGTTTAGAAGGGGTTAGGTTAGGTGGTTAGAAGTTAGGAGAATTTGAATTTAAAATATTCAAATAATAGGAAAAGGCTAATTAATCTCAACAACTCATAAATTGATTTGTTTTAATTAATTAGGGGATTTAGAAGAAATGAATTTGAATTAATTAATTAAAGGGGATTATTGAAATGAACTTAATAAATAAATCCTTAGATTTATTAATAAGTAGATGAAAGGAGGAATTTAATCAAATTGCTTAGTGAATTCAATTAAATTGGGAAGGGGGATTAATTAAACAATTGCTTATTTAATTAATTATCTTCAGACCATTTTTAGGTGTATACATTTTGCCCCTTTTTGAAGCGAGGTGTGATGACATGTTGATTCAAAGAATAATCTCATTTTGATGATGATATTGGTTCGATAGGATGCCCTAGCTCTTGATTGATAAATTGTGATACATTGATGCCCCCTTGAGAGATTAATTGAGATAATTGATCGTTGGATTTTTTGGCTTTTTTGCAAAATGGATGTCCCGATTAGAAATGATTTGATGTCTGCAACTGTGGTTGATGAAAATATGAGTTCTACAATCATGGTGATGTGGTTCTTGATGATTGATAAATCTTGATTGATTAGATTGATAATATTGAGATTTAGTTTGGTTTCAGGTATGACACCTCCTGTATAAGATAAAGATGATCAGAGCATCTGGTTTTAGGAACGATATATCCTGTATAAGACATGATCAGAACGTCTAGTTTCAGGAAGGATACATCCTGTATAAGACTAGATCTGAATGTCTGGTTTCAGGAAGGATACATCCTATATAAGACATAATCAGATAGATTAGATGTAATTGATTGACAAAATTGATAAGATTGATTGGATAAAGAACTAACAAGATGTTGATATCTTGTTGCAGTAAGATTTGGATATGCTGATGTTGGTTCTGTTGAGAGGGTAGCATAAGATTTTTGCTAGGTCGATAATATTTGGAGATATATGAGTCATCAGTCTGATTGTGTATACACTTGTGATGATACCTTTGTTATTCCTGCGATAGATTTAACCTTGGATAAAATAAGCATGCAGGATCCCATGCAAGAATGGAATGGAAGCTAAAATGCAAATGAAAATGAAATGAAAAGCTATGAGCAGACTAGTCACTGGATTATTGCATTTTTATCATCATTGAGCTTTTTAAAAAGTTGGAAGTGAGTGCAAACATCGATGGTATAATTAAACCATGATGACCCGAGTACTGCTTTCCTAGATTTTGATATGGCAAGTTAGCACAAGCATCGAGGTATAATTGAACCAAGATGAATCGAGTGTTGCTTGCATTAAACAGGTAGTATTAACCATTTCAATATGCAAATCGGAAATGTATTTGATGATACTCCGATGATCATGTCCTAAGACAAATTTGCACATATTAATGATCAATGTTCAGATAGCAGACAAGAAAAATATCATGTTTCTTCCTTGTTCCTCTAGTCAAAGACATCCTAGAGGCACTCAGAAATCATGATAGCGAAAATCAATATAGAAAAGTTGAACAATCATGTTAAAATTATGATCCAAAAGATATCATCCATGCATTTAGACTGACTTTGTGATAGTTTGATAGTTGATAATTTGATCTTGTGTTCAATGTTGGATATGTCTCAATTTTTGCTTGATAAGAGTTGTCTAACCATTTGTTCTACCTATTTGATTAAGCTCAAAAGTGATCAAAAGTTTTGCCCCCAGCTAAGTGCATAATTTTTCCCCAAGCCTAGAAACAAATTCATTATGATATACCCAATGATCCAAACCATGGCAAGAGATTTAGCTGGGATGCCTACGTATGTATAAAAGCTTTATGATGCATATGAACAACGCTGATGGAAAATGAATGCAAGAGGAAAGATGCATGAACTAATAGATGGAAGAGCTAGCTGACAGATAGCGCCTATTTGCTAGGTTTTCACGATATGTTTTTATTGCACTTTTTCTCATTTTTGATTTTTTTTTGGATTTGCTGCTTTTTTCACTGTTTTTGATTTTTTCCACTTTTTCACTGTTTTTGGATTTTTTCTGCTTTTTCACTGTTTTTTATTTGTTTTGCTTTTTCACTGTTTTTGGATTTTTTTCTTCTTTTTCACTGTTTTTGGATTTTTCTGCTTTTTCACTGTTTTTGGATTTTTTCTTCTTTTGCAGACATAAAATTTCTTCAGATGCATGCTATTTAAGGGTTCTTCGAGCTGATCTCTGTCATGTGTTGATAGTTGATATGCTCCTGACCCAAAATACTACTGTGATCACAAATGTACCTAACCAGTTTGGTTCAAACTTTCCTTTCTTTTCTTGATCTGCCTGATTGCTTGAATTTTCTTTTAGTACTAGTTCTCCTACTTGAAAAATTCATGGTTTGAGCCTGTGATTATAGCTTTGGCACATTCTTTGCTAATATACCTTTTAAATGATCAAAGGCATTTTGTCTTCATTCATGGATCAATTCTAACTCTTGTAATCTAGATACTCGTTGTTCTTCATCTGGGATGAGACATTTTAATGATACTCGTAGAGAAGGTATCTCTACTTCTATTGGAAATATTGCTTCTGATTCGTATATAAGAGAGAAAGGTGTGGCACCTGTTGGTGTGCGGATACTGGTACGGTAGGCCCATAGAGTAGGGTTTAGTTGAATATGCCAATCTCTTCCAGCATCATTCACTTTCTTTTTGAGGATTTTCAGAATAGTTTTGTTTGATGCTTCTGTTTGCCCATTCCCTTGCGGATAATAAGGGTGGAGAATTTGTTCTAGATCTTGAATTTATCACATAGCTCTTATACATCTTTATTTTTGAATGGTCGCCCATTATTAGTGATAATGGTCATTGGTATTTCGTAGCGACAGATGATGTAATTCAAGTTAAATGCAACAATTTGTTTTCCTATGATATTTATGAGAGGTACTGCCTCAATCCATTTTGTGAAATATTCTATAGCTACAAGGATGAATTTGTGACCATTAGATGAAGAAGGATTTATCTTGCCTACTAGATCAAGACCCCATTGACAGAAAGTCCAAGATGTTGCCAAAGCATGAAGTTCTTGTGCTGGTGCATGAATCAAATTCCCATGGATCTGACATTGTTTGCATGTTCTAGATACCTGGAAAGAATCTCATTCCATAGTCGGCCAATAATAGCCCAAGCATATGAGTTTTTTTGAAAGGGTAAGACCACTTGAATGAGTGCCACAAATTCCATTATGGACTTCATGTAAGGCCTTCTCAGATTCTTCTTGTTCAAGACATCTTAAAAGAGTACCGTCTAGACCTCGTTTAAATAGGGTATCCGCGACGAGAGTAAAATGGGAGGATTGGCAAATAAAGTTTCTATTTTTATTTTTTGATAAGTCAGGAGGTAAGGTGTTATATTTTAGGTATACATAAGTTTGGCCATAGCGGGAGGAATCATGTCCAACAAGGTGACAGATAGTTTGGGAATCAGGACAATTATGACTAGGGTAAAATGACTCTTCCACTAGGAATTCATAACATTGTTGATTTTCCTGTGTTTGAAGGAGAGAAGCAAGTGTTGCCATGGCATCTGTTGCTTTGTTATCATTTCTTGGAATCTGTTGGAAAGTTATTTCTATAAAGTATTTCTTGATATCATCAACCATCTTTTTATAAGGCATTAGAGTTTTGTCCTTTGTTTGATAGCCATCATTGATTTGATTAATGACAAGCTGAGAGTCTCCAAAGACTTGAAGTTGAGTAATATTCCATTCTATAGCCATTTTTATACCTATTACCAAAGCTTCATATTCTGATGTATTGTTGGTGCATGAAAATCTTAATTTGTATGCTTTTGGAATTGTATGAAGTTGTGGTGTGATGAATAGAATGCTTGCTCTTGATCCATGCTATGTATATGAACCATCAAAGTATAATTCCCATGTTTTTGTTGTGACTTTTAGGATATCGGCATCAGAAAAATCAATCTGTAAAGGATGATCATCTTGAAGGGGTGCCTCTGCTAGTTGGTTTGCAATGACTTGTCCTTTGATAGATTTTCTGTCAATATACTCAATATCAAACTCGCTCAAAATCATGATCCATTTTGCTAGTCATCCTATTAATGTTGCTTTGCTGAGTAAATATTTCAGAGGATCAATTTTAGCAATTAACTTGATGGAGTGAGATAGTAAATAGTGTCATAATTTTTGAGAAGAAAAAACTACTGCCAAGCATTCTTTTTCTGTTGGTGAATAGTGGATCTCATATCCTACTAGTATTCAGCTGATGTAGTAGATAGCTCATTCTTTTCCTTCATTCTCTTGTTGTGCAAGCAAAACTCCTAATGATGCTTCGGTGGTTGATACATATAGTAATAATGACTTCCCTAGAATTGGTGACATTAGGATGGGTGGTTGTATGAGATAAGCCTTGATCTTGTTGAATGCATCTTCACATTGGTGGTCCCACTTGAAATGAACATTTTTGTGCAATAGATGAGTAGATGGTTGACATTTATCTACTAGTTGAGCAACAAATCTTTTGATTGACTGGAGTCTTCCTTGGAGTGATCTTAGTTGATTGATATTCTTGGGAGATGCCATTTCCATGATTTCTTTAACCTTAGCTGGATCCACTTTGATACCTCTAGCTGAAACAATGCATCATGTCATGAAATATAGTTGTCATAGCTCTTTGATATGTAGCACTTGCATTCTTTAATCCAAAAGGCATGACGTTCCAGCAGAAAGTACCCCATGGTCATATGAAAGCTATCTTTTCTTGGTCTTCGGGTGCTATTTTGATCTGATTATATCTGGAGAAACCATCCATTAGAGAAAACATGTAGTGTCCAGTAGTTAAATCTACAATGATGTCGGTGTTAGGCAAAGGAAAGCCATCCTTTGGACATGTGTTATTAAGATCTTTGAAGTATGTGTAGATTCTGATGCTTTTATCTGGTTTTGAAACAAGAACGATGTTGGATACCAATTGAGGATATGCTATAGGTCTGATGAATCCTACATCTAGTAATTTCTTTAGTTCGGCTTTGACTAGGAGAGTGATATGTGGATGCATTTTCCTTAACTTTTTTTTGACTGGTTTGGCCCTTGGACTAACATTTAAGTGATACATAATAAGCTCTGGATCTTACCCTGGCATGTCTACATATGACCAAGAAAAATTGATTTGCCATCGTTTGAAGAATTCCACATATTGCTACATTTCTTCTTCTGATAGAGAAGTCACTAAATGAAGAATCTTTGGTTGCTCTGTTGTGCCAGTGTTAACTGCCTCTGTTGGTTTGATCAAAATGGATGACCTTTCTTGATAGTGCTCAGGTAAAGTGTCAAATCTCCCATCTTCCGACGCCTCAAGGAGGTTTTCACCGTTAGATTCGTCCTTTCTTTTTACTTTTTCCTAATCGAATGTTGTCAATAAATGGTTTTCAGCATTAGACCTGATATCGTTTTTGTTATTTTTACTTTTGCGACTAGAAGATTTGGCACTCACTTGCCTAGAAGATGCGTTGCTGAAATTCCTGGTGGGAGTTGTTATGGGTTCGATTGCATTAAGATATATAGATATGGCATGGTCATTTGGAAAGGTATCAATGGCGATATGTCCTTTATTTTCCCAATCAATAAGCTCAAGGTGGATTAGAGGTAGGGGACCTTCGGGTTGGGAGGTTTCAAGGGTCATGATGGATGTATCAAAGTTTTCAATATGTATGTCGATGTCTAGAATGGTACTCTCATCAGAATGACCTCACATAAGAAATTCCTGATCATCCTCGGTTAAGTCCCAGCCAACTGAATGTGATTCTAATTCAAGTGAACCAGTTCCTAATGTTTGTCTTGCATACATGTAAACTACATCGACTCCTACATCTCCTTCAAAGCAATTTTCTTCAGTTGATTCTTTAGATTGATAGGAATCCCATTCCCATTCATTAGAATCTGTATCACTTGCAACTTGCAATCTACAGATTTGATCATATAGTATTTCTTCTACTTTTTTGGCTATGTCTTTTCTCCTTTCATATTCAACTTCTTCAGGACTGAGATTAAGTTCTGTCAACTTTTCTATGAGTTCTCCTGGATTTATATTAACTTCTTTCTTGTTTTGATTGAGATTTAATGCTGCTTGAGAGATGCTTTTAGTTTGTTTCTCTTGTTGATTTGAAGCTTTCTTCTTTTCCCATTTCATGTTTGCTTGTGTTTGTTGCTTAGCTGATGTTTCTTCTCTTTCAATTGCCAGTTGTTCTTGTCTGTTTTCATATTCCTTTTGTTGTTGACTAAAATATGTGTCTTCTGGTAGATTAACTTGTCCATACCCTAAGCCTATTTTGTCTGTAGTCTTCTGAGTATGAGGCTAAATAGGTTTTGAGATACCTTCTTTTCTTTTTCGTATAGGACCCGTTCCAGTGTATCCCATCCTTCTGAGAATGTTAAATCCTTTTCCATACTTTTCTGTAGGTATTCTGACATTGTTAATATTTTGTTGCCATTCTTCATCTTTGTATAGCCACTATAGCACATCTTTGTCTTCTGTTTCCTCTAATAAGGTTCCAGCACTAACAAATGCTCCATCAAATATTGGAATATGTTTTACAATTGGTTGTTGTTTAGAGTTTGATGGTTTTCCAAAGGATTTAGGAGAAAGTGGTAATTGTGATATTGAATATTCTTCATTCCCTCCATCTCTTAGCTGCATTTGTTTTTCCACATTTGATAGAATAGAGGCAAATGATTGTTCTTTGGATTGTGTGCTTGAAGATGATGCCTCCTTGTTATGAGGAACAATGACTTCTTGGGCCATTTTTAGATTGTTGCAGTATTGAAATGGATTTGAATCTACAGATATTGTGATTTTCTGCCCATTGTAGGGAAATTTTAGACACCGATGATATGTTGATGGGACAAATTGCATGTCATGTATCCATGGTCTCCCCAGGAGTACATTATATGATAAGTCCAAGTCTAGAACCTGGCATGCTTTGTCTTTCTGCAAAGGTCCCACTCTGATGGGTAGTATCACAATTCCCTTGGAGGAACGTTCTTCTTCATCATAAGATTTTATGGTGATCCTTTTCTGGACATCAACTACATCTTCTGAATATCCTAAGGCATGAACAAGACTCAATGAACAGATATTTAGGCCAGCTCCACCGTCTATTAGAACACGTTTAACACACATTTTGTGAATGAGGACTTCGATATGCAAAGGAGCATTGTGGGGATGCTGTAAGGTCATGTCATCTTCTTCAATGAATGATACGCAGTGAGGGGTTGTGAGGTGTCCCACCATGGTTTGGAATTGATCGATATCAAGATCTTTGGAAACTTTTGTATCTACTAATGCTCGTTCAAGAATTTCTTTGTGTGGCGGTGAAATCTTTAACAATTCTAAGATGAATATTTGTGAGGGCGTTTTCTGCAATTGCTCCACTAGGTTGTATTGTTTGGTAGTGGATGATGTGTTTGTCGTAGGACCTGGCAAAATAACTTTGGCTTTGCTTCTTATGATAGCATGAGAATTTTATTGATTTTGTTTTTCTTTAAATACAATCACGTTTACCACATTATCATATGTATGACTGTAGTTTACCTTTTCTTTACCCTTACCATTGTTTGTTGTTGATGATTCACCTTTCTCATAATTTGGAAGTGGAGTTTTAAAAGCTGTATGAGATTAATTTGTTGTATGTCCATCCACAGTTATTATTCCATTATCAATCATATCTTGTATGATATGTTTCAACTTCTGACAATTATCTGTGTGATGTCCCTTGTTTCGATGGAAATCACAATAATGGTTATCATTCCACTAGGGTGGTATGATTTGAGGTTTGTAGTTCCTTTCTTCTAGTAAAGTGATCAATTTGTTTGCGAGATGTGTCTTTAGTGATGACCTAAGGGACTCACCAATGTTTATAAATTGTCTCGAAAGAAAGTTTTGATAGTTGCTTTTTGGTGATTGTTGTTTTGCTAAGCCGCTGTTGAGTGAGTGGATAAATTAAAAATCGATTGCTTTGGTTTTACATTGTTTTTATCCACTATTCCATCATTGACGACATTTTGATTTCTATTCCAAAACTTTGGTTTATCATTGTGGTTGTTGTTATTGTTGATGTTAGGTGGATGGACTCCTTCTTTGTATATTTTTAATTCACCTTTCTTTATCATGGCTTCCTCCATTATGATTCCATTATCAATCATTTTTCCTAAACTTTGATTTCCTTGCATTTTTAAGTAATAACTCATTTGATCATTTAAGTTGTCGATGAATATGTCCATTTTTTCATATTCTGGCACTGTACGAGGATACTGCGAAGCTAACCATCTCCATCAGTGTAAAAATGTCATGAAAGGTTTTGCACTCTTTTGTTTGGCACTACATAGGTCTAGCATTGTTACTTTTGAAAATGATCCACCAATTCTTAGAATGATTTGAATCCAGGTGGAAGTTTGGAGAACCATTCCATAGCTAGTCTAGTTAAGCTTTTCAGAAATAATCTCATCAAGTAGGTATCCTCATGTGCAAAATCCATACTCATTGTGCAAAATTCTCGTATATGATCTTTAGGGTTAGTGCTTCCATCATATTTTTCATATCTAGGAGTTTCAAAACCTATAGGAACTAGTATCATGTTTAGGTTTCTGTCGAATGGACAAGGACAAATTTCTTTTAGTGAGTATCTTCTAACGTATCCTCAATGCATATCTTGAATTTATTTTTGCAGTGTTTGTAGTTCTTGTGTGAGAGTTGTGATAGGATTATCAACATGATTTGTTCTTATATGACCATGATTTTGTATTCTATGAGGATCTGGATCTCTTCTGGTGTCATCTCTAGTCCTTCTTGTATCTTCATTGGATTGGACGTTATTCAGAGTTTCTACTTCATCTCTTTTGGGTACGTAGGTTTCTTCATTGGTTCTGGTATTATTGGGAATTGATGTCTCATTCATGTGGAGACCAAAAATATCCTCGTATTGTTCATTATTAGGGGGAGGTTCACTTTTCTTCTATGTCAATTTGTTCATATCAAAATCTTGGGGGAGTGTAGCACCAGATTTGGCTAACATTAGGAAATATTTTTCCTTTTCTCCCTCCAATAATTTTTGCATAAATTTGTCGAATTGAGGATCTTTCTTGACATTTCTGATATTTTGTTCTGTTATTTCTCCTTCAACTTGTATTTCCTCTTCATGTTCCATGGTTATATGCTCTTCAATTATTTCCAATGTTTCGATTTTCATTTCTGCAATCCTTTGTCTCTGAGCTCTGGTTAGAACGGGCATACACTTGTGTTATTTTGCTAGGATTCGATTATCCAAAAGTTTGTTTTGATAAGTGATCAATTGTCAAGGTAAATGTGATAGCACGATATGACATGAAAAGATGATTCAAGTGTTTAAAGTTTTGCAAGTTTTTTGATCTTTAGTTTTGGAGTGCAATGATGATGATATGATAAGAACCAAGTCCAATAGGAAAACAATATTCTACGATGTGGGACAAGATTATCCTGACCAAACATTTCAATTTCATGATAGAGGATGATAGATCTTGATGAGAAACTATGTTTGAGTGATCAGTTTACCAAAGAGGGTGATAATGCACTTTGAGATGTTTAGATCTTAAACTTGTTGAGTGTGAGCATTTGAAAATCTTGAGGTGTTTATGTTCTAAAGTATGATTTTGACGAATGATAACTTGACCAAGAAAATAAAGGAGACAATTTAAGAACATAATAATAGATAACAGGTGTTTATGATTACTACAAACTGATCAAGCAAAAGGACACACATAAAAAAAATCATGCAAAGTGGCAGCTCTAGATTGATAAAAACAGAGACTCATACGACAAATTATAGCCCCAAACGACAAGAGATTTAAGACCAAACGCCAAATCAGAAATTTCATGCAAAAAGCTCAGTTTCGTATGACATTTCTTTCTGAACCATATGACAAATCACCAGACAGTACGACAAAGAACCTGATTCATATGATAGATAACAAAGTAGAGATAAAAAATGTTTATTTTGCTGAATTTGGATTAGTGAATTTTGATGTTTTGCCTATGTTTTTCATTTTTAGATGTCTATTTTTTTTCATTTAGGGATGAATACACAACAAACACATGATGTGATAAGTGACTCCAAGCATGCTAAACCTTAAGGAAATTGGCTTGCAAACTTAGGTACACACCCAATAGGTAATCAAAATATGACTGTTGAGTCTCACGCAATGGATTCTCAACGCCGTATTATCCGACTCCAAACGTTAATGGGGGCAAGATATGGCAATTATCTTGGGAGAGTTACTATTTCTCTTGCACAAATATTATCACCCTTTCGGAGGTGAATCAAGTAGCTTCTAATTTAACTGGAACTAGTAAGGGATCTATTCAGCGTGTCAGGGTAATACTCAATTAAGAGGTCTCCCAGCCTTGAAAACCAAGGCTTTCTATACCCGAAGGTACGAAGGAGATCTATTCCCGAGCACTGCCGTTGACTTGATTTTCATCAAATCTTATTTATTTTATAGTGGGTTGGATTACTTGGCATTAGTCATTCCCACTTAGGTCATTCCCCTCACACCGGCCGTAATGGCTTTAAGAGTTATTAACTCATCGGGAGGGCAGGCCTGCTAAATAAATGCACTAATGAAAGTAAAAGATGAGTCTAGCTTTCTGATCACGTAAGAAAGGTGAGAGCATACTCGCCTATCATCAAAGACATAAAATACATGATTGTTCATTCCTTTAGCCAAAAGATAAGTGTGCCTAAAAAAAATTTAAGGAATACACAAAGTTTTGTTGAATTCTTTTAGGCAACCTACAAAATAGATCCATTAGTAGTCATTGATGCATTTTGAATTTGGTCTTTGAAAAGCATATCTTCATCAATCATCCTGCAGAAAAGAGTTAGGCTGCCAAAAATCTCATAAAAAGAACAAAGTTAGCATTAGTCATAATCAAACTGAAGTATGAAACCTGAAATGCAATATGCTCTTAGAACACAGAAGCAGAATTTCGTACGAAAAACTTTACCTGATCGTACGAGCCACTTTTTGAAACCGTACGAGTAGGATGAGAGCTCGTACGACATTGTAATTTTCCTAAAGGTTCGTATGACACATGATCTCTTGTCATTTCAGCTCATAAATCATGTCATACTAGGCCATAAATGAGTTTGTACAACATTCTGATTCAGACCCGGCAGAGATGAATGTTCATGAAGCTTAAGAGGCCAAAACTAATAATTCTGGCCCCATAGTGGGCGCAAAAATGTCGTGCCTGTCAAGTGTATACCTGTTCCTGCAACACAAAACACTCAATAGATCATTACAAGCATGGTTAATGAATTTAAAGCAAAGAAAGATAAAACCATAATTAAGCGATCTATTGCCTCCTAGTAAATGCGAGTATGAATTTTGCTCTCAGATCTGGTCATGCAAATTCCAGTGACTTGACTGCACTTAAATGGAGGATTTAAATGATAAATTATGCATTTAAGCTAGTAATGATAATGATTAAGCTACATGATTCTATGATTATGCTAGAAAATAAGCTAAAATTGAACATGATAACAATGCTAAAATGATATTGCTAAGAGCTATATGACTATAGTAACAATGCTTGAATGCAAATGAGATGGGATGATTATTGCTCCAAAATGGGGTCTATTTATAGGATTTCCAAGGCTAGGGGTGAGGTGGCCAGAATCAACGGTCAAGATTAAGTCTAAAGATATCAAGGGTGAAATTGGAGGAGGTTGAAGAAGAGGTTGGATTAAAGGGGACAATGTCATCTCCATGGTGACAAGTATCAAGAGGATTCTAGAAGAGTTGGATGAAAGGGAACACTTAGTGACAAGTGTCACAAAGCTTTGCTCATGAGAGGGCAAAGTGTTCAAGGAAAGGGGACATGGTGGTTAGGATGTGCAAGCTAGGCTGGTTAATTAAACCTGGGGTTAGATGGAATGAGTTAGGTTTAGAAGGGGGTTAGGTTAAGTGGTTAGAAGTTAGGAGAATTTGAATTTAAAAATTCAAATAATAGGAAAATGCTAATTAATCTCAACAACTCATAAATTGATTTGTTTTAATTAATTAGGGGATTTAGAAGAAATGAATTTGATGGGGGAATTAATTAATTAAAGGGGATTATTGAAATGAACTTATTAAATAAATCCTTAGATTTATTAATAAGTAGATGAAAGGAGGAATTTAATCAAATTGCTTTGTGAATTCAATTAAATTGGGAAGGGGGATTAATTAAACAATTGCTTATTTAATTAATTATCTTCAAATCATTTTTAGGTGTATACACTTGCCATTTATTTAACTATTCTATTCTTTCTTTTGACAAAACCATTTTGTTGTGGTGTTCTAGCTGCAGATTATTGTCTTTTAATTCCTATAGCTTACAATAATTTTCAAATTCATTAGAAGTAAAATCACCTTCTCGATCTGATCTCAAGCACTTCAACTTGTATCTTCTCTCTTTCTCAAACATTTTTCTAAAAAAAATGAACCTTTCAAATGCTTGTGACTTATCCTGCAAGAAGGTAACCCATGTCATTCTTGAATAGTCATCTATGAGCAACATGAAGTACTTTTCACCATTTAAAGCTCTAGTCATTGTAGGGCCACATAAATTGGTATGCACTAGTTCTAATGGTCTTGTGGTTGAATATTCCTTGGTCGTAAAGCTCACCCTAGATTGTTTTCCCTTATGACACTCATCACATATAGTGTTTGTTAGTTTAAGAAGTATAGGTATGCTTCTCACACATCCCTTAGAGAACACTTTAACAAGATTGTCAATATTTAATGGCCTAATCTTCTGTGCCATAGCCATCTCTCATCTACTTGCCCCATCATGCATTGTGACTTATAACATTCCTTTAGGTTATACACATTGCCATCAATCCTCTTACCTTTAACAATTAATTTTCCATTACTTTATTTCCTTATTTCACACCCATTTAATGTAAACTTGTATCCTTTATCACACATTTTACTTACACTAAGTTGTGTTTTAATCCTTCAACATTATATACATTATGCACTTTCAATTTTCCATCAATACTCAATGTTCCTTTTCCTTTTATCTTGATGGAAGAGTCCAAATATAACTGAGCCTCCATTCCAATCCTCAAATTTCATGAACTTTTTCTTATCTCTTGTCATGTGGTTGGAGAACCCACTGTCAACAACCCAAAGGTTATTTCTCTTGCATGCAACGTTGTTTGGACAATTAGACTTGATTCATCTTTCTCCCTTTTCTTTTCTACTCACACTTTCTTTGTTTCTTTCCTCATCTTTGCTACTACATTCTGATCAGATTTGGTTTTTGGGTCCATGATTGATTTCTTTCCATGTTTAGTAGTTCTTAATTTGTAATGCTTTGCTATGTGACTATATTTTTGACAGTAGTAGCATTTTACATTATTGTTAAATGATTAAGTAGAGGGGATGCTACTCAATTGAAGTGATTTTACCCTACACTCATAGCTCTTATGGCCAAATTCATTACAGTGATAGCATACAACATTAATATCTCTTAGGACATCAAAAGGGTTCTTGTCTTCATAGCTTGGAGTAGATCTATGCATGAGTTTGAAATCTGAAATTTTATGTTCATATGCATTACATTTATAGCAATAACCATGACATTGAGGAGCATACCAGTTACTGTTGAAGGAGTCATTCCACATTGGCTTCCTTGGAGCATCATATCTCAGTCTTCTAAAGCTCTTCCTTATGTCCTTAACTTTGGTGTAGCCATCATTATTCAACTTAGCCTTCCCTTTTGAACCAACATGATTGTTTCTTGTAGCAGCACTAACATTATTCATCTTTGGAGAAACAACATGCATTTTCATACTCTTAGTTGTAGCATTTAAATCTATCTTTTTACTTGGTGTATTGCTGACTTTGAAGGTTTGTTCATAACCATTCATGCTTGAAGATACAAAGTTTATGTCTTTCTTTGATGAAACCATACTAGTAGAGCATTGGCCAAGCTCATATCCTATGCCCGTGAAATCCTTTGAATGTTTTTTCTTCTTCAACATATCATCCAAAGCATTGGTGCTACTTTCACATTTTATATAGCTTGAAATCTTCCTTGCATCTCTCAAGCTCTTTCCTAAGGTTCACCATTTCTTCTTCCAATTTTTGACACTCCTTTCCTTTGGCTTCCAATTTTGATTTTATTTCTTCACTCAACCTTTTGTCTTCCTCTAGCTGAGTTGTTAAGGTGGTGATATTCAACTCAGATGCTTCAAGTTTGTTGTTCATCTGACTTTGTTCATTTAGAGAAGACTTTATATATTTGGCATGTTATTTCTTTAATTTACTTAGTCCTTCAAGAGCACATATTAGTTCTCCTTCAAGGTCAACTTCAACATCAACTTCATTTTCCTCATCACTGTCAAATGGATTTGAGTTTTTAGATCGATCTCCTTTGTCACTCTTTGAAGTTTGCTTCTCATCTAACATCTCTTCAGCCATGAACAAATTAATTTCCTTTCCATTATCACTATAACTTTTAGCTGACTCACTTTCATCATATGAGACATCACTATCTAAGGTAAAAAGACTTTTCTTGTTGTGGGTTTGAAATTTTTTTTGCCTTTACTTTTCATACTCTGCTCATTATCATCTTGTTTTTCATCACACCGACACTTAGTAGAAAAATGTCCTATTTTACTACAGTTGAAACATTTAAAGTGGAGCTTACCTTTGTATTTACCTGAACCTTTCTTCAACTTCCTAAAAAAGTTCACTTCAGTAGTGTCAGAGTCATTTTCATCAACACTTGTTGTTACTTCCTTTCCTTTCTTAGTTGTGTTGAAGGCAACCTCTCTCTTTGAAGCTTCAACACTTACTGTCTTCATTTCATAAGATTATAATGAGCTAAATAGTTCATCCATGGAGAAGGTTTTCAAGCATTTAACTTCTTCAATGGTAGAGACTTTTGTGTCATACTTTGTTGTTAGTGATCTCAACACTTTCTTGACTATAACTTCATCTACAATATCTTCACCTAGTCCCCTTATAAAATTAATGATCTCATCCACTCTTTGAAGATAATCAACAATCTTCTCTTCCTCCTTCATCTTTAGTCCTTCAAATTGATCTCAGAGATTTCACAATTTAGCCTCCTTTACCTTTACATCTCCTTCATAAATTCTTTGCAGCTTGTCCCATGTTTCTTTTGCAGATGTGTAGTGCATAAATTTGATAAACTTTGTATCAGATAGGCCACTCAAGATTGCACTCTTAGATTTAGCATTATACTCATATTCTCTTTTAGTATCAAAGTCTATAGGAGGAGTTTGGGGAATTGTATAGCCATTTTTTACTGATATCCAGACATCAAAGCCTAGGGAGGATAAATATGTTTCCATTCTTTTGCTCCAAAAGGTATAGTTAGTCCCATCAAACATTGGTGTTTTAGCAGAGTAGGATTCATTCCTAGCCATTGTGTTCACAAAACAGAATCTACCCAAGCTAGAGAAAGCTATTCAATCAGGGAACCTAGGGCTCTGATACTAATTGAAGGGACACAAATGGACCACTGAGAGGGGGGGTGAATCAATGATAACAAAAAATTAATAACAATAATAAAAAACTATGAGAAGATATATTAAACACATTCATACACACAAGGCAAACACATAACATAAGATATACAAGGAAAACCCATAGTGGGAAAAACCTCAATGAGAAATGCTGCTAGAGTCTATTGCTCTAATCTAGCCTCACAATGAGATTTTTTTGATTACAAAGTTTATGGGCACCAACCCAAAGGAGCACCAACCACTAAAATTTATGGGCACCAACCCAAATCTGAATGTCCACTAAGATGATTATAATAAAATTATATTTACAAATTGAATACCTTGTTACAAATGAGGTTTTGTAACTCACAATGTTCTTAGTACTTGAGATTGATTTATCTCTTCTTCACTCACAGAATTTGTCCTCTTCTCTCTACTATCAATCTCTGATCTCAAATCTCAGATTTCTGCCTTCTGTTTTCTTTTTACCTCTATACACTGCTCTCTGATTTCTTCTCTATGTTATTTCCTTACTCTACCCCACTTTGAGTGTATTTCCTTCTGAATTATCCACACACTTTATTCTATCTACTCTACTTCGTACTTACTATATATTTTCTTTATTTTCCACTTTGCACTTTTTCATACACCACACACACACACTGCACTATTCTATTTTTCTCTCTCACTATATCCATAATATTCTATTCAACCTTCCTGCCAAGACCTAAATTGAATCCACATCATGGAGTACATGATGATTTGATCCTCTACATGTTTCTTTTAGATAGATAGCCACCATCATTAAATGCATCCTCTCCATCTTTAGATTTTTCTTCTCTGTTCAAATTAGTATTTTTAGTAATCTTAGGTTTGATATCTCGTTTGCCTGAAAATTTTAGATCTTCTAGAGCCTCACAATTGATCTTCTACTTGCTCTACAACTACAAGCATTAAATGCATCCACCTCCTTAGCTTCAAACTCAATGATCAAATTGGATTGGACCATTTTTAGTGTATCCATATAACTCTTCTTTATCAGCAATTAAGTCTCATCTATCGAAAGATGGAATTTGATTCATCCCATATAGACCACGTCTTCAACTTCTCCTTCTTTATCATAAGGTCTGTCAATGACTACATGGACCACTTTTATGTTGGCATCATCTTTCTCTTTTATTTCTATACTATAGATAGGATAATTAGGTGAAATACCCATTTTGTGGGACTGAGGTGACCGCTTGTGGGGTTGTGGTAAAATTTTTCTCCCTTTATCTCACTCCGCTGAGAACTTGGCAGTCATCAACATATCGCTAGCGATATTGTAGTGACTATTTACCTTTTATCATCATATTGCAGAAGACATGGCAGCCATTTGACCGTTAATTGTGATATTGCAATAGCCTTTACTTTAATTTCTATGTCACGTATGACTTAGCCAAGGTGGTGAACACTCCTGTGGGGCCGTGATAACATTAAAATTTCCTGTTGTACCACAAACTATTTAATCATGGTGGCAACATGACCTGCGGAGATGCAATAAACATACCTTCTTACCATAATACTGCCAAAGACTTGGCTAGAGGAAACTCATTGTTCACGGGGCTGTAGTAATGGTTTTCTATTTACTACCCAACCCCAAGAGACTTGGTAGTGTTGGGATCTAAGAACACTGAGAGGGGGGGGTGAATCAGTGTTCTACTGAAATGGAGAAATTTAACCTTATTAATATAACAACTCAACAACTAGTAAACATAAAAACATATAGCAGTAAGTAACAATGCAACCACAAATATTAACACCATAACACCACAAATTTATATGTAGAAAACCTTGATGAGGAAAAAACATGGTGGGATTAGAGACCCACAATATCTATCCACTGATCAAATGAATAAATATTACAATAAGGGGCCTACACATGCAGGAAGACCAACAACCTAGAGCACACTGCTCATCACAAAAGGATCCTCACTGACTACATAAAACATCAGACTACAATCCAGAATGAAGATTGAACTACAAGAATAGCATCTCCTATGCCTGAGTATAGTTCTGGTTAAGCTCAATACCGGAGGTCTTAAACCTCTTACATAAACCCAATTCGGTCACCTATGATCGACCAAAACCTCTGCATATTATTACAACTTTATTCTCACACAGATAATCCCATAATCTTAATACCATGATCTACAAAGAGATCTTACATCATATTTATACCAACCTAGTACCTAAACAATTAGGTCGGCCACTAAAAAAAGAATACAACAAATTTGTTACATAATCCCACAAACCAATGATTAAAAAAGTTGGCCTAAGAACGAAAAAACATAAACCAAACAATAAATCCAACCAGTAATGCATTGGGAGCATCAACCAACACATTACATAAACTGCTCCATAACCTAACAAAATAACATTAAGACTAGACCTAAAATAGGTCGCCATAAACCAAATACAACACCACCGATCAACTAGAACATGAACATGATAACCATCAACATCCTGATAACCTTCTAGAATCCACACCAACACCACTTATTGGATTCATCAAAAGATCTTCAACAAAGTTCTACCAATAAAACCCTTACTGGTAACCAAAAGGCTTACTAGCACAAATGATAGCTTCTGGATCATCATATCCCAAACCAACTGAATGTGATACACATTAGGAATACATGAATAACCAATTCAAACAACTCCACAAGCCAGAACATACTAGAGAATATCTCTAGATCAACATCATAATCCAACCACTCTACTGGAACCTGGTAGACAGTAAAATAACTAGTGTTGACATCAATGACAAACATCAATGTAACACATAATCAATTCCTCCAAATTTACAACAATCTCTCCCTTTGGCATTGATGGCAACACTAGATGTGAAAAACATCCAAGTGCCAAGAAATACCAAACAAGTCTCCCCCAAAGGAAGACATCCAACAATCTCCCCAAAATGATATAACAATGAAGTTCTAAATCAACAGACCAAACCAAACTCCCCCAATGGGATACAACCAATCTGAAAATCATGTTCCTCCCCCTTTGAATGCTATCTTTGTTAATCTCTATTTTTCACATAAATATCTCCCCCCCTTTGACATCAATTCCAAAAATCTAACATAAACATCAAAGAAAAATCATAAATCCTTTGAACCACACAACTAAATACTCCCCTTGAGTAGTAGCACCAACACATCAATCCAAAATGAATGATAGTTTTGATAATGCATGTCGTAATGATGCCAATCAACATCACTCAAGTCTCTACCAGAGGGGCAGAAACTCCCAATCTATGTCTAAAGTACTCAAATGATTCCTCAAACCAATCTGACTTCATTTCTTTCCACTTTCTCCTTTAAAAAATTATACTTGATAGAAATGAGCTTAGTCTTAGAATGAAATACCGGAGCAATAGAGTTATCACAGTGAATAACTATCGGTCCAATGCAATCTACCCTTATATTCTTCAACATTTTCTTCATCCATAGAACTTGTGTACAATTAGTAGCAGCAACAACATACTGAACTTCAACAGTAGATAAAGAAGGACATGATTGTTTCTTGCTGATCCATGAAACAAGTTTCTTCCCAAGAGAGAAAACTTCACCGGATGAGCCTATTTCGGCCACCTCTATCTCTAGCCCAATCCACATGTGAATATGCTCATAGAGTAAAGTCATCATAAGCCATAAATCATGCTTGAAAATCCTGGAAAATATCTAAAAATCCTAACTACTAGAGCAAGGACTCAACATAATCAATTCCTTCCTTCTGAGAATATCCTTGTAAATCAGTCAAGCCTAGTTCCAATCACATCCAAGTCCATGTGTTGTCCTTTTCTAACTATTCCAATTCCTCTTACATCCAACATTCATCCTTACATGCTTCATCTACTGATGCTAGTTCAATTAAAGAAATTAAGCATACCTCATCAACTTCCAACCTTCTTCTTGTCCAATTATAATGATTGAACCTTACATACCTAGGAGTCTTTTGACTTTCTGTTCCTCTGCTCTAATCTTCAGTTATTGTTGAATTTTCTAATACTGCCAGAGTAATTGGTTCAAAATTTTGTTCTGGTAAAGGTCTTACTGGTTAAGTTATAACCATCTCCACTTTCGGTTCTCTCTCATAAGTTCTGATTTGATCTCTGTACTGCTCATCCACCTTGAGATTAATAGTCCACAAATCTCTGTAATCTTTTATTATAACATTTGTAATATTTTATTATAACATCTATATGATTTCTTCCATTTGAATAACCAAGAAATATTCCTTCATCACATCTAGGATCAAACTTTCCAATTCACTACCAAAGATTCTGAAGTACTTAACTGTAGATGTATGACCAAATCATAACTCATAAAGTGACTTACTGGTAATCCAAACCAGATCCAAGATCCAAGATCCAACAAATCTTTGCCAGTTAACCTTCAAACTGACTTCTCCAAAGTCTAAAATAGGATTTTAAACCACTACTAGGGGAAATGCAATATTTTTTATTAATTTGCCTCCCCCAGGATGAATGCCTTAGATACTGGATGAGTCTCCTATCGGTGTAGGAACATTCTGCTCTGTCGATTGAGTAACCGGGGTATATGCTTCAGCCGGATAAACATTTGAGGCATTTGATTCTTCCAGTTGAACCTCAGACTTCATAACCCACTTCTTCTCACACTTCTTCCAAATATCATCAACCTTCTTCTTTCCCTTCTCATTAGATTTATCATTTCCTGCCGGTAGGTTCTTGCTTCTACAAAATTTTGCAATATGTCCTACTTTGCTACATGCATAACAAGTGATATAATTCTTTTGAATGGCCTTACTGTAACCTTGACCATTACTTGACCTACATTTATTAGCCATATGTCCAAACTTTCCACATGCATGACATCTCAGGTTCATTCTAGAATCTTCTATCCTATGACCATACTTTCTACAATTTGAACACTAACCGGAAACTGCATTATTATTTTGATTTTCTCTATTTCTGCATTGACTTTCTCTATGACCAAACTTATTGTAAATGAAGCATCTACCATTAAATTTATGTGCATTGGGTTGTCTTACCAGTGACCTTTGATTCCGATTGACCTTCTGACCAAATGTGTCATCCTGATTTGCAGTACAAGAGCTTTCTCCATGCTCAAATCCAAGACCTCTAGTGTTTCCAGTGTCTCTTTGATCCTTCAATAACTCATCAAGCTTTACAGAATTGGCCTTAAAACTTGTCTTTGTATTCATTTACAACATCCAGATCACCTCTTAGGATTGTTATCATTATTTCCAACTCTTTCTCATTGTTATGTAATTGCACCAATTCAGTTCTCAACACATCATTCTCATCCGCCAACCTAATGCATTCCTCAGATATGTCTTTTAGAGATATAGCAATATTTTCTTCATTCTTCTCCCAGTCTTCAATCACCTTGGACATCCTCATGGTTAGGGCTTGCATTTCATTCTTCATGACACCATTCTCCTGACTCAGCTTCTCACATAAATCCTTTAAAGCATTCTTCTCTCCATCATCCTAATTTTGTAATTGATCACAAAGTTCTTTCCTTTTAGCTTGTGCAAATGACAACCTCTCCTACAGAGAAAATGAATTCCTTTGCAGTTCTCAACTCATCTTGTAGCTTCATGTTCCTCAACATTTCAACATCATAGTATTCAAGAGCTACTTGAAGTTCCTTCCTTAAACTTGTCTCCATATATTTTGGATAAATGATCTTCCTCAAGATGTTAGACTTACTCTGAGGCACTAGGCTCTGACACCAATTGTTGGGATCCAAGAACACTAAGAGGGGGGGGGGGGGGGGGGTGAATCAGTGTTCTACCAAAATGGGGAAATTTAACCTTATTGATACAACAACTCAACACCCGGTAAACAGAGAAAATTTACCGTTGTACCACAAACTATTTAATCATGGTGGCAACATGACCTGCGGAGATGCAATAAACATACCTTCTTACCATAATACTGCCAAAGACTTGGCTAGAGGAAACTCATTGTTCGCGGGGCTGTAGTAATGGTTTTCTATTTACTGCCCAACCCCAAGAGACTTGGTAGTGTTGGGATCCAAGAACATTGATAGGGGGGGGTGAATCAGTGTTCTACCAAAATAGAGAAATTTAACCTTATTAATACAACAACTCAACAACTGGTAAACATAAAAACACATAGTAGTAAGTAACAATGCAACCACAAAGATGAACACCATAACACCACAAATTTATACGCGGAAAACCTCAATGAGGAAAAACCATAGTGGGATTGGAGACCCAAAATATCTATCCACTGATAAGATGAATAGATATTACAATAAGGTGCCTACACATGCAGGAAGGCCAATAGCCTAGAGCACACTGCTGATCACAAAAGGAGCCTCATTGACTACAAAAAACATCGAACTACAATCCAGAATGAAGATTTAACTGCAAGAATAACATCTTCTATGCTTGAGTATAGTTTTAGTTAAGCTCAAAACTAGAGGTCTTAAACCTATTACACAAACCCAATTCTATCACCTATGATCGACCAAAACCTTTGCATATTATTACAACTTTATTCGCACACAAATAATCCTATAACTTTAATCCCATGATCTACAAAGAGATCTTACATCATATTTATACCAACACGGGACCTAAAAAATTAGGTCAGCCACTAAAAAGATAATACAATAAATCCGTTACATAATCCCACAAACCAATGATAAACCAAGTCGGCCTAAGACTGAAAAAAATAAACCAAACAATAAACCCAACCTGTAATGCATCGGGAGCATCAACCAACATGTTACATAAACCGGTCCATAACTTAACAGAATAACATTAAGACTGGAGCTAAAATAGGTTGCCATAAACCAAATGCAACACCACCAATCAAATAGAACATGAACATGAACATGATAACCATCAGCATCTTGATAACCTTCTATAATCCGCACCAACACCACTTATCAGATTCATCAAAAGATCTTCAATAAAGTTCTGCTGGTAAAACCCTTACTGGTAACCAAAAGGCTTACTAGCATAAATGATAGCTTCCAAATCATCAAATCCTGAACCAACTGAATGTGATATGCATCAAGAACACATTAATAACCAATCCAAACCAATTCCACAAGCCAGAACATATTGGAGAAGATATCTATATCAACATCATAATCCAACCACTCTACCGGAACCTGATAGATAACAAAACAACTAGTGTTGACATCAATGACAAAGATCAATGCACCACGTAATCAATTCCTCCAAATTGCCAATAGGTAGTGGCATAAAATTAACCTGCGATGCTGCAATAACGATGATGGTCTTCTTGTGGAACCGATAAAGGCTTGAATGCGATAAAGTTCCTTTCTGTGGGATAGCGATAACTAACTTTTCTGCCCACAGTACCACTGAAGACCTGACAATGATGGAGTTAATACTTGTGGGAGTATAGTAAACATCCTTTTTGATTTAAACATGCCCCCAATATTACTATGCCATCTTCTTCCAATTTCATAATCCAAGCTAACAAATTTACTTTTTATGTTCATCCTGCTCAATTCTGCATTTGTGTATGCTGACATCAATGATAATACAATGGCAACACCAATTGAATGAAGTGTGTGAAATTTAATTGGGACCAGTTGAGTAAGAACTAGGTAATGCATAGCATTCTCTCACTCCTTATGTAACATGTGGGCTTTTGGACCAAGTGTATTACATGTTTGAGTTTATATATTTATATGTTGACTTGGAAATGTAATAAATAAGTTCTAGGCCAACTAGTGAGTGTAATTAATGTAGGAATGCATATATAGAAGTGGTAGATTCATTCTAATGTTTGTGTCATAAGTGAGTAGAATTAATAACTGTGGAGAAATTTGTGCAAGTTGTCTACCCAATTTGTGTTATATTGTGTGAATCAAAATATAGATCTCATGCACATGGTAAGAATGTTCTATGGTAGATCAGATTTGGGAGATGTTGAAGGTTTAGCATTGAAGTTTTTCATCACATATATTTCATATGGTTTGTTTTAATTGAGGTTGGTGCCTCATAATTTGATTTAGTGCTTAGTTATTGAATTAGGGAATTGGTGTCTCCTATAAGTTGGTTCCTGCAAATCAGATTAGGGTATTGGTGTCTCAATTATAGGTTGTAATTCATATGGATTTTTTTCTATGCAATATTATTGTAAGTTATTCATTTTCTTTGTGAGGTTAGATTTGGGTAGTAGATCCAAGCAACTATTCTCATTGTGATTTTTTCCTTCATGATTTCCATGTAAATTTGGTGTTGAATTATGTTGATATTTTATTATCTCTTGTTTAGCAATTTTTTTGATAGTTTCAAAAGTTATTGTTGGTAATTAATGTTGAATCAATATGAAATTAGCATATATTGATCCACCCCTGTCTCAATATATATGTGTTTAATAATTGGTATCAGAGAAAGGTAGATCTAGGATGACACACATAATTTCTCAGGAAGGTCTCTCTACAAAAAAGGCATCACTATTCAATGGAACAAATTATGCATTTTGGAGTGTAAGGATGAAAGACTATTTGATGTATTTAGGGGCTGATGCTTAATAGGTAGTTTTTAAAGGATATGAGATTCTAGATAATCCTCTAAGGGATCAACCTAGCTAGAAATCTTGTGAAAATAATGTTAAGACAAAAAATGCTATTTTGTGTGGATTGTTTAACTATGAGTTTGGGAAGATAAAGCATTGCATGACAACAAAGGATGTATGAGACAATTTGAACAATATCTATGAAGAAGATGATAAATTAAAACAAACAAAGCTTCAAACCTATCGAGGTCAATTTGAGGGTCTAAGAATAAAGGAAGAAGAAATTGTTGTTGCATTCCTTCTTTGGGTTGATGAAATTGTTAACGCCATTAGAGGACTTGGTGAAGAGATGAAAGAAGGTATGATTGTGAAAAATATTCTTAGATCTCTTCCCCCTAGGTTTGATTCAAAATAAAATCTATTGAAGAAGCTAAAGATCTAAATACTTTGACTATGAATGAATTACATAAAATTTTAACTTCATATGAGATGAGGATTACAATGTTCAAGGCATCTAGGTTGAATAATGTGATTTGAGTGATGAGTCAAATTTGTAAGAGGCTAATTTTCTAAGAAAGTTGCAAAGAGGCTCTAGAAAGTACATTGGTAAGTTACTGTAGACGTATAAAAATGACCATATTCCTAAATGAATATTTTATGTTCATTCCTCTATTTGATTAAATCCAATTTAATTAAATTACCCACATTCCTCTATTTAATTAAATAAATTATTCAATTTATTTAAATTAAATTCACTATACCATTTAATGAATAAATTATTTTATTCAATTAAATCCCCCCTATCCACTTTTAATTAAATTCAAATTTAATTAAATAAGTTATCCCAAATTGAATAAATCTAATTTATTTAATTTCTCCAAATTGTAACCAAATTGTAACCAAATTGAATAAAATCATTTAATTCAATTTAAATCCTATTATCCCCCCCATCCACTTGCAAAATCCCCAAACCCCTTCCTAATCCCTTCTAGAATCTTCTAATCACTTCTAATTAACCTAACCCTCCCCTAAACTTTGTCACATCCCTAAGCAAAGGGAAGTCACTTATCAAAAACCTTAAAGTCTTTGATAACCATTGAAGGTTTTCAACCTTCAACCACTAAAACCCTTAAAGTCTTTGAAAACCATTAAAGGCTTCCAACCTTCAACCACTTAATCCCTAAAGTCTCCAATAACCATTAATGGTTAATTCAAACCCTCCCACATGGTTAAAACATTTGTTTTGATTCAACCTCTATCCAACCCAAGGGTCTCATCAGGCCATTAATGCTTTGACCATGATTATCTCTTAATCATTTGCACAAAGGTTTATCCTTGGATTAACTCTTAATCCAGTGGGTAAGCCTAACTTAGACTTGACTCTTAGCCTTTAGATAACCATGAGGTCTTCTCAGGCCTTTAATGCCTCCAACCTCTTTTCTCAACCCAATCCTATGTTGACACTTGTCACCATGTCATTGGTGCAAATTGTGCACATGGATCCCCAACTTTCAAACCTGGCCCTTGATTAAACCTTTCAATCTTGACCATCCATTGCCCTGTTTAGGCTATAAATAGAGCTCTCATTCCTCCATTCTTAACAATCATCTTTCAAATTTGAAGCATCACACTTATGCTCAAATTCTTTCAAGCTTTCATTTCATATATGCTCATCATTTAGCCTCTTTTTAGATCATAAATTAGACTAATATGCATGCTTAGATTACTTTCTTTATCATTTTAGTTCAATTATAGACTAAATATAGTATGCTAGGATAGTATTCATACTAAACTTGTCATCTTATAGTTAGTTTATTGCATTTTAAGCATCATACATAGCTTACAACACATCTCATACTAAAATCAATCAAAAGCATCTCTCGTTCTCATATTTGCCATCCCTAAACCATTTTGCTCAGTGATCTAAGAGCAAAAACGTTGGTTTGAGGGACATTGTGAGATAGAGAACCATGGGACCCTCCTTGGGAAGCTGAGTAACACTACGTTACTCCATTGCTTGCATCAAGAAGTCCTGTGTGTGTGTGGACTAGTTTTCTATAATATTTTCACATATTAAGATTTATTCGACCACTTTTCCCGCATACATTTCTGGCGCCCACCGTGGGGCTAGACCCCAAATAACAAATCGGTTTTTGAAATTAATCTTTTTTGCAAGTCCGCGGGAAATAGGAATCGGTGCATAAAAAATGTTCCATAGCGCATCCGCTTAACAGTTTAGTGCTTCTAGCCTACTGTTTAGCGCGTAGGCTCTCTATTTTAGCGCATAAAGACCTTGTTTTAGCGCATGATTTGTATTAACAATTTTTCTTGTAGGTATCGACGCAAGCAAAACACATAGTAGCGCATCAACTTAACAGATTAGCGCATCAGACCCTCAGTTTAGCACCTCTTCTACATCTTCCAGCGCTTAAAACCCAAACAGTAGCACATCAGATTTAAAATTTTCCTGCAGAATTGACCGCGGGAAAAGAAAAACATAGAGTAGCGCTTCCAACACCAAGAGCAGCGCATCCCAGTAACAGAATAGCGCAAAGAAACATAAGTATAGCGCATCTGGATCATATTGTAGCGCGTACAGTTTGTCCTGTAGCGCATCAAAAACAAAAAAAAGTAAAAAAAAATTGTTGTAACCAAATTGAAATTTTAGATTTGTAGAAGTCCCCCGAATCACCTGACATTTTATCTTTTTTGTTGCAGGATTCTAACAGTTTCTTGCAGGTAGAGCGAAGAATTTTATTTTTGCAAAAACAAAAAACAATTTCTTTTGTTGACCTCCAAAACGAAAAATTTGCTTTGTTGACCATTTCCATTTTTCTAGATTAGAAAATCTTTCTTTTAAAGATTAAAAAGAACATCATGTTTTTGTGGAGCAACATCTCTACATAGGTTAGCAAATCACTGAATTGGAGGCTTAAAAAAAAAATCTTTGTTTGCTTTGTCTTGAAAGTGGAAGGTATATGCTCTCCCCTTAACTGGGTGATCAAAAATCCAGACCACTCTTTCTGCTTTCAGTTATTTCAAAGCATTTACATCCTTTAGCAGGCCTGCCTTCCCGAGGAGTTGCAATCAACTCTTAAAGCCGTTTATGGCCGGTGTGAAGGGAACGACCTAAGTGGGGAATGACTTTGACGTCAAGAATTCCAACCCACTATAATCAAATGTGGAAAGTGACGAAAGTCCTTTTCAACGGTTGCGCGTAGTGATTAGCCTTCCCCTAGTATCCTTGAGATATGTAAAGCCTTTGTTCTAAAGGTTGGGAAGCCTCCTAAGGGAGTTTATCACTGACGGCCGAATGGGAAGCTTGATTATGAACCATAGAATTAGAAACTTTGAGCCGAGTCAGTAACCAAACATTTGTAACATCATAGTGCAAGGGTGGGGAAGAATCCGCCCCCAAGATTACTCACCATATATCTCCCAAGATAACTACTCAACTGTGAAGCAATTCACTTTGGGTTAACTTCTGGCAAAAGGCAAAAAAATGGGTGCCCTCTAGGGGGTGACACGGCTGTTTGAGCTGACGGAGTATCGAGACTAGTGGGCTATGATGTTACTTATGACCCTTGAATAAAGAGTCTTTCTGAAGTGTTTTATTTGTATCCAAAACCTGTTAAAATATTGGGGATTTGAACACATCCTCGCAAAACATACACTTTCTGTTAGATTCAGCAAAATGATTGTACTTTGTGTGCCGTGCTTACATTTGTTATTTCAGAAAATCATCCATCACACTTAAATATTTCTCAACAAAATTCAAAATCCACAAAACAATTTCCTAAACGGAAAAATCAGGGCAGTCTAGTGCATAAGAACAACATCTTAGCGCGTGGAACACTTCTATTAGCGCATCCAAACACCAAATTAGCGCGTGCAGTTAAAACAGTAGCATTTCAATCCTGAGGTAAAATAGTATATAATCCTTTAGCGCATCTGAAACACAGTCTAGCACGTCGCAGAAATATCTTAGCGCGTGGCATAGATAAATTAGCGCATTCACTCCAACAGTTAGCGCTTGGCAGGCTCAGTATAGCGCGTAGCTTTTCCAAACAACTTAACAGCAATTTTCAACAGCTTGAATTTTAGCGCATGAAAGAAATAGCTTAGCGCGTTGAAAGAAAAATTTAGCGCCTAAGGCTGGACAGTTAGCGCTTGTAAGACCCAAGATAGCGCATAAACTTTTCAACTGTTAGACCGTCATTTTCCAAAAAATCAAATTTTAGCGTGTGTCTAGGGGCAGATTAGCGCGTGTACTGAATATTTTAGCGCATCAAAGAAATTCAGTAGCGCATATAAACTCTGTTTTAGCGCGTGACTAAAGCCGAAAAATAGAGAAGTCCCAAAACTGAAAATTTTTGAAAATTTCAAAAACATTTTAAAGACTTTTTTTTCATAAAAAAAAATCATCTTTTATCAAACCAGAGAGACAAAAACAAACTATTAAAAACTTTTCTCAAAGCTAAATTTGTGTTAAACGAAGTTGTCCGAATCCGAAACAAATCGAACAATAGAGGATGTCTCTCCTATCATAATCCAGAAAATTTTCATCATCAGTGTCATCAAAATCCTTTACCATCTTACGGATTTCTATCTCAAAACACTTGTTTAAAATTTTCAAATCATCAAATCTAGTTTCCAGATCGGGAAGCTTTGATCCATATCATTTGACACACTTTATCGTGAAGGGGCAACCTTCACTCTGATAAAGTAAGATTTGAAATTTCCAAAACAAGAATCAACTGAATCCAAACCAATCAAAGGAAATCATTGATCACTCTTGCATGACTAATCCCCTTATTCTGAGAAGAAAGAACCTCTATCGTAACATCACGTTGAAGAAACAACAACCTAGTTTTTCCAAATTCATCAAGTGAAATAAGTTTTTATACATCAATCGTCAACTCTTCAAATCTCATTGGGTATTCCTTCATCATGCCAAACATTATATCCAAAACAAATCTAGTGAATTTGACACGGAACCCTTGAAGACAAGAGCATACTATCAAAAGTCTACTTTTCATCAAACTATAAACCGCGGTGGAAAAATCAATCCAGCATTCTTGCCCGACGAGTGCATCACATATAACACATCTCGACCAAAACCACCAATGCCCGCGCAACACATCGAGGAGGCTTTTGTACCTTTCATCACTGAAAGCTTCTATTAAAATGCCTGTTACTCGCTCTCAACGAGACAAACAAAGCGAGGCACACGCTGAATCAAGTATGAATCACAGATTATCAAATCCTTTTGAAGTTCCACCCGTAGAAGAACCTGAAATTACTGAAACCCTTCTTAGGGAATGTCAAGTAAATCCCGCCTTCCAAAAACTTGTCAAAAAGCTCATGGAAAATGACAAGGAAAAATATTTGTTGATGCTCACAAGCAAGGGCATTAAACTTCTGGAAGATTTCGACCCAAATCTTTTTCAAACCAAATCTCGGCAATATGCATCTCAAGAACAAAACTGAGAAGAAGAAACTCACATACCTGAACAACATAACTTTGAACAACACATTCCAGAACAACGCATACCAGAAATGCGTATACCTGAACTCGAAACACCAGAGCAACATATACCATTTACTACTCCTTTTCAGCTGAGAACTAATGCAAGGCAAGAACTTTTTCCTCGGCAAGACAATGCACCCTTGATTGCTCTTACTCAACAAATGCAAATGTTACAAAGGCAAATACAAGATATGCAACAAGGAACAACAATGCGGTACTCTTTAAACGAAATCTGTCCTTATCCATTTGACAGAAGCTTGAATATGGTGCCTTTTCCTCCAAACTCCGACATTCCCAAATTTGATAAATATGATGGGAAAAGTGATCCCAGAGATCATGTTCGAGAATTTTGCACACTGAGCCTAGAATTTGCTCATGATGACACCTATTTGATGAGGTTATTCCCCAGAAGCTTGGGAGGGCAAACTATGGAATGGTTAGCCAAAATTTCACCGCCTGTTAGATCATTTGATGAATTGGTTAACAAATTCATAACCCACTATTCCTACAACATCCAACATGCCATAACCATGCTAGATGTTTGCAACACCAAACAAAAGAACAATGAAACATTTATGGCATTTCTGCAACGCTGGAGACGCATGGTCTCCAGATATCCTCAAGATATTCCTGAAAAGGAGAAAATGGAAATCTTCATTGATAACTTGAATGGAGAAATGAGTTAAAGACTAAAACTTCAATGCATACCATCTTTCGTTAAATTAATTGAAAATGGCATTCAAGTGGAGGAAGCATGTGTCAAAAAGGGAACACTCAAATTCTACAAGGAAGGAACAAATTCATCAAACTACAATAACCAAAACAACACCAACTTTGACAAATCTCGATTTTGGACTCGAAACAAAAATGAAGGCAACAACGAACCACATGATCCTAAATCGAAACAACCAGTGCTTGCATTATCTGGAAATCCTCAGAACACGAAAAATGCTAAAAATGCTATTCCCAGTGCTAACACCTATGCGCAAAACACTGATCAAGGACAATTCAACACAAACAACACCAACGATAATCAAGGCAAAAACATGAATCTAGGACCTAACAACAATCCACGCAACAACATGAACAATTTCCAAAAGCGTATCTTCACACCACTGGGACAATCACTAGAATCCACATTCAGAGAACTTTTGGCAAACAAGATTCTTTCTTTACCACCACTCAACAATTATGAACCCCCCATCAAACCACCTTGGTGGAATGATTCACACTATTGTGATTTCCATCGCAACAAGGGTCATAGAACAAACAAATGCATGAGATTGAAACACATAGTCCAGGACATGATTGATCGAGGTGACTTAACGGTTGATGGTCTCAAAACAAATGGTGATCACGGAGCCTTTAAAAATCCTCTCCCAAATTACAACAAAGATGGAGCATCTACTTCAGATGATACACACGGAGCTTGTATTAATCACATCTACAATAACACTATCAACCACATATCAGCTGAAGATCATCAAATCAATGTCATCACCATCTGAGATCAGCGTGATCATGAATCTGTCAATGTAACAACCCGCACTCAGAAATATGTCTTGAAGGGACATACTACACCTGCAACTACCACACCAAAAATCCAATATGACTTGGTTAACCAACTACGCAAGACTCCAGCTCAGATATCCATCCTAGAATTATTGAAACTATCACCCAAGCACAAAGACATATTGGAGCAAGCATTATTGGAAACAAATGTACCTCAAAATCTGGATATAGACAGATTTCAAGCCATGGTCGCCCATATAACAAGACCTCATAACCTCACCTTTTCAGAGAACGACAATGCTTCCTTAATCCATCCACATAATACTCCTCTCCATATTGAAGTCATTGTTTGTAAACACCGAGTCAAAAGATTCCTAATAGATGGAGGAGCCGGTCTTAATATATGTACTTTAAAGCTTATCCGTGCATTAGGCTTCTCAGAAGAATCTATTGATCCTTGCAAAAAGATTACCATAAAAGCATATGATGATGAAGAGCGGTCCTCTAAAGGCACAGTAATATTACCTATTCAAGTAGGCCCAGTGCAAAAGGATACTATTTGTCAAGTCTTAACTATTGATCTAACCTACAATATTTTGTTAGGACAACCCTGGATACATGAAATGCAAGCAGTCCCTTCTACATATCACCAGTGTGTCAAGTTTCCTTATGATGGATAAGAAATCTCCATATCCGCTGATCATAATCCATTTCAACATTGCAATGCAATGGGGGCAGCCCAGGATAGTTTGGTTCCTCATAATAGAGAAAAGCAGCAATCTTCAACATCAGATCCATATACAACAAAATCCAACTCCTTATGGGGAGACTTCAAGAAGAAAATGCAAATCAAAGACCAAGGCATGGGAGAATACTCTTTGGAGCCTTTATGTTTGGCAAAATTGCCAACCTCACCTAGATCGCATGGTTTGCCTACTACATCAACACAACTGGCTACTCAGCCCATCACTAAATTTGATGGTACCTTCATCTAATTGGGTACTCTAGCACATGAATCAGAAGACAAAGATGTTCTTAGCTGGTTATACAAAGATGAAGAAGAAAATCATAGAGCAGCTGCTCTGGACATTATTCTACTAACACACATGTATGGAAAAGGCTACTCAATCATGAAACAAATGGGATATGACGGTAAAGGACCCATTGGCAAACGCAAAGAAGGAGTCACTGAACCTATAGATCTTCCTTCACAACCTAGCAGAAACAAAGCAGGATTGGGTTCTAAACTCACGTTCCTATTGAAGCGGCCGCCTCACCTATCTATCAAACCTCAATGGAAAGTAAAGACACCGTACAAAGAAGAATCCTGGCAGGAAGCACTTTTTGAATCAGCAGAAACAATCCGCAAGGCACAAGAATGTCAAGATCAGAAGTTACATCAGGAAAAACTTCTAAGTCATAAGAAGGCTCTATCTGCAGCAGTAGCTCATATTCAAACACCAATATCTCAAGAACAAATCAGGACATCTTCACATACCGTTATTCCTCCCCGAAGAAGCATAGTCTATGAACAAATCCAGCAAGTAGAAGATGGATCTGATACAGAATGTACAAAAACCATCAAAATAGTATCCATCATCAAAGATTTGTTTTCACCGTACAACACACCTATTTACAGCACAGATAGAATCTGGGATGATGCTTATGAGATAGATTCCAATGAATATGAATGGGGTACCTGCTCCAATGCTACTACTGATATCCTAGATGATACTGATTCTATATCCCTTTCTCAGGAAGAACATAACGCAGAGGATAGAACTCTTGAATTTGGACCACAACATATCTATGACACTCAGGAAAGTGAACAGAAACATTATGAACAAGTCTATGTGGAAGATGATACCGTCGAGGACCTCGATGAAATCCTAAAATTCTTTAAACCCAAGACCCATCACGATGAAAACTCTATCCTAACACTTACGGTAGCTAAACTTGATCCACCCAACAATTCCTTACCACTTGTCTTTCCTGACCTCATCGACTGGGATGAACCTGAAGAAAATGACATACCTATTTTCTCAGATGGTGCATCTATTGTCCATTACCTATGTACCATAAATCCGGAAACAGGCTCTACCAGTGAACAAAATAATGATATCTGTCAATCAGGGAGTGCCAAGTCTCTCAGTCGCAAAAATGAACCAAACACGAATCTAATGCTGAAAACCAGATAATGACAGCTCTAGATCATAAAAAAGTAAAAATAAAGGACGCATCGGAGGGTGAAAACGTTTTTGAGGCACCTAACGATGGGAGACTTGACACTCTTCCTGAGCACTTTCATGAGCAATCGCCCATATTGATTGAGCCCACTTAGCCAATCAACATTGGTACCACAAAAGCAGCCAGAAATATACATCTTGCAGAATCTCTAACAGAGGAAGAAAGATTGGCATTCATCATCTTCTTTAAAGAACAACAAATCAACTTTGCTTGGTCATATGCTGATATGCCCGGAGTAGATCCACACTTAATCATGCATCACTTGTCCATCTCTACAGGAGTTAAGCCAGTCAAGCAAAAGCTACGAAAGATGAATCCACAGGTGGCACTCATGGTCAAAACTAAACTAAAGAAATTATTAGACGTCGGATTCATCCGACCCATTGACTATGTAGAGTGGATATCCAATATCGTTCCAGTATCAAAACTGGATGGTAGTATCAGAATATGCACTGACTTCAGAGACGTCAACAAAGCTTGTCCAAAGGACGACTTTCCTTTGCCTAGTATCGACATAATTGTAGATCTCACAGCAGGCCATGCAATGCTCTCACTAATGGATGGTTTCTCAGGCTATAACCAAATCAAGATAGCTCCTGAAGATCAAGATAAAATAGCATTCACCTGTCCTTGGGGGATGTATTGTTGGAATGTTATGCCTTTTGGCTTAAAGAATGCAGGGGCCACTTATCAAAGAGCAATGACCACAATATTCCATGACATGATGCACACATTTATAGAAGACTATGTGGATGACTTACTAGCTAAATCCTTCACCAGAGCAGAACATCTTGGCATCCTAACAAAGATTTTTGATCGATTGGAGAAATTCCAAGTCAGGCTTAACCCTAAGAAATGTGTCTTTTGGGTTACATCAGGCAAGTTACTAGGCTACATAGTCTCAGCTAAGGGTATTGAAGTTGATCCAGCAAAGGTACAAGACATTATGGAAATGCCACCACCACGAAATATCAGTCAACTCAGATCTCTACAAGGATGACTCCAATCAATTCGGCGATTCATCGCTCAGCTAGCAGATAAAAGTCTACCATTTAACCATTTGCTACACAAAAATGTACCATTCAAATGGGAGGCTAAATGTGCATAATCTTTTTATCAAATCAAACAGTACCTGATGAATCCACCAGTTCTAGTCCCACTAGTCGTCGAAAAGCCACTTATTCTATATATCTCAACAACAGATATTTCACTGGGGGCATTATTGGCACAAGAAGATCAAAAAGGAAAGGAACGCGCCATATACTACATCAGTAGAACATTGAATGGCTATGAGCTCAACTATACATTTATTGAAAAGGCTTGCCTAACAGTGGTCTTTGCATCTCAGAAGTTCTGGCATTACATGCTAGCACACACCATCAAGCTAGTTGCAAAAATTGATCCTCTCAAATATCTACTCAGCAAAGCCTCTCTTACAGGTTGATTGGCTAAATGGGTCATGATTCTCAATGAATTTGACATCCACTACACAGAAAGATGAGCCATCAAAGGACAAGCAATTGCAGATCAGTTGGCCAAAGCACCGCTACCAGGCAAACAAACCATGGAGGTTGAATTTCCAGACAGGGACGTTCTTACTCTTTCTACTAAACAATGGACCCTATACTTTGACGGATCCTACACTCAACATGGTTCAGGGGCCGACATTCTGTTCATCACTCCTGAGGGACACACTATGCCCAAATCATATAGACTTATGTTTCCATGCACAAATAATGTGGTTGAATATGAAGCACTGGTCATAGGCATCAAAATGGCCGTAGAATGGAAAATCACAGAGTGAAAAGTCTATGGAGACTCACAACTAGTCATTAATCAAATCAATAACAATGATCAGACAAAGGACGACAAGCTCCTACCCTACAAACGAATGGTGGAAGATTTCAAATAGTATTTTGTGCACATCACCTTTGAACAAATACCAAGGTTGAACAACAAAGCAGCCAATGCAATGGCTACAATCACTTCGCTACTACAAATTCCTGAGCAACAGAGTCGTTATGAGTTCCTGGTAGAGCAACTGTTCTCCCCCGCCTATGACCACTTTGAATCCCATGTTATCTATGCCTTGACTGGTTCAGATTCTCCACTCTATGGACCAATATATGACTACCTCAAGCATAATATCTTACCCATTGACCAATCCCGTAACCAAAAACGTAACTTTATTTGACAAGCTGCCCGTTATACCCTTACCGCTGATACTTTATATCGTCGAGGTCTCGATGGTACTCTTCTTTGTTGTCTTGATCGTAATGATTCTGATTTGGCTTTACACGAGCTTCATGAAGGTATTTGTGGCACACATTCAAGCGGCACTACTCTTGCTAAAAAGCTTCTAAGGATGGGATACTACTGGCCTACAATGGAGAAAGATTCATATCACTTTGCCAAGAAATGTCCTAAATGCCAAATCCATGGTAATCTAATACATGCATCAGCACAAGAACTGCAGCCATTTACAACATCATGGCCCTTTTGTTAGTGGGGACTAGACCTGGTTGGCAAAATTCATCCTTCATCTTCAAATGGACACAAGTTCATTATAACTGCAATAGAATACTTTACCAAATGGATAGAAGCAGTTCCCATGACCACAGTGATCGGGAAACAAATTGCCTCTTTTATCTTAAATTATCTGATCTGTAGATATGGTATTCCAAGTTCAATCGTCACAGATAATGGACGGCCCTTCAAGAATCAAGATGTCCAAGAACTATGTAAAAAATTCAAAATCCAACATAGGTTCTCTACACCATATTACCCACAGGGAAATGGTCAGGCAGAAGCATCTAACAAAACAATCCTGAAAATCCTCAAGAAAATAGTGAATGATGCAGGCAAAGATTGGCATGTACAACTCAATCCAGCACTTTGGGCATATACGACCAGCATCAGCACACCTACAGGAGCAACACCATATTCATTAGTATATGGATCTGAGGCTATTTTACCCCTGGAGGTAGAGATCCCATCTCTCAGAGTCTCTTTGAAAGGTTTAATCCCTGATGAAGAGTATCGAGTTAACCGACTGCAAGAACTGGAACTATTAGATGAAAGATGCCAACATGCTTATACTCATCTCAAAACATATCAGCAACACATGTGCAGGAGCTACAATCATAAGGTCATTCCTCGCAACTTCAAGGTTGGTGATCTAGTCCTCAAAGAAAATCCAAGAAATCAGCAAGATCGAGAAAAGAAAGGGAAATTTGAACCTAACTGGTTGGGTCCCTATGTCATCATATCAGTCTATGGATCAGGTGCGTATCAGCTAACAAATTTTGAAGGAGATGTGCTTGATGATCCAACTAATAGCATTCATCTGAAAAGGTACTATACTTAAAGTAGCCTAGTGCACGGAAAAAGCCCAAAAACAAAAAAATCAAAAAAAAAAATCAAAAAAAAAATCAAGAAAAAGCAACAAAAAAAGCAAAGTACAACTAAAACTAAAGGTGAAAACCTGGTAAACAGGCGCCCTTGTGAAAGAACGGCTCCTCTATCTATTTCCATACCATGTTGTCCATACAAACACTATCAGCCATCGCCCGACACTTAGCAAATATCCATTCAGGACATACTTAGCATAGTCAATATCCTGATTTATCTATAAATATCCTCCTACCACTAAAACACCATGGCTTGGAATCACTGTATGTATTCACATCAAGAGGCACACTCTGCTAGGGGCATGAAAATCGTATCAATATTGCAAACATTCAAGACATCAAGACTAAAATGCAAAACTCACCAGCATGACATCCAACAAACACAACTATGCTTCATCACAACAACCAAGACAAAAACAATACACAGGAATCTCAAGGATGGATGGTTTTCTGAAGTACTAAATGTTGCATTATCGCATAAAAGTCTTGATTATTTTGCATTTTGACCTTTTTAATTGTTGGAATCTCCTCCTTATCTCATAAAAAGCTTCAAAGCTAGAGATCATGAGGAACTTCCCATATTTTCTTAGTCTTCTATCTGGGAGGCGATCACTTGTACTGTGTGAATACATACCTCGAGACGTGATACATTACATATCACTGAAGGCCTGATTCCACTTCATGCATACAAATGATCAAATCTTGTCTGTTTACGCAATACGCACTCAGGTCGTCCTGGTTCAATTATACCTTGACGCTTGTGCTATCTTGCAAAATCAAATATCATGTAAATTTTTCTCAGGTCATTATGGTTCAATTATACCATTATGCTTGTATAAATTTTCAACATATCCTAAACAAATCAATGCTCAATGATGATATCTACAAAGAAAGCAAACAAATGGCTATATCGGATGGCAAATGCAGGACGAGAATGCCCCCCCCCAAAAAAAAAACATTAGTTGCATATCATTTTAACATAGCTGCATATCATTTTACAATTAGTTGCATATCATATCATACATCTCATTTTCAAAATATCATTCATCATTCATCATTGCATCCCTCACATGCATATCTATCACATCATCATGAAATCTTTCTTCACTTTCATATCTTCTATCATTCTTCCAAACTATCTTCCATCATTCTTCTGAACTATCTTCATCATTCTTCCAAACTATCTTCTATCATTCTTCTAACCTATCTTCTATCATTCTTCCAAACTATCTTTTATCATTCTTCCAAACTATCTTCTATCAGCTCTTATACAGGCGATATCATTCCTAAACCCAGATGATCGATCATCCATGTCTTATATAGGAGGTGTCATACCCAAAACAAGACTTGCTCTCATTCCAATCAATCTAATCAATCTTATCAAACCCATGCATGCCATCACTATCTACTCTTCCATCTTTCAAACAACATTCTTCTTCTTTCGAGAGATCATTCATGCTTTGTGTGCACGAACGATCTCCCGAGGGGGCATTATCATATCAAATCTCAAAACAAATCCAATATCAGTTTCCACATTAAAACAAAGATATCAAAATCAAACTTACATCAACAACATGAAACAAATTTGCTCATCTACATCAAGTTCAAAAACCTATCATTTCATATCAACTTGTAACACAACTCAAGTTCTCAAAAAAAACCATATCAAAACTTGTAAAACAACTCAAGTACCAAAATCACATAAACTTGTAAAACAACTCAAGTTTCCCACCCATATCAGCTTGTAACACAACTCAATTTTCCAACCCATATCGGCTTGTAATACACATCAGGCTTCCCACATCGAACTTGAAATAGAACATGCAAATAAATCATATTTTGATCAGAACAACACATTGATATCTACATAACTTGAAATATCTCACATCAAAACAAGTTATACCGACACTCATATTGGACAACTACATAAAATCATGACAGCACGACACAAATATCGAATCTGGGGCATCACACAGCAAATCAAATCTGGGGCATCACCATCAAAATATCGAATCTGGGGCATCACACATTAAATCAAATTTGGTATCACACATCAAATCAAATCTGGTATCACACATCAAATCAAATCTAGGGCACGACTGGCAAATCAAAAAAGTGACACAAAATTTACATTAGATCATAAATCATGATAAAGCATCATTTTCTTTGAAATAACATGTGCACACACGTCACTTCAAAGAGGGGCAAAATGTAGACGTATAAAAATGACCATATTCCTAAATGAATATTTTATGTTCATTCCTCTATTTGATTAAATCCAATTTAATTAAATTACCCACATTCCTCTATTTAATTAAATAAATTATTCAATTTATTTAAATTAAATTCACTATACCATTTAATGAATAAATCATTTTATTCAATTAAATCCCCCCTATCCACTTTTAATTAAATTCAAATTTAATTAATTAAGTTATCCCAAATTGAATAAATCTAATTTATTTAATTTCTCCAAATTGTAACCAAATTGAATAAAATCATTTAATTCAATTTAAATCCTATTATCCCCCCCATCCACTTGCAAAATCCCCAAACCCCTTCCTAATCCCTTCTAGAATCTTCTAATCACTTCTAATTAACCTAACCCTCCCCTAAACTTTGTCACATCCCTAAGCAAAGGGAAGTCACTTCTCAAAAACCTTAAAGTCTTTGATAACCATTGAAGGTTTTCAACCTTCAACCACTAAAACCCTTAAAGTCTTTGAAAACCATTAAAGGCTTCCAACCTTCAACCACTTAATCCCTAAAGTCTCCAATAACCATTAATGGTTAATTCAAACCCTCCCACATGGTTAAAACATTTGTTTTGATTCAACCTCTATCCAACCCAAGGGTCTCATCAAGCCATTAATGCTTTGACCATGATTATCTCTTAATCATTTGCACAAAGGTTTATCCTTGGATTAACTCTTAATCCAGTGGGTAAGCCTAACTTAGACTTGACTCTTAGCCTTTAGATAACCATGAGGTCTTCTCAGGCCTTTAATGCCTCCAACCTCTTTTCTCAACCCAATCCTATGTTGACACTTGTCACCATGTCATTGGTGCAAATTGTGCACATGGATCCCCAACTTTCAAACCTGGCCCTTGATTAAACCTTTCAATCTTGACCATCCATTGCCCTGTTTAGGCTATAAATAGAGCTCTCATTCCTCCATTCTTAACAATCATCTTTCAAATTTGAAGCATCACACTTATGCTCAAATTCTTTCAAGCTTTCATTTCATATATGCTCATCATTTAGCCTCTTTTTAGATCATAAATTAGACTAATATGCATGCTTAGATTACTTTCTTTATCATTTTAGTTCAATTATAGACTAAATATAGTATGCTAGGATAGTATTCATACTAAACTTGTCATCTTATAGTTAGTTTATTGCATTTTAAGCATCATACATAGCTTACAACACATCTCATACTAAAATCAATCAAAAGCATCTCTCGTTCTCATATTTGCCATCCCTAAACCATTTTGCTCAGTGATCTGAGAGCAAAAACGTTGGTTTGAGGGACATTGTGAGATAGAGAACCATGGGACCCTCCTTGGGAAGCTGAGTAACACTACGTTACTCCATAGCTTGCATCAAGAAGTCCTGTGTGTGTGTGTGGACTAGTTTTCTATAATATTTTCACATATTAAGATTTATTTGACCACTTTTCCCGCATACAGTTACCATTTAAGTGTTAGCAAGTAATTTCATGGTTGTGTCCATACAAAGCATCCAACAATAAAAAAAAGGAATCTCAAAAGAATTATAAGAAGTATATGAACAAGAAGAAGAATTTTCAAAAGAACAAGAATAGCTTCTACTCTAAAGAAGATTATGGCTCATTAGATGATCATGATCATGGTACCTTTAAAAGTGACAAATAAAAAAGAAAGATATCTCTTCATGGCCTTGGAGACCACATGAGATGATGATAAAAATATGAACACCAAAAATAATGATGATGAGGTGGATCTTGTGGAAGAACTATAATGTGTCAACAAGGAAATCAAAAGATGAGAAAAATATTGCAAAGAAAATAAAGGCTAAAGATGAATTATAATAGAATCTTGACAAAGATGAGAATTTGATTGTAGATCTGAAAGTCCAAATAGAAGAAACAAAGAGGATAAAGGATTTCATGGCTAATAGATTAAAGATAAGAGACAAGGATTGGGAAAAAAAAACTAAGTAAAAGTAGTATCTTGGGGAAGGGATCTTGAAAATCAAACAATCAGCTAAATTTGAAATTTGGAAAGAATATTGAGATCTTAGATTAGATCATAAGCAACACAAGATCATTGTGCATCGAAACCGGTATTGGATTAATGAAAGTCAAAATAATAAGTTGACATTAGACTCCATGAAGATAGTTACAGAGAATCCAAATGAGAATGGCTCTAGAAGCTCAAGATCTAAGCTAACAAAGGTAACCAAAGATAGCAAAAGGAAGATGATGATTTCATTCAAGTTGACAGATAGAAAAGAATATCTAGAAGACAAATTCCAAGAAGGAAAGCATATGATACCAAGTTCAAATACACTTTTTTTGGTTACTATTTTAATTGCAATAATTTGGGTCATAAGGTGGTAGATTGTAGAAGGGTTTTCACAAGAAGAGACAATTTTGTAAGCAAAATTAAATTTGCATCTTTATTTGATTTTAATAATGTTTGTTACAAGTGCAATAATTTTGGGAATATTTCAAAATATTGTAGAAGTAATTTAGTGAATCCTCCTAAGCCAAATTCAAAGGAGAATAACTCAATGGTTCAAAAGGATAAGAATGAATGGGTTTAGAAAAGGAAGAAAAAAGAAAAAATATCGAAGAGTTTTATTATGGCACAAACATTATCATATCATGCACAGGAGGAGAAGAATTTATGAATAATTGATAACGAGTGCTTCAACCACATGAACAAAGACAAAATTATGTTCATGAACTAAAAAAATAATAATGATGGAGTAGTTACTCTTGGTAACAATTTTGTTGCAAAAATAATTGGTAAAGGTACCTTGAGTCTTGATGGTAGTAGAACCAAAACTTATGATGTCTAATATATGGAAGGATTGAAACATAGTCTTCTTAGTGTTAGTCATATGTTTCATAAAGGATATAGTTTTTCATTCAATGCTAGTGGATGTGAGATCATAAAAGTCAGTACAAGTGAATTCGTTGCAAAAGGTAGAAAAATAGATAGTGATGTGTACAATCTCAATGAAGTTAATGGGTAGAATTACTTTGCAATACAAAGAGAATAAAGTTAGATATTGCATAGAAGAATGGGGCACATCACTTTAAATGATCTTGTAAAGATTAGTTCAAGAAGGGTAGTAAGAGACATGCCTAAAATCACAAAGACTTCTTCTACAAGCTACAAACCATGTCATGAAGGAAAATAAATGAGGGTCAAGTTTCCAACCAAGGAGTATTCAACTCTAAGATGATTGGATTTGGTTCATACAGATCTATGCGGACCTATGAGGACAAAGAGTCTACAAGGTGATAGGTATTGTATGATTCTTATTTCAATTATTTCTCTAATATGACTTGGATTATCTTTTTAAAATTAAAAATAGAATCTTTTGAGAAATTTAAAAACTTTCAAATATATGGTGTATAATAAGATTTGCAAGACTATCAAATGTTTGAGATCTGATAAAGGTAGAAGCTAGAAAAGGCAAATGAACAAGTACACTATGCTCTATTTTCAAAAATTTAACCAGGTACTTTTGCGGAAGCTAGCAAAAATGAGGGTTGGATAGAAGCAATGGAGGAAGAGTTTAATCAATCAAGAAGAATGAGACTTGGGAACTTGTTCCAAGATCTAAGAATGATTTTATTGGTACTAAATGGATTTTTAATAATAAATGAAATGAAGATGGAAAGGTAATAAAAAACAAGGCCAAACTTATATGCAAAGGCTATGCTTAATTTGAAGGAATTGATTTTGAGGAGACATTTTATTTAGTAGTAAGACTAGAGGAAATTAGGATATAACATTATCAAAATTTAAGAACTTCAAGGTATATCAAATGGATACAAAGTTAGAAGAAGAGGTATAGATTGAGCAATCAAAAGATTTTCAGCTATCTAAGAATCCATATTTTGTATGCAAACTAAAGAAAGCCCTTTATGGACTCGAGAAAGCCCCCAGGGCATGGTATTCAAGGATAGACAAGTATCTACAACAAGAAATCTTCAAGAAAGGCAACATAGACAATAATATATACATAAAAAATGAAGGCTATCAACTATTAATTGTTGTTGTTTATATTGATGATATAATTTTTGTAGGTAGCAATAATAGAGCATGCACGTCATTCAGTGATGCAATGCAAAGAGAATTTAAGATATCAATGTTTGTTGATTTATCACTCTTTCTTGGTTTAAAAATTACTCAGTCAAATAAACTTATATTCATATCTCAAACCAAGTAAAGGAAATGTTGAACAAATTTAAGATGGAAAATTAAAAATCATGATCACACATGATTATAGGGTGTTAAATGAGAAAAGATGATGAGTCTTTCTTGTCTAATTAGACTTTGTCTAGGTGTATGATAGGGAGTTTGTTAATTGTAAGTTCTTCTAGACCATATATAATGTCAACAATAGGTATGGTGGAAGGGTTTCAAGTAGCACCTAAGAAAACTCATGTCAAGGCAATAAAAATAATATTTAGATATTTGAAAGCTACATTAGATTTTGGACTATTGTATCCTAAGAGAAATAATTTCAATTTGATAACATTTACAAATGTAAATTGGGTTGGAGATATGATGACTGGAAGAGTACAAGTGGCAGATCATTCTTTCTTGGTGACAATCTTATGTCATGGTTGAGCAGGAAGCGAGATTCAATATCCTTGTCCATAGTAGAAGTAGAGTATGTTGTAGTAGTTTCTTGTTGCACTCAATTCCTATGGATGAAACAAGCACTAAAAGAGATGAAGACTAAGTTTGAAGAGACCATTCCTATTGTTTGTGATAATACAAGTTTGATAAACATCTTAAAGAATTTAGTATTGCATTCAAGGAGAAAACATATTTCAATTAAGTATCATTTTCTAAGAGAGAAGTTTCCAAGAAAAGAAGTGAAGATGGAATATGTTGAAACAAAGGAGAAGATTGTTGATATATTTACAAAACCTCTTCAAAAGGAGACATTTGAATATCTTAGGAAGAAGCTGGGAGTGGTGGCTCCCTCCTCTTAACTTAAGAGGCAATACAAGTTCAAGGGGAGTATTGACTCCCTGCCACATGAAGGCTAGGTGATCTTGTAGTTAAGTGGCCCTTTTCCATTAATGTTAAAGGGAAGGAAAGAGAATGTATCAAATATTCTACTTAGAGAGAGAATTTGATAGAATATAAAGGATATTCATAGTGGGAGCATTTTTTTCATTTGTCATCAATGACAAAGGGGGAGATTATTGAATATTAAGATATTTTTGTTGTCATTGATGTAGGAGGTGTGTATCAAGAGAATAATTAGATTATTATTGACAAGTATATTTTATGACTCATTTCATGATCTTTTTTTAGATTTTTATATTTAAGTTGTTGCAAAATCTTATCATAAAACTTGACACTTTCCACCATTAAGACCATTTTAAAGCATTATGGTATTTTTTTCTATGGATGATAAGATAATATATGAATGCATAATTGTGTATAAAATTGTTTTGAATTTATATGATTATTATTATACAAAATGTTCTTGTGCATTAATTTGTTATGCGGTAATAAGTTGGGTTTCCTGAGACAATTCCTATTGCTAAAGAAGCAAAACCAAAACCAACTCTCATAACTAAAGGGGAAAAATGCATTTTGTATGATAAAATATTGAGTTGTTCATCTAGTAATAGTTAGAAGGATTCGTAGTCATTATAAAACTCCTTAGAAAATATGATATCTATTCATAATGATTGCCATTAAGAGTCTGATGTAACTTTGCATCATGTATATTTATGTTTCATAGTGGTCGATTTTACAATCCTAATAATACTCTATGTCTGTTAGTACTTTCTTAGAATTATTAATCATCTTCCTTAATACTTAGAATGAGTGACAACTATTCTTAGTTAATCTAAGCCAGTCTATATATGAGTTGAGAGAATACAAAATGTGGTTAACAACTCTCTAGTACAAGTTTTTCATTTTGTAGCAGTTTTATAGCATGCTTTATGTATGATGAATTTTCATAATTTTTACAACACGTTTTATTTTTAGTTAACAAATTTGTCTTATGAATAGTCTAAGAGTGTATTTACCCCAAGACAAGTCCCATCGAGGTAAACTCTAGCTTGTATTTCAATTTTGCATATTAGTTAGTTATTTCAATTTCACTATTTATGCTTAGTTTTGTCAGCCTATAATATAGATTTATGGTTATATATTTTACAATTTTTGTAGCAATATTTTTTTATGAATGATAATAGTATATTTAATTATTTAATATTTTAATCATCATTTATCTTTGTTGTAAGTTAATTCAATTTTTCATTTGAAATTTATTTTAGACAAAGTTTTAGCATCATAAATTATATCCCTATACAATTTTATCCCCACTTTAATGTCCCAGCCTTCCGTGCTTTAACAATGTTTGATTTTTCTCACACCAATTTTAAATATCAATATTCACGTAGCATCTAGTCAGTGGTCATGATTTCAACCCTGATAGGATAGACAAGGATTCCCTAGGTGCCATTGTCCTACTTAAAGAGGCCCAATTTTGGACTTGACAATGGTCATAAAATTTGGGCAAGAATTTCCTTCTCATGTCATCTTGTCTTGAAAATTCACACACATCTAATTAGGAGAGGTATAAAAGAAAGCCTTACACCCTCATTTGAACATCCAAATTACATATCTCCACATAATTTGAGTCCAAATTCAATTCAAATTCAAGTGAGCAAGAAATCAAACATTTCCAAGGCAATGAAGAAAAGGTCAAATATTCAAATTTCAAGCATTCAAGATGGCATCCATGATCAAGACATTATGAAGACATCCTACATTCCTACATGACAACATCAAACTTCGCATGAAGACTTCAAGGTATATTTATCTGACGGAACACAATGGACTAGTGAGATGGGGGTGAATTAGTGGTAATAAAAAAACTTTAACTCATCTAAGTGATCTAAGCTTTAATAACATAAACCATTAAATTATGAGCAGAGATATTAATCTAATCAACACACACACATAAAAGGCAAACCCATAACACAAGATATATGAGGAAAACCCATAGTGGGAAATACCTCAGGGAGAAATGCTGTTGGAGTCTACTGCTCCAATCCAACCTCACAAGTAAATCACTGATTACAAAGTTTAGAGCACCAACCCCTGAATTTTATGGGCACCAACCCCTAGATTTATGGGCACCAACCCAAAGGAGACCCCTTTTTTGAGCACCCACTTAGAGATTTAGAAAGATAAATATTGAAATACAATTTAAAAACCTTTTTACAATTGCTGTATTGTAACTCACATTTTTTTATTTTGCACTTGAGATTGACTAGACCCTTTTCTGATCTTTGATCTTGGGCCTCAATCTCAGATCTCATCTCTCTATTTATCTCTACTCTTTGTCTTCCTTTTGTCTCTGCAAACAACTCCTTTCTTTCTTTTTGCTCTAATCACTTCTTCTTCTTGGTGCAGGAGCATCTTGTAGGATTTGAAGATCATTTTAGAAATGAAGGCTCTTAGAAGTCTTTGTAGGTTCCTTAAATTTTTTTGAGTTGTAATAAGGTCTTTGAAGACCATTTGAGTTGTTTTGATTAGCCATGTAAGGCTTTGATGCCATTTTTTTTTGTAGTGTAAACTTCCTAGGACCTATTTGGTCAACTATGGTCAAATGACATCCAACATGCTTAAATGAGGTAATAAATATATTTTGGCTTCTATGTGGCCTATTTGTTAGTTTTATGATGTATCCTAATAGGTTACGTAGGAAAAAGTCATAGATTGTGAAGTTTGTGCAAACTTGTCAAGTTTGAGGACAACTTTTGTTATCAATTTGTTGTCACTTTGTAACTAATCTCCCTCCAACGACTACCTAATTCAAATTTCAATTGGAGTTAGTTGAGGAGGTTGGAGAAACCTTGTTTAAGGCCTTAGAGGTCGAGAAGAATGATGATGAAGAAGTTTGGATGTAAGATTGTGATCAGATTCAATAAACACTCAAAAATTTCCAGAACTTTGCTGTAACAGTGCCTTGAACGGACATTGTATGGACTCCATGTGTAGTCTAAGTTATTGATCTGAATAAAATGTTAAGTTGATTTTTTTTGGTTTTTAATTGGCAGGAAAATACCGAATAACAAGTGAGATATATGCATTTTTGTAACTGGCAGTCTGAAAACCCTCTGAAACCAGGGTTTCTATGGAAATGTCTTCTTAAACCCACATTCCTTTGGCAAAATTGGCTCAAATTATGAGGAATGGTAGGGGAGAAAATTTAATTTAATATTCTTAAGGTTTCTGAGTGGTCCATTGAACTAGTGGAGTTTGGGATCAAGCCCTAGGCTAGGCATCCTCATGTGATTAGCCTATTTTGACTGCTAAAAATTGTGCAGGGGTAAAACTAAGTGTGTTAGATCCTATATGACTGAGTTTTGTGTTTTGGGATGCCTAAATCCCCTTTTCATCCATTTGTGTCTTTGGATCAGACCTTTGGAGTGTGGTTGCTTTGTAAAAGTGGCCTAAAAGCCCTTTTAACCCTCATGTAGTAGCATCGTTTGACCCAGTTAATGCAAGAGCTCGGTTCTAAGTTTTGGAAGAGTTTTGTGTCATCAATGGAGGCATCAAAAAGTGTGAAGATCCTATGGTATCATTAGGAAGGATTTTTGAGTTCTTCCTTAAGAGTTCAAAATAGGGCTACTAGGAGTAGGCGTCTTGTAGAGGGAAATCATCTTGATTGCATCTATACAAACAAAAAGGTGCTTTTTTGGGTGTAATAAATGTTCCTAAGATTAGAAAAAGGGCTCTATAGGGTCCATACCTATTTTTCAATATCAGTTGTGTTGTAATCCAAGTTATCCATAGGTGGCTACATGAGAGTTGGTGTCAAGAATAAACTTGATGTGAGAAGTTGTATCTCCATGAGTTGTTCATGAGTATAGTGGGGTCTCATTGAGAAAAGGGGAGTGTAGAGGAGTCCTTTCATGTTACTGTCAGGACTGCCCAAGAATCCATGTGGATGTTGAGACCTTAGTTGAGGGTCTAGTGGATTGAGTTTGTGTGAGAAGCCTTTGTTCCTTAGGGCTCTGCACCATATTGGTATCAGAGCAAGTCTGATCATTAAGAGGACAAATTTTGGTGGATGTTAGTAGAAGGGAGTCAAGCAAAGGCTATAATAATGCCTCCAAAGGGCATGTCTGTAGAGGTGGCTAAGAAATTCCAAGAGATAGAAGAGATGATCAAGACCGGGGTTAAGGGGGAACTCAAGGCTAAACTAAAGGCAATGAAGAAAAGAAAAGGGCCAAGTGAGGAGACTGATGAAGAAGGGGAACAAGAAGATGAAGAATAAGAACCCCAAAGGTAGGAGCCAAAGATACCCATTGATCATAGACCATTCCTTGAATCCCTCAAAACAATAGGTAAAGATTCTTTTGAAACCAAAATGGAGATTCCTACCTATAGTGGGAAGATGAATGCTGAAGAACTTGTAGATTGGATAGATGCTCTAAATAATTATTTTGAATACAAGAAAGTTGTTGAGGAGAAGAAAGTAAAGTTTTGTAAGACCAAACTAAAGGGTGCTGCTCTAACCTGGTGGATCTATACTCAAGGTGAAAGGGTGAATATGAGCAAGAGTATGATTCATTCTTGGGACAGGATGGTGTCCAAACTCAAGGCCCAATTCATGCATGCTGATTATGAAGTTTAGCTATATAGGAGAATGCAAAATTTGAAGTAGAAGGACTTAGATGTGGCTTTGTATATAGAGGAATTCCACAAATTGAGTTTGAGATCAAGGCATCGTGAAGATGAAAAGGAGGTACTTGAATGGACTCAAGTTCAACATTCAAGATGAGATGAGTCTGATGATTCCTAAATCAGTAGATGAATGCTTTCAAATGGCTCTGAGGGTGGAGGATAAGTTGAGAATAAAAAGTGAACAACACGATAAGGGAAGAGGAGACAAGAAATTTAGAGGAAAAGGAAACTTTGAGGGAAGAGGACAATCTCAAAAACCCCAAGGTGAGTCTAGCCAACAAGAACAAATTGGAGACTAAGGTTTAAGACGAGGATTTAGAGGAAGACGACCAAATGGAAGGGTTAGATTTGGTGGACTAGGAAGAGGTCCTAGTGTCTTCATAGGGAGATTCTTCAATTGCAACCAAGTAGGGCACACTACAAGCAAGTGTCCTGAGAAAGCCTCAAACTCTCATGGAGGAGAGAGAAGGAACCAATTGATTCAAGAAGATGATTTCCAAAGTGTCAATTCTCCAATTGGAAGTGCAGCGCCAACCCATGATGGAGAAAGCTTGGTGATGAGGAGAACCATGTTGAAGGTGCCTAAAGTGAAAGAACCCCCTTAGAGGAAGACATTATTCAAAACCATGTGCAAGGCCCATGGTAAGCTATGCAAGGTAATTATTGATTCAAGTTCTACTAAAAATTTGGTTTCCATAGAGATAGTAGACAAATTGATGTTGAAAAGATTACCTCATGCTAACCCTTATAATGTGTCATGGCTGAATAAGGAGCAACAAGTCTTAGTAGATGAACAATGCTGGGTAGAATTTGAGATAGGAGAGTATGAGGAAAAAATATTGTGTGATGTGATCCCTATGGATGATTGTCATCTATTGTTAGGATGTCCATGGCAGTATGATGTACAATCCTAATATGATGGGAAATCAAACTCCTTTCTCATAACCAAAAAATGGGAGAAAATACAAGATGGATCCTTTACTGGATGAGGGTGTAGATAAGAACATTGGGTCAAGTATCATGTTGGTTAGTGGAAAAGAGTTTTTAGACATCCTAAAGGAAAAAGTGATCCCTATTTATGCTTTGATTTTCAAGCCCAAAAACAATCCTAATATGCCTAGTCACAGTAAGGAAGAAATTTTGAAGGAGGTGCAACAATAGTTGGACATGTATATGAGCATAATGGTGAAGGAAATGCCTAACACTTTACCACCCTTTAGGGACATAAGACATCATATTGACTTCATACCAGGGTCTACATTGCCAAAAAAATCAGCCTATAAGATGACTCCATCTTAGAATGAGGAGATTGCCAAGCAAGTGCAAGAATTGTTGGATAAGGGGTTGGTGAGAAAGAGTCTCAGTTTGTGTGCTGTCCCAAAAGTCCTAGCACCTAAAAAGGATGGTAAATGAAGACTTTGTACTGATTCTAGGTCCATCAATAGGATTACTATAAGATATAGGTTTCTTATGCCTAAAATTGAATATTTAATGGACTGTTTGGGAGGGGCTTGCTACTACTCCAAAATTGATCTTAAGAGTGGTATCATCAAATTAGAATAAGGTAGGGAGATGAATGAAAGAAAACCTTGAAAACAAATGAAGGTCTATATGAGTGGATGGTGATTCCTTTTGGGCTATCCAATGCCCCAAGCACCTTTATGCACCTCATGAATGAGGTGTTGAAACACTTCAATGGTAAATTTGTTGTTGTTTATCTTGATGATATTATTGTGTTTAGCAGGACAAAGGAGGAGCATTTGGAGCACTTGAATTTGGTTTTAAAGAAGTTGCATGATGAAAAGTTGATGGTCAACATGGAAAAGAGTGTCTTCATGAAGGAGGAGCTTGTCTACCTTGGTTTTGTAATCTCCAAGGGGGATTTGAAAATGGATCTAGAAAAGGTGGAGGCTATCTTGACATGCCAACACCTAAGATGGTAGATGATGTGAGGATTTTCCGTGGATGGCTAAATTTTACAGAAAGTTCATCAAAAATTTTAGTCATATATGTGCACCTATCCTAGACACAATCAAAGGAGGTCAAAAATGTAAGTTTTCTTGGTCACATGAAGCAAATGACTCTTTTAAGTATCTAAAATAGAGAGTAGCACAACAACCTATTCTTGTTTTCCCTGATTTTAACAAGTTAGTCATAGTGGAGTGTGATGCTAGTAACCTTGCCATAGGGGCTATGTTAAGTCAAGAGGGTAGACCCTTGGATTTATCTAGTGAGAAACTCAATGATGCAAAAAGGAAGTATTCTACATATGATTTGGAGTTGTATGCAAGGGTACAAGCCTTGAAGAAATGGAGGCATTACCTTTTACCTAAAGAATTCATTGTGTATACTGACAATAATGCTCTCAATTTTATGAATGGACAATAAAATATTAGTCCCAAGCATATGAAGTGGGTTGAACATGTTCAAGCCTACACATTCATTATCAAACACAAGAAGGGGCAAGCCAATAAGGTGGTAAATGCATTGAGTAGAAGGGTGTGCATGGTGCAAGAAATTCAATTGCAAAGTGTGGGAATTGATTCTCTCAAGTAGATGTACAAGGATGATGAATCTTTCAGTGAGATATATGAGGTTTGCACTCAATTTTTAGATTCTTATCATTTTGATTTTTCCTGAGTTTTTTTTCAAAGGGAGTCAGTTGTGTATCGCTAGATGCTCCATGAGGGAGAATATTATCAAAGCGAAGCATTGTGGAAGTTTGGGAGGTCACTTTGGGATTGACAAAACCTTGGAACAGGTGAAGAGGTATTATTTTTGGCCAAAGTTGCAATTAGATGTTAGGAAGTTTGTTGGAAGTTGTAGCAAATGCCAAAGGGCTAAGGGAACATCATCAAATGCAGGTTTATATCCACCACTCCTTATTCCTAGTAGGCCATGAGAGAGTATCATCATGGATTTTGTTTTGGGTATTCCTAGGACTCAAAGAGGTTTTTACAACATTTTTGTCATAGTAGATAGATTTAGTGAGATGGATCACTTTTTTCCATGTAAATGTACTAATGATTCTTCCCACATTGCTAGCTTATTCTTCAAAGAAATGGTTAGAATCCATGGTTTGCCTCTAAACATTGTGACTGATAGGGAATCTAAGTTTGTGGGACACTTTTGGCATACATTGTGGAGGAAGCTGGGGACTCAATTGTCCTTCACATCAGCCTATCACCCTCACACTGATGGCCAAACTAAGGTAGTGAGAAAATTATTGGGAAATTTGCTTAGATGTCTCACAAAGCAGCATGGAGAAGCTTGGGATATGATCATCCCTCAAGATAAATTTTCTTATAATGATTATGTCAATAGAAGAACAGGAAGAAGTCCTTTTTAGGTGGTCTATGGGATTCATCCAAGATCTATTCTTGAATTAAGGGTTCTACATGGATTGGAGAGAAGGAGTGCTCAGGGAGAGGATTTTACATTGTCTATGAAAGACATCCATGATAGGGTGAGAGAAACTCTTCAAAAGAACACTGAAAAGTAAAAAGAGAAAGCAAATGAAAAGAAGAGGGATGTGAAATATAAGGTGGGATACTTGGTGATGGCACACTTGAAGAAAGAGAGACTTGAAAAGGGGCAGCCAACAAAGTTACTCATGAAAAAGATTGGTACTTGTAGGTTTGTGCATAAATTTGGTCCTAATGCCTATGAGATTGAACTTCCTCAAGGCTTAGGAATATCAACCATTTTCAATGTTTCAGATTTGTTTCCTTACAAAGGTGATGTTGTAGGTTTATATTTAGGTTTGCAATTAGAAGGAGATGAAGGTTCGGTCAAAGATCTACCACCGAGCCAACCACTAACGTTGGACACCAAGGTGGTCAAAAAGACTATGAAGAAGACTTATAAGGAGTACCTTGTCAAATAGAGTGGTCTACCTAATGAATATGCCATGTGGATGACAAAAGAGGACATTAAAAAGCATGAGAATTCTATTGCAGACCTCATTCCTCAAGAGACTTAAAAGTTTTCTATGCCCCCCGGGAGTATGGTGCAGGAGCACCTTGTAGGATTTGAAGATCATTTGAGCAATGAAGGCTCTTAGAAGTGTTTGTATTTTCCTTGAATTTTTTTGAGTTGTAATAAGGTCTTTCAAGACCATTTGAGTTATTTTGATTAGCCATGTAAGGCTTTGATGCCATTTTTTTTGTAGTGTGAACTTCCTAGGACCTATTTGGTCAACTATGGTCAAATGACATCCAACATGCCTAAATAAGGAAAGAAATATATTTTAACTTCTATGTGGTCTATTTTTCATGTTTATGATGTGTCCTAATAGGTTACATAGGCAAAAGTCATAGATTGTGAAGTTTGATGACAACTTTTGTTGTCAATTTGTTGTCACTTTGTAACTAATCTCCCTCCAATGACTACCTAATTCAAATTTCAGTTGGAGTTGGTTGAGGAGGTTGGAGAAACCTTTTTAAGGCCTTGAAGATCGAGAAGAATAATGATGATGAAGTTTGGACGTAAGATTATGATCAGATTCAATAAACACTTAGAAATTTCCAGAACTTTCCTATAATAGTGCCTTATACGGACATTGTCCAGACTCCATGTGCAGTCTAAGTCATTTATCTAAATAGGATTTTGATTTGGCAGGAAAATACCTAATAACAAGTGAGATATCTACATTTTTATAACTGGCAGTCTGAAAACCCTCCAAAACTAGGGTTTCTAAGGAAATGTCTTCTTAACTGCACATTCCTTTGGCCAAATTGGCTCAAATTATGAGGAATGGTAGGGGAGAAAATTTAATTTAAGATTCTCGAGGTTTATGAGTGGTCTATTGAACTGGTGGAGTTTGGGATCAAGCCCTAGGTTAGGCATCCTCATGCGACTAGCCTGTTTTGACTACTAAAAATTGTGCAGGGGTAAAACTAAGTGTGCTGGACCCTATATGACTATTGATTTGGTGTTTAGGGATGTGTACAACCCTTTTTCATTGATTTTTTTTTTTGGATCAGACCTTTGGAGTGTGGTTGCTTTGTAAAAGTGTCCTAAAAGCCCTTTTAGCCCTCCTGTAGCAACAACATTTGACCCAGTTAATACAAGAATTGGGTTCTAAGTTTTGGAAGAGTTTTGTGTCATAAATGGAGGCATCATAAAGTGTAAAGATCCTATGGTATCATTAGGAGGATTTTTGAGTTCTGCCTTAAAATTTCAAAACAAGGCTACTAGGAGTAGGCGTCTTGTAGAGGGTAGTCATCTTCATTGCATCTGTACAAAAAAAGGGTGTTGTTTTAGTTGTAATAAATGTTCCTATGATTATAAAAAAGGTTCTATAGGTTCCATACCTATTCTAAAATTGTTTTTATGTTGTAATCCAATTTAGCCATAGGTGGCTACAAGAGAGTTGGTGTCAAGAATAGACTTGATTTGAGAAGTTGTATCTCCATGAGTTGTTCATGGGTATAGTGGGATCCTATTGAGAAAAGGGGAGTGTAGAGGAGTCCTTTCATGTTGCTGTCAAGACTGTCCAAGAATCCATGTGGATGTTGAGACCTTAGTTGAGGGTCTAGTAGATTGAGTTTGTGTGAGAAGCTTGTTGTCACGAAGGATTGCGCTTGAAAATGCTGTGTGAAACCTATAAATCTTGTAAAATATGGGAATAATTTCAGACCTGTTGGTTGCCAATACTGAAAGTAGATCTCCAAAGACTAGGATAGCTTTCTATCTTAATGAATCTCCTACAACTTACTTTTTGTGAGAAAAGGGTTAAAAGCTTGTATGTAACCCAATTCAATCTTCAATGTTCAACCAAATCCTCTGCCTGAATGATATTACATTATTCACACATTACATTCCTTGAACATGATCCCCTACATTAACCATGATGATCTACAATGAGATCTTACATCTATATATACAAACCCTCGACTATAAATAATTAGATAGGCCACCAGAGAATAAACCAATTATATAATTATAAACCATATTGGCTTTAGACCAAAACAAGTAATATCAACACATAAGACATCCTAGAAATACATCAATAGGTCCTATCCATATGTTACATTAAAGCCGGTCCATAACCTAGATCAACTGGGACCAACTATAGGTCCGTACACTTCAGCAATGGTCTCAAAATGCCAAGTCTTGAACATGATCACCAATAGCATCCTGAAACTCCATCAGAAGCTACACCAACACCACATGTAATTCATCAAAGATCTCCACCAAAAGCTCTATCGGTGAAACCCTCGCCAAAACTAGAAACCAATCTTCTAAGAAAGAAAGATAGCATCCAATCTCTAGACCGAAACCATCTGACCAAATATGAGTATAAGTATCATGAACAAGCCAATTCCATCACTAGATTATACTAGAGCCTACTGGATAATGCTGGATCCAAGTTAACCAGAAAGAACTCATCGTACCAAGACCAAAAGGGTGCCGGTAATGCTGGCATTATTGGATAAACTGATTATGTATTGCATTGATGTTTAATCATTTATGCCAACACTAGCTGATATGCTTGGTTACCGGCAGACAGGTTTTGGTTACCGATAGAAGATCTAGTGTTATCAGCAGAAGATATTATCTGATGGACACTTCCGACATGTTTTGATCAGTGAAGTATGTTTGATTTCATGTGTTATATGCTCCATGAGCATTTTTTGTTCAGTTGGTATTGACTTGGTAATCCAATGCTATCATACATTCTAGTAAACCCTTACCGACATTGGTTTAAGGCTCTATCGACAGAGCTTTCACTAAGGAATGTTGACAGTGTTGAGCACTATTTTTGAAAATAAAAATATAAAAAAAAATAATGTATGTTTCCATAAGCGTGAAGACTAATGGATATTTCGGCCAGTAAACTTTATTGAGCACTGCAGAGGAAGTTTCATCGAAAGAGTGTTTTCATCAACACAGGGCATATAAAGCACTAAGCAAAGGTATTTCAGCAAAAAGTTACCTTCGATGAACACAGGAAACCGCTCATCGATACTCCAAGTTTCATCGAAAAGGTAAAAGCAAAAAGCGATAAAGGCAAAAGGGTGATTTCGAAGGAATGTCATTACCGAAGAAACTCAAAAGGCATTCATCGAAATGCAAGTTTTCATCGATGAACGTAGTGTCAAACAAAAGTAAGGCTGTTTCATCGATAAAGAAGGATATCGATGAAAAAGGGATATCGATGAACGCGCATAAGCCTACACCGAAGAAAGAAACTCATCGAAAGTATGACATCGATGAAACTTGCGAGTGACTTATCGAAAAAGGGGTCTATCGATGAAAGAGTGATTTCGATGAGTCTTAAAAGCGGCCTCTCGACATGAGTTGTTCACCGAAACAATTGTATCGAAGAAAATGAGCTTTCGATGGAAGGTTTAAACACTCGGCCGAAGACAAGGGTTTCATCGATGACTTGAAATGTGTGCACTTTGAGCGAACTGTACTTCCCATGAAAGAGTTAAAGGCCCAATTGAAAAGTGTCACATCTGCAATTAAGTTTAAACACTTGAGTAGCCATTGTAGATGTAGAACATTAACTATGCACAAGTTGCCCATTCGATTACAGTTGAACTGAGTGAATTTTTGTAAGAATCAGATCGATGCTAAAAGATTGAAAGCTGCGAAGAACCTGCAGGAACTTGCAAGCGATAACCAGAGAAGTTGAGCATTCACCAAGTAAGTGTTGTCTCTCTTATTTTACTGTGACTATGGAACCTTCACCTTCCTCTTCTAAAAAGAGTAGGAAAGGAAAAGAGTTGAACCCTGAAGAGAAGCCCAAAAGACAGAAGAAAGAAGGGAGAGCTCTAACTCAGGACTTATTAGACCAGTGTCCATCGTCTAGTGTAAGGTCAAAAAAGATCAAAAGTGAAGAAGAAGGATTAGAAGACAGATTTGAAAATTTAGGAGACATTTGGACTGAGATAAGAGGGCATGAGCTATTTTTATTTGGCTACAAAAGAAGGGATGCACCTGAACCCATAAATAATCTATGGAAGAAGAACTTAGGCAAATTAGTAGTCCCAAATGTGTTTGTGGACGTAGAATTAATGAAAGCCCTGGTAGATTGTTACAACCCAAGAACCAAAACCATATGTGATTATAGAGGGAACACATTAGTAGTGATTAATAAGAAGACTATTGATATGGTTTTTGATTTGGACTGGGAAGTAGAGGAGACTATCGATATGAAGAAACTTTCACAGGAATTCTTTAGTTTGGAAAATATCTACAGGACTTGGAGGCTACCTGTTCACAGGCCAAAAGTGGGTGGGTCATTTGTTCAGTTTGGCAAAGATGACAAGGTGCCGTTTGATGTCAACCACTTCCATCCATATTTCAAGTATACATATTATGCTGCAGCCCAAGTACTAGGCCTAGAGGCTCATCCACTCATGGATATTGGGGTTATGGTTCTATGTGCTGATATACAATCAAAAGACCCTAGGTCATTTGATTTTGCCACTTATGTTGCAGATGCCTTGAATCATGGGCTGGAAAAATTGAAAGGAGACCTTGTGAATGTTCACTTTTCATTATACTCCATGTTAATGCATATTCTTCTCTATTGTGGACAAGAAATTAACTTCTGGCCAGAAGAGTTCAGCATTAGGTCTTATGATAAGAATGGTCTGAAGAAGCCGGTTCAGTTGTGGGTATCAGCATGGGACCAGAGGTTTATGAATAACCAATATTGGCATTTTCAAGAATACTTTGTGAAACCTCTCAGTGCGGCTTTTGGACAGCACAGGGATTATACTTTGTCCCCTGAAATCAAGAGGTTCCTCAGGCCAAAGGATTTCTCTCCAGAATCACAGATTGAACATAATTGGGGTGATTGGTATTGCCATGATAATCACACAGAAATAAGGGTATTTGGATTTGAAGGACAACCCCACATGCTTCCAATTATGGTACCAAACAGAGTGGCTAGCTTGGAGATTATAAGGCAATTGTCTATTGCCAGTGCTAAACATTTAACTGATTTTGGTAAACAATCTATTGTTCTAGGTTTATTAGTTTTCTCTGATTTCATTGTCAAAAGTTCAAAGAGTTATCATTTATTACAGAATAAATTAGATTACTATGGCATGACTCTGGGTGAGCCTAGGGAGAATTTTGATCCTGAAGGATATATAAGAGCTGCCAGAGCCTCACAGAAACTCAGAGCTAGGATACATATGGCCAAAATGCCAGATGACCTAATTAAGAACCTTGAAAGAGAGGAGGCCAAAGCTTTGAGAGAAAAGAGTGAATTGGTTTGGGAGGCTTACAAGTGGAAGAGGGTGAGAGGAATGATAGATGGGAACCTAATTGGAGATCTCCAAGACCCTCTAGAAGTAGCTAAAAGGCTGCTTCAACATGAAGCAGAAGTCATGCATAGGGTTCCTTCACAATTCCTTCACTTCATTAATACTGAGAAGGACAGTCAACCCCTAGCTCACATGTCACCAAAATCAACTGCCAGTAGTATCCCACCTGATTCTCCTAGAGAGGATTATCCTCCTGGTTTCGAAACAGAAATGAACATGGACACAAGAGAAATCAACATCAAGGATGTTGTTGACATAAGAATGACTGAGCATGAGGACTTCGTTGCTGATGATGGATTCACCTCCTCTAGGGAATTCCTTTCATTTTTATACCAGTACAAAGGGGCTCATGTCAAACGAAGCATGGCTGGAAGACCAGAGGAGGATCAGATGAAGAGATTACAGGATGAAATTGATGTCCTCATGAAAGACATGACTCCTGAAAAGGGGAGGAGATTATTAAAAGAGGCCAGTGTAATCATCTTCTCTGGTTGGGATATCAATTCAGCACTCTTATTTGATGGCTTCTTGAAAAAACAAGATTTGAATCAACAAGTGTTGCCCCAGCAGATAGACAAACTATTCCTAGGCTCTGGATATGATCCAGACAAGAGAGCTCTCCTACAGTGGGCACTATATCCAAAGGGGAAGAGGCCTATCATTGTGGATATAGAAGAAACCTTTGGGCATCTCATGGTTCATCAGGTTGGAAAGACTGATCCTAGGGTCACTGCAAAGCTCAACCTGGATGTTGCAAGATTGAACTTGGACCAGACAGAGTTTTTGGTCAGAGAGAACGTTACATATAAGGGACTATATGAAAAATCCAAGGAGGAAAATCAGAAGTTGCAGGCAAAGGTATTGCAATTAGAGACGGGGACTCCTATCAACGAATACACCTCATACCCCGCAGGACGCAGCTTGGATGACGTCTCTGATGCTCTGTACTGGAAGTATCAGGCAGAAAAGGCCAATAAACGCGCAGACAATGTCCAACAAAAGATGGACAAATTGGTCAACGACATTATAGGACATCGGTTTAACACCATGCTCTTACAGGTCGAACCATATTGGACAGTTTACAATGGAACGATAAAAGCGCTAACAGAGCATGAACGGTTAAGAGCACGATTGCAAGAAGTACTGAGCAATGTCGATACCATATCACCAGAGGAAAAGGCTGAGGGAAACGCGTATATGGAAAATCATGTCAAACTCGAGGATACGCTGAGGAGAGACTTAAAAGAATTAGATGATGATAAACCCGTTGAAATGCCTTCCGTCTACAAGGAAGGAGAGGTGATATCCTTGGAGGATCTGCGAAAAGAACTCATCAGCGTCAAGGATTGGGCCTTGTCAGAGATTGATCGGAGTAAGGATATGGCCCCTACTGTCAACCAGGTAATATTCAAGTATCTGTCACTGGGGGATGAATTGAAGAAGCAAACTCCTCGAATCAAAACATTCAAAGACGATGATTACATTCATCATTTGGGGCTTTTAAATCTCTTTTTACTTAAGTTTAGAAATATCCAAAGTTAATGATTAATATTGTAAAGGGTCGTGTCTCTTCATGAAGAGCTTTCATCCTCATATATATATGAGAATGATTTTTGTAATGTAGGGGATAGATATTAGATAGGATTAAGAGCGAAAGAACGACAGCCTGTAAGTCTTCTGTGTACGAACTATAATGGAATACAAATCTTGATCAATTGTTTCCCTGCATGTGTGTTGTGGATTATTTTATTTTCTTTTGGCAATCGTCTGTGATATTGTCTGATAAAGATAAGGTTATTCATGTTCTTAAGATCAAATCTATGCTTTATGTTATAATGTTGCAACAAAAGTTTTGCTTGCGGATTGTAATTGTTCCTTGCAAAGCTTAATTGACTGGTCCCTTAAGGGTAGGGTTAAATTCACTCAATCAACATATAATACAAGCATTCATTTGGTTTTAACAGAAATAGTAACTGACAGGTTCATAAGGGATGAATTAAAAACTGTCTCGCAGATTCGCACCATAAGTCCTGAAGAAAATTGTAATGACTCTGCAACCCAATTAACGAAGAAGGCACTGGCTAAATTACAAATTACCCTCATCATTTCTTCATTTTGACAGCTATAGAAGTAATTAAGAAACATAAAGCAAACAATTATCATAACAACAATCTTGAACTCATCTGCTATATCTCCATTCAAGGAACTCATGCCATTTCAAGATCAGGAGATATCAGATTAGGATAACATATCTGCTATAAAAAGCACTGTTTATTGGAGACATTCAGTGAATAGGTATACCCGCCTAGGTCCTGCAGAGCCTAAAGTGAGAGAGTAAGCAACCAAACAGGTTCACTCTACATGTTGGCCAAGTCAATTGGAGGGTTTGACCATAGGGATTGGCATTTCCTTAGAACCTATCCAATCTGTTGATTTGAGACCCAACAGACAGGATGCATAATTAGTGTTGGTACAACTTTGACATGGATTTCAGGATGTTGAAGATGTTCATTGATCATGATTCAACTGCTTGAAGACATTGCTTTGGCATGGTGGACCCAGAATAGGTTTGATACTTATCTAGATTATGGACCGGTATCATGTTAACATGTACTCTACATGTTACCGAGATGTTTCGAGATGATTTATGGATTTGTTATTATTGTTTTGGTCTTAAGATGACATGGCATATCATTGTAATATGGATTTATGTAATATCTTTTAGGTGGCCAACCTAATTGGTTTAGGCCTTAGGGTTTGTATAAAATGATGTAAGATCTCATTTTTAGATCATGGTATGGGGATTATGTGTCGTGGTCTTGGAATACAATATCATATGTGAAGGAGATTTGGTCGATCATAGGTGATCGAATTGGGATTAAGGAAGAGGTCAAAGGCCTCTAGTTTTGAGCTTAACCAAGATTGTAATCAGGCATGGTAGATGCTATTTCTGGCAGTTTACTCTATTGGATTATTGTCCATTTATCTTGAGATGGTTGTAGCCTCTCTGCAATTAGTGAGATTCTTTTGTAATGAGCAGTATACTCTAGGTAGTGTGCCTTCCTGCATGTGCAGGCCCCTCATTGTAACACATACTTTCTATAGAAGTATCATCTGACTATGGGTAGGCTTCCCATCGTGGTTTTTCCCTTTTCAGATTTTCCACGTACAAATCATGGTGTTATGTGGTATGGTTGCTTTGCATTGATTATCTATTTAATTGTTAAGTTGTTTTGTTTACTAGTATCTGTTCCTACTAGCATCTGTATGTGCTTTACCGGTACTTGATCTGTTTAAAGGTTATTAAGTGGATTAAAAGTTATAATCTGTTAACAACTGATTCACCCCCCCTCTCAGTTGTTCACTGATTATCCTAACAATTGGTATCAGATCTTTGGTCCTCTTTTGCAGAAGCTTAACTGCTTGAGGTAGATCCTATGGAAGCTAACACTTCTAATCCACTGGTAACTATTTAGAAATCTCTAAGCTTGATGGAACAAATTATGGGACATGGAAAATTTGAATGGAGACTCATCTTAGATGTCTTGGCAAGGATATTTGGGAGATCACTGAGAAAGGATACGCACCTTATAATCTAGCATCTGGCAATCCTACTCTTGCAGACCTGGATAAGAATATTAAAAATGATTCCAGAGCTAGAGAAGCCCTTTTGTGTGCACTTACTAATCAACAGATCATGGGATTAACTGATAAATCATCGGCTAAGGTTATGTGGGACATGTTAGCACATATTTTTAAAAAATATTTATATATGGATGCTTTTTGCATATAGTTTCATCATAAGAGAATTTATTGCTGGATTGTATGTGCAGGTGATATGTTGTAGTGTCTTCATTAAAAGGATTAACTTGGGCATATTCAAGGGAAGTGTTGAGTGTGATGGCATTCTGGTAATCCTCGTCTCCACAATTAGTTTTAATGCAAGAAAACTTTTTGGAAGATCAACATAGAGCAGGGTTGTGAGCATGTTCAAAGATGTTAATGGTATGGGAGAAACCTTTCAGTATGATTATTAAAAGTTGCATCCATGGAGAAGGGCTTCTCTTGTAAAAAATGCAAAATTCTGCTTATCGGCATAAGTTACCCTAATGAGATTGCCCAAGGAGAATGAAGTGTGTTGATTGGAGTAACTCATGCTAATGGTGTTTCCTAAAGCATGAGTGGCAAGAAGAAGTGTGAGTAAGTGGAAATCCATCAGGGAGAGTTACGACGATGATATGATAAGAAGTCAGAGTCATCAAAGTAATATACACTATTGGGAACAAGGAAAAAATGTTTTCTCGGTACCCGATGGGGTTATTGGTGGAACTCTTGCCGACTATCAATGGGACGATGTATTTATAGTGATGACATTGGGTCATTGGGAGGTCTTAATTTATGTTACCCCCGATACCTTATAGACCAACTAGAGAAGGTGACTATATCAGAGAGACTTTTGCCAATAGAGCGATACCAAGCAAAAAGAGGAGCACGACTCATCGGGATAACATACATAATTGGGGAGCTGTATTCTGAGTCATCTCAATACTCGATGAGGGAGTCAAGAATGAAGAGATCACATCGGGAAAACCTACGTGGATAGAATGAAGTATTCCGATACGGAGAGTAAGATGCAGATTGAAATAAAAGTCTCATTAGGACAACATACTTTATCGGGCAACATTTTCAAATTTGTGCCGAGGCTTGATGGGTAGAACGCCATAGAGGGCAGATCTATCGAGAAAACTATAACCATCATAAGCAAGGAAAATATGCTACGCCGATGCTCGATGAAGCAATTGAGAAAAGTTACGCCGATAAAAAATAAAGCTAGATGTCATGGGACCATCGAATAAAGTATTAAGTGATTCATTCCGAAGCCCGATGGATCAACTTGAGGGATAAAAAGAAGGAGGTTTCATCGGAGAAACATACCCCGATCTAACATAAAGTAAAGCTGACTAATAGAAAGGACAAGTGGATCCATCAGGATCAGCCAGCTCTTGAGGAAAAAAGGGAAAAGGTCGGGGTGAGATCCGATGGACTAGTGGGGTGACCTATGTCGATCAGAAAGAGAAAAAAGTAACTAACAGAATGCAAAATACAAGTGGCACCAAGTAATTGAATTATCGGGTAGGGTTACGCCGATTAACTGTTGGAATATCTGATACGACAACCATTATTTAATGCTCACGATTGGTTGGATTGAATTTGCATGAAGAAAATCTGATGAGTTTAGGATTGTTACAGATTCTAGCCATTGCATATCCAGCATAAAGAAAGAGTTTACATGCCAGAATTAATCATAGTGTTTTCAGCCATCAGCATTGAAGTTGTAAACAAGAAGCATGAGTAATTTGAAAGTTTAGGCATTTAATCATGGAGGCTTCTGGCTCACAAGGGAAAATGAAAGACATAGAGATTTCAGACACAGTCTGTTAAATAAAAAAAGATGAAGTTTGTAGAGGGTGTGCAAAAGCAAAAACTGAACTAGGACATGATTGACCAAATGGAGTCATCTGGTGCTAAGTTGAGGAGGTCTAAAACCTATTGTTTGCCCAAGGATTAATTGGAATACAAGTACAAAGAGGTTGGAGATATTTGGACAACCATAAGGGGCCACAAATTGTTTCTATATAACTATTTGAGGTGGAACAAGGATATGCCATTGTCGAACCCTTGGACCACAAATTTGGGCAAACTAGTGGTCCCAAATGTTTTTTTGAATCTCAAATTATTGAAATTTCTTACCAGGAAGTACAACAGAGAAAAAAGATGCATTCAATTGCCCAATGGGGATCCATTCATTTGGATATCTATCGGGTCTATTCAGGAGGTTTTTGGTATGTCTTATGAGCCTTACATGCCCCTATCCTTTACAAACCTGGAAGAAGAGTATACCCAAATGGACACCGCTATAGAGTGTGGAAGTTATCAATTCATAAGAAGGAGAAAGGATGACTCATAGAGCATGATGATCCTCCTTTCTAAATTACTCTGTTCAGACAATACTTGCAATACACATACTGGGCATGTGACCAGGTTTGCGAGGAAGAAGTACCTGATGTCACAAAGATAGGCCCATTGGTGCTGGCTATAGATATTCAAATGCAAGAGCCAAGGCTGTTTGATTATGCGACTTACTTGGCAGAGAAGCTACATGAAGGGTTCTTGAGTTTGGAAACATAACCTAACCCTAATTTTAAATTTTACTCATTGCTAATGCATATGGTTTTGTTTCATGGGCAGATGAAAGGTTTGTGGCTAGAGGAATTAAGGGTGACTCCTAGGATTAAAGATGGACAAGACCAACCAGTTCAATTATGGGTATCCCCGTGGGACTCGAGGTTTGACAAATCACATTGTGTTGTTTGAAGAATATTTTGTTAATCCTTTGTACATATTGTTTGGAGTGGAATGCGATGGGTCTATCTCACCTGAGATTAAAATATTCTTGAGGCCCCTTTCTTTTGGAGACACCAGGGTCAACCACAATTGGGGTGACTAGTTTGTATGTCAGAATTTCATCCTTTTTAGGGTTTATGGTTTTGAGGGTGTTCCATATATGTTGCCTACATTAGTTCTTGACATAATTTCCTATTTAGAGATTGTTAGGCAACTTAGTATGTCAAATGAAAAGCATTTGGGTGGTGCACACAAGAAGACATTTATGCCTGGCACTTTGCAATTTAGAGACTTCATCATTGTATCTACCAAGGCTTATGAGATGATAGAAAATAAGTTGGTAGAGGAGTACAATTTTTATGGACACCAGGCTTAGAAAAATTATGATCCAGAGGGGTATATCCACCACTATAGAAAGAGAGAGAATCTGGGAGAGTATTTGCATATACCCATGGAGGTTGAAGATTTGTTTAGAAATAAGGAATGAGATGAGGCTGCTACACTCTTAGAAGAATTAAACCAAAAATTAGAAGAGTGGAAGCAGAGGCTTCAGGAACTAAGAGAAGGAGATTGTGAGAGTGGGTCTGATGAGAATGCAACTTTATCAATCCTCCGTCTACCTAAATTAGAAGAAGTGGCAGAAAGCGAGGAGTAAATCATGGTGAGAATAAATACCAATGTAGATGTAAGACTTGAAGAGCATGCAACTTTTGTTGTAGATGAGGTTTTTGTACAGTCTAAAGAGTTCAAGTCATTTTTGTACCATTACAAAGGGAAAAAATTGAGGGAGAACATCCCAAATGTTACCCCAGAAAATGAAGCAGAGATGCTTAAAAAATTAAAAGAAGACATTGATGCAAAAGTGGCCATAATGACACCACAGAGAGGGAGACAACATCTCAGTGAGGTAGGCATCATTTTGTTCCCAAGATGGGACTTAAGTGCCTCTTTTATCTTTGACAACTTGTTGCATTTTGATAGAAAGGATGTAAAATTGGACATACAGGGTGTTGATGATATTTTTATTGGATCAAGGTATGATCCAAATGAAGAGAAAATGTTGCTTTGGGACCTATACCATCCAAATGAAAGACCCAAGATCATAGATTTAGATAAGGCATTTGGGCACATGATGAAGCTAAAAGTGGGAGAGGTTAATCCAATTGTCACTGTAGATTTGGGGATTGACATTGCAAAAGTGAATAAGGCCCAAATGCAGTGGGTGGTAAAAGAGGGTCAAAAATATAAAAAATTATACGAAGACCTATTGAGAAGTCATGGTCATGAAGTACCATAGATAGTTGATACTGGTGTTTGAGGGAAGAAAAAATATCAAGACCAGATGAAGGAAAACATTAAGTTAAAAAGGCAAATCAGGACTGCCAGGGTAGATGTTGCGTGTGTTTTGTTAACAAATAGGTTTGAACATTTGTTGGAAGTTCTCAGAGAATTCTGGACAAACTGTTAGAATCCCCTAGATAATATGGCTTCTCATAAAAGAACTTTGAATAGGCTGAAGGCATTGTTGAAAGATAAGAGTGCCAATGAGAAGTGGTTGAGAAGATTTAGAGAAGGTTGAATAAACATAAAGGGTTTGGTGTGGACATTAAACAGGAAGTTATAGATTGCAAAGATATTGTTAGGTATGGTTTACCAGATATTGTGGATGATGTAGATTAGCTAAAGGACAAAGAGATTTGGATTGCAGAATGCTAGAATGTACTTAACACATCCCTTAATGTTGCCCGGGTAGATGTTTTGGATATGAAGGAGATAGGTGAGAAGATGGAGAGATTGGTTACCATGGAGATCGCTATCAAAGATACTATATTCAACACCAACACTCACAAGAATAACAAGTATTTGGAGCACATACAGAATTGTGATACAATACTAGACAACCATAACTGATTTTTTTATTATATTTTGTGTCTAGTAGTTAAGCAGTTAGGTGGTAGGTTTTAGTTAAGTTTAGTTTAGCAAGATGAAAGGGTGTGTCCTTTCATTCGAATCCTTTCGCTCACATATATGTAGTGAGTCATTTTCATATCATGAAAAGATAGATAATTTTGCCACTGGCTGGGCTACAAGTGTTATGTTTTAGAAAGGTCTAATAGGAATGATGAGTTTATTCTTGCAAATTGAATGTATTGGAGTATTTGTAAGTGCAATTTTTGTGTACATTCTTATTCCAGAAGTTAATATACAAGATTTTATGTTTTTATTTTCAGATCGTGATGTGTAATTTTGTGTTTGATGGAATCATATGTCCTCTTGATAAATCTTTTAGATTTGCTGTGATGTGCCATCACATGATGTTGTATTGAATGTCAAATTGGGTTTTTATTGTTCATGCAACACATAATGAAATCTTCACAGTGATGGTCTTATAATTGTCTCTTGAGTTGATAGTGATTCTTGTCTACAAAGTTATTCATTAACTATTAGATAAAGGCATTGGTCTATTATTAATCTTTACTGAATAAGTTTGTATGCATTTGTTTTCATATGATGACCGACATGTTGATATGATGATAATGTATGTTGTCATTGATGTCAATAAGTTCAAGTGAACTGGTATGTAGATCGGAAGAAGTTAGTGAACCAGTATGTAGATTAGAAGAAGTTGGTGAACTGGTATGAAGAGATGCAGTGAACTGGTGTCGGGGTTTCACTAAGTGTGACTACCAGTTGGTAGTCTCAGCTCTAGGGTTTCTGGTTTGGAAATCTCTCTTGTGCGATGCAACCGATGACATTCTATGATAAGTTAGCTAAGAGATGAAGATGAGATCATGATGCTACATCTGCTTTGTGCACGTGAAGGATTTCCTTGAGGATCTTGCATGTGAAGATGGACTGCATTAAATGTCTACCTCAGGAATAAACATTCTTCTTAGCGGTATGAGAAGAAAGTGTGATAAGTTACTGATTTCTATGAGCGGTGAAGAATGGACGATGCAGATTGTCTTGTGATCTGTTTGAAATTGTATTGCTCTATGCAAAATGTTTGGACGGTCAGGATTGGACCGCTTGTATTGTAAACCTAAAATGCTTAGGGTTTAGGTTTTATGCTACTGACATAATTGTTGTCTATAAGGTCGATGATGTTTGTTATTGTAAGTTGTTGGCAAATGTTGTGTGTGTATTTGAGTGATGACATACTTGCCAGATGAGTGAGAGAAAAATGCAAAGTGTGATTGCAGAGTAGAGGAACTGAAAAGGATCCGCCTTAGCATATAGTGCTATTATCAGATCAAAGTTTTACCTGTTGTCTTCTAACCATTTCAACAGAAGGAAAATCCCTTTGGCGGGTAGCTTTAATAGGCTTAATGTAAATCCTCTAACCAGGTGACTCAAGTTCATTGAGTTCTTTAAATCCTCTATCAAGGTAACCTTTAACTGGGTTTCAACCTTAAATAGGGTATATAGCCATCCCTTAACTGAGTGATCGTTAACAGGATTAGTTACTAGCAGAACCTTATTGTAAAGTCTTCAACTGGACTAGGCTCCTAACAGAGCAAGCTTCAAAATAGTTCAAAAACAAGCTTGTGTGTATTCATCCCTGCCGTGGTTTTCCCATTTGGGTTTCCATGGGAAAAATCTATGTGTCACGAGTTGTGGATTTTTTCATGTGATGATTGAGTATTCTTTGTGTAAGTGATTATGCATGCAGAGCTAATGGTTATGGTATTGTTGACACACCACATGCTTATGTTTATGGGTGAAGTAGTTATCAAGTATTGAATGTATCGGAAGGGTTCAATTTTACAAGTTTATGTTGTCTGAAGTCTTACTGTGTTTAACCGGTATTTCTATGGTTAAGTTTAGTTATAAAGACAACCGGTTTGCATTGTTTTAACTTGATAAGTTGTGGATAAATTTTTGTATGTATTGATTCACCCCTCTCTCAATATCAGTGATGGTATCTGCTGTTCATCATTATTAATTAGCATTAGGTCCTTATCAAAGAAACAAATCTTCTAATTTCTATAAGTACTACTCTTTTTCATAATGGATTAAAGCCCTAATAGTAATCTTTTGCATAAACACAACTATATTCACACTTATTTTATCAGTTTTAAAGGTATTCAATAAAAAGAACTTCTGTTAGCATAATTGTAGGAAAACCTTTTGCCATCCCTGCAATTGCTAATTCCTATAGTTTAAATTCACTCAAAACAAACCTCTTTTGTGCTTGAGAGTGTAAGGTACACCCACATGGGTTTAGTGGAGCCTAAAGTGCAGAGGAATTTGGTTTTTGACCATTCCTATTTGTTGGCCAAGGCTGATTGGATCAACTGAGGATTAGGAAAGTCTTTGGTTTCCCAATCGATGGTTTTGGGCACCAACAAGATAAATTGTAAACTCTAAATGAAGGTGATCCTATTATTGAAATTGCTAAACTTGATGGTTACCAGGTAAGATATGAAAACTTAAAGATGGAAGATAATGAAAGAATTGTTGTGTTTATAGAAAGAGTAAATGAGATTGTTATGGGAATTCAATGTTGTGGAGGATTTATAAGTGAAGATGAAATAGTTTCCAAAGTCTTGATAGCCCTTCCACTGGCTTACAAGATGAAGGCAACTACAATTAATGAGTTAAGAACAATGGCAAACACTTTAGTTAACATAGACATTCTGATTGGGAAATTATCTTCTTTTGAGCTTGAAGAATTTGGATCTTCTGGAATTGTAAAGTCTAAAACTGCTTTTAATGCATCATCATCATCATCTACCGACAAAAGTGATTGGAGAGCCCTATATGCAAAAGAATTGGAAGACATGAGAAAAGAAGATGAAGAACTTGAGCAACTTGAAGCCTTATTCACTAGAAGAGTACCTAAAGGACCAACTGGAAGTAAGTATGAAGGAAAATCACCTTTTAAATGTTTTGCATGTAACAAGATTGGTCATTTTGCATCTAGATGTCCTGAAAGGAATGCAAGGTTTGAGAAAAGAGTTAATAAATCTTTTAAACCTAACCAGAACATATATAGATTCAAGAAAATTAAACAATGCTACATAGAAGATGAGGAAGGAGTAACTGATGACTCTGGAGATGAACCAATAGAAGACTTTGCTAGTGGATCCAACAATGGAAAGGAATGGGTGTTCTATGCTTTGAAGGAAGATGAACTGGAACCGGCTATCATGAATGAAGAAAAGACCTTGACAGAAAAAGTTGAAGATAAGGATGAATGGGTAATTGATAGTGAAGTCTCACATCATATGACTAGAGATAAAATGAAATTTCTGTCCCTATAAGAATACAATGGTGATCAAGTCAGATTTGGAGATGACAAAGCATTTATGATCAGAGGTAGAGGTATTATTTCTCTGGATGGTAAGCATAATACTGATAATGTCTATTATATAGAAGGTTTAAAGCATAATATTTTGAGTGTTGGTCAATTGGTTGATAAGGGCTTCCAACTTCAGTTCAAAGATAGAAAATGCAAAATCATTAACAAGACTGGTTTGGAGATTGCAACCGGTATTTAGACTGGAGGTAATATCTTTCACTTGAACACTGATAACAAGACATGTTTGATTGCTCATATTGATGAATGTTGGTTATGGCACAAGAGGTTATGTCATGTTAATTTTGATTGTATTGTTAAGATCAGTTCAACCAAGGCAGTTAGAGATATACCTAAGATTATGAAGCCTCATAATCCAATATGTAAGGAATGTCAATTGGGAAAGCAAGTTAGAAGTTATTTTAAGAGCATACATGATAAATCTAATGATGTAATTGATTTATTTCACACTGACTTATGTGTTACAAGAAGGACTAGAAGCTTTCAAGGTGATAGGTATTTCATGTTGATTATTGATGACAATTTTAGAATGATGTGGGTGACTTTTCTAAGGGAGAAATCTAAAGATTTTGAGAAATTCAAGATCTTTAGAGCAAAGGTTGAAATATAAACTATATTGAAAATCAAATTTCTAAGATTAGATCATGGCGATGAGTTCACTTCTCACGAATTTAATAGTTATTGTGAGACAAATGGAATCAAGAGACAACTATCTGTACCTAAGACTCCTCAGCAGAATGGAGTAGTTGAAAGAAAGAACATAACTATTTTGGATGCAACAAGATCTATGATGATGGAAGCAAAATTTCCTCATATCTACTAGAGAGAACCAATGAGTACAATAGTCTACACATTCAACAGAGTTCACATAAAAGGTGAAACTAGTAAGACCCCTTATGAACTATGGTTTGGACATACACCTACTATTAAGTATTTCAGAATTTTTGGAAGTAAATGCTATATCAAAAGAGATGATTCAATTGGAAAAGTTTGATCCTAGATGTGTTGAAGGGATATTTCTTGGGTATTCAATTCAAAGAAAAACATATAGATGTTATAACAAAAGATTGCAGAAAATCGTGGAAAGTTCTAATGAGAAAGTGGATGAACAATATATAAATCATTCTATATCATATGACAGAGAGCCAATAGTGGAAATGATCTTAACTAAACCGACAATGCCTCAATCAGTATAGGAAGCTAAAATAGTTACACCGACACAATCAAAAAATTCAACTGTGACTGATGATCAGAGTAGTGAACCTAAAGTTCAAAAGACACCAAGGTATGTAAGATTAAATCATTCTGAAGACCATATTATTGGAGATAGGAACAATGGAGTTATGACAAGAAGAAAACTAGAAAATGAAGAGGTATGTCTTATTTCTCAAGTTGAACCAGAAACTATTGTTGAAGCTTGTAAGGATAAACATTGGTTAAAGGCTATGGAAGATGGATTAGATCAGATAGAGAAAAATGAGACTTGGTCTTTAGTTCCTCGACCTAAAAATAAGAATGTTATTGGAACTAAATGGGGTTTTAGGAATAAAATGAATGAGGATGGTTAAGTTGTAAGAAAAAAGGTTAGATTGGTTTGTAAAGGATATTCTCAAATGGAAGGAATTTATTATGGTGAGACATTTGCACCTATAGTTAGAATTGAAGTTGTTAGACTATTTCTTGCCTATGTGGCTTATAAGAACTATAAGGTTTATCAGATGGTTGTTAAATGTGCATTTTTTAATGGTGAGCTTGAGGAAGAAGTTTACATTGAGAAACCTGATGGATTTTCATTGACAGATGATAAAGATATGGTTTGCAGATTGAAGACATTTTTATATGGATTGAAACAAGCTCCTAGAGCTTGGTATGAAAGGTTGGATAAATATATTTTGAAGCTTGGTTTTACTAAAAGCAGTGCTGATAGTAATTTATATTATAAGATCATTGATAATGATATTTTTATTATTGAAGTATTTGTTGATGATATCATTTTTGGAGGAGAAGATAAATTATGCATGAAATTTGCTAACAACATGAAGAATGAATTTGAAATGTCCATGATTGGTGAGATGAGATTTTTCTTAGGTTTGTAGATTACTCAAACTGACAAAGGCATTTTTATCTGTCAAACTAAGTATCTGAGGGAGTTTTTGAAGAAGTTTGGTATGAATAATTCCAAATGGGTAAGTACTCCTATGGTGACAAGTGAGAAATTATCTATCAATGATACTTCTACACCGGTAAATCCGACAAGGTATAAGTCTATGATTGGTGGTCTGTTATATCTAACTTAGACTAAACCTGATATTATGAATGCAGTAAGTATTGTTTCAATATATCAAATTAATCCTAAAGAAAATCATGAATGTGCAGTAAAGAGGATATTCCAGTATTTGCAAGGAACAACATAATATGATTTATGGTATTCTAAAAATGATGATTTTACTTTATGTGCATATACTAACTCAGATTGGGCAGGAGATACTGATGATAGGAAGAACACTTCTGGTGGAGCTTTCTTTCTTGGAAAGAAAATGGTTTCATGGATCAGCAAAAACAATCAAGCATTTCTTTATCTACTGCAGAAGCCGAGTATGTTGCAATAGCAACTAATTGCACTCAAGTCTAGTGGATGAAGAAAATGTTGAAGGATATCAGGGTAAATTGTAGTGAACCGATAGTTATCTACTGTGATAACTCTACAACTATTGACATGTCTAAGAATTTAGTATTTCATTCTAAGACTAAGCATATTTCAATAAAGTATAACTTTCTAAAGGACAAGGTAGAAGCAAAGGAAGTCAAATTGGTTTATATGAACACTAAAGAACAAATTGTAGATATATTCAATAAACCACTATCTAAGGAATCATTTGAGTATTTGAGAGACAGGTTAGGGGTTTCTACCCCTCCGATAGAGACTTGATTGATACAGTTTATCATCAGTTCGACATGAATTACTAGAGAGATTATTCATTCTGACACTGATGAGTGGTGCTACTACCCAGGGGGAGTAGTCAACTTTGAGATACAAAGGTTTACATTATTGCTTTGATATTTTTGTCAAATTTTTTGCATTGATGTCAAAGGGGGAGAGATATTGATGTGAAAATAAAGCAAAAGGATTTGTATACATTAGGGGGAGAAATTTATTCAAAAATCTATAGAGATATCATTCACACAGATTTTTGGTTGTCTTCCATAGGGGGAGACTTGTTTGGCACTTCTTAGTACTTAGATGTTTTTCCACATCTAGTGTTGCCATAAATATCAAAGGGGGAGATTGTTGGCATTATTGGATGAATTGATTATGTGTTGCATTGATGGTTTGTCATTGATGCCAACACTAGCTGATACGGTTGGTTACAGGCAGACAGGTCTTGGTTACCGGTAGAAGATCTAGTGTTACTGACATAAGAGATTATCTGATGGACACTTTCGACATATTTTGATCAGTAAAGTATGTTTGATTTCATGTGTTATATGCTCCATGAGCATGTTTTGGTCAGTTGGTATTGACTTGGTAATCGGATGCTATCATACATTCTGGTAAACCCTTACCGGCATTGGTTTAAGGCTCTACCGACAGAGATTTCACTAAGGAATCTTGATAGGATGCATAATTGGTGTTGGTGCAGCTTCTACATGGATTTCAGGATGCTGAAGATGTTCATTGATCATGCTTCAACTGCTTGAAGACATTGCTTTGGCATGGTGGACCCAGAATAGGTCTGACACCTATCTAGGTTATAGACCGGTATCATGTTAACATGTACTCTATACATTACCAAGATGTTTCAAGATGATTTATGGAATTGTTATTGTTGTTTTGGTCTTAAGATGACATGGCATATTATTGTAATATGGATTTATGTAATATCTTTTAGGTGGCCGACCTAATTGGTTTAGGCCTTAGGGTTTGTATAAAATGATGTAAGATCTCATTTTTAGATCGTGGTATGCGGATTATGTGTCGTGGTCTTGGAATGCAATATCATATGCGAAGGATATTTGGTCGATCATAGGTGATCAAATTGGGATTAAGGAAGAGGTCAAAGGCCTCCGGTATTGAGCTTAACCAGGACTGTAATCAGGCATGGTAGATGCTATTTCTGGCAGTTCACTCTATTGGATTATTGTCCATTTATCTTGATATGGTTGTAGCCTCTTTGTAGTCAATGAGACTCTTTTGTAATGAGCAGTACACTCTAGGTAGTGTTCCTTCCTGCATGTGTAGGCCCCTCATTATAACACATACTTTCTTCAGAAGTATCATCTGACTATGGGTAGGTTTCCCATCGTGGTTTTTCCCTTTCTAAGTTTTCCATGTACAAATCATGGTGTTATGTGGTATGGTTGCTTTACATTGATTATCTATTTAATTGTTAAGTTGTATTGTTTACTGATATCTGTTCCTACTGGAATCTGTATGTGCTTTATCGGTACTTGATCTGTTTAAATTTTATTAAGTGGATTAAAAGTTATAATATGTTAACAACTGATTCACCCCCCACTCTCAACTATTAACTGGTTATCCTAACAGGTAAAGCATCCAAACAGCTAGTGTTGACATCAATGAAAAAACATCAATGCAACACATAATCAATTCCACCAAATGGCCAACAATCTCCCCCTTTGGCATTGGTGACAACACTAAATGTGAAAAACATCTAAGTACAAAGAAATGCCAAACAAATCTCCCCCTGTGGAAGACAACCAACAATCTCCTGCATATAGCTCTGAATATCAATATCTCTCCCCCTATGTATAATATCTCATCCTCTTTGACATTTAATTTTTCACATCACTATCTCTCCCCTTTGACATCAATGCCTAAAATCTGACAGAAATATCAAAGCAAAAGCATAAGCCTCTAAATATCAAAGCTGACTACTCCCCCTGAGCATTAGCATCCCACATCAGTGCCAGAATGAATAGTATCTCAGATAATGTATACCAAACTTATGCCAAACTGCATCAATCAAGTCTCTATCGGAGGGGTAGAAACTCCCAATCTATCTCTCAGGTACTCAAATGGTTCCTTGGATAAAGGTTTTGTGAAAATATGTGCAATCTATTCTTTAGTGTTCACATAAACTAGTCTAACTTCATTTGCTTCCACCTCCTCCTTCAAAATGTTATACTTGATAGATATGTTCTTTTTCTTAGAATGAAATACCGATTCTTTGATATATCAATAGCAGCAGAGTTATCACAGTGAATAACTACAAGTGCATCACAATCCACCTTTATATCCTTCAACATTTGCTTCATCCATAAAACTTGTGTACAGTTAGTAGCAACAACCACATACTCAACTTCAACAATAGATAGAGAAGTACATGACTGTTTCTTGGTGATCCATGAAACCAACTTCTTTCCAAGAAAGAAAGCTCCATTGAAAGTCTTTTCTGGTCATTAACATCTCCAACACAATCAACATCTATCTATGCACATAAAGTAAAGTTATCATCCTTAGGGTACCACAAACCACATTCTGATGAACCTTGTAAGTATCTAAAAATCCTTTTCACTGCCATCTCATGATTTTCTCTAGGATCACTCTGAAATATTGAAATAATACAAACAACATTCATAATGTTAGGCCTAGTCTGAGTCAGATAAAGAAAACCTCAAATCATAGATTTGTATCTTGTAGGATTTATCGGTGTAGAAACATCTTTTCTTGTCAATTTCTTACTTGTAACCATAGGTGTACTTACCGGTTTAGAATCTCCCATACCAAGTTTCTTCAATAATTCCTTAGCATATTTAGTTTGAGAGATAAAAATGCCTTTGTCAGCTTGAGTAATCTGCAAACCTAAGAAAAATTTCATCTCATTAATCATAGACATCTCAAATTTTGTCTGCACATTCTTAGAAAATTCTATGGATAATTTATCTTCACCTCCAAAAAAAATGTCATGAACAAATACTTCAACAATCAGTATATCATCATCAGTGATTTTATAATATAAATTACTGTCAGCACTACCTTTAGTAAAACCAAGCTTCAAAAGATATTTGTCCAACCTTGCATACCAAGCTCTAGGTGCTTGTTTCAATCCATATAAAGATTTCCCTAACCCGCAAACCATATCTGTATCATCTGATAGTGAAAAACCATCAGGTTGCTCAATATAAACTTTCTCATCAAGGTCCCCAATTAAAAATGCACATTTAAGATCCATTTGATAAACTTTGTAGTTTTTATAAGCAACATAGGCAAGAAATAATCTTACAACTTCAACCCTAGCTACCGGTGCATAAGTCTCTCCATAATCAATTCCTTGCTTCTGAGAATATCCTTTACAAACTAATATAGCCTTATTCCTTATAACTTGACCATCGTCATTCAATTTATTCCTAAAAACCCATTTAGTTTCAATAACATTTTTATTTTTAGGCCAGGGAACCAAAGTCCATTTGTTATTTTTCTCAATCTGATCTAATTCTTCTTCTATAGCTTTTAACCAAAATGCATCTTTACATGCCTCAATTATTGATACTAATTCAAATTGTGAAATTAAACACACTACATTAGTTTCCATTCTTCTTTTTGTCATCACTCCATTGCTCTTATCCCCAATGATTTGATCTTCAAAATGATTCAATCTTACATACCTAGGAGTCTTCCAACTCTCTGTTCCTCTTCCCTGTTCTTCAGTTGCTGTATAATTCTCTGATGTTGCTGGAGTAACTGGTTCAACTCTTTATTTTGGTAAAGGTGCTACTGGTTCAGATATAATCATTTTCACTACCGGTTCCTTCTCATAAACTCTGATTTGACTTTTGTTCAACTCATCTACTTTGACATTAGCACTCTCCACAATTCTCTGCAATCTCTTGTTATAACATCTATATACTTTTATTTCATTAGAATAACCAATAAATATGCCTTCATCACATCTAGGATCAAATTTTCCAATACTATTATCTAGCTTGATATACATTTACTACCAAAAATTCTGAAATACTTATTTGTAGGTGTATTGCCAAACCATAATTCATAAGGTGTCTTACCGATTTCTCCTTTTATACATACTCTGTTGAATGTATAAGCCGCTGTACTCATTGATTCTCTCCAATACATATGAGGTAAATTAGCTTCCATCATCATTGTTCTAGCAGAATCCAAGATAGTTCTATTTTTCCTTTCCACAACTCCATTCCGTTGAGGTGTCTGGGGAGCAGAAAATTGTCTTCTTATACCATGCTTGTCACAAAAGATATTAAATTCACCGGATGTGAATTCTCCACCATGATCTGATATCAAACATTTAATCTTCAATCCTATCTCAGTTTCCACTTTAGCCTTAAAGATTTTAAAATTTTAAAATTCTTCATATTTTTCTCTCAAAAAAGTAACCCACATCATTCTAGAATAATCATCAATGATTAGCATAAAATATGTATCATCATGAAAACTTTCAACTCTAGCAGGGCCACACAAATCAGTATGAATAAGATTAGAACATCATTTGATTTATCTTGTATACTCCTAAAAGAGGTTCTTACCCATTTACCCATTTGACATTCTTTGCATAACGGATTATAGGGCTTGATAATCTTAGGTATATCTCTAATTGTCTTAGTTGAACTGGTCTTCACAATGCAATCAAAATTCACATGACACAGCCTTTTATGCCATAGCCAATTCTCACCAATCTGTGTAATCAAACATGTCTTCTCAATGGAGTTGAAATGAAATATATTACCTTTTGTCTGTGTATCGGTTGCAATCTCCAAGCCAAATCTATTAATGATTTTGCATTTTCCATCCTTGAATTGTAATTGAAATCCCTTATCTACCAATTGTCCTACACTCAAAAGATTATGCTTCAAACCTTCAACATAATAAAAATTGTCGGTATTGTTCTGATCATCGAATGATATAGTTCCTTTTCCTTAATCATACATGCCTTGTCATCTCCAAATCTAACTAGTCCAGTATCAAATTCTTGCAAAGATAGAAACATCCCTTTATCTCCAGTCATTTGATGTGAACAACCACTATAATTACCCATTCATCCTTGTCATCAATTTTAGCAACAAGTGCCTTTTCCTCAGGTACATTCTCTTCCAGTGCCGAATCCACTAGTAGAGTCTTCTGCCAGTTCATCATCTGAATCAGTAATTCCTTCCTCATCCACTATGTAGCATGATTTGTCTCTATTTTTCTTGAATCTGTATTTGTTCTGATATCAGGGGTTAGGCTTAAATGATCTTTTAACTCTTTCTTCAAATTTTGAATTCCTTTCAGGACATCTAGATGCAAAATGACCAATCTCATTGCATGCAAAACATTTAAAAGGTGCTTTTCCTTCATACTTACTTCCTATCGGTCCTTTCGGTACTCTTCTAGAAAATTGTGCTTCGAGTTGCTCAAACCCATCATCTTCTTTCTTCATATCTTCTAATTCTTTTTCATATAAAGCTTTCCAATATTCCTTACCGGTTGCAGATATAGATGTATGAAAATCAGGTTCATTCTTCACAGCTCCAGAAGGTCCAAATTCCTCAAGCTCAAAAGTAGATAGTTTCCCAATGAAGGTATCTTTGTTGACAGATGTATTAGCCATTGTTCTCAAATCATTAATACTAGTAGCCTTCATTTTGTAAGCCGGTGGTAGGGCTCTCAGGACTTTAAAAACAATTTCATCTTTGCTCAGAGTTTCACCACAACATTGAATTCCCATAACAATCTCATTTACCCTTTCCATGAATGCATTAATCCTTTCATCTTCTTCCATTTTTCAGGTTTTCATATCTAACTCGATAACCATCAAATTTAGCAATCTTCACTATAGGGTCACCTTCATTAAGACTCTCCAACTTATCCCATATAGCCTTTCCAGATGATTTGTCTGTTAATCCCATTGTTTGTTGATTAGAAAATGCACACAAGAGGGCTTCTCTTGCTCTACAATCATTCTCAAGCTCCTTGTCCAGGTTTTATAGAGGAAGATTTCTAGATCCTAGATTATAAGGTGTGAAACCATTCTGTGTAATCTCCCAAATCTCCTTGCCAAGACATCTCAGATGAGTCTCCATCCGAATCTTCCATACTGTGTAGTTTGTTCCATCAAGCCTCATAGTATCCCTTTGAAAGATAGCTCCGAAAGAACTTGAATTGTTAGTCACCATAGGATCTTCCTCAAGTGGTTAATCTATCTGCAGAGAGGACCAAAGCTCTAATACCAATTGTTAGATATTTCAGATTACCGGAAGACAACTAAGAAGGGGGGGGGGTGAATCAGTTGTCATAGATTACATGAACAATCAACAATTAAACTTTAATACCAGAACCCAAAACAATAATACCGAAATAGCAGTTAATCCAATTAAGTATAAACAATAATCACAAAATAAAATCCATCCACACAACACCAATATTTGTATGTGGAAAACCCGGTAAAGGGACAAACCACGGTGGGAAGTCTACCCACAGTTAGATAATACTTCTACAATAAGTATGTGAATTACAATGAAGGGGTCTACACTTGTAGGAAGGCCAACAACCTAGAGCACACTGCTCATCACAAAAGGAGTCTCACTGACTACATATAAATCCAGACTACAAGTCAGAGAAGTGTTGAATTGCAAAAGATAACATCTCCTATATCAGAGTACAATTATAGTTAAGCTCAATTCCAAGGGACTAAATCCTCTTATATAAACCCAATTCAATCTTCAATGATCAACCAACTCCTCTGCCTGAATGATATTACATTATTCACACATTACATTCCTTGACCATGACCTCTTACATTAACCATGATGATCTACAATGAGATCTTACATCTATATGTATAAACCCTCGACCATAAACAATTAGGTCAGCCACTAGACAATAAACCAATTACATAATTACAAACTATGTTGACTTTAGACCAAAACAAGTAATATCAACACATAAGACATCCCATAAATACATCAATAGGTCCTATCCACATGTTACATTAAAGCTGGTCCATAACCTAGATCAACCAGGACTAAGTATAGGTCCACACACTTCAGCAATGATCTTCAACTGCCAAGTCTCGAACACGATCACCAATAGCATCCTGAAACTCCATTAGAAGTTGCACCAACACCACTTATGCAATTCATCAAATATCTCCACCAAAATCTCTACAGGTGAAACCCTTGCCGGAACCAAAGACCAATCTTCTAAGCAAGCAGGATAGCATCCAATCTCCAGACCGAAACCATCTAACCAAATATGAGTATATGTATCATGAACAAGCTAATTCCATCACCAGATTATATCAGAGCCTACCAAATCATGTCGGATCCAAGTTAACTAGAAACAAATCATCCTACTAGGACCAGAAGGGTGTCGGTAAAGCATCCAAACAACTAGTGTTGACATCAATTTCAAAACATCAATGTAATACATAATCAATTCCACCAAATGGCCAACATTTTCAAGTTGGTGTAACTATTCATGAAATGCTTGGTTTTCAATATGTACTAACTGTCATCATCTTTGAGGCTTTCATTGTATGAGATGCTTGCAAGAATATCCTTAGACTGTGTATTGAGTGACATGTTCCTTCACCAGGGTTTATGGTAATGCCTGCTCATTGTTATCAGTTTGATAATCTCGTTGTCCTTTGATCCTGTCACTGTCATTGTGTGATCTCCTGGAGTTGTATTGGGTCTGTTTATCATTCTCATCTCTTGATAGTTCTGGGAGACTCTTTGCACTATCATAACTATATTTTGAACTACAAAAATGAGATGTAGTCATGAATAGATTTTATCACTTTGTTTTATGGTTTAGATGATTACATATTTTGAATTTAATCTCTATCATTTATCATTATTTACTGTTATAATTGATCTATCACTGTGAATTGAAGTGTTTCTTTTACAAAGATGGGAATGATATATATGATTTTGAAATTGTCTCTGATCTTTGTCCTTGTTGTCTGAATGATTGACCACTTTCTTCAATTTATGGTAGGAGTCTAATGATATGACAATAAAAACACTTTGATATTAGCCTATGTAAGTTGGACATGCTGCTCTTTGATATGCTATAGCTTAGGAAAGATCATATTCTATCTTTGAACTCTTCAAGAAGACAGTTACTAAGACTCTTGTAATGATGATTAAGATCAACAATGTGAATATGATTTGACTGACTGTATGATGACTCTATAAGACTATCTTTGCTATGCCTTTATGGCCTTAGATTTGATCATTTCATCATCCTTTGCACCATGAACATGATAGTGTTTTGCTGTCATTATTAAATTTGAGACTGTATCTGCCCTTTGAGGTTTCTGAGAAAACCTTATACTATTTTCTAGACTGTCATTCAAAATCTCTTTTTTTCGTAATTGATCTTGTATTGATCACTTTTCTTCAATTTATTTTTGAGTTCATGACTATATCCTTTGTACTACACTATTTCTTTTTGGAATTCCTGTTGATTATTGTATAAAGATCTTCAGGGACTATACTTGTACTGTAAAGGTCACTGTCTTTCTATTGCAGCAACATACATGCCTTGATCATGTATTGTATTATTTATTGTGTCTAGATAGAGATTTTACTGTCACTTGTCTTAATGTTACCTCAAGATCTCATGGTCTTTGGCCTTTTTTTAACTTGTAATTATCACAAGGTATGCTTCAAAATTCTTACTCATTTATGGGCATTTCTCACTGTAAATTTATTGTTCTTGGTGTTTATAGTTGCTCTTCAAAACATAACCCTTATGTGCTCCAGTGCTTCCCAAACATGATGATATAAAGAGATGTTGCTCTAATTAAAATATCCCTGCTTCATGTCAACATACCTACCATCACTATCTTTTGAATTACTGCATAGTGTCTTTAATGTGGATCATGATCGAGTCTTGAGATGACTATACCATAGCACTGTCTTTGATGTATTTTAATAATGCATGAAAATAAATACATGTATGGATATCATACATGGCTGCTACAATACATACTTCTTTCATGAACTGCTATCACTATTTTCTACTATGTGAAACTCACTGTGTTTCTTTTTTAGCATCTTTCTATAATTGTAATATCTTTGTCTTTTAAAATTGTAGCCTAGTTGTGCTCAAACCATCACTCTATAGGGCCTATAGGGCATTCTAACTGTCATTGTTAAAGATGGCTGATATACTTTATGTTTTTACTGTGTTTGACTACTGTGATATTCATGGGCTGCACTCACCTTTTTACTAATATGAGATGTTATATTCTCTGTGCCTTTGAGATCTAGACCTCTGTGGTGAATGAGAGTATTATAAAGATTTCTCTTGGATTGTATTTTTTAGATGCTACTCAAAACTCTCTTTCAGACTCTCTTTCTTTCTCTTTTAATTGCACCATAACTACAATCTTCTTCTATGTTTTAGTTGTGTACTCCATGTATGACTATGCCTTAAAGGTTACTATGATTTTGTTTCTAGTTCACTATCTTTTGTCTTGTAGGAATGGATTGTAAATGAAATAATGTTGTCCTATCCTGTTATTTGCAAATTTTGTACCATGGACTATATATGATCACTAAAAATCCACTTCATCTCTTTTATCATAGGTCTTACTCATGATCTCTTTTGATATCTCTCTGCATGGTGACTGGATAGATAGTTGTTTTAATATCACTGTCTTTATTACCCATTGTAGCTACTTCTCTTAGTGATTTGTGTTGGTATTTTGAAGTATTGATCATGTTATTTTTAATATCATTAAATGATCTTCCGTACTTGCATTCTTTTCCTCTAGTGATTCTTTCTTTTAGCCCTTTTCTATAGCTGCTCTTTACTTGTATGACCTTTTAGATCTCAGAATCAACATCCTAAAGGATGTGATTCACATTCTTAACAGGTTGAAAGTTATTGGAATCTTTCTAAAAGCTCTTAGTCACTAAGGAAAAGAATCAACAATTGAGTCATTTATACATGATTATGTTCAACTTGTAAAGGGTGTGAACCCATCCTTCAGCTGAGAATGATGATCTGTTTCCCTTATCAAAAATCATCCTTCCTGATGTTGATATTATAGTAGTGATAATCATATATAACTGCTTATGTTTTATAATCTCATTCATATGATGGCTTTAGTTAGCTGTCTCTTATTGAGTGCAATCATTTTCATTGTTGTATATGGTGCCACTGGATGGTAGTTTATACTATCATTGAGTGACAATATATGGGACTATGGATATGATTGTACTTGATGTCTGATAGCTGATTAGTGTCACCCTATGACTGACAACCTATATGCTGATCTCTACCCTTGTGGGAGCCCATTTTAACCTACATACTTGAAATTCATGAAATGGAAACCTGTCTTATACCTACACAGTGAACAAACATGTTAGATAAAACATGGTACTTGCTGTTTTGTCATGACACTTTATCTGCATTGATTCATTTCTTTCTGATTTTGATATTATGATTACTGTAGGCATGTGTTTTGATATTCTTATGAAGATGAACTATATTGCTGATGAGTTTGAGTGTGAAAATATGATAATCCTCATTTCTCTAACATCATTTTTCCAAATATATTGCATGTATTGATGTACTGAGAATGGAAGAGGGTGAAGTGGATCAACATCTTCGACATCAACAACTCTCTTGATTTCAAACTTGTAATTCTAGGCAATGATGGGTTACCCTATTCTCCCACTCATCTTACTTTTGTTATATAGTTTATTTTCATGTTTGTATGAAATTATATGTCTATGGTTTCAGCTATTTCCACGGCTTGTGTGTGATTTCATGCACAATTTGATCTTTATAAATAAAAATGTCTTACATGCAAATGTTTTATTCATGTATATCTCTTTTGATTTAAACAATTGCACATTTGAAATAAGATACTTGTATGGCATACATGTTTATTTGTAAAGATAGCCAACTTGAATTTTTTTTTTGTGTACCCTTTAATCTACAATGTATAAGGCCTCAACATAGGTCACCAAATTTGACTTTAGTAAAATTAAGGTAACATTCTGGCAACCTCTCAGGGGTGTTTGCCTGCTAAACAAGTAGAAACCAGTAGCCTAGCATATCCATTAGGAATTGAGTCAAATCTGCCCTCTTCAAAATCTGGAACTACAACTCAACACTTAAACAAAACCAAAACAACTAAAACTACTTTGGCTCGGCCCATAGCCGAGCCTGCAAACTGTGCATCAACACTTATTGAAATCTAAAAAACAAACTGAAATTGAAACTAAAAACTAAAAACAAAAATGTGCTGAAAGCACTTATCCAAATGAAACTTGTTGAATTTTGAAAGAAAACACTCAAAAAAGGAAAACTAAAACTGTAGAGTGCTGAACAACACTTATTCAAATCAAAATCTTATAGCTCGGCTTATAACTAGGCCTGACAAACCACTGAAATAAAAAATTGAAATTGAAACTACTTCTACTATGTACATATGCAAACTGTTAGTACTCAATAGCATAATTTGAGGTGAATCTCATTGATAAGGATTGGCAACACCTCTCCATCCAACTTTGCAAGATGGAATGCATTATTATGTTTGCATTTTGTGATAACATACAAACCATCGAACATGGCATCAAACTTGGTATACCTACTAGCTCTGTTCTTTAATTCATCCCACTTAAAAACAAGATCTCCTTGATTAAATATGCGTGGTATAGCTTTTTTTATCAAAGGTTCTCTTCATCTGAGCATGGTGAACTTCCAACTTTCTAAGTGCTTCCTTTCGAGTTTCTTCTAACTCCATGAGTTGAGCAAGCCTAATTTGCATTGGTTGCTCCTCAAGTAACTCAAGCTCTTTAACATAGTTCAGAGTTGGTAATTCAACTGAGATAGGTAACTTGGATTCTTTTCCATAAGTCAACACATAAGGTGAGTTACCTGTTGACCTCTTTGGTGTAATTCTATCAGCTCAAAGGGCTAACTTGAACTTTTCATGCCAAGTTCTGTGATTATCAACTATAGTCTTCTTAATGATGTTGATCAAGTTCTTGTTAGTTGATTCAACCTGTCCATTACCCTAAGGGTAATAGTTGGACAAGGTATTCAAGTATATATTGTGCTTAACTGACCAATATTAAACTCTAATACCAATAAAAGCTAAAGCATTATTAAAAATGATTGAGTCTGGGGTACCAAACCTGGACACTAAGTCTTGATAGAAGTTCAAGATGAAAGTTTCATTAGCTTCTCTCAATGGTACTATTTCTATCCACTTTGTGAAATAATCAGTTGTTGTAAGAATCCATTTGTGACCCACACTATAAGGTGGATTAATAGGTTCAATGAAATCAAGCCCCCACTTTACAAAGGGTTGTTCAACCTCAATTGGTTGCAAAGGCAAGGATGCGAGCCTATGTTTGCCTGCAAACAATGAACATTTTTCACACTTTCTCACCCATGAGTGAGCATCCTTAAACAAATCTGGCCAATAATAACCAACTCTCATAATTTTTAGAGCCATTGTTCTTGCTGCAAAGTGCCCTCCGGAAGGTCCTTCATGAAATTCTTGCAGAACTCTATCAATATATTCTGGCTCAATGTATCTTAATAAAATATTATTATAGTCTTTTTTGAATAAAACACCATCTATTAAAGCATAAGGAATGGTCTGTATCCTAAAATACCTTCTCTTTGACCTATCCAAACCTTCCAGATAGTCACTAATTTTTAGATAATGATCAATTTGCTAATTCTAAGTTGCTGGTACAACTGGGACAACAAGCCGTTATTCATTATCAAGCATTTTTTCAACTTGTTGTTCCTCTTCTTTGCTATTTTCTGCACTTCCAGTAAGCTGGTTGCATAAACCCTTGCCTCTAAACAGCTTGATAACTTTAATAGAGATGTCATACTCCATTGCTTTGGTGATCCAACCTGCTCTTTTATCATGTATGTCTTTGTCGAGTAGAAATTATTTCACTATTGGATGTGCAACCATCAATTGAATCTTATTGTTAGAAAGCAAGTGCCTAAAAATTTTTAGGCTTCTTATAACAACTAATACATTCTTTTCTACAAATGAGTACCTAGTCTCATAATCATGTAAAATCTAGCTAAAGAAAACAATTGATTGTTCTAAGCCTTCATCATTTTGCTGACACAACATTGCATAAATAGTGTCCTCACTCCCAAAAGCATACAAAATAAAATATTTTTCAACATTACGATTATTGATTGTAGGGGTTGCCACAATTGCTTCTTTTATTCCCTCAAAGATATTTTTACCTTCCTTAGTCCATTGAAATGGAATATTTTTCTTAAGCATGGATGTAAGTGGCTGCATTAATGCTACTATATTAGGAATAAACCATTTGATGAAGTTAATCCTACCTATGAATCTCAAAAGACCTTTCTTATGTGCAGGTAAGGGTAAAGCAAGTACATGGCTATTACCCTTTCTCGATCAATTTGAAACAATATATTCCAACACTTTGCCTTCATGGACAATGAATATCCTCTTCTTGGGATTTAATGAACTCCATACTCCCCGCATCTCTCAAATACCTATCTAAGATGGTCAAGATGTTCATTAGCATTCTTGGATTTTTTTTTTATATCATCTAAGTAAACCAAAATAAACTTGTTAATTAGGCCTTGAAAAGCCATGTCCATTGCTCTCTGGAATGTTGCCCCTGCATTGGACAATCCAAAGGGCATTTTATTATAAGCTATTGTACCCCACTTGGTGGTAAATGCTATTTTATATTGGTCTTCTTCTTTGAACAAAATTTGGTTATATCCTGAATAACCATCAAGCAATGAGAATCTCTTTGAACCTGATACAACCTGCAAAATTTGCTCCATTGAGGGCAGCGGGTAATGGTCTTTCAGGGATGTTTTGTTTAGGTCTCTAAAATCAGCACACAGTCTGAGAAATCCATTATTCTTCCTAACAAGAACTAGATTAGACACCCAGGATGTGTGTTTGATCAGAAATATGATATTTCCTTCAATTAGCTTATTTAATTATGTTTTTATGAGGTGTCCTAGCTTTTTTTTCTGCCTCACTAGTTTTGCATTCTCTACCAACTGTATGGTACGTTGAGCTAAATGAGGATCAAATTATTTTAGATCTTCATATTTCCATGAAAATATATCACTGAATTCTTGACAAAGTAATACAAAAGCATGCCTTTCTTCAGAAGTACATACCTTGCCAATTTTCAGTAGCTTGTACTTGAATATTTCAATGGGCTCATAGTGTTCCTCCTTCACAAACATGCTGCTTTTGTCCTTTCTGACCTAATCATCAATATTGAAAATAGATTCAAGGGTTACCAAACCCTTGGGTAGCTTGTTAGTTTTTAGTTGAAGAAATATATTTTCATACTATTCATTGAGCTTATGATGGTTTCCGGTAGAAAATTCAACTTCTTCAATTAAGAAATTAGTAATCTGTTCATCTGAATGAAAACCCTGCCAAAAATATTGTTATATGGGATTGATGGACTTACAAAAATATTAACATACTATGGTACTTGAATATTCTCTATCTGTTTTAGGATATTAAACTGAGTACCTAAGGTAGCTAATCTATCTGCTTCCTTGTTCTGATTTCTAGGTATGGACAACAAGTTAAAAGCTTCAAAGTCTTCAATCAAATCCCAAATTCTATGCTTATATATCTTTAAAATATCATTTTTGGTGACATGAATGTTTATAAATTGGTTCACCACTAACTCACTATCACTAAAGACTTGTAAACACTTAATATTTTTCTATCTAGCCCATTCTAGACCATGTGCAAGTGACTCATATTCTGCTGTATTATTTATACAACTAAAAGAAAATTTGAAAGCAATGTAATTTTTCATACCTTTGGGTGAAATAAGCATAGCTCCACCTTTGGAACCTATTTTACCTCTTGAACCATCAAATTAGAGTTGCCAAACCCGAGTTTTCTGCTCTTTTGACTATTGGCTATGTTGGCTTTCATTTTTTTCAAGGTTAGGAACAACAATACCTTCCTTATGAATCATGTAAATACCAATTCCTACCTCATCCATGTTGCTGAAAGGATATTCTTCATTATTCTAAGCTACCCACTCATCTAAGATCAATTCAGGTATGCCTTCAATAGGTGTGTTCAGATATTGGACAATGGATACTTTTTCATGCTCACAAACAAGAAGATCTGCATTTATGGGACTTGGTGTGTATGTTTCTAGATATTCATTGGGCAAGGGTTCTAACTTAATGGTCACCTTAGTGCCATGTCTGGTTCTAAAGAACACATGAGACCAATCATAGGAAAGGTAACCTCCCAACTTAGCTACGAAATCCCTAGATAGGCTGATAGCAAAATATGGTGGTAGATCAATTATATAGATATCCCGTGGGATTATGAAATTAGGACAGGCATGTAAGGTCAGACCAAGGTCTTTGATAACTTCAACTGACTTTATGTTGGCATTACAATAAGTTGGGAGATTGTTGGCATTACAATAAGTTTGATGGTTGATGATATTGAGAAGGTTGTTGGAGATGAATGATATAATTGATTAAGGATGATTACTGTCTTAATATTATTATTTTTTCATTGATGTCAAGCAATTGATTTTCTAATTCAGTATGACATTGCCATATCTTAAAAAGTATGTTTTGATGAGTATAAAGATGTCAGTCAGTGACACAGAAAGAATGTAAAAATGAAGGGGAGTAATAAGTTATTCAATGAGCAACTATTACCGAGTTTGACAGTGATGAGATTATGATGTTTTGATTGTTTTGATATCCTATATATATTTATTCAAAGACTGAACAAGAAGGGGAAAGATTTCATGTAATAGAATGAGTAAAGATTTGATACTATTCTATTTTACCGAGCAAGGAGCTAGTCGGTAAACTCCAAGGTTACCGATGTCAGTTAATGAATGAAAAAGTCATCGAGAAGAGAATGTCTACTGAGTAAAGTTCAGTATTAACCGAGTATCAACCGAGTAGTAATAAAATGCATTAAATAAAGTGTATACATTATTTAATGAAGGATGCCAATGAGCTGGAGGTTTATTGAAGATAGGAATGTTGTGCAAGAAGTTTGTTAAGGATCAACGGAAATTAAAATTCAAGAGTAAGATCTATAGCATAGATTGAATGGTCCTAACCGAGCACAATTACCAAGAAAGGTATACAAGTTTCAAGGCAAGATGAAACATTTTTCAGATCAAAGGATACAATGAAGCTAGTCAATTTTGAAGATCTGATGGCTAAGATTAATCATGGGAAATGTGATTAAGGAGATTAAGCGGTTGGGAATTGCTTATAAATAAAGAAATGTTGTTAAACATGATAGCGGGCAAACTGAAGCCAAGTGATGCTACAGAGGTGATTACCGAGTACAAAATATTGAAGATCTGATTGAAGAACAGATTGAGAAGCCTAGCAAGGAGAAAGATAAGTCTTATGACAAGATTATCTTGAGCATATTGAGCACATAGAATCTTCTTTAACATTTTAGATGTGAAGTTGTAGATATATTTTATTACTGTTATTTATGTTTGTAAGTGATAGGAAATCTCTTAACTGAGTGGACTTAACAGTCTTATTTGTAAATCCTCTTGGAAGCTAACATTCTGAATGAGTGTTTGAAATCCTTTGACAAGGTCACTTCTAACAAAGTGAAGATTCTAACAGATCTGAGGGAAATCCCTTGACCGGGTCACATCTAGAAATGTGTATGTAATATTTAACAGGATTTTCTTTTAACCGAGCATACTCTAGAAGAGTATATTTTCTTGTGGGTCTGAAATCCCATAGTGGTTTTTCCCTATTAGGGTTTTCACATTAAATTTGGTGTCAAATGTGATTTAATGTTTCATGTTTATTTGTTTATGAGTTTGAATGATTTACAGTCATAAGTTGCATATCAAGTAAAAGCTACCGAGGTTGAATCTGATTAGAGTAATTATAATTGAGGTTATTTGATTCACCCCCCTCTCTCATCTAACTAACAATTGGTATCCAAGCTAGGACTCTGGAAGAAAAAGTTTAAAGGTACTTGAGGCAAGATCCGAAGATGTATAAAAGGGATGTACCAAAGCTGAACAAGTCAAGTTTCACCACATGGCATAAAAGGATGAAGCTACACTTATTAGGAATTATATAATATGCAACTTATTATCTGGAGAACGATTACATTGCACCTAGCACTTACCCTATGAAAATGGAAGAAATAAAGGCAAAGCAAGAACACATTCAAGAAATGATAGAGATAACATCAGTCTTGACCGACTCAGAGTTTAATGATCTAGAAGGTTGTAATGATGCCAAAGCAATGTGGAATAAGCTCACATCTGTGTATGGTGGAGATGAACATGTTCAAAGAGAAAAAGCAGACAGTCTAAGAGGACAATTTGAATTCATGACAATGAATGAAGGTGAGAACATTATCCAATATAGTACAAGGTTAAAGGAAACTGTCAATCAAATCAAAGCAGCAGGAGGAACTATTGAAGAAAAGGATGTAACAAGTAAGTTGCTGAGAACACTTCTACCTGCCTATGCCATTAGAGTCTCTGCAATTAATAAATTAAGGTCTGTACCAAACATGCCAGTCTCCTTGGATGCTACTATCGGTAAGCTACATGCTTTTGAGTTAAGTAATTTTGATAACAGTGCGTCTTTGGTAAACAAAGTTGAATCTGCATTAAGTTCTTTTCATCTCAGTGAATCTGAAGACTACAATGATAGAATGTCTAAGTATGCTGAAGGAAATCACAGTGGAGCAAGTGAGAGATTTCTCAAAAACATGGAAGAAGTACACAAACTATATGAGGAAATCAGAAAGCAAGAAGAGTTTGAAGCATTATTGGCCAGAAGGTTACCAAGAGGCAAAGGTAAGTATAAAGGGAAGTTACCTTTAAAATGTTTTAACTAAGATAAAATTGGACATATGGCTTCTAACTGTCTTGACAAAGATGATGAAAAGAAAAATTACCGAGATGACAGACAGAAAGACAACCAATACAGAAGACATCGAGACTTCAGAAGGAGAGATAGAAAGACATGCCTAGTAGCTGATGAGGAATCCAATGATGATAAATCTGATGAGACTGAGACAGAGGAAGTTGTATATGTGGCTATCAAAGATGGATCAGATGAAGAAAGGTATGAAGAAAAAGCCTTAATATCAAACATAAATAAAAATGATTCTTGGATCATAGATAGTGGATGCTCACATCACATGATAGGTGATAAACACAAGTTTGTTAAATTAGAAGATTATGATAGAGGTTATGTAAGATTTGGTAATGATGCGCCATGTCCTATGAAAGGTAAAGGTTCTATTACACTTCTTGACAATGCTAAATGTGATGATTTATATTGGGTTGAAGGTATGAAGTACAATTTGTTGAGTGTAGCACAACTAAATAATATAGGATACCGAATAGAATTTCAAAAAGGAATTGTCAAAGTTCATGACAAACATGGAAAGTTGGCTACTACCGGGACTCAAACAAGAGGTAATACATTTCACCTTGACTCAACTAGGAACAATTGTCTGTATGCAAAAATAGAAGATACCTAGTTATGGCATAAAAGGTTTTGTCATGTAAATTTTGATAATCTGATCAAAATAAGTAAGAAGCATCGTGTAAGAGGTCTACCGAGCTTGGAAAAACCTTTGAATGCAATATGCCAAGGATGCCAGATGGGTAAGATGACAAAATAAAGCTTTACAAGTAAGTCTTACACTTCTAAAGGAATTTTAGATCTTGTACACACTGACCTTTGTGGTCCTATGAAAGTTCAAAGTTATTATGGTGATAAATACTTCATATTATTTGTGGATGATTACTCAAGGATGATGTCAGTTATGTTTTTAAAAGAGAAATTAGAAGCCTTTCAAATGTTCACATGGTATAAGGCAAGAGTTGAAAAAGAAACAGGAAGATATTTGAAATGTCTAAGATCTGATAGAGGAGGAGAGTTCATTTTAGATGAATTTAACTTATTTTGCAATGATCATGGTATAAAGAGACAAGTGTCTGCACCGAGAACACCACAACAAAATGGGATAGTTGAAAGAAGAAATAGATCAATTGTAGATTGTGCCAAAACTTTGATGATAGAAAAGAGAGCACCTCAAATATTTTGGAGAGAAGCAATAAGCACTGCAGTTTACACCCTGAACCGAGTACAACTGAAGAAAGGAACTATGAAGACACCGTATGAAATTTGGTATGACAAGAAACCAAATCTAAGTTATTTTAAAATATTTGGAAGTATATGTTATGTTCACAAAGATGATAGAAATGGAAAATTTGATCAGAAAAGTGAGGAAGGAACATTTCTTGGTTATTCCTCTAGGAGTAAAGCATTTAAATGTCTGATCAAATCATCTAACAAAATTGTGGAAAGTGCAAATGTGAAAATTGATTAATTTGCAAAAAGGAATGATGAAGGAAACTCCAAAGAACCAAAAGATTATGAAGAGTTTGTATATGTACAACTGACAAGTTTTACTGAGAAAGCCAATGAAGAAATTAATCAGTTACTGAGTGATGAAGAAGATCATCTAGAGCCTACCGAGTCTATATTAGCAAAATATGTTAGAAGAAATCATGCATCAAGTCAGATTATAGGAGATAAGGATGCTCCAGTGATGACAAGGAACAAACTAAGACATAACAAATGTCTGATATCTGAAATTGAACTGAGGATAGTGAAAGAGGCATTAAACAATGAAGATTGGGTGAATGCTATGACATAAGAGAATGATCAAATCAAGAAAAATAAAACATGGACACTGGTTCCAAGACCAAAAGAGAAAAATGTAATTGGTACAAAGTAGTTTTTTCAGGAATAAGCTAAATGAAAAAGGTGAGGTCATTCGGAATAAAGCAAGGCTAGTTTGCAAAGGTTATTCTCAAGAAGAAGGATTAGACTATGGAGAAAATTTTGCACCTGTAGTAAGACTTGAAGGAGAAAGAACATTGTTGGCATATGCTGCTTACAAAAATTTCAAGGTATATCAAATGGATGTTAAATCTGCATTTTTGAATGGTATACTAGAAGAAGAAGTCTATATTGGACAACCTAAAGGATTTATTGAAGAGAAGAATAGAGATCAGGTATGTAAGTTGAACAAAGCTTTATATGGTCTAAAGAAAGCACCTAGAGCATGGTATGAAAGGTTGCACTCTTACTTATTAAAGATTGGATTTATAAGGACTAGTGAGAAGAATGATGAGAATGGAATATTGATATCAGCCATATTTGTTGATGATATTATCTTTTGTGGAAATGATTCTTTATGTAAGAACTTTGGAAATGAAATGTGCAAAGAATTTGAGATGTCATTAATCGATGAGATAAAGTATTTTATAGGTTTACAAATATTGCAAATGAAAAATGGGATTTTTATTACTCAATCCAAGTATATAAAGGAAATCTTGAAGAAATTTGGAATGGAGGATTCTAAACCTGTAAGTACTCCTATGACTACTAATTGTAAACTATCAAAGACTGATGAATCTGCATCTGTTGATGAGACACTTTACTGATCTATGATTGGAAAGTTGCAATATGTAGTTCACAGCAGCCCTAATATAGCACATGCAATAGGTATAGTTGTAAGATTTTTTGCAGATCCCAAAGAAACTCATATGACAACAGTTAAGATAATTTTCAGATATTTAAGAGGCACTGAAGATTATGGTCTACTATATGAAAAGGAATGATTTTGATTTAAAAGTCTATATTGATGCTGATTGGGTAGGAAATATTGATGACAGGAAAAACACAAGCGATGGAGCTTTGTTTTTGGGAGAAAGACTAGTAAGTTGGCTTAGCAAGAAACAAGGATGCATTTCACACTCAACAGTTGAAGCTGAATATGTCGCTGCAACATTGAATTGTACCAATATAGCATGGATCAAACAACTATTGGAAGGAATGAATGAGATAGTTACTAGGCCAGTAACTATATTTTGTGATAATACAAGTGCTATTAACATTTCAAAGAATCCAGTAATGCACTCTAAGACAAAACATATCTCTATAAAGTATCATTATCTTAGAGAAGAAGTTCAAGAAAAGAATGTTGCACTGGAATATGTTAGCACAAAGGAACAAATCAAAGACATCTTCACAAAGCCACTACCAAGGGACACTTTTGAGTATCTCAGAAGTAAGTTAGGGGTCCTACCCCTATCTAGCACTCACTGACAGAGTTCGGTGACAACATCAATTCTATGACTCCAAAGAATACTATTTGTAAGTTGATGCTGATTTACACACTTTAGAAGGATGTCTAAAGTTGTGTAGGATATAGTGAATGAAGACAAGTTGCTTTGACCGAGATACATTTGTATATGTTTGAACTGCAAGGAAATTACTTCACAAGGGGAGTAATTATAGTTCAGTCTTACTTTTGGCATTGTTGTCAAAGGGGGAGTATATTATCAAGTAGGAAAAGGTTACAATAGGGAGATGATTGTTTACAACTCAAGGTTAATAGGAGAAGAATAACATCAGTTTGAATCAATTGGAATCAATTGGAATAAATCAAGTTGGTATTGCCATCAATGCCAAAGGGGGAGATTGTTGGCATTACAATAAGCTGGGAGATTGTTGGCATTACAATAATTTTGATGGTTGATGATATTGAGAAGGTTGTTGGAGATGAATGATATAATTGATTAATGATGATTACTATCTTAATATTATTATTTTGTCATTTATGTCAAGCAATTGATTTTCTGATTCAGTATGATGTTGCCATATCTTAAAAACTATGTTTTGATGATTATAAAGATGTCAGTCAGTGACATAGAAAGAATGTGAAAATGAAGGGGAGTAATAAGTTATTCAATGAGAAATTATTACCGAGTTTGACAGTGATGAGATTATGATGTTTTGATTGTTTTGATATCCTATATATATGTATTCAAAGACTGAACAAGAAGGTGAAAAGATTTCATGTAATAGAATGAGTAAAGATTTGATACTATTCTATTTTACCGAGCAAGGAGCTAGTTTGTAAACTCCAAGGTTACCAATGTTGGTTAATGAATGAAAAAGTCACCGAGAAGAGAATGTCTACTGATTAAAGTTCAGTATTAACCGAGTATCAACCGAGCAGTAACATAATGCATTAAATAAAGTGTATACATTATTGAAGATAGGAATGTCATGCAAGAAGTTTGTTAAGGATCAATGACAATTAAAATTCAAGAGTAAGATCTACAACATAGATTGAATGGTCCTAACTAAGCACAATTACCAAGAAAGGTATACAAGTTTCAAGGCAAGTTAAACATTTTTCAAATCGAAGGATACAATGAACCTAGTCAAGTTTGAAGATATGATGGCTAAGATTAATCATGGGAAATTGAATAAGGAGATTAAGTGGTTGAGAATTTCTTATAAATAAAGCAATGTTGTTAAACATGATAGCGGGCAAACTGAAGCACAGTGATGCTACAAAGGTGATTACCGAGTACAGAAGATTGAAGATCTGGTTGATGAACAGATTGAGAAGCCTAGCAAGGAGAAAGATAAGTCTTATGACAAGATTATCTTGAGCATATTGAGCACATAGAATCTTCTTTAACATTTTAGATGTGAAGTTGCAGATATATTTTATTACTATTATTTATGGTTGTAAGTGACAGGAAATCTCTTAACCGAGTGGACTTAACAGTCTTATTTGTAAATACTCTTGGAAGGTAACATTCTGAATGAGTGTTTGAAATCCTTTGACAAGGTCACTTCTAACAAAGTGAAGATTCTAACAGATCTGAGGGAAATCCCTTGACTAGGTCACATCTAGCAATGTGTATGTAATCTTTAACAGGATTTGCTTTTAACCAAGCATACTCTAGAAGAGTATATTTTCTTGTGGGCCCGAAATCCCATAGTGGTTTTTCCCTATTAGGGTTTCCATGTTAAATCTAGTGTCAAATGTGATTTAATGTTTCATGTTTATCTGTTTATGAGTTTGAATGATTTACAATCATAAGTTACATATCAAGTAAAAGCTAGCGAGGTTGAATATGATTAGAGTAATTATAATTGAGGTTATCTGATTCAACCCCCCTTTCATATAACTAAAACTTTATTGTTGTACCATCTAGCTGGACAAATCCTCTAGAAATGGGTTCATATGTCAATCCAAGCTTGCCAGATAGCTATTTAGGCATTACAAAACAACTAGCTTCTGAATATATCATGCAGTTATGAACTAGATGTTGGCCTACTATTAAGGTCATATAAACATGAGGAGGCTTTGCTATTTGTGCTGGCTGACTACTCTTATCCTGAGTATCATTGGTTAGCACAACTTTAGGCTAATATTTCTTAGGTTCATTGGTCAAGGAAAGATTAGCTAAGGCTTCCTGCAACAAGTCTTTTTGTCTGGGGATGTGCAAAGCATCTATCATAGACATGGAAACAATAGTTTTCTTCATAGATTCAACAATATTGAAAGTTGGACCACTAACCTTTTGCTATCCTTTTAGAGAAACAGGCTCTTCTTGTGTTGGCTTAGGCTGAAAGTATGCCTTCTATTGTTCTTTTGCTGCTGTAGGCTATCCTCTTGGTAAAATCTGCACATTTTGGACAGATGGAGGTACCTTAGCAGCTTGCTAGCTTGTTGTTTTCCTTTATATTGCTATTGTTTTGCCTTATCAGTTTGCTGCTGATTAGTTCCAACTTGTTGCCCATTATTTACAACTTATTGTTGATGATTTCCAGCTTGCTTTCTTATGTCAATGGCACATTTTTTTGACCTTGTATTAGCTACAATAGGCGAATAAGGTCTATTCTACACTAGTGGATGATTAAATCCACAAAATTCCTCTCCTTATCAATTCATTAAGGCAACCTCAAGACCTTCTTGTTCTTCAATAACACCTGTATCCTAAAAAGATAATGAGTTAGTCTTTACCATCAAAGCCTGTGATTGCACATGCATTGCATTCAATCAGGATGCTTGATTATGGGCTTATTGGCATAGAAAACACCAATCTTGAGCCAAATTATTCTGAATAGGCACAATCTCTTTTGAATTGCTAGTAGTATTCTGGTTATATTTGTTGGCTATGGGCCAACATTCCTCATGGGGATTTGCGACATGGTTTAACAACCTCCTATGGATTCTATAAGTCTAGTGGTTGTATTAGGCATTGATAGGTTGATCTTTTGGTGCAATGACAATCCTAGCTTGTAACAAGTGGTATCAGAGCTTGGTCATAGGTTTGAATCATGTGGGCCATGATGAGTGATACTGGGAGGGGGGTTGTTGGTAGTGGGCCAACGTCCGTTGTGGGGATTCACGACATGGTTTAACAACATCCTATGAATTCTATAAGTCTAGTGGTTGTATCAGGCATTAACAGGTCAATCTATTGGTGCAATGACAACCCTAGCTTGTAATAAGTGATATTAGAGCTTGGTCATAGGTTTAAATCACATAGGCTACGATGAGTGATGCTGGGAGGGGGATTGTTGGTAGTGGGCCAGTGTCCCTCATGAGGATTCCTGACATGGTTTAACAACTTCCTATGGATTCTATAAGTCTAGTGGTTGTATCGGGCATTGACAGGTAGATCTTTTGGTGCAATGACAACCCTAACTTGTAACAATATTGCTGGTTTAGCCTATTGTTATAGTTTCTCCTTTGATTCTGAGTGTCAACTTAGTAATTAGGTCTGTTAGGCTAATATTGGGACTGGTAAGATCTGTAATTTTGACCTTGCTTATTCTTAAGGCTCACTAAATCATTGCTAACAGTTTGCAATTATTTTGCCATCTTTTCTTGGGTACTCTTAAGCTCTTAGAGTTTTGAATTTGTTGTTACAACATTGTTATGAGTAAAAGTTTGGAATCCTAATGTTGGAACAACATGTAATGCAGCTATAAGGGGTACTTGTAAGGGCATTAATGGCTGGATATCAGGAAAAATAGGCATAGGCGGTCTAGGGGCAATTTTACCAACTTGTATAAGGTTGTTTTCTACTCTAATAGCTATATCATAAGTTGCTGGTAATGTGACCCCACCCATAGAATGAATCATGACAATAATATCATTGTTTAAAGATCTCAAATAGTACAAAAATGCATGTTCAGGAGAGGGTTTTACCATTGTAGGAACTCTATTTCATGTTCACTCAAAATGGTAGTTGAAATCAGTCATCTACTCTTGTGGAGCCCTCTTAATAATGGTCATCTGCTCAACCAATGATAGGTGATCTGATTTATTTCCAAATTGCTTTGTCATCTTATCACCTAAATCATCCCAATCATTAACTGAATTGATTGGCAAACCTTTGAACCATTGGAGTGCTTTGCCTTTGAATGATGCTACCAGTAGCTTGAGTGCTACGTTCTCCTAGGTTGTATGGTGCACTACACATAGGGATGCAATATCTCTTATGTGCTCAATAGGTGTGACGTAGTCTTCACCAATGAAGATAGACAGAATTTTCAGAGCTACTCCTGGTATGAGATCATGTTGGGTCAAATTTAATGAGCTGCCTCCATTAAATGGTACACAAGAATGCATTCTTGGTATGGCCATTAGAATTACTGGTGGGTTTGGTGGATTAACTAGTGGGTTCTAGGTAATGAATGGATGAACTGGAGTTGTTGCAAAAAGAGGATTTATATAGGTAGCAAAATTAGGCTAAGAAGTAGACGAAGAAGAAGAACTAGACAAAAAATCAGAATTTGGGATCTCAGAAAAATCTTCAGCTAATGAATTTACTGAAAATTCAACTGTTGAATTTGCTGGTTTTTCTATCTTTTTTGCCATCCTTGACCTCCTTTGTGATGGTGGTAGCTCAGTATGCTCAATCAGATCCTTGCTCTGTCTTGTTTGATACTTTCTCATGTGCTGTTAAGACTTGATTTGCACATAAAACCAGAAAGTAGAGTCATCAGGTACTTAGAAAAATAACCTCAAAAGGATGTATTACTGTTGTCAATACCAAAACAACAACAAAAATGAAACTTTTTTGAGCTGTAACAACTCAAATGTGTCCCACCAAACATGCCAAAAAATTTTGTCATGAAGGATTGCACCATGATGCTAAGTATGAAACCCAACAATCCTATGAAAATGGGAATACTTTCAGGCCTGTGGGTATGCCTATCTTGAAAGTAGACCTCCAGAGATAAGGCTGACTTCCTGTCTGATGAATCTCTTGCAAACTTTCTAGAGAAAAGGAATAGAAATAATACTAAATTAAACCTATCCTACCAGGTGATGCACCAAATATTGCTTCTGAAATCTGCAACCGCTTAACCCACAAAATCTTTAACGAATAAATTTGAAATTTTCACAACTCAACTGAACATGTGAATACATAAATATTTCATAGAAAGGGCCTAATTAGAAAGCTTTCTTGAAGGAAAATAAACTATCTTCACAACTAAAAACCCATCAAAATCAGATTACACCAACTATAACCTGCATTAACCATGTATCCTCCTAAAATAATACTGCTTGAAAGAGAGAATATTAAAGGATTCAAAGAATAAATAAGAAAAAAATCATCAGTATCTTTCATTCAACACTAGACAAGAAGCATTGAGAATAAATCTGCTGCTATTTTATTTAAAATAAAGGAGTGTTGTTGTTACAATCTCATAAAAAGTGAGCCTCAATATTGTCCTTAAGCATGAAAGGATCTGAAAATAGTCCACAATCATGCTGAGGAAAGAAAAAGAACCCCCTAATAATGAATAGGAAAGAGAATATATAGAAGAGAAGCTGAATTAATCTGCATCTTGAAACCCTAATATGAAAAACTGCACGAGAAAAATCCTTGGGCGGATTTGCCCAAAATGGCATAAAAAACTCATGCAAAACTCTGTCAAAAATAGCTCCTGATGCTAAAAATAGGCCTCCAACTCAAACTACATGGAAAAACACCCTCCTACCAAATATAGAACTGTTAACTCTGCTAAAAATAACCAATCTGAAAAAACATTACTTTTCTAAAAAATCCTGCATGAAACCCTGAACCAAAAAGTAGCACTGAAAAATAAACACCCAATTTACTGAAACTCTGAATGTCATGATGTCAAAAATAAAACTCTCCCTTTATCTCTTGAAATAATTTATTTTAACACTTAAAATATAAAATAATTCATTTTATATTTAAGTGCTAAAATAAATTATTTATTTCCTTTTATCTTCTTTCTTTAAAATAATTTTATTTTAACACTTAAAATATAAAATAATTTGTTTTATTTTTAAGTGCTAAAATAAGTTATTTATTTTCCTTATAATAATTTTATTTTAATATTTATTGAAATAATCTACTTATTAATTTCAATAAATAATAAAATAAAATATTAAATCTAATAACTCTTTTTTTTAAACATAACTTAATTAAGAACAATCAGTAGTTCCAACTTGATCTTCCACCTTGAAATCTTTATCAATTGCATGAATGATTCTCTTTGGGTCAAATTTGATGAAAAAACATGCAGAACTGAGGTGAAAAATGATCCAAACTGATGTTGAACTGTTGAAATTGACAACCAGGTTTTGTTATTTTGTGGTGAGGGTTTCTCAAATATTACAAACTGGGTTTACAAAATTTAATGGGGTTTTTCGCTTTGAAGTCTTCTAATTTATGTGTAAAAATTGCAAAAACTCAAATCATAAATTTTTAGATATGATTGAAACATGACCGATTCTTTTAAAACCCTTTTTACATTTTGTTGTCTTAATTAAGCTAATTAACATTTGATCAATGAAATGAGGCCACCAAATTTAGTTGTAGAAAAATTTAGGTAATATTCTAGCAACCTCTAAGGGGTGTTTGCCTACTAAACAAATAGACCAGTGCCTTAAAGCATATCCATTGGGCATGGAGTCAAAACTTCCTTCCTCTAATCTAAAAACTCTCTTGAATCTATGTAACTTCTCCTGTAGCTTAGTAAAACAACAATGAAACAAAACTGAAAGCAATTACTATGGCTTTGCCTATAGCTAGGCCTAAAAACTGTGCATCCACACTTCTTAGAAAACTAAAATTGAAACTGAAACTAAAAACTAAAAAACTGGAAATCAAAACGTGCTTGGAGCACTTTTTGAAAACAACAAACTGAAAGGGAAAATATTCTACCCTATTCTAACCAAGAGAGAAACTTGGTTATACAAAACCATTGACTATTTTTGTGAAATAACATCCTTTTTCTTCCTAGCTTAGGATGTTTCAACAACTTTTAAACAATTGAGAACAAATGAAGAATGAATATATACCTTACCAGTTGCTGCAAAACATCATCAAAAATGAAAATAAAACCCCATACCTCACTGAACTGATTATAATTACAATTTTCTTGAAATGGGTAGGTGGGTGAATATTGTTTTACTTCATCTGAAACTGGCTTGGATTCCACTCGGGATAGATGCTTGATTGGACAGCCTCTTGAGATGTTAAACTTTGGAACTTGACTATTGTTTTCTTCTATGTCAACCGTCTTCTTAGCCATAATCTCTGCTTCTTGCACCTGAATGTGCAACACTTTGTTTGCTGAAACTAGTATATTTATAACTCAGAGTTGCTAGGTGTGGGTAGATCTTACCTCCAAAGGCTAAAATTTTTGATTTTCACACCAAAAATTAGAATTGCATTGAAAAAATTTGATGTCTCATCGAGCATGCCAAAAACTGTTGTCACGAAGGACTGCGCCTAAAAATGCTAAGTGTGAAACCTAGCAATCCTGTGAAACATGGTAATACTTTTAGGCTTGTGGGTTGCCTATATTGAAAGTAGACCTCTAGAGACCAAGGCGACTTCCTATCTTGATGAATCTCCTATAACTTACTTTCTACGGGAAAATGGTTAAAAACTTGTATGTAATGAAAAACCTATCCTATGGAGGTGATACACCAAAATGATGCAGTTCTACTTGCTATCCTAAAACTATAACTAGTTGCAACAAAGATCAATAATTATTTCACAAATCAAATAAGATCATGAAATTCATAAACATTTCATACGGAGGCTCGAAGCTATCCAACTTCTGCATGTAGGAAAAGTGATTTTTCACAATATGCAAAGAATTGGAAACCAGATGAACACAACCCACAAACTAAATTTACTATGAAATTTTCCTATTTCTGTAAAGCATAAATGAGACAAAGCAAATGATTCAGAAATTAAATCATAATAACTCTACCAAATCATTCATCTGACAATGGAAAAATAAGAATAATTGACAAGGAAACTAAAACTCTCTATTGCACACTAAAAAAAATCTCTATTACAATGTTGAAAATTGAAAAAGTGCTGAGATTCAATGCTTTTTTTGCTGTGTGTAGCAGAAAAGAAAGAACCAGGTGTGGAAAAGGAGGAGAAATGAATATATAGAAGATTCTCCTTCAAAAACCCTAAAATAATTTTTTTTTGCATGAGATAAAGCTTTGGGTGAATTTCCCCAAAATAGCCTAAAAAACTCATGCATAACCCTGCCAAAAATAGCCTCCAATGCTCAAAATAGGACTTCGACTGATGTTGCATGAAAAAGACCCCCTTCGACTATAAAATAGAACTGCCACATCACCAAAAATAACTCCCCTAAAAAGAACCACACTTCTGAAAAAATTTACATGACAGCTTGAGCCAAATATAGAATTGAGAAAACAACCCCTTCACTAAAAATCTGCATGTCATGTTTGCTGATAAAAATAGCTCATGAAATGAAAACAACTCCCTCTCTGAAAATTGCATGCCAAGCTGAAAATAGCTGTCAAAAAGAAATCTCTCTTTGAAATTCTGCATGCTGCTGATAACTCCTAAGTGCATGTATTAATTAATTATTTCATTTATATAAATTAAAGTTTTCTTTTATTTAGTTTTACATATACTTTTATTTATGTAAATAGAACAATTAATAATTTAATTACTATATTTATTTATTAATAATGGTATATGTATATATTTTTCTTTTTAAAAAGATAGCATTATTAATAACTAAATATTATAATTAATAATAAAAAGTACTTTGCACTTAAATTAAGACTAAAGGGTTTTAAGCCGCCCACAACTATCATGTTACTAGAACTTAAGTCCTCGGTGGGAGTTGAAACTTGACTACCTTACAATAAAAAGAAACCCTTTTTTATTAAAATCAACCCATCATAATTCCAAAAAAGAATTAGGGCATAAAGGCATAAAACTCGAACCCTAAAAGAAAATAATATATTTTTTTCATTTTGTATTCTCTGTCTTGCCGAAGAAGACTCTGGTGGCGGCTCATATGCACTGCATGTTTGATTAAACTGGGCTCAAACTACTACTTCAATAGGTTTTTTTTGCATGAAATAAAGCACGATATGCGCTCTTTCTTCAATCTCTGCTGTTGTTTATTACTATGCAGGACAATATGAATTTGTATAAGTTTCAGTGTAATACCCTAAAAATGGTTATCTAAACCATGGGCCCCTAATCTCGACTACATCACCAAGGTCCTAACCAAAGGCAAATTAAATCAATCAAGAACACCTAATCAATCAATTCTCAGTCATCAATGTCACATGGCAAATAAATCATTCTATATTAATTAAATAATTTTTTAATTAATTAATCATTCCAAGTAAATCATTTTAATCAATTATCCTATCTATTTAATTAAATATCATAGCATATTTAATTAATAAATCAATTTGCCATTAAATCATTAAAAAGGAATTAATTCAGAAAAAAAGAATTAATTTGAAAAAAGAATTAAAATTGAGAAAAGAAATCAAAATGGAATTAAATTGTAAAATCTCACAAAAATAATTAAATAAATTAAATCAATTAAATATCAAAATTGAATAAAATATGAAATACATCAGTTTTTCTAATTTTATCTCAAATTTAGTTCAATATCCTTTAAAGTTGAGAAAAGAAGACAATCACATCAATTCACCTGGACTGTGCTTCCTCTTGGAGAATCTCTATCATTCATTATTAATCGATCTTGACCATTGGTCTCTCTCTGAATTTTCTATAAATTGAAGCTCTCATCTATCATTCAAAAAAAACTGAAGATTATTGTTATTATGCTGTTTTTCTCTAGGTCTATTGAGAATATTGCATTAGCTTAATCATATTACTTAAATAATGTTAGCTTAATATTGCATATCTTGCATCCATTTAGCTCAATTTCATACTCATAGATTAAATCCTTCATTTAGGGATCGTCTAGTCACTGGTGTTGCATAAAGAAATCTGAGAGCAAATCTAAACTCACATCTACTAGAAGGCAATAGGTCACTTTGTAATGGTTTCGTTATTCACTAATTATTGATTTACTAACCATGCATCTAATGAATTAATTGAAGTGTTGTGTATTCAGATACAAATCCACTTTTCACACACACATTTTTGGCGCCCACCATGGGGCTCGAGAATTTAACTTTTGGCATTGCAAATCTATTTTTTTATTTTTTCAGGTTTCGTTCATACAACTTATCCAAAAGGTCGTATGAGTTTTTATAGTATAGAGGATGAGTTCTAGGATTTGTCATTCAGCTCTGTGGGAATCATCATACGAGTATCTGCTTTGTTGTCTTCTTTTGGGGTTTACTTATTTGGCTTGGTGAGAATACTCGTTCTTCTCTGTGAGAATTGTCGTACAAATTTTTGATTTGCTCATTTTATAAATAATATACTTTTTGGGGTTTTCTTGATTTGGCTTTGGATTTTGCTAACACTAACCTTGAATTGTCATCTGTCTACCTGAGATTCTCACAACTTAACTAATCTTCTGCAGAACGTCTGTCAAAGAATTTATCAAATCAAATTCATGCATGTCAAAGAATTGAAAACAATATGACTACTGATGTGTTGGTTTTGCAAGCTGCCTAAGGAGAATCGACCAAATGTTGTGTATTCTTTAATTCATTGTTAGGCACTTAAATTTCTATTTGGCTAATGAAAAAATCTGTCTTTTGTGTTTGAAGAAAAATCTAAGAAGTAGGAGAGTATGCTCTTGTCTGCACAGACAATCAAAAAATAAGAACGTTGAAGCTTTTTTTAAGTTTGAGATTTGTGTACCTTTTAGTAGACCTGTCATAGTGGGAAAAAGTAATCACCCCATGAGAATGACCCAAGTGAGTACAACTAAACCCAAGAATTCCAACTCACTATAATAGATAGGCCTTTCAGGATTAAAGTATGGGAGGACAAGATTATTCGAGTTTTCTCTTTGGAGATCTCTCATATCAGGCATTTTGTAGGGCCTCGCGGTCTCAATCATGCTTGCATGACTACAACTTGTTTTGGTACATTGTCGAGCTATAGGCCTCAATCATGCTTGCATGAATTCAAGGGGTAATTGTGAACAAAAAATCTTTAGTACAAACTTTAAAATAGTAGCTACCCTATTCACCTCCGAAAGGGGGATAATCTTTGTGCAAGAGAGATAGTAACTCTCCCAAGATACTTTCCATTTCATGCCCCCATTAGCATTTGGAGTCGGCTAATACGACATTGAGAATCCATTGCATGAGACTTAGCAGTTAGTGGCTATATTCCGATTAGCTATTGGGTGTGTACCCGAGTCTGCAAGAAAAGGTTTTCTCTCTCAACAAAATTCTTTAGAATTAGTGTGCTATATTTCAAATCACTTTGGATCTTACGTGTTTGCTATGTTTTTTATCCAAAGTTGAAAACTGAAACTCTAAAACTGAAAAAATTCAAAAACACCAAGAAAAATCAAATTCAGTGGTCAAAAACTCAATTTCCTTGTCAAAAATTTGCCTCTGGTATTAATTTTCATACAAGCTTCCTAATTCATTTCCTGAGTCATCTAAATTGTCATACGAGTTACCTATATTGTCATCCAAGTCATCTAGTTTTTCATTATGGTCTCTAAAGATTGTCATTTGGGCTATAAACTCTATCATATGAGTCACACTGGTCTGTGAAAAGTTATCATCTGGTAAGCTTTAAATTTTTGTTCGAGTATAGGCAACAACTTGTACGAGTATCTATCTTTATAATTTGAAAGTTACTAAACTATCGTCTGGGTTATCATATTTTGTCGTACAAACTTCTGATTATGTCAGTACAGAAGTCTATCTTTTTTGCATCCTTTTAGATTAGTCATACTTGCCTGATTAGTCTGCAGTGAGCGAAAATCTGGTCATTTTAATCTTGAGCATAAACAACCTCGATAGTGTACCTTTGTCATTGTGTTGCATGACTTTGTCGATCATCTCCCAGCTAGTTCAATCAATCGCTTATTAAACTTAATCAACCTAGGTTCCTTAGATTGCATCTTATATAGGATAAATAATTCCTGAAACTAGACTAGGTCTTAGTCACCTCTCTCAATCACCATGTTAAATGCATAACTAGCTTTGATTTGATCTTGACATCTGCATCGCATCTAACTCTCGGTCACGTCAGTTGTAAATGCGTGTTCAAACCAAGAGCTCTTCTAAAAACAAGAACAAGAAAAAGAAAGAGATAGTAACATTGCAAAGTAATCCATTTTTCCAAGAATAACCAATTTTTGATGAACCTTTTGAACAACAAACTTTAGACAAACTTTCATCTTCAAACAAACCACTTTTGGATCAATCCTTATCTTCCAATATGTCTAAAAGAAGACAAGAAAAGAGACTAGTAAAATTAAAGCTCGTGATGACCATAGCATCCAGGCTAATAATAATGATTCTTCTTCCAACGATTCTGAAGTTTCTGAACCTAGAGAAGATACAATAGTAAAATGTCAAAAGGAGAAAGACTTCAGAAAGATGATGAAGATTATCCTAGCTCGAGAAAAAGAAGAATAATTTCTAGAATTGGCCAAACAAGGAGCCAAAATCCCCCCTAATTACAATGTTGAAAGTCTTATCACTAAAGAAGATGATACTCCACTAGCATTGGTGACAAAACAATTACAAGAACTAGAAATTGAGATTAAAGAAATGAAAGACAAGGACAAATCTCCTATGAAATATTCCTTGGATAGAATTTGCCCATTTCCATTCGACAAGTTTGTCAATGCCTCTGTTTCCTTCTAGAATAAAAATTCCTAAGTTCGATAATTATGATGGAAACTCGGATCCCCAGGACCATGTCCAAGAATTTTGTGCCTCGTGTATGGAGTTCATGCATGAATAGACTTATCTCATGCACCTCTTTCCAAGAAGCTTAGGAGGACAAGCTATGGAATGGTTTTCAAGCCTGCCTGTAGGAATTAAATCTTTTGAAGAACTAGTTGACTTGTTTCTACAATAATACTCCTATAACATTCACCATCTGGTCACAATGATGGAGCTTTGTAATACCAAACAGAAGACAGGAGAACCTTTTCTTACTTTCCTTCAGCGTTGGAGAAAGAGGTTCTCTAGATATTCACGACCCATTCCCGATTTTGAGAAAATGGACATCTTTGTCAATAATTTGATTCTTGAGTTGAAATATAATATCCAAATTCAAGTATACCCTTCATTCAACAAAATAGTGGATATTTCTCTCAAAATGGAAGTCGTGCTTGTAAGGAAAGGAGATATATCACTTTATAAAGAAACACATCAAGGGTCTAGTTCCAAAGAAAAGAACAAATATTGGAAGTACATAAAAGATAATAATATAAATGTTGTTAATGATGAAGTAGTTGATAATGTAAAAAAAAAATCAAAACTCATAGTATTCAATCTGACTAGCAGAACACAAGCCCTCAAAGTAGCTGAAAGCGCTACAAAAAACCCACCTAAGAAATCAAATGGGTGGTTTAAAGAAAAACCTTGGGTTTCAAAACCTAAGCGTGATTTTACTCCTTTGGGTGAATCTTATGAGTCAACTTTTAAAACTCTATTGGAAAAAGAAGTGATCACATTGCTTGACAACTCTAAGCCATATGATCCTGAGGTCAAACCTAAATGGTGGAGGGAAAACGAATACTGTGAATATCATCAAAACAAGGGTCATACAACAAATAACTGCATTAAACTCAAACATGAGATTCAAGACCTCATCGATGCTGGAAAAATTATTGTTAGAAATCATGCAACCAATGCTGATCACAAGGCTTTCAAAAATCCCTTACCTGCTTATGAGCAAGGTGGTTCCTCAAAATCCAAGGGAGGTGTCAAAGTCAATTACACCTATGCCAACAATGACAATATGATGAACATGATTGAATCTTCCCAATCTGAATATTACAATGTGATCACAGTTAAAGATAAGAAAATAAAATGCAAACTGCAAATGTCATAACCCGAGCTCAAAAGAATATTACTCTTAAATGAGCTAGCTCTTCCTCCCTTGATCATCAAACCTATCAACTTCTTCAAACAAATAACTAGATACGATCACGGCTAAATCTAAACAATTGACTTCATCATCTTCTTTTGGTTATAGCATTGTTGAACAATTAAAATGATCTACTACTCAAATCTCCATTCTTGAACTACTTAAAATCTCTTCTACTCATAGAGAGATTCTGGACAAAGCTTTGCTCACTACTAACATCCCTAAAGACTTAGATTTGGGTCAGTTTCAATCTATGGTGGGTCACCTGACTTTACCTCACTACCTATCCTTTTTTGAAGAAGATGACAATTCACTGAATCATCTGCATAACCAACCATTGCATATTGAAGCTATGATCCATAAGCATTGAGTCAAGCATGTTTTGATAGATGGAGGCGCTGGGTTGAATATTTGTACCTACAATTTACTAACACAGTTGGGATTTTTTGATAATGTAATTGATCAAACAAAGAAAATAACAATCAAAACTTATGATAAAGAAGAAAGAACATCTAAGGGTGTGGTACTATTGTCAATTCGGGTGGGACCTATAGAATGAGATATTATTTGTCAGGTACTTGATCTTCTGCTATCATACAACATCTTGTTGGGCAGACCATGGATTCACAAAATGCAAATAGTGTCATCCACTTACCATCAGTGTTTGAAATTTCCCTACAATGGCATTGAAGTTAGTGTTCCTGCGGATACAACCTATACCTGTAATGCTGTAAAGCAGTGTGCTGGTACACTTGTTCCATATAACAGAGCAGCCTTTGTATCTGAAAGTTCAGAAACTTTGATGAAAGACTTGGAATAGAAATTGAAAATCACAGGTACTGACATGGATGGATACAAAATAGAACCTGTACTCTCATTGATGTCTCTTCCACTACCACTGAGACAATCTGGAAAACCATCAGAGGATATGAAACCCCAAACTTAAAATACAAATGTCATCTATGATGGTATTTTTGTACAATCCTCTACTTCCCTTGTAGATGAAATAGAAGAGGTGACAGTTCTCTCAAATGGATTTTCAAAGAAGAAAGTGAAAATAGAGAAGGGCAACATAGTGATATTTCCCCTGAACAATATGGTCCAGGCTATAAGATGATTCAATGCATGGGATATTCAAGTAGTCCTTTGAGAAAGAACCAAGAAGGAATCATTGAACCTATCAAGTTACAAACTAAGTCTACAAATGATAAGATTGGACTCGGATACCATCTAGATGAGTCATCAAATAAAAAACACACTTCTCATCAACAGCCTAAGTGGAGGAAAAATATACTACATCAAACATCACTAGAAGTAAATACTCAACAAATTTAGGAAGAGTTTGAGAAAGAACAAGAAGAAATGACAATCAAGAGAGAAGAAATAGATTGTAATCAAGTTCCAACTATATTAACAATCACACTACAAGAAGTAGATGTTCTAGAAGACATGAGAGAAGAAGTAGAAGGAATTAAAAACATGTTTACACTGCTAAACATACCTATCACATATACGGGAAGAATGCAAGTAGAGTATTAAAAAACAAACTTGAATGAGTATGAATGGGGTCCAGAGCCTCTGTCAGATGCATCTACTAAAGAAACTCCTAAAGAACCTAATGATATCATAGATGAAGCACAAGAAATAATATGCTTGAAGCTACAAAAGGAAATAAAGGAAATCAGACTAAAAAGACAAGAAGAATATGAACAATAGCTAAAACAAGGAAAGCACAGGAAATTTCTTCACCTACTATATCTCCCTCTAATGAGATAGAGAAAATTAGATATGGGACTATTGTTCCTGTGAAGTGTATACCTGTTCCTGCAACACAAAACACTGAATAGATCATTACAAGCATGGTCAATGAATTTAAAGAAAAGAAAGATAAAACCATATCTAAGTGATCTATCGCCTCCTAGTAAATGCGAGTATGAATTTTGCTCTCAGATCTGGTCATGCAAATTCTAGTGACTTGATTACACTTAAATGGAGGATTTAAATGATAAATTATGCATTTAAGCCAGCAATGATGAGATTAAGCTAGATTATAAGAAAATTGAGCTAGAAAATAAGCTAGAACATGGTGATAATGCTAAAATGATATACTAAGATCTATATGACTATAGTAACAATGCTTGAATGAAAATGAGATGGGATCCTTATTGCTCCAAAAGTGGGTCTATTTATAGGATTTCCAAGGCTAGGGGTGAGGTGGTAGGAATCAATGGTCAAGATTAAGTCTAAAGATATGAATGGTTAAATTGGAGGAGGTTGGAAAAGAGGTTGGATGAAAGGGAACATTTGCCATCTCTATGGTGACAAGTGTCAAGAAGCTTCTAGAAAGGTTGGATGAAAGCAAACATTTTCCATCTCCATGGTGACAAGTGTCAAGAGGCTTTGCTCATGAGAGGGCAAAGTATCTAAGGGGACATGGTGGTTAGGATGTGCAAGCTAGGATGGTTAATTAAACTCGGGGTTAGATGGAATGAGTTAGGTTTAGAAGGGGTTAGGTTAGGTGGTTAGAAGTTAGGAGAATTTAAATTTAAAAATTCAAATAATAGGAAAAGGCTAATTAATTCCAAAAACTCATAAATTGATTTGTTTTAATTAATTAGGGGATTTAGAAGAAATGAATTTGATGGGGGAAATTAATTAATCAAAGAGGATTATGAAATGAACCTATTAAATAAATCCTTAGATTTATTAATAAGCAGATGAAAGGGGGAATTTAATCAAATTACTTAGTGAATTCAATTAAATTGGGAAGGGGGATTAACTAAATAATTGCTTATTTAGTTAATTATCTTCAGACCATTTTTAGGAGTATACATTTTGCCCCTCTTTGAAGTGAGGTGTGATGACGTGTTGATTCAAAGAATAATCTCATTTTGATGATGATATTGGTTCTCTAGGATGCCCCAACTATTGATTGATAAATTGCGATACAATGATGCCCCCTTGGGAGATCAATTGAGATAATTGATCTTTGGAGTTTTTTTTTTTTGCCAAATTGATGTCCCGATTAGAAATGATTTGATGTCTGCAACTATGGTTGATGAAAATGGGAGTTCTATGATCATGGTAATGTGGTTCTTGATGATTGATAAAGCTTGATTGGTTAGATTGATAAGATCAAGATTCAGTCTGGTTTCAGGAATGATACCTCCTGTATAAGAGAAAGATGATCAAAGTGTCTTGTTTCAGGAATGATATATCTTGTATAAGATATGATCAGAATGTCTGGTTTCAAGAAAGATACATCCTATATAAGACATGATAGAATCAATTATGTTTGATTGATTGATAGAATTGATAAGATTTATTAGATAAAGAACTGACAGTTTGTTGATATCAAGTTGCAGAAAGATTTGGATATGTTGATGTTGGTTCTAATGAGAGGGTAGCATTTCGACAATATCTGGAGAGATATGAGTCATCAGTATGATTTCCTATATACTTGTGATGATACCTTGATGATTCCTATGATAGATTTAACCTTGGATAAAAGGAGCATACAGGATCCCATGCAAGAATGAAATACAAGCTAAATGCAAAGCTATGACCAGACCAGTCATTGGATTATTGCATTTTGTCATCATTGAGATTTTGAAATGTGGGAAGTGAGTGCAAACATCGATGGTATAATTAAACCATGATGACCTGAGCATTGCTTTCCTAAATTTTGATATGGCAAGTTAGCACAAACATCGAGGTATAATTGAACCAAGATGACCTGAGTGTTGCTTGCGTAAAACAAGCAGTATTAATCATTTCGATACGCAAATCGGAAATGTCTTCAATGACACTCCGATGATCATGTCTTGAGACAAATTTTCACATATTAATGATCAATTTTCAAACAATAGACAAGAAAAATACCATGTTTCTTCCTTGTTACTCTAGTCAAAGACATCTTGGAGTCACTCATAAATCATGATAGCAAAAATCAATATAGAAAAGTTGAACAATCATGTTAAAATCATTATCCAAAAGATATCATCCATGCATTTAGAATGACTTTGTGATAGTTTGATGGTTGATAATTTGATCTCGTGTTCAATGTTGGATATGTCTCAATTTTTGCTTTATAAGAGTTGTCTAACCGTTTGTTCTACTTATTTGATTAAGCTCAGAAAGATTGAGAAGTTTGCCCCCAGCTAAGTGCAGGATTTTGCCCCAAGCCTAGAAACAAATACATTATGATATACCCAATGATCCAAACCATGGCGAGAAGCCACCCGAGATGCCTGCGTATGTACAAAGGCTTTATTATGCATAAGAATAGTGCTGATGGAAAATGAATGAACGCAAGTGGAAAGATGCATGAACTAGTAGATGGAAGAGCTAGCTGATAGATAGCGCCTGTTTGCCAGGTTTTCACCATATGTTTTTATTGCACTTTTTTCTTATATTTGATTTTTTTTTTGGATTTTCTACTTTTTCACTGTTTTTTGGGATTTTTTTTGCTTTTTCACTATTTTTGGATTTTTCTTTTTTTTGAGACATAGAACTTCTTTAGATGCATGCTATTGATGGGTTCCTCAAGTTGATCTCTATCCTGTGTTGATAGCTAATATGCTCCTGATCCAAATACTACTATGATCACAAATGGACCTAACCAATTTGGTTCAAACTTTCATTTCTTTTCTCAATCTGCCTGGTTACGTGGATTTTCTTTTAGTACTAGTTCTCTTACTTGAAAGATTCATGATTTGACCCTATGATTATAGCTTCGACACATTCTTTGTTGATATACCTTTAAATGATCAAAGGCATTTTATCTTCGTTCATGGATCAGTTCTAACTCTTGCAGTCTTGATACTCGTTGTTCTTCATCTGGGATGAGACCTTTTAATGATACTCATAGAGAAGGTATCTCTACTTCTATTGGTAGTATCGCTTTTGATCCATAAACAAGAGAGAAAGGTGTGGCACCTATTGGTGTGATGATACTGATATAGTAGGCCCATAGAGCAGGGTTTAATTGAATATGCCAATCTTTGCTAGCATCATTCATTGTCTTTTTGAGGATTTTCAAAATAGTTTTGTTTGATACTTCTGCTTTCCCATTCCCCTGTGGATAGTAGGGTGTGGAGAATCTTTGTTGGATCTTGAATTTTTCACATCTCTTGTACATCTTGATTCTTGAATGGTCATCCATTATCAATGATAATGGTCATTGGTATTCCATAGCGATAGATGATGTAGTTCAAGATAAATATAGCAATTTTTTTTCCTATGATATTTAAGAGAGGTATTTCCTCAATCCATTTTGTGAAATATTCTGTAGCTACAAGGATGAATTTGTGGCCATTAGATGAAGAAGGATTTATTTTTCCTACTAGATCAAGACCCCATTGACAGAAAGGCCAAGATGTTACCAAATCATGAAGTTCTTGTGCTGGTGCATGAATCAAATTCCCATGGATCTGACATTGTTTGCATGTTCTAGCTATCTAAAAAGAATCTCATTCTATGGTCGGCCAATAATAGCCCAAGCATATGAGTTTTTCAATAGGTTAAGACCATTTGAATGAGTGCCAAAAATGCCATTATGGACTTCATGTAAGGCCTTCTTAGATTCTTCTTGTTTGAGTACCGTCTAGACCTCATTTAAATAGGGTATCCGCAATGAGAGTAAAATGGGAGGATTGGTGAATAAATTTTCTCTTTTGGTTCTTTGATAAGTTAGGAGGTAAGGTGTTATCTTTTAGGTATGTGTAAGTTTGGCCATAGCACGAGGAATCATGTCCGACAAGTTGACAGATAGTTTGGGAATTGGGACAATTATAAGCGAGGTAAAACAACACTTCTACCAGGAATTCATAATGTTGTTGATTTTCTTGTGTCTGAAGGAGAGAAGCAAGTGTAGCCATGGAATTTGGTGCTTTGTTGTCATTTCTTGGGATATGCTGGAAAGTTATTTCTACAAAGTATTTATTGATATCATCAACCATCTTTTTATAAGGCATTAGTTTTTCATCCTTTGTTTGATAGTCATAATTGATTTGATTAATGAAGAGCTGAGAGTTTCCAAAGACTTGAAGTTGTGTAATGTTCCATTCTATAGCCATTTTGATACCTGTAACCAAATCTTCATACCCTGTCGTGTTATTGGTGCATGGGAAGCTTAATTTGTATGCTTTTGGGATTGCATGACCTTGTGGTGTGATGAATAGAATACCTGCTCCTAATCCATGCTGTGTATATGAACCATCAAAGTATAATTGCCATGTTTTTGTGGTGACTGTTAGGATATCAGCATCAAGAAATTCAATCTATAAAGGATGATCATCTTGAAGGGGTGCCTCAGCTAGTTGATCTGCAATGACTTGTCCTTTTATAGCTTTTCTGTCAACATACTCAATATCAAACTCACTCAGGATCATGATCCATTTTGCTAGTCATCCTATTAATGTTGCTTTGCTGAGTAAATATTTCAGAAGATCAATTTTAGCTATTAACTTGATGGAGTGAGATAGTAGATAGTGTTGTAATTTTTGAGAAGCAAAACTACTACCAAGCATGCTTTTTTATTTGGTCAATAATTGATCTCATATCCTACTAGTGTTCTAGTGATGTAGTAGATGGCTCATTCTTTTCCTTCATTATCCTATTGTGCAAGAAAAAATCCTAATGATGCTTCGGTGGTTGATACATAAAGTAACAATGGCTTTCCTGGAATTGGTGACATTAGGACGGGTGGTTGCATGAGATATGCCTTGTTCTTGTTGAATGCATCCTCACATTGATGGTCCCACTTGAAATGAACATTTTTGCGCAATAGATGAGTAAATGGTTGACATTTATCTTCTAGTTGAGCAACAAATATCCTGATTGATTGGAGTCTTCCTTGGAGTGATCTGAGTTGACTTATATTCTTGGGAGATGCCATTTCCATGATTTTTTTTACCTTATCTTGATCCACTTCGATACCTCTAGCTGAAACAATGTATCCCAATAGCTTTCCTAAAGTAACACCAAAGGCACATTTCTTAGTGTTTAGCCTTAGCTTGTATTGTTCTAACCTGTCAAAGATATTTTCCAGTATCTCTATATGTTCTTCTTTGTTGTATGATTTAGCCAATATGTCATCCACATAGTCTTCCATGGATGTATGCATCATGTCATGAAATATAGTTGTCATAGCTCTTTGATATGTAGCGTCTGCATTCTTTAATCCAAAAGGAATGATGTTCCAACAGAAAGTACCCCATGGACATGTGAAAGCTGTCTTTTCTTGGTATTCAAGTGCTATTTTGATTTGATTGTATTTGGAGAAACCATCCATTAAAGAGAACATGGAGTGTCCAGCAGTTAAATCTACAATGATGTCGATGTTAGGTAAAGGAAAGTCATCCTTTGGACATGCGTTATTAAGATCTCTGAAGTCTATGCATATTTTGATGCTTTTATCTGTTTTGAAATAGGAACGATGTTGGATACCCATTGAGGATAAGCTATAGGTTTGATGAATCCTACATCCAGTAATTTCTGTAGTTTTGCTTTGACTAGAAGGGCGATTTGAGGATGCATTTTCCTTAACTTCTGTTTAACTGGTTTGGCTCTTGGACTAACATTTAAGTGATGCATAATAAGCTCTGGATCTAACCTTGGCATGTCTACATATGACCAGGCAAAATTGATTTACCGTCGTTTGAATAATTCCACATATTGTTGCATTTCTTCTTCTGATAGAGAAGTCGCTAGATGAAGAATCGTTGGTTGCTTTGTTGTGTCAATGTTAACTGCCTTTGTTGGTTTGATCAAAATGGACGACCTTTCTTGATAGTGCTTAGGTAAAGTGTCAAATCTCCCATCTTCCGGCACCTCAAGGAGGTTTTCACCATTACATGCATCCTTTCTTTTTACTTTTTCCTGATCTAATGATGCCAATAAATGGTTTTTTAGCATTAGACTTGATATTCTTTTTCGTTATTTTCACTTTTGCGACTAGGAGATTTGGCATCCACTTGACTGGAGGATGCGTTGCTGAAATTCCTGGTGAAGGTTGTTAGAGGTTCAATTTCATTAAGATATACAAATATGGCATGGTCATTCAGAAAGGTATCGATGGCGGTATGTCCTTAATTTTCCCAATCAACAAGCTCGGGGTGGATTAGAGGTAAGGGGTCTTCAGGTCGGGATGTTTCAAGGGTTTCAGGGGCCATGATAGATGTATCAAAGTTTTCAATATGTATTTCAATGTCTAGAATGGTACTCTCATCAAAATGACCTCATGTAAGAGGTTCCTCATTGTCCTCGGATAAGTCCAAGTCAGCTGAATGTGATTCTAATTCAAGTGAACTAGTTCCCGACGTTTGTCTTGCATACATGTGAACTACATCGACTCCTACATCTCCTTCAAAGCAATTTTCTTCAGCTGATTCTTTAGAGTGATAAGAATTCCATTCCCATTCATTAGAATCTATATCACTTGTAGCTTGCAATCTACATATTTGATCATATAGCATTTCTTTTTCTTTTTTGGCTATATCTTTTCTTCTTTCATATTCAGCTTCTTCGGGACTAAGATTGAGTTCTGTCAATTTTGCTATGAGCTCTCTTTGATTAATATTAGCTTCTTTCTTGTTTTGATTGATATTTAATGTTGCTTGAGAAATGTTTTTAGTTTGTTTCTCTTGTTGATTTGAAGCTTGCTTCTTTTCCCATTTCATGTTTTCTTGTGTTTGTTTCTTAGCTGATGTTTCTTCTTTTTCAATTGCCAGTTGTTCTTGTCTATTTTCATATTCTACTTGTTGTTGACTAAAAGATGTGTCTTCTAGTAAAGTGACTTATCCATACCCTAAGCCTATTTTGACTATAGTCTGCTGAGCGTAAGGTTGGATAGGTTCTAAGATACCTTCTTTTCTTTTTCCTATAGGACCTGTTCCGGTGTATCCCATTCTTCTAAAAATGTTAAATCCTTTTCCATACTTTTCTATAGGTATTCTGACATTGTTGATCTTTTGTTGAAATTCTTCATCCTTGTATAGCTACCGTAGCACATCTTTGTCTTTTGTTTCCTTTGATAAGGTTCCAACACTAACAAATGCTCCATCAAATATCGGAAGATGTTTTACAATTGCTTGTTGTTTAGAGTTTGATGGTTTTCCAAAGGATTTAGGAGAAAGTGGTAATTATGATATTGAATATTCTTCATTCCCTCGACCTCTTAGCTGCATTTATTTTTCCATACTTGATAGAATAGAGGCAAATGATTGTTCCTTGGATTGTGTGTTCGAAGATGATGCCTCCCTATTATGAGGAACAATGACTTCTTGGGCCATTTTTAGATTGCTGCAGTATTGAAAGGGATTTGAATCTGTAGAGATTGTGATTTCCTACCCATTGTAGGGAAATTTTACACATTGATGATATATTGATGGGACAACTTGCAAGTCATGTATCCATGGTCTCCCCAGGAGTACATTATATGATAAGTCCAAGTCTAGAACTTGGCATGCTTTGTCTTTTTGCAAAGGTCCCACTCTGATGGGTAGTATCACAATTCCCTTGGAGGAACGTTCTTCTTCATCATAAGCTTTTATGGTGATCCTTTTTCGGACATAAATTGCATCTTCTAAATACCCTGAGGTACGAACAAGACTCAATGAATAGATATTTAGGCCAACTCCACTGTCTATTAGAACATGTTTAACACGCATTTTGTGAATGAGGACTTCAATATGTAATGGAGTGTTGTGGGGATGTTGTAAGGACATGTCATCTTCTTCAGTGAATGATAAGAAGTGAGGGGTTGTGAGGTGTCCCACCATGGTTTGGAATTGATTGATATCAAGATCTTTGGATACTGTTGTATCGATTAATGCTTTTTCTAGAATTTCTTTGTGTGCGGGTGAAAGCTTTAATAATTCTAAGATGGATATTTGTGCGGGTGTTTTCTGTAATTGCTCCACTAGACTATATTGTTTGGTGGTGGATGATGTGTTTGTTGTAGGACCCGACAAAACAAATTTGGCTTTTCTTCTTGTGATAGCATGATCATGTTCTTGATTTTTTTTCTTTAACTACAATCACGTTTACCACATTATCATATGTATGAGCATAACTTATCTTCACTTTACCCTTGCCATTGTTTTTTGTTGATGATTCACCTTTCTTAGAGTTTGGAAGCAGAGTTTTAAAAGCTATATGAGATTCGTTTGTTGTATGTCCATCTACTGTTATTACTCCATTATCAATCATATCTTGTATGATATGTTTCAACTTCTGACAATTATCTGTGTGATGTCCCTTGTTTTGATGGAAATCACAATAATGGTTATCATTCCACCAAGGTGGTTTGATTTGAGGTTCGTAGTTCCTTTTTTCTGGTAAAGTGATCAATTTGTTTGCAAGAAGTGTCTTTAGTGCTGGCCCAAGGGGTTCACCAATGTTTGTAAATTGTCTTCGAAAGAAAGTTTTAATAGTTGCTTTTTGGTGATGGTTGTTTTGTTGAGCCACTGCTGAGTGAGTGGATAAATTAAAAGCCAATTGTTTTGGTTTCACATTGTTGTTATCCACTATTCCATCATTGGCAACATTTCAATTTCTATTCAAAAACTTTGGTTTATCATTGTGATTGTTGTTATTGGTGTTATTATTAGGAGGATGGACTCCGTCTTTGTATATTTTCAATTCACCTTTCTTTATCATGGCTTCCTCCATTCTGATTCCATTATCAATTATTTTTCCAAAACTTTGATTTCCTTGCATTTCTAAGTGATAAATTATTTGATCATTTAATTTGTCAATGAATATGTCCATTTTTTCGTATTCTAGCACTGTACGAGGATACCGCGAAGCTAACTGTCTCCATCTTTGTAAAAATGTCATGAAAGGTTCTCCAGCCTTTTTTTTTGGCAATACATAGGTCTAGCATTGTTATTTCATGTTGTATGTTGTAAGAGTATTGTGATACAAACATATCCACCAATTTTGAAAATGATCTGATTCAAGGTGAAAGTTTGGAGAACCATTCCATAGCTAGTCCAGTTAAGCTTTTCGGAAATAATCTCATCAAGTAGGTATCCTCATGTACAAACTCCATACCCATTGTGTAAAATTATCATATATTTTTCATATCTATGAGTTTCAAAACCTATAGGAAATGGTATCATGATTAGGTTTCTTTCGAATGGATAAGGACAAATTTCTTGAAGTGAGTATCTTCTAACATTTCCTCTCTACATATCTTGAATTTGTGCTTGCAGTGTTTGTAGTTCTTGTGTGAGAGTTATGATAGGATTATCAACATGATATGTTCTTGCATGACAATGATTTTGCATTCTAGGAGGATCTGGCTCTCGTCTTGTTTCATCTCCAGTCCTTCTTGTATCTTCATTGGATTGAATGTTATTTAAAATTTCCACTTCATCTCTTTTGGGTATGTAAGTTTCTTCATTGGTTCTAGTATTATTGGGAATTGATGTGTTGTTCATTTTAAGCCCAAAAATATCCTCATATTGTTCGTTATTAGGGGGAGGATCATTTTTCTTTTGTGTCAATTTGTTCATATCAAAATCTTGGGGGAGTGTAGCATCGGATTTTGCTAACATTAGGAAATACTTTTCTTTTTCTCCCTCCAATAATTTCTACATAAATTTATTGAATTGAGGGTCTTTCTTGATGTCTCTGATATTTTGTTTTGTTATTTCTCCTTCAACTTGTATTTCATCCTCATGTTCCATGGTTATATGCTCTTCAATTGTTTCCAATGTTTTGATTTCCATCTCTGCGATCCTTCATCTCCGAGTTCTAGTTAGAACGGGCATACACGTGTTATTTTTCTAGGACTTGATTGTCCAAAAGTTTGTTCTCATAAGTGATTAATTGTCAAGGTAAATGTGATATCGTGACATGACATGAAAAGATGGTTCAAGTGTTTAAAGGTTTGCAAGTTTTTTGATCTTCGGTTTTGGAATGCAATGATGATGATTTGATAAGAACCAAGTCAAGTAGGAATGATATATCCTATGATGTGGGATGAGATTATCCTAAGCAAACATTTCAGTTTCCTGATAAAGGATGATATATCCTGATGAGAAACTATGTTTGAGTGATCAGTTTATCAAAGAGGGTGATAATGCACTTTGAGATGTTTAGATCTTGAACTTGTTGAGGGTGAGCACTTGAAAATCTTGAGGTGTTTATGTTCTAAAGTCTGATTTCGATGGATGATAACTTGACCAAGCAAACCAAGAAGACAATTTAAGCACTTAATAACAGATAATAGGTGTTTATGATTACTATAAATTGATCAAGCAGAAATGAAAAATCTGAAATAGGTATGCAGGACACAGCTCTGGACTGGAAAAAATAGAGACTCGTACGACAAACTACACAGCTTCGAATGACAATAGATATAAGGCCATACGACAAACTGAGATTTTCATATGCAAAAGAACAGGCTCATACGACAAACTTTTCTAAACCATACGACAAGATAAATGAATTGTACGATAGAGGACACGATAGAGAAAAAAGTGTTTGTTTGGTCGAATTTTGATCACTGAATTCTAATGTTTTGCTTATGTTTTCCAGTTTTAGATGTCTGATTTTTCAATTTAGGGATGACTACACAAAAAACACATGATGTGATAAGTGACTCCAAGCATGCTAAACCCTAAGAAAATTGGTTGAGGAGAGAAAACCTTTGCTTGCAAGCTTAGGTACACACCTAATAGCTAATCAGAACATGACCGCTGAGTCTCACGCAATGGATTCTCAATGCCGTATTATCTGACTCCAAACGCTAATGGGGGCATGATATGGCAAGTATCTTGGGAGAGTTACTATCTCTCTTGCACAAATATTATCACCCTTTCAGAGGTGAATCGAGTAGCTTCTAATTTAACTGGAACTAGTAAGGGATTCATTTGGCACGTCGGGGTATAATACTCAATTAAGAGGTCTCCCAACCTTGCAAACCAAGGTTTGATATACCCGAAGGTATGGAGGAGATCTATTCCCGAGCACTGCCATTGACTTGATTTTCATCAAATCATATTTATTTTATAGTGGGTTGGATTACTTTGTGTTAGCCGTTCCCACTTAGGTCATTCCCCTCTCACTGACCATAATGGATTTAAGAGTTATTAACTCCTTGGGAGGGCAGGCCTGCTAAAGAAATGCACTAATGAAAGTAAAAGATCAGTCTAGCTTTATGATCACCTAAGAAAGGTGAGAGCATACTCGCCTATCATCAAAGACACAAAATATATGATTGTTCATTCCCTTAGCAAAATATAAGTGTGGCTAAAAAACCTTTAAGGAATACACAAAGTTTTGTTGAATTCTTTTAGGCAACCTACAAAATAAATCTGTTAGTAGTCATTGATGTGTCTTGAATTTGGTCTTTGACTAGCGTATCTTTGACAATCATCCTGTAGAAAAGAGTTAGACCACCAAAAATCTCATAAATAGAACAAAGTTAGTGTTAGTGGTAATAAATTAAAGCATCAAACCCTTAACATGCAGTCAATTTAAAAAAAACCACAAAAGCTGAGTGTCGTACGACACACCTTACGCACTTGTGCGAGTATCTTCCTGAGACCATACGAGTCAGGATGAGAGATAGTAAGACATTAAAATTTTCCTAAAGTCTTGTATGAGTTAGGATCTCTTGTCACTCCAGCTCACAAAGTATATCGTACTAGGCCAGAAATGAGTTCATACAAACTTTTGATTTAGACTCAGTAGAGATGAATGTTGATGAAGCTTGATTGGCCAAAAATGATAATTTGGGCCGCACAGTGGGTGCCAAAATGTCATGCCTATGAAGTGTATACCTATTCCTACAACACAAAACACTCAATAGATCATTACAAGCACGGTTAATTAATTTAAAGCAAAGAAAGATAAAACCATAGCTAAGCGATCTATCACCTCCTAGTAAATGCGAGTATGAATTTTGCTCTCAGATCTAGTCATGCAAATTCCTGTGACTTGACTACACTTAAATGGAGGATTTAAATGATAAATGGTGCATTTAAGCTAGCAATGATGAGATTAAGCTAGATGATAAGCAAATTGAGATAGAAAATAAGCTAGATTTAAGCTAAAATTGAACATGATGACAATGCTAAAATGATATACTAAGATCTATATGACTATAGTAACAATGATTGAATACAAATGAGATGGGATCCTTATTGCTCCAAAAGTGGGTCTATTTATAGGATTTCCAAGGCCAAGGTTGAGGTGGCAGGAATCAATGGTCAAGATTAAGTCTGAAGATATCAATGGTTAAATTGGAGGAGGTTGGAAAAGAGGTTGGATGAAAGGGAACATTTGCCATCTCTATGGTGACAAGTGTCAAGAAGCTTCTACAAAGGTTGGATGAAAGGGAACATTTTCCATCTCCATGGTGACAAGTGTCAAGAGGTTTTTCTCATGAGAGGCCAAAGTGTCTAAGGAAAGGGGACATGGTAGTTAGAATGTGCAAGCTAGGATGGTTAATTAAACTTGGGGTTAGATGGAACAAGTTAGGTTTATAATGTTACTATTTACTAAGTTGTCATTAGTTTTATGTCCAAAGTCATTCTATATACTCTAGTCAGTTATTACTATCGAAATATTTAGTCGGTTACAAAAGTTACAAGTCATAGAGTTTAGTATACACTGAGCTATCTACTGAGTAACGTTCTATGACTATCGAGCAACAAAGATGGTATACCGAGTTGATACACACCGAGTGAATCATGTTACCAGATTCATTGAACCTAGACACATATGGGAAACATGTTACAAAGATCGAGGAACAAGGAACCGTTATCACATTGGAAATTGCACTTAAGATTTTGTATGATTTTGAGGACATCTATCCAATGAAATAATTTGTATGGTTATTCATTTAATGAATCATGTTTGTAAGATCGAAGCATGAACAAGATCACCATCTTAAGAGATCTATTTATACAACATGAATTAAGGATCAAGTGTGTATGTGTGTATGACTGAGAAGCAAGACATGAATGTGAAAGCAAGACATATGTGAAAAACAAAATTATGGGAAAGCACTGAGTGTTATGACTGTTATAGATACACAAAGGTCATCAAGAAGGATTTCAGAGAACAGTCAAGGAACAGAGTAAATAGAAAGGTTTACCAAGTTATTTTATGGGTTATCGAGATATGCTATAAGCAAGGTAATTTCATTTTGAGCACATAGAATCTTCTATAACATTTCAGATGTGAAGTTGTAGATATTTTGTAAGATTTTGATTGTAATATCTTGAGTTGTAAGAGAAACCTTTAATAGGGTAAAAGACTTTAACAAAGTCTATAAATTGTAAAGCCTTTAACTAGGTGCAACATTTTAGTATAAGTGTTGTAAAATCCTTTAGCAAGGTAGATCTAAAGATCTTGATACTCCTAATAGGGTGAGCTATCAGAAATAGCTAAACATGTAGCTCTAACCGAGCAACCTTTATTATTGCAGTAGTGAAGTTGTGGGTGCCATCCCCACCATAGTTTTTCTCTCTAACAAGGAGTTTCTGCGTAACCAAAATATATGTGTTATGGATTGAATCATGTATGATTGTTATTTATTTGTTTTAGCATTATATTATGTTTCAACAATATTCAGTTTATGCTTAATAGTAAAGTTATTGTTGAAGAAAGGATTTGAAGTATTGATTCACCCCTCCCCTCTCAGTACATTAGCTTTCCATATTGGGCCTAACAATTGGTATCAGAGCTTGAATCTTGGAAAAGGGCTTAACTGCCTAAAGAGAAAGATCTTATCAATGGAAGGCTACAAACAATCTCGAAGAATTGTGAATCTTCAAAATGAATTGGATCATTCTAATCAAGTGATTGCTGACATGCAGAAACAAATGCAGAGATCACTGAAAGTTAGAAGAAGTTTGTTTGATGATTTGCAGGAGTCTCAAGAGCTGATGGAACAAATTGAGACATCATCTGAGAATAGTATATCTGAAGAGACTGAAGAGATGATTGGAGCATTGCAAGAAAAGAACAAATCACTGACTGATCAGCTAAAAGCAATGAAAAGAGAACATGAACATTTCAGCACACAGATGACTAAAAATCTTGATGCATTGAGGACAACCGAGGATAACATAAGAGATACAGAAAGAGAAAAACAACAGCTTGAAGCATTAGTGTCTGAAAAGAATGATGAAATCACAAGGATGACTGGAATTCAAAGTAATCTGTCGGATCAATTGGGTTATGCACATCATGAAGCAAATCTGAAGGAAAATCAAAATCAAGCATTGAAACTTGAAATATCAAGGTTGACCGTTGAACTTGAAACAGAGAAGAAATCCAAAGAAACACCGAAGAAGAGTTATGAAGCATCAAAGATGTTGGATGAGCAAATAACTACAAGAAGACCCAACAAAGATGCAGGACTTAGTTACAAAGGAAAAGACTCTACAGAGAAGGGAATCCACACTACCGAGAGAGGAGAATCATCAAAGCAAGCTGGAAACAAGAAGAACATCAAAGGAAAGAAGCCTATTTGCAACTACTGTGGAAAACAAGGACATACTACCAACATGTGCCAAATCAGAAAAGGTAAGCAACCGAATGTCATTAGGTCTAATGGTTATTGTAACAATTGCAATAAGTATGGTTACATATCTAATCAATGTAGGACAAAGTCTATTAGCAATTATCAAAAGGCAAAATTCAAAGGGTTTTGTAAAAACTACAATAGATATGGACATAGTACCGAGAAGTGTTGGTTTAAGAAGAAGAACTATATGTGGTCTACACACCGAGCAAATGCTAGAGGTTACCGAACTCACACAAATCTTAACTGACAATATACTGCAGTGCCATGGGATTACAATACAAGGATATGGTGTGAATGCTGTGGAAGATATGGACATATAAGTGCCAACTGCTTTATAAGGTTTGGAATGAACAACCGAAGATCATGGAGAAATCCTGGTATGACATGTTTTCATTGTCAGAAAGTTGGACACTTGGCTAGAGATTGCAGAGATCAACCTAGAGGAGATATTGAAGAAATAAAAAGCAAATTCCAGATGATTAGGAAAAAGAAGGAAATTGTGTCTAATGAAGAAAGCACCTTACCTACTGAGTTAGGTGCATCTATTCAAAATTAATCGGTAAAGGTATGAAGGGACTGCATTCTCTCAAGGTTAAAATCTTAAACAATTCCTATTTTATCTTGCACTTAATTCAAAATCTGCATAGCTAAGATGCATTAGCAAGTTTGAAATTTTATCAAGTCTTTTGGAGCAATAGTCAAGTCGGTAAATGCAGGAAGCCTGTCAAGTCAGTAAATATAGGAAGTCTGGCTACTCAGTAAAAGCACAAAAAGAAAGGTAAATTGGTTTATTGGAACTGAGTGCATTTAATGTTTTCTAACCTAACTGCACGAAGCCCGATAAGGTATAATGTGTACTTAAAAGCTTTTGCACAGTCATTTTACACTTACCAAGTTTTCAGAAAGTAGAGCGAAGCGATTCAAAGGCGATCAAATCTCTACTAAAGTGAAATTCAAGGTATTTATATCAATCACAATGCATTGTCAAAGCAAGTTAACTGATCATATCAGTTATGTTATATTTACTAAGTGGAAAGCGTCTGCTGGTTAAAAGTTTTCAAACCCTAAGGATCATTCATTAGTAATTATCCGAAGTTTGAGATTGCTCCTAAGATTTAGAAACCCATTGTTGTTGAGAACATTGAGAAGCCCGTACTGAAATATTCACTACCTCCCAAAGTAGCATCTGAACCGGATGATAAAACTGCATTTTCACTCATTCTGGATAGGGTTTTATTAGTTGAGGATGTTAGATTCTTCACTAAGTGTCATGTTGAGGAACTAGGTCACATAGAAATCAAGGACACGTATGATGAATTGTGTACTGATGGAAAACTGGATAGCAACTTTGAACATATTAAAGTCAAGGGATTGACTGAAGCCCTAACCTACCTGCGAGTCTTCAAACCCCAATGGGTTAAATTTGTTTTGAGCAGAGTTCATGATGACTTTATGTGGTTAGAGGAGAAACCATTCAAGATCACCAAGGAAATCATCCACTTGATCATCGGTTACCCTATTTTCGACCATGCCTGAGCTCAGAAAATGATTTCACAAAAAGAATTGATCACTTTAACCAGAGTTGAATCTGATTGCAGAGGTCTAAAATTGAATAATGTCATAGATGCAGAGCTGAAGTTTACAATTAGAGTCATAGATTATTGTTTCTTTCAATCGGCAAGGGAAAACACTGTACCCTATGCAGCTGTTGATTTAGCCTATAAAATTGTGAAGAAAGGCATGAAGATTGATCTATGCGAAGTGTTGTTGAAAAATCTATTTAAAAATCTCAATACCATAAGGAAGCCGAAGAAGAACAACTTAGCGAACACACTGAAGTTTGGATCACTTTTGGTATGCATGTTTTTCTATTTTGAGAAATTCTTTCCATTAGTCGGTAATTTAGTTTGGGAGCTACACCGACCAATCACCCATCAAATCAATAACTTCATCAAACAGCTAGGTGATAACTTCAATGAGATTATGGATGATTATTTTAGCAAGTTTCAAGAAAAGATGCATAACAGGCACAAGATTCCGCCCCAGTTAGTTGAGAAGTACAAGGATAGTATATGTTTTGAAGTAGACACCGACTACTGCTATGTCATTTTCGTAGAGCCAAGGACTCAATCTTTGCCACCGTTGGGCTATGAGATTGATTTTGACATTACACAACAACAGATAGATGCTTTTCTTGCATTACCAAGGCATGCTACCGAGATTAGATACAGTACATATGAAGAAGTTAAAGAAAAAGTCAAAATGAGCATTGTAGTACCTAAGGCTACAAGGAAAGCAACAAAAATGATTAAAGCATTAACAGAGAAATTTGGAGAAGGATATTCCTCCACTCCTATCAAGAGCATTCAAGTCATCACCGAGGAGGAATCTGAAGCCCAAGAAGCAGCTATTACATTGAGCACTGAGTTGCCAAAAGGGAAAATTTTGAAAAGGAAGAAATGGGATACATCACAGGTATCACCGACTCCTCCAGTGAAGCACCCAAACACGAGATCATCTGTAGTGTCACCGAGCAAGAAACAGAAAAGTGTTGCAGTTCCAAAGGTAACAAAAACCTATAAGAAGTCTACTCGGAGACTCATTTTGAACAAAGAGTCTAGTGACATCGAATCTAAAGACAAAAATAAATTTCAGATTGTTAAGAGTAAAAAGGAAGATGTACATAGTGTTGATAATTTTTGTGCCAATCTAAAGCAATATGGTGGATTTGGAGCATTCAGATATGTAAAATATGACTCCAGATCTGATGCCAAAAAGAGACAAATTGAAGAAGCTATCATCTGCACTCTTTTGAAATTGCAACTGGTCCCATTGGAAGTAAATAATTCTCTTCCAAAAGCATTGTATTTACATATTGATAATAGGTGGAAATATGTCATGGACTCAAAAAAGAAGATGAGAGAAAGAAGTTTGGTACATCTCTTTCCAGACATGTCGGTAGATGAGATATGTGAACATCTGAAAAACTACCACACAAACTTCCTAGTCAAGCAAAGAGCCTTGAAACTAATGAATGGCCTTTATCTTGATGTAGAGAATGAGACAAAAGAAAAATGGCAAGAAATCTTTTGAATCAAGAGTACTGATGAGCAAGGTGAAGTTGAAATAGTGGATATCACCGAGCAAGATCCTGTTGAAACTATACAACCTGATGAGGATGTCATGGATACTGAGGAATAGGAACATGAAATGATAGAAGGGAATGCTTATGCCAAACTGGTATCAAGTGAGTCAGTTTTGGAACAAGTCAAGTCTTATCCTCTAGTAAGTCAACATGTTTCAACTAAGACACCTCAAGATACTGAACGAGGTAAAGAGGGTCAACAGTCTACCAAAGGAGAAGCTACTTCTCAAGCCACCGAGGAACAACTTCTCAAGCCCCTTCAAGTACTGAAAATTTTACAACTGAGACCCCGAGCAAGGATTCACCGAAGGCTACATTTGAGGCTAAAGAAATTGATAAAAGTGTTGCCTCTACCGAGCAACCTACTGAGGGTAAACAAACCTCCCAAGCCATTGTAATAGTTCAACTAGTGAAAGCCTCCTCCTCTAAAGAAAAGAAAATGAAAAAGCACAGTTTCAAGTTAGATTTGTCAAAACCAATTGTGTTGCTAAATGTAGACATATCCAAATTAAAAGGGCAAGCACTAATTGAATCCGGTGAACTATGCAAAGCCAAAGTAGAACAAGAGAGACAAATAGCTATACAAAAGAAAAATAGAGTACTTCAGAAAGTCAAAGCACTATTAATAGATATGCTACCTGAAGCTAAAATGACAAAAGATGCAGCCATCCATATTTAACTGGATGAACTACTTAATCAGATCGAGACATATGGAGTAGATGCATCTGAATACTTGAGCAAATTGAAGGACAAAGAGCTCACTGCAAAAATGTTTGAAGAGGTACAAAAAGCCATTGCTATCGATAAAGTAAAACTTGTCAAATTTTTTTCTTAGTTGTCCCCTCAACTCAAGCACATTCTTTATTTATTTCAGAAACTCTGTACATTCTCTTTATTCATTAAAGATGTCAAAAATAAAATAGAAATGATTGAGAAAGAGATCACTGATCTCTCCAATGAATTGACCACTGAGCCAAATTCTATTCAGAATTTCTATACCAAGTTACAAATGCTCATGGCTCAACAACTGGAACTTAGGAATGAAGAGCACAAAATAAGGATGGACATTATGACTCTTCAAACTTTATTCATTCCACACTTGTCCTCCATCCAAGAAAAGATCAACAAGGCTACCTCCTTATCCACTCATCAAGAGGGAAGCACTTTAGATGGATTGATTTCACTGTTAGCTAATATTACAGCTCAGAATTTACTCATGGATAGTGTCAAGGATGTACTCTCTGCCGCACTCACTGATGCAAGAACAAAGTATAAATCCATTTTTGACCAGTTGCCTTCACCGAATGGTAACTAGTTTTGATGTTTTTCAAAAAGGGGGAGTATAGTGTATAATAGTGTATACAAGAGAAGTATACTAAGCAGTTCAACATATTTGAGTATATAGATAATTTTGACAGGGGGAGCAGTGATCACCGAGCAGTGAACCGAGTAGGGAATACAAAATATTGATCACAACACATGCATAATCAGAGTTATGTACAGTATATTGATAAGGGGAGTATATTTGAGTATACTATTTTATTGACAATTATATATACTGTCAGTTCAGTCAAATTTTGTAAGTATATAGATTTTTTGAGTTATGACTTTGAAAGAAGTTTTGTCAAACATTTCAAAACTAATGTCAAAAGGGGAGATTGTTACTATTTACTAAGTTGTCATTAGTTTTATGTCCAAAGTCATTCTATATCCTCTAGTCAGTTATTACTACTGAAATATTTAGTCGGTTATAGAAGTTACAAGTTACAGAGTTTAGTATACACCGAGTTGTCTACCGAGTAATGTTCTATGACTACTGAGCAACAAAGATGGTATACCGAGTTGATACACATCGAGTGAATCATGTTACCAGATTCATTGAACCTAGACACATATGGGAAACGTGTTACAAAGATCAAGGAACAATGAACCGTTATCACATTGGAAATTGCACTTAAAATTTTGTATGATTTTGAGGACATCTATCCAATGAAATAATTTGTATGGTTATTCATTTAATGAATCATGTTTGTAAGATCGAAGCATCAACAAGATCACCGTCTTAAGAGATCTATTTATACAACTTGAATTAAGGATCAAGTGTGTATGTGTGTATGACTGAGAAGCAAGACATGAGTGTAAAAGCAAGACATATGTGAAAAACAAAATCATGGGAAAGCACTGAGTGTTATGACTGTTACAGATACACAAAGGTCACTGAGAAGGATTTTAGAGAACAGTCAAGGAACAGAGTAAACATAAAGGTTTACCAAGTTATTTTATGGGTTATTGAGGTATGCTATAAGAAAGGTAATTTCATTTTGAGCACATAGAATCTGCTATAACATTTCAGATGTGAAGTTGCAGATAATTTGTAAGATTTTGATTGTAATATCTTGAGTTGTAAGAGAAACCTTTAACAGGGTAAAAGACTCTAACAAAGTCTATAAATTGTAAAGCCTTTAACCAGGTGCAACATTTTAGTATAAGTGTTGTAAAATCCTTTAGCAAGGTAGATCTAAAGATCTTGATACTCCTAACAAGGTAAGCTATCCGAAATAGCTAAACATGTAGCTCTAACCGAGCAACCTTTATTATTGCACTAGTGAAGTTGTGGGTCCATCCCCACCGCAATTTTTCTCTCTAACAAGGAGTTTTTGCGTAACCAAAATATATGTGTTATGGATTGAATCATGTATGATTGTTATTTATTTGTTTTAGCATTATATTATGTTTCAGCAATATTTGGTTTATGCTTAATAGTAAAGTTATTGTTGAAGAAAGGATTTGAAGTACTGATTCACCCCTCCTCTCTCAGTACATTAGCTTTCCATATTGGGCCTAACATAGAAGGGGTTAGGTTAGGTGGTTAGAAGTTAGGGGAATTTGAATTTAAAAATTCAAATAATAGGAAAAGGCTAATTAATTCCAACAACTCATAAATTGATTTGTTTTAATTAATTAGGGGATTTAGAAGAAATGAATTTGATGGGGGAAATTAATTATTTTGAATTAATTAATCAAAGAGGATTATGAAATGAACCTATTAAATAAATCCTTAGATTTATTAATAAGTAGATGAAAGGGGGAATTTAATCAAATTACTTAGTGTATTCAATTAAATTGAGAAGGGAGATTAATTAAATAATTGCTTATTTAGTTAATTATCTTCAGACCATTTTAAGGTGTATACAAGGACTACAAATGAAGAATTGGAGGCTAGAGAAGCATGTCCGCTCATCAGCCCAGAGGAAGTTGTTTGGGAAAGACGACAGAGACCAACAATGTCATCAAGGTTATGTCAACATGTATGTCAACTAAAAGTGATCATTAAACCAAATCATGAAGGAACTTGCAGCATCAAAGATTTTGATATTGATACTATACATGCTTTCACTAAACCACCTAAAGAGGAGTTAGAGGCTTCATCTTTTGACTCTGATCACTCTGAAATAAGATCTATTTATGAAATTACCTATTCGAAACCAAACTATGGCTACTTCGTCATGAATGTCAAAACTCTGTCTAAAAATCCTATTACTGTTGAACCCCCATATGTAGTCCAGTCTGAAGTAGAGGACAATGCTAGTGGTAGGTCTATTGGGTTAGGTCCCCTAAATACTAACGTAAAATTTGATAATCGTGTTCTAACTCTTCCTAGTCTTGAGATGCTTATGCAAGGTAGTCTTCTAGAACTCAATTTGTCGGTCCGAGGTTGTGATGACAATACTGTGAATTCCCTTGAACCTGTTGAATCTTTATCCCTCGTACATCCTGAGCTTATTGGCTATACTCTCCAAGATCAGCCCTTGAATATCCCTAGCTTTGCCAATGACTATACATTAGCCTATTATCTTAATGCAGTCAAATAAATGGGCTCTTCTACTAGTGAACAAAGTGAGAAGATTACGACAACAGATGTCAATTATCTTAGTGTCAAAAATCAAAAAAAGAAAAATAAGTGTTCTGATGCCAAAAACCACACTATGGCAGTGTGAGAATAAAAAATAGTAAAAATAAAGGATGTACCGAATGGTGAAAACCTCTCTGAGGCACTTGAAGGTGAGATACTTTATATTTTAACTGATCACTTTCAAGAGCAATCATCAGTGCTGATTGAACCTACACAACCAGTAAACATTGGAACAAGAGAAGCTCAACATACCATACATGTAGCTCAATCCTTATCAATAAAAGAACTGAAAGAATTTGTTGATTTCTTCATGGAAAAAAAGATCAATTTTGAAAGGACATATGCTGATATACTGGGTCTGGATCCTGACCTCATCATGCATCATCTTTCTATCACTCTCAGAGTTAAACTTGTTAAGCAAAAACTTCAAAAAATGCATCCTCATCTTGCATTACTTGTTAAGGTCGAGCTAGAAAAATTACTAAAAGATGGATTCATCAAAGCAATTTATTATGTTGAGTGGATATCTAATATTGTACCTGTTTCCAAAACTGACAAATCAATACATGTTTGCACAGATTTTAGAGATTTAAACAAAGCATGTCCAAAAGATGATTTTCCACTGCCCAACATAGACATGATAGTGGACATGAGTGATGGTTATGAAATGTACTCTCTGATGGATGGTTTTTTTGGATAAAATCAGATCAAAATTGCACCCAAGGATCAAGAGAAAATAATGTTCACTTGTGCATGGTGAACTTTCTGCTAGAATGTAATGCCTTTCGGCTTAAATAATGTAGGCACCACTTATCAAAGAGTTGTAACAACAATTTTTCATGATATGATGCACAAAAACATGGAGGACTATGTCGATGATACTCTACTCAAATATATGAAACGATCAATACATATCTCAGATCTGGGTCCAATCTTAGACAAGGTGGAAAAATTTAAACTCAAATTAAATCCCAAGAAATGTGCATTTAGAGTCACGTCTGGCAAGCTCCTATGGTACATTATTTCAGTGAAAGGAATTGAAGTGGACCCAGAAAAGGTTAAAGCCATCATGGACATACCACCTCCAAATAATGTCAGTCAAATGAGGACTCTAAAAGGGTGACTCCAATCAATAAGACACTTCATCTCTTAGCTCGTAGATAAATCTCAACCATTCACAAAAGCTTTACGGAAAGGAGTTACCTATAACTAGGATTAAGACTATGAACAACATCTAAATAAAATCAAGGAATATATTTATAATCCACCTATCTTAATGCCACTGATTCAAAACAAACCCTTGATACTCTACATATCAGCTACTGATACATCACTGGGGGTAGTTTTGGCTCAATAGGATGAGAATAAAAAGGAAAGAGCTATATATTATATCAGCTAGATGTTGGTGTCCTATGAGATGAACTATACTTTATTGAGAAATATTTTCTAGCATTGGTCTTCACATCTCAGAAATTAAGACATTACATGCTAGCACATTCTATCAAACTAGTGGCTAAGATAGATCCGCTCAAATATCTTCTCAGCACGGCAACACTTACATGGAGATTGACTAAGTGGGTTATGATTCTTACAAAATTTGACATTGAATATATAAAACACAAAGCTATCAAAGGACAAGTCATTGCAGATCAACTTGTTGATGCTCCACTTGAAGACAATCAACCTTTGCAAATAGAATTTCTGGATGAATCCATAATGCACCTTACTCAGCGATCTTGGAAAATGTTATTTGATGGGTCTTTTACTCAACAAGGTTCTGGTGCTAGAATTATTTTTGTCACTCCTAAAAGATACTCAATCCCATAGGTGTACAAGATCCTCTTTCCTTATACAAACAATATTGTAGAATATGAAGCCTTGGTAAATGGAATCAAGCTAGCTATTGAATGGAAAATGACTCTCAACTAATAATCAACCAGATCAATGATATATATCAAAATCAAGATGAAAAATTGATTCCCTACAAAAGAATGGTTGATGACTTTAAGAAATACTTTACCTTTGTCTCATTTCAGCAGATTCCTAGATCAACAAATAGAGTAGTTGATGCCATGGCTACATTGGCATCTGTACCACAACTACAATAATTTGAATATCGCTATGAATTCCTAGTGGAAGAGATTCATTATCCTTCTTATGATTCCCCTGAGTCCCAGATGGTTTATTCTCTCATTGGACATGACTCATCTCACTATAGTCATATCTACTCTTACTTATGTGACCAAATTATCCTTGATAACCTTACCCATAATGAGAAATGAAACCTGATCTGAAACACTTCATGGTATGTCATCATTGCTAACTATTTGTATAAGAGAGGTTTGGATAGTACTTTGCTTAGCTGTCTAGAACCTAAAGAGTCCCAACATGCATTATCTGAAGTCCATGAAAGGTATTTGTGGATCTCACTCAAATGGTCTAACTTTAGCTTGGAAACTGCTAAGGGCTAGCTACTATTGGCTAGATATGACAAAAGATGCTATTAAATTTGCTAAAACTTGTAAAAAATGTCAGCTACATGGACATCTCATACATGCTCCAACAAGAGAGCTAGTACCTTTTATCACACATTGGCCTTTTTAGCAATGGGCATTTGATCTCATCGACCAAATCTATCTTGCATCCTCTAATGGACATAAGTTTATCATAACTGCAACTGAATTCTTCACCAAGTAGGTTGAACCGGTCCCGCTAATCACAACAACTAGCAAATAGATAGCTATGTTCATTCTTAACTATATTATCTGCAGGTATGTAATACCTTCTTTGATTGTGAATGACAATGGAGGGCAGTTCAAAAAAAAGGATCTAGATGAGCTCTACAAAAGGTTCAAAATCAAACATCCTTGATCTTCTATATATTACCCTCAAGGTAATGGCCAGGCTGAAGCATCTAATAAAACTTTGCTGACTATCTTACACAAACAGTCAACAAATCTAGGAAGGATTGGCATCTGCAGCTCAATCTGGCAATGTGGGCTTATCGAACAAGCATCAGAACACCTACAAGAGCTACACCTTTTGCTTTGGTATATGGGGCTAAAGCAGTCTTGCCTATAGAGGTGGAAATCCCTTCTTTGAGAGTTTCTCTACAAGGTCTTGTCATTGATGAAAATCACAAAATATCTAGATTGCAAGAACTCGAATTGCTAGATGAATGTCAGCACGTGGCATTTGATCATCTAAGAGCTTATCAGAAAAGAATGTCTAGAGGCTATAACAAGAAAGTTCGACATAGATAATTTTAGGTTGGTGACCTTGTTTTAAGAGAGAATCCTAAAAATCAACAGTTTTGAGAACAAAAGCGGAAGTTTGAACCTAACTATTTGGGTCCCTACATCATTACTACAACCTTTGGCTCTAGCGCTTATCAACTCTCAACATTGGAAGGAGAACAACTCCCTAAACTGATCAACACCCTCCACTTGAAGAAATTATACACCTAGCATTCTTTGCTCCAGCAATCTGTACAGTTAAAAAGTCCTAAAGAAATTCTAAAAATAAAGTCCTAAAAAAAAAGAAAAAAAGAGAAAAATAAAAAGAAAAAAGAAAAAACCCAAAATATGAAAGAAAAATGCCTTGGTGAAAACCTGGTAAATAGGCACCTTGGTAGCCAAAAAAAAGGAAAGAATCTTTGCTAAGCAGGTGAAAACCTGGTAAACAGGTGCCTCTTGTATTGAAGCTCCATCTATCAACACAAATTTGCCATTTTCTACTTTATTTCCCACTTTTCTATATCTGGGCTTTAGCTTGTATATGTCCTTTAGTCACTTTTGTGACACCTTGGTTCTTCTTGGAACCCTCATGGCTTGAAACTGATCGACATCCTAGTCTTAGGGTAATCACCTAATCAAATTAAATATCCTAAGCAGTTGAACCAAGTCATCTTTATGTTGGTAGTACCGGGTCATCCAATTTGAGTTAGTCGCCTGTCTCCTATGCACTATAGAGTTTTACCACTGAATAAACACATAAAGAAAGAACACTAAAAACAATCACTAAAAATTGTTTGAGCTCTGATTAAAATTTTCTTTGAATGCTGTCTTTTAACTTGGTTTTCAATTATTATTCCCTCTGAGTAACTCGAGGAAGTCTATCTTGACTAAGAGGAGCAAGGACAGGGGGCATGATGCTTTTCTTTGTTTTGTGCTTGTAGGTATGATTTTGATGGTTTGTAAACATCTCATAATTTGGGTGTCTGTGATAAGTGCCTTCACATCAAGGTGAACTCGCCACACATACCCCGATTCTATTTATTTGTATGCTACAAGGAGGTTGGAATCATTTCCTTGTCTGTTTAGTAAATTTGTTTATCATGCAATCTGGATACTATGTGTGTGAAAAAGTGGTCTGTAAGCTACAAGCACGACACTTCAATTAAGTCATTATATGCATGGTTAGTAATCAATAATCAATAAGTAAAAAACCATAACAAAGTGACTAATTGCCTTCTAAAAGATGCGAGTATAAGATTGCTCTCAGATTGTTATAAGAAATACTAGTGACTAGACTACACCAAGATGAAGGATTTAATATATATGATATTTAACTATATGGATGCAATATGGATGAATAATTCAAGAAAATAATCAATTCAAGCAATAATGGATGTAAGAAATAATGGATGTAAGCAATAATGGATGAGTAAAATGGATGCAAATAATCTAAAAAAGCACAATAATGTTCAATGACTCTAGAGCGAAATTAGCATGATAATAATCTCCAAGCGTGTTCTCAAAAATATTTGGGGTAAATTGGAATGAGAGCTGAAGACTAAATTTATAGAGAATTACCAAGAGAAAAGCTCAATTTAGGATTAATTGAAAATAATTTAGAAATCAGGTTTAGTTAACCTTGAGATAGATTCCAATTATAGTTTAATTGAAATGCATTCAAATTAGAAGTCCAAGTTGCATTGGAAATAATAAAAAATTAATTCCATGCATTTATGATAAAAATAGATAATTCTTTTATTTATTCAAGAAAAGAGTCTTTTTAATGGAAGTGAACTTCTTTTTCTGAAAAAGCTTTGAGTTCCAATTTTAGAGAATAATTCAATAATTCAATTTAATTTCTTTTCTGATTTCAAGTTCTAAATTTAGAAAAAGAAATAATATCTCAAGTTTGATTTCTCTTTCAATTCAATTCTTTTATTTTAATTTCAATTCAACTCTTGTTTTGTAATTAATTCCTCTTTTGTAATAAATTAATTCCTTTTGCATGATTAAATGACAATTTTATTAATTAATTAAATATGCAAGGATATTTAATAAATTAGAATGGGATAATTGATAAAAAATATATTCTTGGAAATGCTTCAATTAATTTAATGAATATTGAATTAATATTGAGTAATTGATTTGCCATATGATATTTGATAATTAAAGAATTAATAATGTGCTCAAGATTGATTTAATTGCCTTTGGTTAGGACCTTGGTGATGTTGTCGAGATTAGGGGCCCATGGTTTAGATGACCATTTTTAGGGTATTACATTTGCCCCTCTTTGAATTAATGTGCGAGCAGCGTGTTGGTTCAAAGAATGTGTGATGTCTAGGAGATGCCAGTTCTGAACTTGAATGATCACAAACAAGATGAAGAGCAAGGTGTTTAGCTTGATTCGAAGCGACAAAGGTGAATGAAGTCTGATTAAAGCAATGCCATTCTTGAACTTGATTGAACTAAGGAACGATAGAAACAAAAGATAACGAACTTGAACTTGATTGATCGAGAAGCAGATCTTACTGATCTAGAACTTGATTGAACTTATATGCAGTGAGTGATGATAAAAATTGATCTTGAACTTGATTGATCAAGATACAATGAAGATAAACTATCCAGCTTGATCAAGAAATGAATACTGAACACCTGCTTAGATTGAGTGTGATAAAAATACTCTTTAAACTTTTGATTGAGTTTAAACGAATAATCAACTTGATTTGAAGTGATGAAACTAATTGACGTTAAGAGATTGATTCAGATGAAAGACAAATATTAGTTTGATTTGAAGCGATGAAATTGATGTGCCCCTAGCGATTGATTCAATTCAGATGATCGAGAGATCTCAACTTGATGTGAAGCGATGAAGCTGAGATGCCCCTTAGCAATAAGAATTGATTTTCTTTAGTTAAAAAGATTTTTCTCGACTTCTAATGAAGATTTGAAAAAAAAAGTTCTCGACATGTGAGATGTGAGGTCATAAGGTCGTGAGTATGCCCCCTTGGGAACGAAATCGAAAAATAGCAAGGGATTGATGATTATAGGCAATTATGTGGTGAGAATAAGTTATTTGAGCACAAATTGATTTGGAGGAATATTTGAAAAATTTGACGTTGATTGGTGAAATTGAGTGCAGAGTTGATTGTAAAGTTGATGTGTAGAATTGAAATTGAATTAATATTCAACGTTGAAATTTGAGCGCAATTAGAAGAAAAATGAGCATTTTGATGAAAAGAGCGCTAAGTGGTCAAAATTGTGAAATTGACTAGCAAAATGATCTCGAATTTCGATTTCGATCTCGAAAATGGTATTAGAGTGGTCAAATTAGCTAAGGGTACAATTTTCATGTCCATCGGAGTAAGTTGAAAAATTAGGTTTTTAGCTATATATCGGAAAAAAGTCATTTTCAAATCATTTTAACCCTCCAAGTTTGAAAATTCAAAAAAGTCTTCTGCGAATAAAATGGTGATCCCTACTCATCAGCATCAATTTGAGCACCAAAGAAGACATAATCGACCCCAAAACTATGAGCCAGCAGTAAGTGATCGATCTTAAGCCTCTTTATGTTTTCAATTTTGAATTTTTTTGTTCATTTTTCAAGTTTTTCGCATGTTTGGGGTTGGGTTTCACATTTTATCGTGCGAGATAGGATCCTGTCTCGTACGAGTAACTGGTAAAATTTCTTTTGTCATTTAGGGTTATTAGAATTGTCGTTCGGGATGCACCCTCGTATTGTACGAATGGTCTGTTAAAAGACCATTTTGTCGTGCAAAAGCCAATAGTTTGTCGTTTGGGATTATTTTGTCGTGTGATAGCTATTCCTGGCTCATATGAGATTCTACTTCTCTCTGTTTTGTCGTTTGAGAGATAGTGAGCATTTTTGAAGGTCTAAATGTGAAATTTTGATTTTGCATTTGACTTAGTTGGATTTGCGTGATGTTTTACTTCTCTTGTAGGCTCATTTGGAATATTTTTTGATGCTTTGTTGTTGGGTTTTTGCAGGTTCGATTACCTCCTATGTTGTTTAGATGAGTTTATCCTCCTACTAAGGCATTAGTTCAACATTTATCTGAGGTTGAGTAGGCTCATATTGACTTGTGCAGCTTGACTCATCTATTGAGATTACCTGATATCCATGCGAACCACAGAATGCTCACAGCATTGGTAGAACGTTTCCATTCAGAGCATAACATGTTTCATCTGCTGGTGGGGGAGATGACTATCACTCCTGAGGATGTATATAGGATCCTCCATATCTCTTTTGTTGGGGATAAGGTGGATTATGATTCAGGGCACCTTCCAGGATTACAGGCAGTGAGGCATGTCTTCAGTGATCCTAACATTTTGACTCGTTCCATTAGTTGGGACATATTGATGAGTGGGTACAGTGAGGAGTTTCCTCTGGCATGTGTTCTAGTAGGGTTCATAGGTTGTTTTATGATGCTAGACAAAGGGCAATAGGGTTTCCAGTGCGGATGGGGTCGGATGCTAGAGAGATTGATAGAGACCCCTTAGAGACTTGGTTGGGGTTCGTGTTTATTGGCCCACATGTATCAAGAGATGCATGAGATCGTGTATAGAGATGGGCGAAGCATGGCCGCTGGTGTATATATTTTGTAGGTGTGGGCTTGGGAGTACCTTCTCATTTGTCGGCCCATAGTAGATGACAGTAGAGAGCCTGAGCAGTCAATTATATATAGGTATGCCAGATACATTATGCATCCCCATCTAGGCAAGACAAATTTTTGAAGACGGTAGCTAGATGACCTGATAGTCATTGTATGGAGACTATAAAGAGGATTAGAGCCGTGGGATGGCTGGTGGATGGTTTGCAGGGACCTTTTTATTATGCACCCTCTCATCAGGATATCATAGACCATTATGGAGCGGTTCGTTGTATCACAGGTGATGAGGTAGTATGGCCGGCCTTAGGGGATCTCACAGGATTTTACAACGTATGCGCGTTACGCAAATGATGAGAGATAGGGATGGTCTCCATGGTTGTCTTATGCTTTGGAGATGCAGGAGCTGACTGGTTTACATTGTTTGAGGTGGGATTATATGGATGATGTGGCGCATTCGAGGGTATTGCCCTAGTATAGAGATTGGTTTCAGCAACATTCGTTCCCTTGATTCACAGATCTAGTAGACCAGGCTCCTCATATTGAAGATGTTGAGGATGATGCCCCCACACCAGCATAGGGACAAAGATAGGACCATAGGTAGGGACAGGCACAAAGAGATGAGGCTCCATGATGGAGTGGTGGTGATCCTGGTGCTAGCAGTAGTAGGGTGCTAGCTGATCTTGGACAACAGGGGGGTGAGGGTGGATCCCTAGGGTATGTAGGAGTGAGATTGGGTGGGACTGAGGAGGAGCAAACAGCTCTGAGACAGGTCTAGCAGTGGCGGGATGAGCAGGGTGGAGCTACAGGTGGAGATGGGGGTGGGAAGCCTATGAGAGAGTAGGGGACTAATGCATGGCAGTTGATGAGAGCACATCTTGCAGAGTTGCAGTCACAATTGACAGTGGCTCAAACTTAGCTAGCAGAGTGAGACTGGTAGCTTGCAGAGGTGAGGGCCAAGCGTGATCGCCAGATCGCATCATTGAGGGCAAAGTTGAGAGCAGAGATAGAGGCTTTACGATGGGAGGTCCTTCTCTAGAGTAGTTGGGCAGCCTACTATGTGGCTGCATATAGTGTCAATGATCCTGTGGCGCAACAGGTGATACCCTACTCATAGTATATGGCACGATTAGAGGGATCTTGGTTCACCTCGTTAGAATCCCAGGCATCTGGCTCCTCCTCCTCCACCAAGCAATGAGGGAGAGGGTGCTAGCTAGATTATTTGTTTTTGTAGCTCGGCTATTTTTTGTAGACACACCCATTTTTTTGTAGCCTATATGATTCTTGCTCCGATGGGAGTTTGTATATGTCATTCGACATCATTTTGTACCTTTAGACTTGACATGATATATATATATATATATATATATATATATATATATATATATATATATATATATATATATGAGATCTGATTTGATTTCATCATACTTGTGTTGATTTGTTTATGAGATGTCTTTTATATGCTTTATTCTATATGTATGCATTTCTTTTCAATATGAATGTATGTAATGCAAATGATTATGGATGTCTATTTTTGTGTTTCTTTTCATATGCAAATAAATGAATGAGTATGAGTAATGTGAAATGCAATATTTCATTTTCTATGCAATAAGATGAGGGCAAATGAGTAATAATGAAATGTATGAAGCTATATTAAAAGGTTATGTATGCAGCTAACATCTCAAAACACAAGTACTCGATCAAAGAAATGATGATGTTTTCAACTCTCATTCAGAAGATAAAGAGATTATTACCATACCAAAATCACTCTAAATTCACAAAAATGTAGAATGATATGCAAAATGATGTGCAAAATGCTACCTAAACCTAGTCACTGGATTTAAAATACTTAGGATTCATCACTGAGCATAATGAACACAACAGGTAGGTTAGAGTTCCTTTCTTTTTCAATGTGCAATATTAATTATCTTGTCTGCAATGACCCTTTTTTCATTCATATCCTTGGACAGATTTCTTAGGGACCTGAATTGCATCATAAATAAATTCCCTCAAAATAGACAAAGAAATGATATGGACCTCCCTGTAGCATACAAATGAGTAGAGTCAAGGTATGTAAGGCAATTTCACCTTATTGTGAAGGCTCTTATCACAGACACCCAGCTAATTTATATGTTTCCAGATCATTGGGATCATTCCTACAAGCAAAAAACAAAGAAAATATTATGCCCCCCATCCTTGCTCCTCTTAGTCACAATAGACTTCCTCGAGTTACTCAGAGGGATAATAATAAAAAACCAACATAAAAGACAACACACAAAGAAAATTTTCATTCATAGCTCAAATTGTTTAGTGATTGTTTTCCGTTATGTTGTTTTGCTTGTGTACTTACTGATAAAAACTCTTTGGTAGTTAGAAAATAGGTGACTGACTCAGAGTGGATGACCAGGTTTCATTGATGGAAAAATGACTTGGTTGACACTGCTTAGGATATGTAAATTGCTCTGTCGAGTAGCCTAAGACTAGGACGTTGATCAGTTTCAAGTCATGATGGTTCCAACAAAATAGGATGTCACAAAAGTGACTGAAAAATATGTACAAACGAAAGCAAAAGATGCATGAAAGCGGGAAATGCCAACATTGCATTGATAGATGGAGCGCTTGAGTACAAGAGGTGCATGTTTGCCAGGTTTTCACTTGCTTGGCAGAGATTAATTTTTTTTTTACCAAGGTGCCTGTTTACCAAGTTTTCACCAGGGCATTTTCTCTCTTTATATTTTTTTTTTCTTTTTTCTTTTGATGGTTTTTTAAAAATTTTTTTAGGACTTTTTCCAGCTGTACAAGTTGGTGGCACAGAGAATGCTAAGCGAATAATTTCTTCAAGTGGATAGTGTTAATCAGTTCATGGAGCTATTCTCCTTCTGAGTTTGAGAGTTGATAGGCACCAGAGCTGAATACTGCAGTAACAATGTAGGGACCCAGCCAGTTGGGTTCAAACTTCCCTTTATTGTCGTGAAACTGTTGATTTTTTTGGATTTTCTCTCAGAACTAGGTCACCAACCTGAAATTCTCTTTGTCAAACTTTCTTTTTTATATCCTCTGGACATTCTCTTCTAATACACTCTGAGATGATCAAATGCCACTTGCCGATGCTCATCCAACAATTCAAGTTCTTGCAATCTAGATATTCTATGATCTTCATCAGTAACAAGACCTTGCAAAGAAACTCTTAGAGATGGTATTTCTACTTCAATAGGTAATACTGCTTTGGACCTATACACCAAAGAGAAAGGTGTAGTCCCAGTAGGTGTTCTGATACTTTTTTTGTAAGCCCATAGTGCAGGATTGAGTTGCAGATGCCAATCCTTCCCGGATTTGTTCATTGTTCTATGCAAGATAGTTAGTAGGTTTTTGTTAGACACCTTAGCTTGTCCATTACCTTGAGGGTAATATACCGATGACCAGTGTTGCTTTATTTTGAATTTCTCACAAAGCTTGTCCAGATCTTTATTCTTAAACTGTCCTCCATTATCAGTCATGATGGACAAAGGTATCCCATACCTGCAGATGATATAGTTCAGGATGAACAAGGCGACTTGTTTACTGGTTGCTTTGATGAGTGGAACCTCCTCTACCCACTTGGTGAAATACTTAGTGGTAGTTATGATGAATTTATGTTCATTGGATGAAGCAAGATATATCTGACCAATGAGATCAAAGGCCCATTGCTGAAAAGGCCAATGCGTTATAAATGGTATGAGGTCCCTTGCCGGGGCATGTATGATATTTCCATGAAGCTGATATTTCTCACAAGTCTTAGCAAATTTTATGGCATCTTTTTCCATGTCTGGCCAGTAGTAGCCAGCCCGTAGTAGTTTCCAAGATAAAGTAAGGCCATTCAAATGAGATCCACAAATACCTTCATGGACTTTTGATAATGCACGTTTAGATTCTTCAGTTTCTAGACACCTAAGCAATGTACCATCCAAACCTCGTCTAAATAAATCATTAGCAATGACAACATACCGTAAAGCATTTCGAGTTAGGTTTCTTCTCTCATTTTGGGTAAGATTTCCAGGGATAATTTGGTCTTGTAGATAGGAATAGATGTGACTGTATTGGGATGAGTCATGTCCAATAATAGAACAAACTATTTGGGTCTCAAGAGAATCATAGGTGGGGTAATATAACTCTTCCACTAGGAAATCAAAGCAAAAATTGGACTCTTGTAACTCAGGTATAGATGCCAAGGTAGCCATAGCATTTGCTGCTCTATTTGCGGATCTAGGAATATGTTGGAATGATACAAAAGCAAAATACTTCTTAAGATCATCAACCATTCTCTTGTAAGGCATCAATTTCTCATCTCGAGTCTAATATGTATCATTGATTTGATTAACCACTAGCTGAGAATCTCCATAGATATACAATTCTGTAACCTTGCATTCAATAACCGGTTTTATCCCATTCAGCAAAGCTTCATATTATACAATGTTGTTTGTGCAAGGGAATAAAATATTATAAGACTTTGGGATTGAATACTTCTGAGGAGTAATGAATAATATGCCAACACCTGAACCATTTTGAGTAAAGGACCCATCAAAGAACATTTTCCAAGGTTGTTGAGTAAGGTGCATTATAGATTCATCTAGAAATTCTATGTGTAGTGGTTGAGTGTCCTCAAGCGGAGCTTCTGCAAGTTGATCAGCAATTACCTGTCCTTTTATGGCTTTACGTTCTACATATTCAATGTCAAACTTTTTAAGGATCATGATCCATTTTGCTAATCTTCCTATAAGTGTTGCCTTATTGAGAAGATACTTGAGTGGACCAATTTTGGCCACTAGCTTGATTGAATGTGCTAGCATGTAGTGTCTCAATTTTTGTGATGCAAAGACTAACGCCAAGCATGCTTTTTCTATTATAGTGTAGTTCATTTCATAAGACACCAATGTCCTACTGATGTAATAAATAGCTCGTTCCTTTTTGTTGTCATCCTGTTATGCCAGAAGTACCCCAGCGATGAATCAGTTGCTGATATATATAAGATTAGTGGTTTACCTTGAATCGGTGGCATCAATATCGGTGGATCCCAATTGTAAATTACTCCTTTTCTCAATACCTTTTTGAAAGGTTGAGCTTTGTCTGCTAGCTGAGAAATGAATCTTCTAATGGATTGGAGACGTTCCTATAGACTTCTCATTTGACTGATGTTCTTTGGAGGTGACATTTCCATTATAGCTTGGACCTTCTCAGGATCAACCTTGACTCCCTTCTTTGAAATGACATAGCCAAGTAGTTTACCAGATATCACTCTGAATGCACACTTCTTTGGATTTAATCAGAGTTGGAACTTTTCCATTTTGTCTAGTATAGGACCTAACTCTTGAATATGCGTTGATCTTTTCATAGTCTTCACTAAGGTGTCATCAACATAATCTTCCATATTCTTATGCATCATGTCATGAAAAATAGTTGTAACTACTCTTTGAGAGGTTGCTCCTACGTTCTTTAGCCCAAATGGCATGACGTTCCAGCAAAAGGTTCCCCATGCACATGTGAAAGCTATCTTTGGCTGATCTCCAGGAGCTATTTTGATTTGATTGTATCTAAAGAATCCATCCATTAGTGAGTACATTTCATACCCAGCAGTCATGTCAACTATCATATCAATATTTGGTAATGGAAAGTTGTCCTTCGGACATGCTTTGTTAAGATCTCTGAAGTCAGTACAAACTCTGATAGACTTGTCTGCCTTTGACATAGGTACTATGTTTGAAATCCATTCGACATAATCTATAGCTCTAATGAATCCAACTTTGAGTAATTTTTCTAGTTCAACTTTGACTAATAGTGCTACATGCGAGTGCATCTCACAGAGTTTTTTACTTAATTGGTTTTACTCCTGATGTAATTGAAAGATGGTGCATAATGAGATCAGGATCCAAGCTTGGCATATCAGAGTATGTCCATGCAAAGTTTATTTTCTTTTCTAAGAATAGCTGAGTGAACTCCTTCAATTCTTTTGCTGATAGTGATTGAGCTACATGAATGATGTGTGGTGTCTCTTGACTCCCAATGTTCACTGGCTGATTTGGCTTGATCAATATGGAGGACCTTTCTTGGAAATGACTTGGCAGTATATGAAGTATCTCACCTTCAAGTGCCTCAGAGAGGTTTTCAACTTTAGGTATGTCCTTTATTTTCTCTTTTTTAGATTCTGACACCACCACAATGTGGTTTTCGCCATCAGATCTTTTATTTTTATTTTTCTTATTTTTGCGACTAAGATACTTGATATCCACTTCAGTCATGTTTTCACTCTATTCATTGGTGGAAGAGTCTATATGTTTGACTGCATTGAGATAACAGGCTAACATATAGTCATTGGCAAAAGTAGGTATATTCATGGGCTAGTTTTGTAAAGTATAGTCAATCAATTTGGGATGTACTAAGGATAAATCTTGGATAGGTTCAAGAGCGTTCATAGTATTGTTATCACAGATGCAGATCAAAAAGTCAAGTTCCAAGATGATACCTTGTGTAAGTGTCTCGAGACCAGGAAGAGTCAGATCATGATTATTAAAGTTCATGTTAATATTTAGTTGATCTAATCCGATAGACATACTTGTAATATCGTTCACTACACCAAACTAGATGTCATATCGTGGTTTAATAGTGATAAGATCAGTAGACATATTTTTATTGTTTGTATCAACTAATAACAGGTTCTGGTTCATCTTACTTCAAAGCATAGAACACCCATTCTTTTCCATTGCCAGATCCATTAGCATGGTCTTTTGCCAGTTCATCTCTAGAGTCATCAGTTACTCCTTCCTCATCTGTTATGTAGCATTGTTTCCTTTTCTTGAATCTATATCTATTCTGGTTAGGCTTAAAAGATTTCTTAACTCTTTCCTCAAACCTTGCATTCCTTTCATGACATCTAGATACAAAATGACCAATCTTGTTACATGCAAAACATTTAAAAGGTTCTTTTCCTTCATACTTACTTCCAGTTGGTCCTTTACATACTCTTCTAGAAAATAAGGCTTCAAGTTGCTCAAGTTCTTTATCTTCTTTTCTCATGTCTTCCAATTCTTTTGCATATAGGGCTTTCCAATCACTTTTGCCATTAGATATTGTTGATGATGATGATGCATGAAAAGTAGGTTCAGATTTTATAGCTCCAGAAGATCCAAATTCTTCAAGCTTAAAAGCATATAATTTCCCAATCAGAATGTCTTTGTTAACTGAAGTGTTTGCCATTGTTCTTAACTTATTAATTGCAGTTGCCTTCATCTTGTAAGTCAGTGGAAGGGCTCTCAAGACTTTGGAAACTATTTCATCTTCACTTAGAAATCCTCCACAACATTGAATTCCCATAACAATCTCATTTACTCTTTCCATAAATACAACAATTCTTTAATTATCTTCCATTTTCAAGTTTTCATATCTTACCCGATAGCCATCAAGTTTAGCAACTTTGACATTAGGATCACCTTCATTCAAAGGTTGCAATTTTTCCCACATAACCTTAGCCAATGATTTATCAGTCAATCCCATGATCTACTGATCAGTAAGTGCACATAAGAGGGATTCTCTAGGCTCTACAATCATTTTTAATATTCTTATCCAAGTCTACAAGATCAAGATTGCTAGATGCCAGATCACAAGGTGTGTATCCTTTCTGATAGGGAGTTTGGTAGGAAAGTATTCAAAAGGCCAATTTTCTCAATAAGTTCAATATTCTACCCCAAAACATGTTTGAGTCTACTATATGTGGTTGCGAAAATATTCTTGAAGGTTATAGTGTCAAGTACTTCCAGTATCACCTTCCTAACAAACTCTCCTTAAGGTGTTGGCTCATACCCATGCTCAAAACTAGTCAAGTTTCTTACTCCACCCATCTACACACCCTCAATCTCTATTCTTAGGCAATCAAACCTCTATTTCAAAGATATTTAGGAGTCATTTGCAAGGAAAAGTAAGGGCAACAAAGTTTTCTCCAAAGTTAGATGCTCACAAATTGGTTTTAGGCTCATAGCCCTCAACTACTCAACCTCCAACCAAAGGTCAAAAACCTCCAAAAGAGGTTGCACACTACCCAAGGCTCCAAATATTAATTTTTTGGAAATTTTTTAATGTTCTTGCAAATTTTCAAAAGCCCCCAATTCCTCCTTACAAACAGGTTTGAGCATTCTTTCAAAAACTGTCATTTTTGTGTGTTATGCAACAAAGGGAGTCTAGCCCGTGAGGCCTAATTGACATTTTTTTTGTTTGTTCTACTTAATGATGGTCTCTTCCACCTTGGAGGTTGATTTGGATGCCCATACAAATGCAAAAGCTAAAGGATATTTGTGGTTTAGGTCCTTGTTAGGGTTATTTTGTTGTTGTCCTCCATTTTAGGCATAAATGTAGGGTTTTGGAGGGTTTTGAGGTGTAGTCTCTAGGTTTGCATTTTTATGTTCCTCTACAAGTGCCTAGATCTTCACATGACACTGGGAATGTCTCTAACATAATTTTCCTAACTTTTCCTTGCAATCATAATGCCAAACACTTGGCAAACAATCTGAAAAAATCAGAAAACAGTCACTGTGATAGTCAAATGATGTGAATGGGTATGGGATAGACTAGCCTAGTTTATGCTCCTTGATCCTCTCCTTGGATCACTAGGTGTTCCAATTACACCCTAGGGTCTTTAGGACTTCCCTTGCCTTTGGAATCCCCTGACCTTGCCCAATCCACCCACCAACAACCTGTGATACTTCTCCTAAGGTCACACCTACTCACAAGCATCAAAAACCCTCACATAGGCTAATAAGGGTTTAGCTCCTCCTACAACTTCTTAGGTCCTAGAAAGGTTAGGATAGGTCTTTGACATGGTTTTCCATCCACTCATGTTCCCCCAGGAGGTTTTAACCTTCTACTTTGTTACCGATCTCACTATTTTGCTTCTTTCCTACAAAATAGGGCTACAAGGAATGTGCCCAATTAGGCCTCCATTCCGGACTTTTAGGGCTCCCTCTTACAAACAATGCACAAAATTGTGAAACTTCCCAAAGGGACTACTAATAATTTGGAAAGGGCTCAAATATTTTCCTAATTTTGGGCCTCCAAGTGTTTGTACACTGCCCTAGGTGAATTTTGGGGTTTTTGAGGGTTTTTATGAGGGTTTTAAGGCCTGCCAGGGTCACAATGATGGTTTGCTATCTTTGCCACCTTTTATGGATTGATGGAAGCTCCTCCTTCTCACCAATGGTTCTCCACACACCCCTCTACAACTCCTCCAAAGGGTGCCTCCTTTCTTGTCCTACCTTTCTCTCATGGACCTCTGCAACTTCAACCCTTCCTAGTTGGGCACAGTCCAGTCTCGCCTAGGAGTGGGTCTTTGAAAGGATTTGCTACATCTTCAAGGGACCTGCTTTCTCTAGGATACTATACAAGGTCTTCAATCCTATTACCCATGGTTTCATGGTGATTCCACAATGGGGATAGGAGTTGTCAATCCATTACATAGAACAGTCCAAAACTGGACAGTGAAAGAGTAACTTCACAAAATAATTATAAAACACACAAAAACCTACACAAGAACCTAAAATAAGTTCTCAAAATTATGGTAAAAACACAATAAAAGACTCTCAACACCATTCAATTTGCAAAACAATCCATTATCAACCTGTTAATGCTCCATTTGTGCCGACTGGCAACAAAAACACAATCACAGTCAAGGTCTTTTCTCTTGGTCGTACAATCTGACATCCAACCTCTCATTTTAGGGTTTGCAATAGTTTATAGTGTCTCTACCTCAATTTGTGTGCCATGGTTAGGGTTCCTAATGCTGAACTAAGGTTATGACCTATTTGGTGGGAAAGTTGCATGACAACTTTGAAAAGTTGTCATGCAACTTTTTACAACTTTTGATCAACTTCTACAATGTTGCTTTTCTTGACTTTTGGGCCTACCTTGGGCTATCCTATGGACACAACCATGCCACAAGGACCCCAAAAACATCAAAGGGACACATACCCTCTACTCCACAAGAAAAATCAATCTAGACTTACGGACCTAGGACCTAAACTAGGACCTAAACAAGACCACTGAGCTCTTGGCTCTTATTACATTTACATGGCTTCTTAAAGAAGAAAAATTCCAACAAAAGTCATAGGGAGGAAGACCTTAGAAGGGAACTCCTACACCATACTTCCCCTCTGCACAAAATTAAGGAACTAGGGGAGAGATGAGAGCCAGGTCAATACCAAGTTTCTTGAACCTGCTCTCTTCAACCCAAGTGGCTTCAGACTCAGGTTGACCTACCCACTTCACCAAGTGTTCCATGTAGACCTAGTGTCTAGTAGACTTCTTCACCCTTGACTCCAAGATATCCTCTGCTATGGGTTGCTTCACTTGAGGTAAGGCATTCACATCCAAGTCCTGTAGCACCTTGGCTTGATTCTCAATTTGCCCTGCTATTTCACCTTTGTATAGTATCAAATCAGCAACATTGAAGACTGGTGATATAGCCAAATCTAAAGGAAGATCCACCTTGCAGGTGTTCTCACCATATTTGGACAGAATTTTACAAGGTCCTACCCTCTTCATTTGTAGCTTAGTAGACTTGCCACTTTGCATTCTAGCTTTGCTTAAATGGACCATCACATAGTCACCCACTTTGAACTGAACCTCTCTCCTTCTTTCATCCACTTTTTCTTTCAGTTTTTGAGTAGACTCTAGGATGGCTTTCTTGACCTATTCTTGGACTTCCTTGATGGTTTGAGTGAAGTCCTCTACTTGCCCACTCTTCATCTCCATGGAACCAAGTTCTCTTAGTTCACACACCCCTCTTGGATGTCTACCATAGACAACCTCAAAAGGACTCCTTCCAGTGGTCATATTTACACTGTCATTGTAGGCATACTCAGCTTGTGGAATAACTAGATCCCATGTCTACCCATACTCCTTGGTTAGACACCTCAACAAGTTGCCTAACACCTTGTTAATGACTTTAGTTTGACCATTAGTTTGTGGATGGTAAGCTGAGCTGAATGACAAATTAGTCCCTAGTCTCCTCCATAAGGTTTTCCAAAAATGGCCCATGAACTTGCTATCCGTATCTGAAACAATACTTAATGGAAGTCCATGAATCCTTACAATCTCCTTAAAGAAGAGATGTGCAATATAACTAGCATCATGAGTAGTTCTACATGGAATGAAATGGCTCATCTTAGAAAATCTGTCTACCACCACATAGGTGCTATCCATACCTGACTTTGTCTTGGGGAGTCCTACCACAAAGTCCATGCTCACACACTCCCAAGGCCTATTTGGGACCGGTAGTGGCTGATAGAGGCCTGCATTGCTTGATCCTCCTTTTACCCTTTGGCACACACCACATTGCTCCACATACCTTTTCACATCCCTTGGCAACCTAGGCCAATAGTAGTACCTCTATACTAGGTCCAAAGTTTTATTGACTCCAAAGTGTCCACTTAGACTACCATTGTGTTTCTCTTGTATGAGATTTTCTCTCATGGATCCTCTAGGTACACATAATTGATTGCCTTTGAACAAGAGACCATTTTGAAGGGTGTAGTCTGCATACTCACCATGAAAATGATTCTCAAACTCCTTGCAGACCTTGTAGGCTGATGAGAAGTCCTCATCTTCTTCATAGAGATCCTTGAAACCTTCTATCCCTATGCTCTGCAATAGTAGTTCTTGGACAGTTAACAACTTCTAGCTTAAAGCATTTGCCACCTTGTTAAGCTGCCCCTTTTTATGCTTGATGGTAAAGCTAAAGGATTAGAGGTACTCCATCCACTTCAAATGTCTATTGCTAAGATTCTCTTGAGTGTTGATGTAACTCAAAGCCTAGTAATCTGTGAACACCACAAATTCCTTTGGGAGTAGGTAATGCCTCCACTTCTTGAGAGACTAAACTAGTGCATACAACTCTAGATCATATTCTAAATACTTCTTCTTTGCCTCATTAAGCTTCTCACTGAAAAATGCCACAGGCCTTCCCTTTTGGCTCAATACACCCCCTATTGCAATGCCACTTGCATCACACTCCAATGTGAATAGTTTGTCAAAAGTAGGTAAGAGTAGGATGGGTTTGGTGGCTACTTCTTGCTTCAATAATTGGAATGCTTTATCAGCTTGATCAGTCCATTTGAACTTAGTTTTAAGGCCTCCTTTTATGGTGTCAAGTATTGGTGCACATATGCCACTGAAGTTCCTCACAAACTTTCTATAGAATTGGGCTAAACCATGGAAACTCCTAACTTTAGTCCCTGTTTTAGGGGCAGGCCAATTCAAGATTGCCTCCACTTTGCTTGGATCCATCGTCAAGGTTCCCTTAGACACCACAAACCCCAAGTAGACTAACTCTTGATTCAAAAAGTCACACTTCTCTAAGTTGATTGCCAACTTCTCTTTGTGCAACCTCTCTAGGACTAACCTCAAATGTTCAAGGTGCTCCTCTTTGGTTCTAATATAGATGAGTATGTCATCTAAGTATACTACCACAAATTTTCCTATGAAGTCCTTCAACACCTCATTCATCAACCTCATGAAGGTTCTTGGGGCATTGGTAAGTCCAAATGGCATCACAAGCCATTCATACAACCCTTCTGTGGTCTTAAAAATGGTCTTCCACTCATCACCCTCCTTAATTCTAATCTGATGATAACCACTTTTAAGGTCCAGCTTAGTAAAATACATGGCACCTCCTAAAGAGTCCATCAAATCCTCTTTTCTAGGAATAGGAAATCTGTACCTTATAGTGAATCTATTGATTGCCCTTGAATCAGTACGAAGTCTCCACTTGCCTCCCTTCTTTGTTGCTAGTACTACCGGGACTGCACATGGGCTGATGCTCTTCTTGATCAGTCCTTGATCCAACAACTCCTACACTTGCCTTGCCACCTCCTTATTTTGGTCAGGTGTGAGCTTATATGCTTCTTTATTGGGAAGGGATGCACTGGGTACAAAGTCTATCTGATGGCTTATAGACCTTCTTGGTGGAAGTATTGCAGGTGCTGCATCACTCACTATGTCTTCATACTCTTGCAACATTTGTTTTACCTCATTAGGTACCTCTATCTACAACTTATCTTCCTCCTCCTTTGGCTTCATAAAGATGGAAAATCCCATTGTCTCCTCTTCATGTAGAATTTGTAAGAACTCTTTACCAGTATTAAGTAAGACACTAGGTGTTCTTGAGGTTCCCTCATCACTCTTTGTTAGAGACTGAATCTTAAAGGTTTTGCTATCCTTCTTGAACGAAATGGAGTTCTCTTCTCCATCATAGATCATCTTCCTATCAAATTGCTAGGGTCTACCTAGTAGTAGATGACAAGCATCCATGGGTAAGACATCACAAAGGATCTTATCCTTGTACCCTCTAATAGAAAAATCCACCCAAGTCTGTTCATTGACAAGCACACTCTACTCTTGATTCAACCATGTCACCTTATAAGGGCTAGTGTGGGATATCTTTGTGAGTTTCAACTTCTTGGCTGCCTCCTCTAATATGATGTTATCAGTTGACCCTGAATCAACTATCACCTTGCAAACTTTACCAGAGATTTTGCATCTCACCCTAAACAATGCTCTCCTATGCTTAGGTTCATCCTTAACTGGTTGTCTTATCAATACTCTATTGAACATCAGATTCTCTCCAATCTCTGATTCAATATGGTCCACCTCAGGTGTTTTTCTACTTGATGTGTCTTCATGGGCATAAGCAACCCTTTTTCCACTATTTGATGAGGTAGGCTTGTCAGGGCATCTATAGGTCGAGTGTCCCAAATGACCACAGTTGTAGCATTTGATGGTTGCAAAGTAGGAATTACCCCTACCAGTACCTCTACCCCTATTTGGGCCCCCTTGTGTACCTCTTTCTCTAGAATAGCCTCCTCTGAGATTGGTTTCATTGCTATGTTCAGTCAACTTGGACTCTCCTTGATTCCTTTGCTCATTTGCCTTGCTTTGGTAACCACCTCGGTGACTCATTGTTCTCTACCTCTGCCTCTACCCCTATTGTTGGAGTCTCCCTTCCTTGTGTTCCTCTCTTCCACCTTAGCAGTGAGCTGATGACACTTTTGGATAGTGGTAGGAGTCCATAGGCTTATCTCCTCTTGAATGTTCCACTTTAGGCCACTTAGATACCTAGCCACCTTGATAGATTCCTCTTCTTGGACTTTGGATCTAAGACAAAGCTTTTGAAACTCCTCTATGTAGGAGGTCACATCAAGGTCTTTCTCCTTCAATCCTTGTCTCTTCTTATGAATTTGGACTTCATAATCCTCTGGTAAGTAGTTCTCCTTGATCTTACTCACCATGGCCTTCCAGTTTGCAACAGGTAGCTTTCCCATGTTAACTCTCTCTTCTTGCAAGTACTTCCACCATGTCAAGGTTTCTCCCCTTGGTCTTTATTTGGCAACCTTAACCTTTTGAGCTTCTATCACACCTTCACACTCAAAGTGGTTCTCCATACCCTCGATCCATTCCATGACAGTGTCAATGTCCATCCTTCCACTAAAATGTGGCAATCCTTCAAAAGCTTTTGTATTCAAAGCCTTAATGGCCTTTACAAAAGGTTCTTCATTGATTAAGGGGTCTAGTTCAGGTATGATGTCATCAAGATCAATAGCTTTCTTGCCTCTATCACTAGTTTCCGCACCCCAAAGTTCTTGTGCTCTCTGATCAACCACTTCTTGCAGCTTGTTCCTTATCTCATTCATGGCATCATCAAGGAGTCTATTTTTCTCCTTTTGCTCTTCTACCTCCCTAGCTAGCTCTGCATTAGTGACCATTATGTTCTCCCCTACCGATTCACTAGAATATAAAGACATGCATGGTCCACCAAATCTTTAACTGGCTTTGATACCAATCTGATGGGAATGGGTATGGGATAGACTAGCCTAGTCTATTCTCCTTGATCCTCTCCTTGGATCACCAGGTGTTCCAACCACACCTTAGGGTCTCTAGGACTTCCCTTGCCTATGGAATCCCCTGACCTTGCCCAATCCACCCACCAACAACCTGTGATACTTCTCCTAAGGTCACACCTACTCACAAGCATAAAAAACCCTCACATAGGCTAATAAGGGTTTAGCTCCTCCTACACCTTCTTAGGTCCTAGCAAGGTTAGGATAGGTCTTTGACATGGTTTTCCATCCATTCATGTGCCTCCAAGAGGTTTTAACCTTCTACTTTGTTACCAATCTCACTATTTTGCTTCTTTCCTACAAAATAGGGCTATAAGGAATATGCCCAATTAGGCCTCCACTCTGGATTTTTAGGGCTCCCTCTTACAAATGATGCACAAACTTGTGAAAATTCCCAAAGGGACTACTAATCATTTGGCAAGGGCTCAAATATTTTCCTATTTTTTGGCCTCCAAGTGTCCGTACATTGCCCTAGGTGAATTTTGGGGTTTTTATGAGGGTTTTAAGGCCTGCCAGGGTCACAGTGATGGTTTTCTATCTTTGCCACCTTGTCTGGATTGATGGAAGCTCCTCCTTCTCACTAATGGTGCTCCACACACCCCTCTACAACTCCTCCAAAGGGTTCCTCCTTGCTTGTCCTACCTTGCTCTCATGGACCTCTACAACTTCAACCCTTCCTAGCCGGGCACAGTCCAGTCTCGCCTAGGAGTGGGTCTTTGAAAGGCTTTGCTGCATCTTGAGGGGACCTACTTTCTCTGGGATACTATACAAGGTCTTCACTCCTATTCCCCATGGTTTCATGGTGTTTCCACAATGGGGATAGGAGTTGTCAGTCCATTACACAGAACAGTCCAAAACTGGACAGTGAAAGAGTAACTTCACAATATAATTACAAAACACATAAAAACCTACACAAGAACCTAACCTAAGTGCTCAAAATGATGGAAAAAACACAATACAAGACTCTCAACACCATTCAGTTTGCAAAAAAATCCATTATCAATGTGTTAATGCTCCATTTGTGCCGACATGCAACAAAAACACAGTCACAGTCAAGGTCTTTTCTCTTTGTTGTACAATCTGACATCCAACCCCTCATTTTAGGGTTTACAATAGTTTATAGTGTCTCTACCTCGATTGGTGTGCCATGGTTAGGGTTCCTAACACCAAACTAAGTTTATGACCTATTTGGTGGGAAAGTTGCATGACAACTTTGAAAAGTTGTCATGCAACTTTTTACAACTTTTGAGCAACTTCTACAATGTTGCTTTTCTTGACTTTTGGGCCTACCTTGGGCTATCCTATGGACACAACCATGCCACAAGGACCCCAAACACATCAAAGAAACACATACCCTCTACTCCACAAGAAAACTCAACCTAGACTTATGGACCTAGGACCTAAACTAGGACCTAAACAAGACCAATGAACTCTTGGCTCTTATTACATTTACTTGGCTTCTTAAAGAAGGAAAATTCCAACAAAATTCATAGGGAGGAAGACCTTAGAAGGGTACCTGCACCATCAAATCACTGTCCTTTTACCAGTCAACAAATCTTCCACCTTTAGATGTACAAAATGAAGAGTATTGGAGTTGGACAAACACCTCAATGGTGTCTTCAAACATAGATTTATCTCCTATTACAATGCCTTCTCAGTTATAAGGCTGGATGATGCTATTTGAAGCATTCCATGGACATTTGATAAGTATGTCCTCCAAAAAATAGTGAACTCACTGTTTGGTTACAAAATGAGAAAGATTAAGTAAGAACAAGCTAAACTAGCCATCCAAGAAGATACTCAATTCCCTTGGCCAAATGTCCAAACCTCTATCACATTCATTTTCTCACCCAAATCACTTTTGAGTGCAAACCTTGAGTTTAGTTTACACTACTAGCCAAATGACAAACACTTGCCTAGTAATCACTCAAGTGCATCTTCAAAACACTTCTATAGCACAAAAAGAAATATATTTACACTATATACACATGAATCAACTTGGCAAAATCCATTGGAGGGATCCCATACCTGGATCAACCAAGTTGATGCATTTTAAAACTCCGAACCCCTCACAGGGCAGCAGGCTCACAGTTTGCAAATATTTTTGTACAAATTAATTTACAAAAGAAACAAAAATAATAATCACTTGTGGCTCATGGAATAACCAACATGAACACCTCCCAGAAGGTACAATATGGAAAAGAGTGCTATAGTATGGACTGTTACTCCAAGGAAGAAGAAAACAGTCATAAAAGCCAAAAAAACATGATTTCTATTCAGATTCTCTTGTAAATACAATCACCAACCATTTCCAATGCAAAGGGAGGCCTTTTATATTTTTTCCAGTTGGTTATGAAGCCTTAGTATGGACATGGGGCATCCATAACTCCATCTTGCAAGAAAAGTCAAAAAGATGACAACTTTTACAACTTTTCAAGCCAAATCACAACATTTCTTGCCTCAAGATGCATTTTTCACAACCTAACCTTATCAACTTGTCTAAACAACTTATACATGCCTAGAAACACCTAAAAAACATATTCCAATGCTTTGGAAAGCATTAGAAGACCTTTTTGATAATTTTGCACATTTTTGCCAAAAATTGTCAACTCAAAGCCTAAAAGGCAAAACTTGATCTCTAGGGCCCAAAATGAGATCAAAACCGCTAAACATGACCCAAAATAACCTAAAACAACATAATCAACTTAATACAATACTTTACAAACATTAAAAAATTAAATACTCAGAAATGGGAGTTTTACTCAACTAGGTGCTCCTGCACCATACTCCCCCAAAGACAAAGAAGTCATGTGAATCCTTGAGGCAGAAAAGAGGAAGGTATGCCAACTTTCTAAAAGTCAGCTTTAGGTATCTATGTGGCCTCTGAGATAGGCTGACCCTTCCATTTGATGAGATGCTCCATTTAGGTGTGATTCCTTGTCGTTTTGAGAATCCTGGAGTCTAGAACTTGTTCTGCTTGGGGAAAAGAAAGAGAAGGGAGAGATAGATTAGAAAGGGATTTGGATGTAAAGTTCTGATGCCAAAGACTAACAAGATGAGAGGGGGGGGGGGTGAATCATACAAATTTAATCTTCCATAAAATCAACAGATTCAACCTCGGTAACTTATACTTCAACAATATAACCAAAAACTACTAAACATGCTATCTCATAAACACATAATCATCATAAAACATATAACACTAGATTTAACATGTAAACCCAAATAGGGAAAAACCACTGTTGGATTTCAGACCCACTAAGAAATATACTCTTCTAGAGTATGCTCGATTAAAATCAAATCCTATTAAAGATTACAAACACATTGCTAGATGTGACCCGGTTAAGAGATTTCCCTCAGATCTGTTAGGATCTTCACTTTGTTAGAAGTGACCTTGTCAAAGGATTTCAAACACTCATTTAGAATGTTACCTTGCTAGAGGGTTTACAAATAAGACTGTTAAGTTCACTCCGTTAAGAGATTTTTCGTCACTTACAAAATAACAGTAATAAAAATATATCTGCAACTTCACATTTAAAATGCTAAAGCAGATTCTATTTGCTCAAAACAATCTTGTCATAGGACTTATCTTGTCCCTCTTCTGGGCTCCCTACTCTATTATTCAAATAGCTCTTCAAGCTTCTATGCTCGGTAATCACTATGTACCATCCCTGTGCTTACACTTGCCCGCATACATTGTTTATCAACAATTCCTTATTTATAAACAATTTGCTAACCGCTTAATCTCCTTGATCACATTTCCCATGATCAATCTTAGCTATCAGATCATTAAACTTGACTAGGTTCAATGTATCCTTTGATCTGAAAATGTTTTACCTCACCTTGGAACTTGCATACCTTCCTAGGAGCTTGTGCTAGGTTATTACGGTTCAATCTACACTATAGATCTTCCTCCTGATTTTCCATTGCCATAGATCCTTAACAAACTTCATGCGTAGCATACCAATCATTTATTCATCTCCAGCTCATCAGCATCCTTCATTAAATAATGCTTTTATCCATCCAATGTGATCTATCATGACTCGGTTGCAACTTAGTAAATACTAAACTTTACTCAGTAGACATTCCGCCTTCATTAACCGATATCGATAACCTTAGGGTTTACCGACTAGGTTCTTTTCTCGGTGACATAGTATAGTATTAACCTTACAATCAAACAATATCTATAGGATATCAAAACAATCTAAACATCATGATTTCATCATTGTCTAACTCGGTAATAGTTTCCCATTGAATAACTTATTTCTCCCCTTATTCATCACATTCTTTCTATGTCTTTTACCGACATCTTAATTATCTTCAAATCAATCTTCTCAAGATATGGAAAAATCATACTGAATCAGGAAATCAATTTCTTGACATCAATGACAAAATAATGTTATAAAGATGGTTATCATTCTTTTTCATTTATATCAATAATCTCCAACAACTTTCTCGATATCCTTATTGAAATGCAAACAATCTCCTTTCTATTGAAATGCCAACAATCTCCCCCTTTGGCATTGATGGCAAAACCAACAATTAGATGGTAATACCAACAAGATATTCAAATTGATTCGGATTTAGATTGCTGTTAGACTTCTCTATTATCCTTGAGCTATTAAAATCATCTGAAGTCTTCTAGGCTTTCTCCCTCTTTTATTAATCTTTTCCCCTATCATTGGTCTTTTGATATCTTCTACATTTAGGGCTTTACCATTTAGTCTGCCATTTAGTCTTCTCCCCCTTTGAAAACAATGCCAAAAAGTAAAAGAACTAAATCATGATTTCTTCCCCTATGAAGTGATTTGCCTTGCTATGTATCATCTCAGTCTCGGTCATAGCAACTTGTCTCTATTCACTATTTCCTGCACACCTTTAAAAAACCTTCTAAAGTGCATAAATCAACATCAATCCACACATAATATTCTGTAGATTCATCAAATTGATGCTTTCACCGAACACTATCAGTGAGTAGAAGATGGGGGTAGGACCCCTAACTTGCTTCTAAGATACTCAAAAGTGTCCCTTAGCAGTGGCTTTGTGAAGATGTCTGCTAATTGCTCCTTTGAACTGATATATTCCAGCACAACTTTCTTCTGTTGAACTTCTTCTATGAGATAATGATACTTTATAGAGATATGTTTTGTCTTAGAGTGCATTACCAGATTCTTTGAAATGTTAATAGCACTTGTATTATCACAGAATATAGTTATTGGCTCGGTAACTTTCTCATTTATACCTTCCAACAGTTGCTCTATCCATGCTATATTAGTACAATTCAATGCTGCAGCAATATATTCAGCTTCTGTTGTTGACTGTGAAATACATCCTTGTTTCTTACTATGCCAATTCACTAGTCTTTCTCCTAAAAAGAAAGCTCCACCACTTGTGCTTTTCCTATCATCAATGTTGCCTACCCAATCAGCATCAGTATAAACTTTGCCTCTCACGTATCTGAAAATTCTCTTGATTGCTGTCATATGGGTTTCCTTGGGATTTGTAGAGAATCTTGCAACAATACCTATTGCATGTGCTATATCCGGTCTACTATACACAACATATTGTAACTTCCCAATCATAGATCGGTAAAGTGTCTCATCAACAGATGTAGATTCATCATTCTTTGATAGTTTACAGTTAGTAGTCATGGGAGTACTTATAGGTTTAGAATCCTTCATTCCAAAATTCTTCAAGATTTCCTTTATGTACTTGGATTGAGTAATGAAAGTCTCATCTTTCATTTGTAGTATCTATAAACCTATAAAATACTTTATCTAACCGATTAATGACATCTCAAATTCTTTGCACATTTCATTTCCAAAGTTCTTGCATAAGGAGTCATTACCACAAAAAATAATATCATCAACAAATATGGTTGAGATCAGTATTCCATTGTCCTCATCATTCTTCATGTACATATTGTTGTTTTCACTTGTCCTTATAAAACCAATCTTGATCAAATAAGAGTGTAGTCTTTCATACCATGCTCTAGGTGCTTGTTTCAGACCATATAAAGCTTTGTTTAGTTTACATACCTGATCTATACTCTTGTCTTCAACAAATCCTTCAAGTTGTTCAATATAGACTTCTTCTTCCAGTATACAATTCAAAAATGCAAATTTAACATCCATTTGATATACCTTGAAATTTTTGAAAGCAGCATATGCTAGCAATGTTCTTACTCCCTCAAGTCTAGCCACAGGCGCAAAAGTCTCACCATAATCTATTCCTTCTTCTTGAGCATAACCTTTGCAAACTAGTCTTGCTTTGTTCCGAATGACCTCACCTTTTTCATTTAGCTTGTTTCTAAAAATCCACTTTGTACTGATTACAGTTTTGTCCTTCGGTCTTGGGATCAATGTCCATGTGTCATTTTTCTTGATTTGATCAATCTCTTCTGTCATAGCATTTACCCAATCTTCACTGTTAAGTGCCTCTTTTACTATTCTCAGTTCAAATTCAGATATCAGACATGTGTTCTGACTTAGTTTGTTCCTTGTCATCACTAGATCATCCTTATCTCATATAATCTAACTTGATGCATGATGTCTTCTAACATATTTGGCTAATATAGGCTCGGTAGGCTCTGCATGATCTTCTTCATCACTCGGTAACTAGACATTATCTTCATTTTCTTCAACAACTTTCTTGGTAGGACTTCTCGGTTGAACATAAACAAATTCTTCATAATCTTCCGGTTCTTTGGAATTTCCTTCATCATTTCTTTTTGCAGATTCATCAATTTTCACATTTTCACATTATACTATTTTGTTAGATAATTTGATCAGACATTTAAATGCTTTACTTCTAGAAGAATAACCAAGAAATGTTCCATCCTCACTTTTCTGATCAAACTTTCCATTTCTGTCATCTTTGTGAACATAACATCTACTTCCAAAGATTTTAAAATAACTTACATTAGGTTTCTTGTCATACCAGATCTCATATGGTGTCTTCATAGTTCATTTCTTCAGTTGTACTCGATTCAGGGTGTCAACTGCAGTGTTGATTGCTTCTCTCCAAAATGTTTGAGGTACCCTCTTTTCTATCGTTAGGGTTGTGGCACAATCTACAATTGATCTATTTCTTCTCTTAGCTATCCCATTTTGCTGAGGTGTTCTTGGTGCAGACACTTGCCTTTTTATACCATGATCATTGCAGAATAAGTTAAATTCATCAGAAGTGAATTCTCCTCCTCTATCAGATCTAAGACATTTCAGTTGTCTTCCTATTTCATTTTCAACTCTTGCCTTGTACCATTTAAACATTTGAAAAGCTTCTGATTTTTCTTTTAAAAGCATCACTAACATCATCCTTGAGTGATTATCCACAAATAATATGAAATATTTATCACCATAATAACTTTGAACTTTCATGGGACCACAAAGGTCAGTGTGTACAAGATCTAAAATTCCTTTAGAAGTGTAGGACTTACTTGTAAAGCTTGATCTTGTCATCTTACCCATCTGGCATCCTCGACACATGGCATTCTTAGGTTTTTCCAGACTCTGTAGACCTCTTACTTGGTGCTTCTTACTTATTTTGATCAAATTATCAATATTTACATGAAAAAACCTTTTATACCATAACCAAGTATCATCTATCTTTGCATAAAGACACTTGTTCCAAGTTGAGTCAAGATGAAATGTATTACCTTTTGTTTGTGTTCCGGCAGCAGCTAACTTTCCATGCTTGTCATGAACTTTGACAATTCCTTTCTGAAATTCTATTCGATATCCTGTATTGTTTAGCTGTGCTACACTCAACAAATTGTATTTCAAACCTTCAACCCAGTATACATCATCACATTTAGCATTGTCAAGAAGTGTTATAGATCCTTTACCTTTCACCGAACATGGTGCATCATTACCAAATCTTACATAACCTCCATTATAGTCTTCTAATTTAACAAACTTGTGTTTATTACCTGTCATGTGATGTGAGCATCCATTATCTATGATCCAAGAATCATTATTATTTATGTGAGATATTAGTGCTTTTTCTTCATACCTTTCTTCATCAGATCCATCTTTAATAACCACATAAACAACTTCCTCAGTATCAGTTTCATCAGATTTATCATTGTTGGATTCCTCATAGCTACTAGGCATGTCTTTCTGTCTCTCCTTCTGAAGTCTTGGTGTCCTCTATATTGGTTGTCTTTTTGCCTGTTATCTCGGTATTCTCTCTTTTCACTAGATTCTTTGTCTGGGCAGTTAGAAGCCATATGTCCTATTTTATCACAATTGAAACATTTTAAAGGTAGCGTTCCTTTATACTTACCTTTTCCTCTTAGTAACCTTCTAGCTAATAATGCTTCAAACTCTTCTTGCTTCTTGATTTTCTCATACAGTTTGTGCACTTCTTCCATGTTCTTGCTAAATCTTTCACTTGCTCCACTGTGATTCCCTTCAGAGTACTTACTCATTCTATCATTGTAATCATCAGATTCACCAATATGAAAAGAACTGAATGCAGATTCTACTTTATTTACCAAAGACCCATTGTTATCAAAATTACTTAACTCAAATGCATGTATCTTACCAATAGTAGCATCCAAAGAAATTGGCATGTTAGGTACAGACCTTAGTTCATTCATTACAGAGACTTGAATGGCATAAGAAGGTAGAAGGGTTCTCAACAACTTACTTGTTACATCCTTTTCTTCAATAGTTCCTCCTGATCCTTTGATTTGATTGATAGTCTCCTTTAACCTTGTACTGTATTGGGTTATGTTCTCACCTTCATTCATTCTCATGGATTCAAGTTGTCCTCTTAGACTATCTACTTTTTCTCTTTGAACATGTTCATCACCACCATACATAGATATGAGCTTGGTCCACATTGCTTTTGCATCATTACAACCTTCTAGATCATTAAACTTCGAGTCGGTCAATGCTGATATTATTTCAATCATAGCTTGAATATGTTCTTTCTTTGCCTTTATCTCTTCCAAGGTCATCGGGTTGGTTCTTGGTGGTATGTAATCATTCTCCAAATAATATGTTTCATATTATCCAATTCCTAATAAATGCAGCTTCATCCTTTTCTGACATGCGGAGAAAATTGACTTGTTCAGCTTTAGTGTATCCCTTTTATACATCTTCAGATCTTTGCCTCAAGTACCTTTAAACTTTTCTTCTAGAGTCCAAAGGTCTGATACCAATTATAAAGTTCTAATGCCAAAGACTAACAAGATGAGAGGGGGGGGGGGGGTGAATCATACAAACTTAATCTTCCATAAAATCAACAGATTCAACCTCCGTAACTTATACTTCAGCAATATAACCAAAAACTGCTAAACATGCTATCTCATAAACACATAATCATCATAAAACATATAACACCAGATTTAACATGGAAAACCAAATAGGGAAAAACCACTATGGGATTTCGGACCCACTAAGAAATATACTCTTCTAGAGTATGCTCGGTTAAAAGCAAATCCTGTTAAAGATTACAAACACATTTCTAGATGTGACCTGGTTAAGGGATTTCCCTCATATTTGTTAGGATCTTCACTTTGTTAGAAGTGACCTTGTCAAAGGATTTCAAACAATCATTTAGAATGTTACCTTGCTAGAGGGTTTACAAATAAGACTGTTAAGTCCACTCGGTTAAGAGATTTTCTGTCACTTACAAAATAATAGTAATAAAAATATATTTGCAACTTCACATCTAAAATGCTAAAGGATATTCTATTTGCTCAAAACAATCTTATCATAGGACTTATCTTGTCCCTCTGCTGGGCTCCCTACTCTATTATTTAAATAGGTCTTCAAGCTTCTATGCTCGATAATCACTATGTAGCATCCTTGTGCTTACACTTGCCCGCATACATTGTTTATCAACAATTCCTTATTTATAAACAATTTGCTAACTGCTTAATCTTCTTGATCACATTTCCCATGATCAATCTTAGCCATCAGATCATTAAACTTGACTAGGTTCAATGTATCCTTCGATTTGAAAATGTTTTACCTCGCCTTGGAACTTGCATACCTTCCTAGGAACTTATTTTAGGTTATTGCAGTTCAATCTACGCTATAGATCCTCCTCCTGAATTTACATTGCCGTAGATCCTTAACAAACTTCATGCGCGGCATACCAATCATTTATTCATCTCCAGCTCATCAACATCCTTCTTTAAATAATGCTTTTATCCATCCAATGCGATCTATCATGACTCGGTTGCAACTCGGTAAATACTAAACTTTACTCGGTAGAAATTCCGCATTCATTAACCGATATCAATAACCTTAGGGTTTACCGACTAGGTTCCTTAGGGTTTACCGACCAGGTTCTTTGCTCGGTGACATACTATAGTATTAACCTTACAATCAAACAACATATGTAGGATATCAAAACAATCTAAACATCATGATTTCATCATTGTCTAACTCGGTAATAGTTGCCCATTGAATAACTTATTTCTCCCCTTATTCATCACATTCTTTCTGTGTCTTTTACCGACATCTTAATTCTCTTCAGATCAATCTTCTCAAGATATGACAACATCATACTGAATCAGGAAATCAATTTCTTGACATGAATGACAAAATAATGTTATAAAGATAGTTATCATCCTTTTTTAGTTATATCAATAATCTCCAAAAACCTTCTCAATATCCTTATTGAAATGCCAACAATGGTGTGGGGGGGAAAAAGCGAGACTAGGTTATCATGCCCTAACCCTACCTTTTGTCACACATTACGAAATACGAAAGAGCTTAGAGGTATCACATAATTGGCTACTTCTTTTTGTGAAAGAGAGAGCCATGGGCTACCTATTAGGGTTGCTATTCCCTTGTTGAAATTGTAAGATCAAGTAATACAAGTTCAAACCCTAATCCCAAAATGCAAGTATAAACCAATAACTAGATTGTAGAATTGAGATTAATCAATAAACAACTATAAATACATGGATAAAATAAGAATGCAGATGTGTACCCAGAGTCAAAATTAGACTAAAAATGTGCGGGACGGGGGCGCGGGCGCCATTGTCCTGAAAACTGCATCGGAAACTGTCGTTCTGCACTCTGAAACACTATTGGAAAGCTGTCTGAAAGCTGTCTGTCCAGAGGACCAGGGTGTCCAGCGCCTCTATCCTAGGGACCAAGGTGCCTAGCACCCCTGTCCTGGCAGGACTAGGGCACCCAGAGCCCCTGTCCTAGTCTTCTTCGAGGATCTTCCCAAGATCAAAATCCTTCTTATGTGTAGTTTCAAGTCGAGAAGAGTCTTCTTCAAGAGCTCCAAACTCATTTGAAGAATTTTGATCATCGGAGAGCGAGGATTCACCGATAGGTATCTTAAAAGAGTCATCACTAGATGAGGACGGCTTAGAAGAACCCCCCTTGAAAGTAGATGTTTGCAAACAAGCTTGATAATTAGTATCACCTATCAAGGTATATGTCTTATTGTTATAAATAAATTTAACTTGTCTATGCAATGTAGAGGGGACAGCTTGCATACTGTGAATCCAAGGTCTCCCTAGTAGCAAGTTGTACGTTAGATTTCCCGACATAACATGGATAGGTGTAGGCAAAGTAACAGGCCCCACTGTGATGGGTAAGGTGATAGTACCTAATGAAGTTTTAGCCACATTATCAAAGCCCCGAATAGGAATAGAATCCGGTTCAATTAAGGATGTATCCACATTCATCTTATGCAAAAGATTAATGCTACACACATTAAGACCAGAGCCATTATCTACTAGTGTTCGCCTTATAGCAGTGTCTTTCATGATAACCACAATCATCAAGGGATCATATTGATGTTGGATTTCACTAGTAGGCAACTCATCTTGGGTAAACACAATTTGAGCTTTAGGATTCATCACAGAGTTAACCAAAGATGCTATATTACTAGATGTATTCGGTGGAGGAACATTCAAATCTTTCAAGGCATCTTGTAACATTCCATGATGAGCGAAAGAAGTTTGAATCAAATCCCAAAGGGATATCTTAGCAGGGGTAGCTTTAAGTTGTTCTATGAGATCATATTCCTTGCCAAGAACTTGTGAAATACATGGAGCTTGCAGAAGAATTGGTTGAGGATTCGGAAGAGAAACTGGAATAATAGGAGGAGGACTAGGCTGCCTATTATTTCTGGTATGATAAGTATGGGCAACCGCATGATAACTCTCTCTAGTTATTTGCTTGGCATAATTATAAGGACTTATAGGTTTTCTTCCTTGCATAGTGATGATTGGTTTATTCAGAGTACGAAAGGAATCATGATCATACCCTCCTTGGACAGTAAGGAGAGGTGATTTAGGACCTTGAAAGGTGGGAGAAGGATAAGCACCTTGGACTTCAAAGAGAGGCTTTTTATGCTCATTCAAGTTTATCATGTTAACTAATTTAGAAGTCTTGTTCTTGTTTAAAGATTTCGATAAAGCCACAAAGTCATCAAGAGCATCATCCAACAAAGCATGATCATATCTATTAAAAGGTTTATCTTTTGATTCAAAAGGAGACATCTCCTCATAGAGGGGATTGTTGAAAACAACCATGTTACTAGATTTAGTGGAAGAGTTGATAGGAATGTACCCTTGAGAGGATTCATTCAACTTATCTTTCTCATCACAACGAAATGGCATAGTAACAAGGTTTATGAGTTTTTGGTAAAATGAAGGTTTCACATCTTTAGGGTTCAAAAACTCATCTAAAGCTTCATCTAATTCATCTTGGCTATACTCATAATAATCATCATAAGCATGAACATTTTGCAAATAAAAGTCGGACATTTTGAAATAAAAAGTGCATGAAATTTAAACACACAATGCAAAGAAACACACTCTTTTTTTTTTTTTTTTTAATGAAAATGAAATGAAAACACACTAAATCTAGATCTAGATCTAATAGATGCAATGCAAGAAGAAGCAATGATAGATTCACGTCAGGTTCACCAAAATGTGGGGGGGAAAAAGTGAGACTAGGTTATCATGCCCTAACCCTACCTTTTGTCACACATTACGGAATACGAAAGAGCCTAGAGGTATCACACAATTGGCTACTTCTTTTTGTGAAAGAGAGAGCCACGGGCTACCTATTAGGGTTTCTATTCCCTTGTTGAAATTGTAAGATCAAGTAATACAAGTTCAAACCCTAATCCCAAAATGCAAGTATAAACCAATAACAAGATTGCAGAATTGAGATTAATCAATAAATAGCTGTAAATACAAGGATAAAATAAGAATGCAGATGTGTACCCAGAGTCAAAATCGGACTGAAAATGTGTGGGATGGGGGCGCGGGTGCCACTGTCCTGAAAACTGCACCGGAAACTGTCGTTCTGCACTCTGAAACACTGTCGAAAAGCTGTCTGAAAGCTGTCTGTCCGGAGGACCAGGGCGCCCAGCGCCTCTATCCCAGGGACCAAGGTGCCCAGCGCCCCTGTCCTAGCAGGACCAGGGTGCCCAACGCCCCTGTCCTATTCTTCTGCTCTACAATTTGATACAGAGTGGTGTCTCGACCTGTTCTCTCCGGATCTGTATCCTGCGGCGTCGTCCGAGTCCCGAACCTGCACTTATATCTAAAAAATGGGATGGGCGGCTATATAGGGTTTTGCCTTAGTCAAACCCCCACTTCGGTGATTTCCACCTCCATGAATAGCCAAGTTGTTTTGTAAAATGTATTGTGTGTGCAGACCTAGTGTGTGTGCAAGGTCCTAAAATGCAAGAAAGCAAACTAGAGCAACCTAGAAAGTAAACCCTAATTGCTTGTAAATGATAATGTAAATGCTCTAAATCAAGATGCAAAGTGATCTAAAGCATGAATAAAGGATATATTGAAGCTTTATGCAAAGACATGAAAACAACATGAAATCATACCCAACCCTCAAGGGAGAGGTAGAAGCCAATCTTCAGTCGGTAATCTGCTATTGTTCTTCAATGTCTTCCAAGCCCTAAATGGATGAATGGAATTGATAAATGCTTGATAGAGGGATGTTGTAAGATGTTGAAGTCTTCAAAGATCTGCTCTTTCGCTGCATATGAGGTTCTTGGAAACAAAAATCCGATCCTCTCAAATGAAGAAAGAGAGCTCTTATGTATGAAACCCTAGGTCGCAATTTCGTCTTTTGGCCAACCTAGAGATCGAATATCCTGCCAATTTCTTGGGGTTAAGCTTTATTTTATGATTGGATTGCGCTCCTAAAATTTTGGGAAAAATGTCGGGGACCATGTGCACTCCGGGCGCCACGGTCTTGACAACTTTTCACCAAATTTTCAGGGCCGTCAGATATGATGATTTTAGAGAGAATCCCAAAGTTACAGGTGATTTCAAGATGTTTTAACCCCCGAAATCAAGCCCCCAAGCTCAGAATAGGGCCTAATTAGGGTTTTTGATTAAGTGATGTATTGGAGGAATAAAATGAAAGGGGCACGCTTTAATGAAAGGGCCCGACTTTGTGATGTGGAAGATGACAAAATAGAACCTTTAGACCTAATTAATTTGATTAATTAAGTGCTAAAGGGGGAATGCAATGCAAAATGCAACTGCGCCAAGGTGGGTGCTAAACTAGGTGTTAAATTGTACTGCTTTAGCAAGTGCGTACAATTTATGACGTTACATTTAGCCCCCACTTTAGCGGTCATATGAGTACTACGTGCATATGCAAGCTAAAGTACAGAAAAGTAAACATTATTTGAAAAAAGGATATATCCATAAGATGTCGAACGAAGCCCCCAGCGGTATCTACAGTACACAGTTAGGAACCGCACCCTACAAAACACACGTTAGATCACAAAATCACCTAATGCTTACTAAGGAAGGTGATGAAATTTGCGAGTAGCTATATGCCCCCCCCTGTTTCGACTTGCTTATTAGGGAGGTGAAACAGGGTAGCATGTTTACTTACGACAAATTGTGTAAGAGAGTATTGATGAGGGATGTTCACTAAAAAGGCTTCATCAGAGCACTTTTTGGAACATCCCGAGAGTAGGGGAATGAAAATACGATTCCTATGCAACAAACAGTTCGAAAATTGCATCTCCCAAACTCAAGTTATGATGAAATGAGTGAAAGAGGAAAATTAGGGTTTGGAAAGTAAAGGTAAAGGAATGAACGTATATACCTTGAAAGAGACATTTGCATTTGTCACTTTGTTGATTTTGAGTACTGTTCATTGTAGCGGAGCCCACATAGCCATCATCATGCCTTCACAATGACCAGAGCATCCCATGAGGGTTGAGATCCTGTGCCAGGTCATGATTGACGACGAGCCACTGGATGAGGTGAGTTGACTGAACATTTGACTTTTGATTTTTCACATTTTGACTTTTCTGTGATCGTTTGCGGGCCCTGAAGGCTGACCCAGGCCCCACCCAGGGTGCCATGGTCCCCCTAGGGCACCATGGTCCCTGTGGGGCACCCTGGTCCCCCCAGGGCGCCATGGTCCCTGACAGGGTGCCATCGTCCCCTCAGGGCGCCATGGTCCCTGACAAGGCGCCATGGTCCCTGACAGGGCGCCATGGTCCCTGACAGAGCGCCATGGTCCCAATCAGGGCGCCATGGTCCCTGACAGGGTGCCATGGTCCCAATCAGAGCTTGGTATACGATGCTTGACAGTTTGCATGAGCGATTTTGATGATCGAGTACTGATTACGGTTACGTTTTTGTGTTGCAGGGCCTTCCGTACATGAGAGAGCATACAGCGGGACTTATTCTTTGCAGTTTGCGAGATCAGATTCCATGACTTACTCAGGTAGAGAGAGACACATTTTCGATAGTAGGATTATGTTATGTGATCCTCATGCCAGCCATTCGGTTCCATCCTGCAATGCTGATGGCATTGATGGAGCGATGGGATCCTGACACATGCACATTTCATCTTCCAGTAGGGGAGCTGACGGTTACACTCGAGGATGTGTACCGTATACTTTGTCTTCCTATCAGAGGAGCGACTGTTACATACGCGACCGATCGGTCAGTGGAGGATCATCAGAGGGAGCAGGTATATTGCATAGGGAGAGTCATGCCGAGCGAGACGAGAGGTCGCATCATGGTCAGCTGGCTCTTACATCCTACAGGGGAGGTACCCCTTCTGAGACGCCTTATGATTGCCATCATAGCACTAGCCGTCTATCCTAATGGGTGAGGCATGCACATGCATGGGGGTCTCACATGGTGCATCAGAGCGATGGAGAGACACAGGAGAGTGTATGCTTGGGGTCGGAGTATGCTTGCACATCTCAATCATGACCTTGAGGAGTATGTATTTGGACAGGGTTGCAGTTTGATGACATGCACACTTCTACAGGTATGGATTTTAGAGCACTTCACATGCACCAGGCCTGTTGGCTTTCCACTAAGTATGGCTAGCGAGCGACCTAGGGTGTTTGCTTATCCACTTACCAGCAAGTGGAGATTTGGAGATTTGTTATATTGGAGAGTGATTTTTGATAGACTGACAGTCGAGGTGACAGTGTGGAGACCTTACCTGCGGATGCACATATGGGATGGGATGGAGAGACAATTAGCATGCTTACAGAGGAACCACCTACTGCAGGGACGATATTCAAACATCATAGTCCCTTTCTACTTTGACCGAGTATGGAGGCAGTTCAGGCTAGAGCAGTGTGTTCTAGCCGATGTGCCCATCTATACTCGACACTCATGGGTCCTTCCTAGACCTAGAGTAGTAGCAAGACCGATGATAGATGACATCGAGACTACAGATATAGAGGGATCTGATCAGGATGTAGTCACTGATTATTCTGCAGAGCCTGGAGCACAGCGCAGGTATGTCTCATGGTTTATGAGATCATATCCAGGTCCTATCTTTCCACCGGATCACCCGACAGGCCATCCAGGCCCATGGAGACATGGAGACCAAGATGAGGACTAGGGATCCAGGTCAGAGGAGCTAGAGGAGGGAGAGGGTCATGAGGAGGTAGGAGATCCCGATCCACCTACAGGCGATTAGTCCAGCGCTGAGGAGGAGAGAACTAATGATGAGGAGAACGAGGATGCAGATGAGGATGAGGATGCAGATGAGGATAGAGATGATGAGGAGGAGTTAGATGCAGCTCCTCACCATTCAGGGGATGATACCATAGCTCTGGATCCTCCTCTTATTCCCCAACAGGGGGAACATGAGGCGATACGGAGACCTGTTCCTAGTACTGCCCAGCCTACACCCATCGTGCACAGATTAGTCGAGCGAGGGGGGCCTAGTAGATCCCAATCACAGATGCTACCGTATCATGATCCCTACTGGCGCGAGGGAGACCCAGGTATAGTAGGTTTAAATTGATTATTAATGTTTTGAAGATATAGAATGGTACTAATACAAAAATCTATTCTACTGCCATAGCTAATGTGCAGGAGTGGCGTTCCCTGATTCAGGAGGCAGTGATAGACATTTCCACGATAGCACAGATCCCTAGTTCCTCATAGATTGCCTATAGGCCTCATGGTAACGCGGGTCGGCATGAGGACTTGTTTTCCCCATTCTGAGTTTAGGTAGACATATGGAGGGAGAGAGAGAGAGTCTTATCAGAGGACCTTCAGCAGGTGCGGCAAGATCTAGCAACAGCTCAGGCCGAGGGTACCACCTATCGCGCGATCCTTATGGATAGGGATCGTAGGAGTTCCCCTCAGAGTCACTCACGGTCTGTATTGCGCTACACACCCATGGGTCCACCTTCACGGCCAGATCAGGAGGGAGCGTCCAGTCGACACTCTCCAGCCACTAGTCCTAGGGATAGGAGATGATTTTATGATGTAGGAGAGGTCACATTTTGGATGTATAGTGACCTATATTTGTATACGATCCACATATATATATGTATATATACATGCTTCTCTTTTGTCTCAAATGTGTTATCTTTAATGCTTAAAACAATGTATATTTTGCTTTGATTAAATCTAATACATTTGGTAAATGTACATGTATGTTCAGAATTTAATTTCCATATGATTGATTTCTCAATGCACTATGATTAAATTGATACATGTGTGACTTAATTAAATATTTAATCAAGTACTACATTGATGATAGGGAAGAAATATGCATTAAGTCTAAGAATCATATAACTAACATGATACGATTCTACTTAACACATAAAGACACTGTATAATATGCTAGCATAATGGAAATGTAAATCTTTTACAACTTACATAAATGAATTCAAGACAAACCATGAAGTAAGGAAACATGCTTGTCAAGAACGAAGCAATATAGATTAAACATCATAACATTTAATTCTATTTTGCTCTAATTAGAAGATACTAACATATTACCCAATGTTGAAGAACTGAAAAGAAGACAAATAAGGAATGAAGAATTAAGCATAATATCTAGGCAAGTGCATAGCATTTATAGGTTCTTTAAGAGGTGTACTGTCTACATCCGCTATTTTGTAAGCACCTGATCCATAATCTTCAATAACGATGTATGGTCCAAGCCAATTAGGACTAAATTTTCCCTTTTCTGTAGGTAAGGCATTCACATTGCACTGATTCTCATAGAGGACTAAGTCACCTACTGAGGAGGAATGTTGAATAACCTTATCATTATAGCTTCGTTGTAGAGTTTTGTGATACGCTTGAATATGCTCAAGAGCGTTTATACGTTGTTCATCAAGCATCTCAAGCTGTTGAAGTCGTTGTTCTCTATAAGAGTCATCATCTACTATACCTTTGAGAGAAACCCTAAGTGATGGAATCTCTAACTCTAAAGGCATAATAGCGTCAGCACCATAAACAAGATTATAAGGAGTAGTTCCTGTGGCAATTCATACACTTGTTCGGTAGGCCCAAAGAGCATAGATTAGCTGGTTACTCCAATCCTTACCATGCTTATTCATGGTTTTGCGAAGAATTTGTTCGATTATTTTATTGGATGATTCAGCTTGACCATTTGACTGAGGATAGTATGGTGTAGAAAATTGATGTTTGATATGATACTTCTCAAGGAATTTCTTCACGTCCTTGTTCTTAAATGATGTCCCATTATCTGAGATTATAGTAGAAGGTATCCCGAATCAAGAAACGATGTTTTCTAGAAGAAATTGACAAATCACTTCAGCAGTGGTAGAGCGAAGGGGAATAGCTTCTACCCACTTCGTAAAGTAATCTGTTGTAGTTATAATGAAGGTGTGTCCTTGAGATGAAGGAGGAGAGATTTTACCAATAAGATCCAAACCCCATGTGGAAAAAGGCCAAGAAGCTACTTGAGAACGAAGTTCTTGGGCAGGAGCATGAATCAGATTATTATGTTGTTGACATTGATGACATTTCTTAACAAATGAAAAAGAATCCTTCTGCATAGTTTGCCAATAGTATCCCATATGAAGCAATCTATGAACCAAGGATTTGCCTCCAAAATGCCCCCCACAGGCACCTGAATGCGCCTCTTCAAGAGCAACGGGGATTTCTGATTTGTTAAGACAGCGAAGGAGAAGACCATCATAACCCCTTCAGTAAAGGACATTAGAAAGAATGATATATCTAGCAGACAACTTGCGGATTCTAGCCCTAGTGTTTCTATTAGTAGAATCAGGAAAGGTACCATTGGTCAAATATCTTACAATATGCGAGTACCATTCATCTGAGTCTATAAAGTCACAACATGTTACCAGACTAGGATCATCTACAATAGCTAGAGAAATAAGGTTGTGAATAACAAATTTAAGATCAACCACAGGGTCCTCTAAAGATACAAGAGAAGCCACACATGCCATTGCATCCGCATGTCGATTATCTTTTCGAGGAATAGGTTCCATGGTATAAGAATCAATTTTTTGTAATAAAGAGATGGCAAGGTCTTTATATTGTGATAATTTGTCTTGTTTTTCTTGATATATTCCTGTTACTTGTCTTATAATCAATTGCAAATCTCCATAGATATGTATGTGTTTTATGTTCAGAGCTAAGGCTGCTTTTATTCCCGCTATAAGAGCCTCATACTCAGCAATGTTATTGGTACACAGGAAATTTAGACGATAAGATAAAGGAATGGGTTTCTTTGTAGGAGAAATTAGAACAACACTTGCCCCCGATCCCGTACGACACTTAGAGCCATCAAAGTATAACTCCCAAGTTTCATCTTTCTCTATAGAAAGAATGAAGTCATCAGGAAAAGACTTAGGGTTAGGGAAGGAGAAAGGTGAAGGGGCCTCAGCTAGGTGATCGGTCAACGCTTGCCCTTTAATTGCTCTTTGTGAAAAAAATTTAAGGTCAAACTCAGTTAACATCATAACCCACTTAGCTAGGCGTCCTGATAAATCAGTTTTAGAGAAAAGATGCTTCAACGGATCAAACTTTACCATGACATGGACTTCTGAGTTTAAGAGATAATGTCTCAATTTCTGAGTCGCAAACACCAAGGCCAAGCATTGTCTTTCTATCGCAGAATATCGGGTCTCATAATCGAGTAAGGTACAACTTATGTAATAAACCGGACATTCTTTACCATCTTTATCATGTTGTGCCAATAATGCTACAAGAGCATGAGAGGATGCGGCCATATAAAGAAGGAAGGGTTTAGAAGGTTCAGCCGGTCGAAGGATAGGAGGATTAGCCAAATACATTTTTAAATCTTCAAATGCTTGCTGACAATCCTCATTCCATTGAAAAGTGATATTCTTTTTGAGAAGTTGAGTGAAAGGAAAAGTACGATCCACAAGTTGAGATACAAACCTACGAATAGCTTGAATCTTTCCTTGTAAGCTTTTAAGTTGAGACACATTTCTAGGAGGTGGCATGTTGACAATAGCATCTATTTTCTTAGTGTCCACCTCAATCCCACGATGCAAAACTATGAATCCTAATAGTTTTCCACTATCCACACCAAAAACACATTTTCGGGGATTCAAGCGCATGTGATATTTACGAATCCTTTCAAAGATTTGACGAAGGATTTTAATATGATCCATGCGAAGAAAGGATTTGGCTAAAATGTCATCAACATAATCCTCTAAAATCTTATGCATATAATCATGAAAGATAAGGGTCATCGCTCGTTGATAAGTTGCACCGGCATTTTTAAGTCCAAAAGGCATCATTATCCAACAAAACGTACCCCAAGGAGTAGTGAAAGCGGTTTTGAATTGATCTTGAGGGTTAATAAAAATTTGATTGTATCCTGAAAAACCATCCATGAAGGATAACAAGGCATGTCCTTCCCTAGAATCAACTATCATGTCAATGTTTGGAAGAGGAAAATCATCTTTTAAAGAAGCCTTATTTAGATCCCGAAAGTCAGTACACATTCTTATTTTGTTATCTGGTTTAGCCACAGCGACAATATTTGAAATCCATGGGGAATAGTCAATAGGGCGGATAAATCCAGCCTCCAATAACTTTTCAATCTTAGCCTTAACAAGCAAAGCTACCTTAGGATTCATTTTTCGAATCTTTTGTATCACGGGCTTAGCATCAAGAACTAAGACAATGTTATGAGTAACAATCTTAGGATCTATACCAGGCATGTCAGAGTATGTCCAAGCAAAGATCTCGGGGAATTCATGCAATAAATCTTCATATTGTTTTTGTTCCTCTCCATCCAAACATTTTCCAATTTTAAGAACTTTCTCTTCATTGCAAGGATCCATCTTAACATTAGTGGTGTCACTTATGAGAAGATTACTTTGTTGAGGAGTATCCTTTAGCTGAGGGAATTATTTCACAATCTCATCGTTATCCGTCTCTTTTCCAAAATAGGCTTCAGTGTTCAAACAATAAGGGAGTCCCCTATTGTGATGATAATGAGGAAGAGTGTCATAAGCTCCTAAAAATTCAGCTAAAGCATCATCGGTAGGGAAAATGTCAAAAGCACAAGCACACGAAGGATCCCCATCAATGTACTCGGGGTGTTGCATTGATAGAGAGGTAGAAATAACATTAACACTAATGCATGGTCTTTTAGAAGCTTTAGTGCGCTTGCAGGGATTATAGCCAAGTCCAAAGGCATAACTGTGAAAATTAGTCTCTAGAGGAACTTTTATCCCTTGTTCATGAACACCGCAACCATTTCCATGATACCCATGCTTAGCAAAAATGCAAAAACCACGACCATAATGATCAGCCATTTCAGGAAGAGAAGGTGGTTTTTCATAAGACAAAGAATCAAACTCTTCATAATTAGAGGTGTGAGGAGAAGAAGTTTGAGAAGCGGCCACAAAATTATTACTCATAGGTTCGGGTAAGATTGATTGATTTTTAGCTTCTTCCTTCTTTTCAACTTTAAGCTCTCTAGAAGGAACCTTATATTCACCTACAAAGGTGGGATTAAAATCAAGAGATCCCCAATCGTCTTCTTCGAGGATCTTCCTAGGATCAAAATCCTTCTTATGTGTAGTTTCAAGTCGAGAAGAGTCTTCTTCAAGAGCTCCAGACTCATCTGAAGAATTTTGATCATCGGAGAGCGAGGATTCACCGATAGGTATCTTAAAAGAGTCATCACTAGATGAGGACGGCTTAGAAGAACCCCCCTTGAAAGTAGATGTTTGCAAACAAGCTTGATAATTAGTATCACCTATCAAGGTATATGTCTTATTGTTATAAATAAATTTAACTTGTCTATGCAATGTAGAGGGGACAGCTTGCATACTGTGAATCCAAGGTCTCCCTAGTAGTGAGTTGTACGTTAGATTTCCTAACATAACATGGATAGGTGTAGGCAAAGTAACAGGCCCCACTGTGATGGGTAAGGTGATAGTACCTAATGAAGTTTTAGCCACATTATCAAAGCCCCGAATAGGATGAGAATCCAGTTCAATTAAGGATGTATCCACATTCATCTTATGCAAAAGATTAATGCTACACACATTAAGACCAGAGCCATTATCTGCTAGTGTTCGCCTTATAGCAGTGTCTTTCATGATAACCACAATCATCAAGGGATCATATTGATGTTGGATTTCACTAGTAGGCAACTCATCTTGGGTAAACACAATTTGAGCTTTAGGATTCATCACAGAGTTAACCAAAGATGCTATATTACTAGATGTATTCGGTGGAGGAACATTCAAATCTTTCAAGGCATCTTGTAACATTCCATGATGAGCGGAAGAAGTTTGAATCAAATCCCAAAGGGATATCTTAGCAGGGGTAGCTTTAAGTTGTTCTATGAGATCATATTCCTTGCCAAGAACTTGTGAAATACACGGAGCTTGCGGAAGAATTGGTTGAGGATTCGGAAGAGAAACTGGAATAATAGGAGGAGGACTAGGCTGCCTATTATTTCTGGTATGATAAGTATGGGCAACCGCATGATAACTCTCTCTAGTTATTTGCTTGGCATAATTATAAGGACTTATAGGTTTTCTTCCTTGCATAGTGATGATTGGTTTATTCGGAGTACAAAAGGAATCATGATCATACCCTCCTTGGATAGTAAGGAGAGGTGATTTAGGACCTTGAAAGGTGGGAGAAGGATAAGCACCTTGGACTTCAAAGAGAGGCTTTTTATGCTCATTCAAGTTTATCATGTTAACTAATTTAGAAATCTTGTTCTTGTTTAAAGATTTTGATAAAGCCACAAAGTCATCAAGAGCATCATCCAACAAAGCATGATCATATCTATTAAAAGGTTTATCTTTTGATTCAAAAGGAGACATCTCCTCATAGAGGGGATTGTTGAAAACAACCATGTTACTAGATTTAGTGGAAGAGTTGATAGGAATGTACCCTTGAGAGGATTCATTCAACTTATCTTTCTCATCACAACGAAATGGCATAGTAACAAGGTTTATGAGTTTTTGGTAAAATGAAGTTTTGGCATCTTTAGGGTTCAAAAACTCATCTAAAGCTTCATCTAATTCATCTTGGCTATACTCATAATAATCATCATAAGCATGAACATTTTGCAAATAAAAGTCGGACGTTTTGAAATAAAAAGTGCATGAAATTTAAACACACAATGCAAAGAAACACACTCTTTTTTTTTTTTTTTTAATGAAAATGAAATGAAAACACACTAAATCTAGATCTAGATCTAATAGATGCAATGCAAGAAGAAGCAATGATAGATTCACGTCAGGTTCACCAAAATGTGGGGGGGAAAAAGCGAGACTAGGTTATCATGCCCTAACCCTACCTTTTGTCACACATTACGGAATACGAAAGAGCCTAGAGGTATCACACAATTGGCTACTTCTTTTTGTGAAAGAGAGAGCCATGGGCTACCTATTAGGGTTTCTATTCCCTTGTTGAAATTGTAAGATCAAGTAATACAAGTTCAAACCCTAATCCCAAAATGCAAGTATAAACCAATAACAAGATTGCAGAATTGAGATTAATCAATAAACAACTGTAAATACAAGGATAAAATAAGAATGCAGATGTGTACCCAGAGTCAAAATCAGACTGAAAATGTGTGGGATGGGGGTGCGGGCGCCACTATCCTAAAAACTACACCGGAAACTATCATTCTGCACTCTGAAACACTGTCGGAAAGCTGTCTGAAAGCTGTCTGTCCGGAGGACCAGGGCGCCCAGCGCCTCTGGCCCAGGGACCAGGGTGCCCAACGCCCCTGTCCTGGTAGGACCAGGGTGCCCAGCATCCCTATCGTAGTCTTCTGCTCTACAATTTGATACAGAGTGGTGTCTCGACCTGTTCTCTCCGGATCTGTATCTTGCGGCGTCGTCCGAGTCCCGAACCTGCACTTATATTTGAAAAATGGGATGGGCGGCTATATAGGGTTTTGCCTTAGTCAAACCCCCGCTTCGGTGATTTCCACCTCCATGAATAGCCAAGTTGTTTTGTAAAATGTATTGTGTGTGTAGACCTAATGTGTGTGCAAGGTCCTAAAATGCAAGAAAGCAAACTAGAGCAACCTAGAAAGTAAACCCTAATTGCTTGTAAATGATAATGTAAATGCTCTAAATCAAGATGCAAAGTGATCTAAAGCATGAATAAAGGATATATTGAAGCTTTATGCAAAGACATGAAAACAACATGAAATCATACCCAACCCTCAAGGGAGAGGTACAAGCCACTCTTCAGTCGGTAATCTCCTATTGTTCTTCAATGTCTTCCAAGCCCTAAATGGATGAATGGAATTGATAAATGCTTGATAGAGGGATGTTGTAAGATGTTGAAGTCTTCAAAGATCTGCTCTTTTGCTGCATATGAGGTTCTTGGAAACAAAAATCCGATCCTCTCAAATGAAGAAAGAGAGCTCTTATGTATGAAACCCTAGGTCGCAATTTCATCTTTTGGCCGACCTAGAGATCGAATATCCCGCCAATTTCTTGGGGTTAAGCTTTATTTTATGATTGGATCGCGCTCCTAAAATTTTGGGAAAAATGTCCGAGACCGTGTGCACTCCGGGCGCCACGGTCCCGACAACTTTTCACCAAATTTTCAGGGCCGTCAGATATGATGATTTTAGAGAGAATCCCAAAGGTACAGGTGATTTCAAGATGTTTTGACCCCCTTAATCAAGCCCCCAAGCTCACAATAGGGCCTAATTAGGGTTTTTGATTAAGTGATGTATTGGAGGAATAAAATGAAAGGGGCACACTTTAATGAAAGGGCCCGACTTTGTGATGTGGAAGATGATGAAATAAAACCTTTAGACCTAATTAATTTGATTAATTAAGTGCTAAAGGGGGAATGCAAGGCAAAATGCAACTGCGCCAAGGCGGGTGCTAAACTAGGTGTTAAATTGTACTGCTTTAGCAAGTGCGTACAATTTATGACGTTACAAATGGAAACATCTGAAACTCTTTGAATCTCCTCAAGTGGCTATCCTTTGAAAGCAATTAGATCTACAACATTAAAAATGGGAGGCAAAGAAACATCAGTAGGCAAATCAACTCTATATGCATTTGACCCATACTTAGCCAAGATTTTGCAAGGGACTATTCTCCTCATCTGAAGTTTGCTTAGAACTCCCTTTTGTAGCCTTGCCTTGTTCAAATGAACCATCACATAATTACCTATGGAAAACTGAACATCTCTCTTTGTAGCATCCACTCTTGCCTTCACTTTTTGGGAGGAATCTTGGAGAGCTTGTCTCACTTGCTCGTGAACCTCCTTCATGGATTGAGCCATGTCATCTATTATTCCACTCTTATGCTGCAAGTTAGTGATATCTCTCAACTCCATTATACCCCTTGGATGCATACCATAAACAACTTCAAATGGACTTTTACCTGTAGACCAGTTAACACTGTCATTGTAGGCATATTCTGCTTGATGAATGAGCTGATGCCAACTTTGTCCATATTCCTTTGTCAAACACCTAAGCATGTTTCCAAGAAACTTGCTCACAACTTTGGTTTGGCCATCAGTTTGTGGATGATAAGTTGAACCAAAAGAGAGATTAGTACCCAATCTCTTCCACAATGTTTTCCAAAAATGACCAAGAAACTTAAGATCCCTATCTGAAACAATGCTAGTAGGCAAACCATGAATTCTAACAACTTCTTTGAAAAACAAATAAGCAATACGACTTGTATCATGTGTTGTCTTACAAGGAATAAAGTGAGCCATTTTGTTGAATCTGTCAACTACTACAAAGATGCTATCAAATCCTACTTGAGTTCTAAGTAATCCTACCACAAAATCCATACTAATGCAATCCCAAGGCCTATGTGGAATGTGAAGAGGCTGATATAAACCAGCATTTGAGGAATTACCTTTTGCTTTCTGACATACCAAGCACTGCTCAACATACCTCCTAATATCTCTCTGCATCTGAGGCCAATAATAGAACCTTTGAACCAGCTCTACGGTCTTATTGAAACTGAAATGTCCACTTAAGCACCCATTGTGCTTCTCTTGAATGAGGTTCTCTCTCATAGAACCCTTTGGAACACACAATTGTCCACCCCTAAATAACAAACCATTCTGCAAAGTGAAATCAGCACATGCACCATGGAAATTATTCTCAAAATCTATACAAACTTTATAAGCTTTAGCAAAATCATCATCAGTAGGATACATATCCCTGAAACTATCAATATGAATGCTCTGAACTTGAATCTCATGAATAGTTAACAACCTTCTACTCAAAGTATCTGCTACTTTATTCAACTGACCCTTCTTATTCTTAAGAGTAAAAGTTTAAGCTTGTAAATATTCTACCCATTTAACATGCCTATGATTCAGTTTATCCTGTGAGTTCAAGAAACTGAGTGCCTGATTATCTGTGTAAACAACAAATTCCTTAGGAAGAATATAGTGTCTCCATTTCCTAAGTGCTTGTACTAATGCATAGATTTATAAATCATAGGAATAGTACTTTTTCTTTGCATCATTTAACTTCTCACTAAAGAATGCAACTGGTCCATTTTCTTGACTTAAAACAACTCCTACAACAATATTACTAGCATCACATTCAATAGTAAAAAGCTTATCAAAATTAGGTAAAATAAGTACTAGTTGAGTATCTACTTTAGTTTTCAATAACTCAAACCCTTTATTGGCTGCACTTGTCCACTAAAATTTTACCTTTACACCCCCTTTGATGGTGTCTAACATTGGAGCACAAATCTCGCTAAATCCCCTAATGAACTATCTATAAAACTGTGCCAAACCATGGAAGCTTCTGACATCATTGGCTATCTTAGGAGTTGGCCAACTAGTTATTGCTGCAACTTTAGATTGATCCATTTTAATATTTCCTCTTGATACAACAAAACCAAGATAGACCAATTCTTGCTGCATGAAATCATATTTTTCTATATTTATGGTTAGCTGTTCATCAGATAACTTTCTCAAAACAATAGCTAAATGTTTTAGATGCTCTTCTTTAGTCTTACTAAAAATGAGTATATCATCTAAATACACAACAACAAATTGGCCTATGAAATCATGTAAAACTTTATTCATGTGTCTCATGAATGTGATGGGAGCATTTGAGAGTCCAAATGGCATGACAAGCCACTCATAGAGACCCTCATTCATTTTGAAAGCTATCTTCCACTCATCCCCCTCTTTGATTCTTATCTGATGGTAACCACTCTTCAAATCAATCTTTCTCAAATACTATGCACCCCCCAAACAATCCATCAAGTCCTCTATTCTGGGTATGGGAAATCTGTATCTGATGGTGATCTTGTTTATGGCTCTAGAATCTGTGCAAAGTCTCCATGTACCACCCTTCCTAGGTGCCAACACTGTAGGTACTGCACAAGGACTAATGCTCTTCCTAATCATCCCTTGGTCTAAAAGTTCTTGTATTTATCTTGCTACCTCTTTGTTTTGTTCAGGGGTCATCTTGTTGGCTGCCTTATTGGGCAAAGAGGCTCTAGGTATGAAGTCAATTTGATGGCTAATAGCTCTAGGAGGTGGTAAGGCTGTAGGTTTACCATCATTGATTATTTGTTTGAAGTTATCAAGGATTTTTTGCACTTCACATGGTATCTTAACTTTCTTTTCTACCTTTTCTTCCTTGGGTTTCACTATGAGTGCAAATCCCACTCCTTCACCTTCTTCTGGTGTTTTTATGAACTCTTTCTCATTCACTAACAAGTTGTTAGGTACCTTATTGCTGCTCTCTCCTTCTTCAATGAGGGATTGAATTTGATAGCTTACTCCATCTTTCTAAAATGAATAGGAGTTTCTTTCCCCATCATGTTGTTCTTTTCGGTCAAACTACCATGGTCTACCCAACAGTAGGTGGCAAGAATCCATAGGAAGGATGTAACATAAGATCCTATCTACATACCCACCTATGTGGAAATCTACCCAAGCTTGCTCATTTACTAACACATGTTGTCCCTTATTCAACCATGTGACTATGTATGTCTCCTTGTGTTGTGTCCTAGGTAGTTTCAATTTGCTTACTACTTCATCTGATATGATTTTATCTATGGATCCTAAATCTATGATCACCTTACACACCTTTTCCATGATATTACACTTGATCCTGAACAATGCTCTTCTCTGTGAGGCCTTTGTACTATGTGGCTTCTTCATTAACACTCTCTTGACCATTAAACTCTCACCATCTTCTGAAGCTAGGTTGTTTAGTGCTGAAGTTCTAGTATTACCTCCATCTTCTTGAACATAGTTTACTCTCTTTTCACCACCATAGGATGAACTAGGCTTCTCTGGGCATCTATAGGCAGGGTGGCCCAACTTTTGGTAGTTATAAAAATTCATGGTTGAGAAATAGGACCCTCTCCCTGGTCCATTAGATCTACCTCTACTCGGGTTGCTTGATCCCCTACCCCTGTAGTTGGGTTTGCTCTGAGAATCCCCACTTTGCTCAATAAGTTTAGACTATCCCTGGGATCATTGATCTATGCTCCTTCCCCCAAAACTACCTCTATGTCCTCTACCATCTCTTCCCCTACCTCTTCCTCTATTGTTTTGTTCTTGTTTTCTCCTACCTTTCTCTTCCACCTTAAGTGCCAATTGGTAGCACTTGTGTACTATTTGTGGGCATAACAAGCTCATCTCTTCTTGGATGTTCCACCTTAACCCATTCAAGTACCTTGCCAATTTTATGCTCTCATCCTCTACTACTCGGGATCTCATGCATAGTTTTTGAAACTCTTTAGTGTAGCTACTGACATCTAGGTCTTTTTGTCTCAAGTTTTGTCTTTTCTTGTGAAGTTGTATCTCATAGTCTTCAGGAAGGTAGGTCTCTTTGATTTTGGCTACCATTGCTTTCCAGGTGGCTATTGGTTGCTTACCTTCTTTCACCCTTTCCTCTTGGATGAGTTTCCACCATGTTAAGGCTGCTCCTCTCAGCCTTGATTTTGCCACCTTAACCTTATGTGCTTCAGTTATCCCATCACACTCAAAATGGTTCTCTAGACCTTCAATCCACTCTATTAGAACATCTAGATCCATCTTTCCACTGAAAAGGGCCACTCTTTCTAAGGTCTTAACACTCATGGCTCTCAAGGCTTTCAAGAATGGTTCTTTCTCTATGACAGGGTCAGGTGGACCTCATCTTCTATGGCCACCATTTTACCCTTATCTTGGACCCCCTCAGTTTTGACTTCTACTTCAGCTAGTTTCATTGCTATTTGTTCCAAACTTTCTCTGAGTGCCCTATTTTCCTCTTCTTGGTCTTCAACCTTCTTGGCCAGTTCTGCATTAGTCACCATGTTTTCCTAACATTCCTTTTCTCTTGAGTCTTTTGTTGGCTCTGATACCACTATGATAGGGAGTTTGGTAGGAAAGTACTCACAAGGCCAATTTGCTCAAGAAGTACAATTTTCTACCCCAAAACATGTTTGAGTCTACTATATGTGGTTGCAAAAACAATCTTGAAGGTTATAGTGTCAAGTACTTCTAGTATCACCTTCCTAACAAACTCCCCTTAAGGTGTTGGCTCATACCCATCCTCAAAACTACTCAAGTTTCTTATTCCACCCATCTACACACCCTCAATCTCTATTCTTAGGCAATCAAACCTCTGTTTCAAAGAGATTTAGGAGTCATTTTCAAGGACAAGTAAGGGCATACAAGTTTTCTCCAAAGTTAGATGCTCACAAATTGGTTTTAGGCTCATAACCCTCAACTACTCAACCTCCAACCAAAGGTCAAAAACCTCCAAAAGAGGTTGCACACTGCCCAAGGATTCGAATATAACTTGTTTGATTGTTTGTTAATGTTCTTGCAAAGTTTCACAAACCCCCAATTCCTCCTTACAAACGGGTTTGAGCATTCTTTCAAAAACTGTCATTTTTGTGTGTTATACAACAAAGGGTTTCTAGCCTGTGAGGCCTAATTGGCACTTTTTTTTGTTTGTTCTACTCAATAATGGTCTCTTCCACCTTGGAGGTTGATTTGGATGCCCATACAAATGCCAAAGCTAAAGGATTTTTTGTGGTTTAGGTCCTTGTCAGGGTTAATTTGCTGTTGTCCTCCATTATAGGCATAAATGTAGGGTTTTGGAGGGTTTTGAGGTGTAGTCTCTGGGTTTGCATTTTTATGTTCTTCTACAAGTGCCTAGATTTTCACAAGACCCTAGAAATGTCTCTAACATGCTTCCCCTACCTCTTCCTTGCAATCATAATGCCAAACACTTGGCAAACAATCTACAAAATCAAAAAACAGTCACTGTGACAGTCAAATCACTGCCCTTTTACTAGTCAACAAACCTTGCACCTTAGGACCTGCAAAATGAAGAGTTTTGGAGTTGGAAAAACACCTCAATGAGGTCTTCAAACATATCTTTATCTCCTATTACAATGCCTTCTCAGTTACAAGGCTGGATGATGCTATTTGAAGCATTCCATGGACATTTGATTAGTATGTCTTCCAAAAAATAGTGAACTCACTATTTGGTTACAAAATGAGAAAGATTAAGTAAGAAAAAGCTAAACTAGCCATCCCAGAAGATACTCAATTACCTTGGCCAAATGTCCAGACCTCTGTCACATTCATTTTCTCACCCAAATCACTTTTGAGTGCAAACCTTGGGTTTAGTTTATGCTACTAGCCAAATGACAAACACTTGCCTAGTATTCACTCAAGTGCATATTCAAAACACTTATCTGGCACAAAAAGAAATATTGGTACACTATATACACATGAATAAACTTGGAAAAATCCATTGGAGGGATCCTAGACCTGGATCAACCAATTTGATGCATTTTAAAACTCCAAACCCCTCGTAGGGCAGCAGTCTCACAGTTTGCAAATATTTTTGTACAAACCAATTTACAAAAGAAACCAAAACAATAATCACTTGTGGTGCATGGAATAACCAACATGAACACCTCTCAGAAGGTATAGTAGGGACAAGAGTGCTACAGTATGGACTGTTACTCCAAGGAAGAAGAAAACAACCATAAAAGCCAAAAAAACATGATTTCTATTCAGATTCTCTTGTAAATACAATCACCAACCATTTCCAAGGAAAAGGGAGGCCTTTTATAGTTTTTCTAGTTGGTTAGAAAGCCTTAGTATGGACATGGGGCTTCCATAACTCCATCTTGCAAGAAAAGTAAAAAAGATGACAACTTTTACAGCTTTTGAGGCCAAATGACAACATTTCTTGCTCCAAGATGCATTTTTCACAACCTAACGTTATCAACTTGTCTAAACAACTTAGACATGCCTAAAAACACCTAAAAAACATGTTCCAATGCTTTGGAAAGCATTAGAAGACCTTTTTGGCAATTTTGCACATTTTTGCCAGAAATTGTCAACTCAAAGCCTAAAAGGCAAAACTTGATCTCTAGAGCCCAAAATGAGATCAAAACCACTAAACATGACCCAAAACAACCTAAAAAAACATAATCAACCTAAAACAAGACTTTACAAACATTAAATCATTAAATACTCAGAAATGGGAGTTTTACTCAACTAGGTGCTCCTGCACCACTTTCTCAGTGATCTCCCAAATATTCTTGCCAAGAAATCTAAGATGAGTCTCCATTCAAATTTTCCATATCCCATAATTTGTTCCATCAAGATTAGGGATTTCTCTTCTGAAAATAGTTGTTGGTGGATTAGAAGTGTTAGTTGCCATAGGATCTACTTCAAGTGGTTAAGCTTCTGCAAAAGAGGACCAAGGCTCTAATACCAATTGTTAGGTTAACTGGTGAACAACTAAGAGGGGGGGCGAGTGAATCAGTTGTTAATAGATTATAAATTTTAATCCACAATACAACCTTAAATAAATCAAGTACCGGTAAAGCACATATAGATGCTGGTAGGATCAACTACTGGTAAACAATACAAATTAACAATTAACCAGATAATCAATGCAAATCAGCCATACCACATAATACCATGATTTGTACATGGAAAAATCGGAAAGGGAAAAACCACGGTGGGAAGCCTACCCACAGTTAGATGATACTTCTGTAGAAAGTATGTGATACAATGTGGGGCCTGCACTTGTAGGAAGGAACACTACCTAGAGCGCACTACTCATTACAAAAGAGTCTCACTGACTATAGAGAGGCTATAACCATCTCAAGATAAATGGACAACAATCCAATAGAGTGAACTACCAAAAATATCATCTACCATGCCTGATTATAGTCGCAGTTAAGCTCAGTGTCAGAGGACTAAATCCTCTTTTGAATCCAATTCGATCACCAATGATCGACCAACTCCTCTGCCTAAATGATATTACAATATTCACATATTACATTCCTTGACCATGGCCTTCTCAATAACCATGATACCCTACAAAGAGTTTCTACCTCTTATTTATACAAACCTTATGATGTAACCGAATTAGGTTAGCCACCTAAAAGATATTACAATAAGATCATTACACAATTCCATATTACAATGATATGCCATGTCGGCTTAAGACCAAAACAATAATAACAAATCCATAAATCCTCTTGAAGCATCCCAGTAACGTGTAGAGTACACATTAGCATGATGCCGATCCATAACCTAGATAGGTACCAGACCTATTCTGTGTCCACCATGCCAAAGCAATGTCTTCAAGTAGTTGAAGCATAATCAAAGAACAATTTCAAGATCCTAAAATCCATGAGGAAACTACACCAACACTAATTATGCATCGTGTCATGATTCCTCATGAAAAATCTATTGGCAAAGCCTTAAACCAGTGCTAGTAAGGGTTTACCAGAGTGTATGATAGCATCCGATTACCAAGCCAATACCAACTCACTAAAACATTCTCATGGAGAATTTAACACATGAAATCAAACATACTTCACTGATCCAAACATGTCGGAAGTGTCCAATAGATAGTCTCTTCTACATGTAACACTAGATCTTCTATCGGTAACCAAAACCTGTTTGCCAGTAACCAATCATAACAGCTAGGGTTGACATCAATGACAAAACATCAATGCAACACATAATCAATTCATCCATAATACCAAAAGTAACTATATTTCTTATATTAATATTTCACCGCCTTTTTCAAGGCTTCTGTTATTTCAGCTATTGTACACTGAGGTGGTTAGAATGCCATCCAATGCCTTAAAAAATATCTCACACTGTTAACAATATTTCCATTAACATAGTGCTACATTATCATATGATATCAATTTTCCAAACTTGTTCTTTATTTTCTCATGACTAAGCATTGGTTTATTATCCACCAATTCCATTCAATTAATTTCTTACATTAGCGTGTGTTGCTAATACCTAGCATGGCCCACTTGATATTGACTCGCATTTTATATCTTATTACACATATATATATAAATATGAATGTATATGAATGTATGTTGGGTATCATTAATAGGTAGGTAAATATGTGTCTAAAAATACACACCTATTAATCTATGTATTTTATATTCCCAACCACACACACACACACACACACACACAAATATATATATATATATATATATATATATATATATATTATTTGCATTTTCATAATTAAATATTTTAAAAGAAGATCGTATGCTCTTATACTTTGTTCTTAATACCATAATCCACAAAAATCATATATTTCTAAATTTAAGAAATTAATACCGAGGTGATTAAAGATGAACAAGACCAAACCTACTCATCTATTAGGCTGACCTTACTGGCTTGGACTGGCTCACACAAGACTAGGTAAAATCCCTTGACTTACCTTACTAGGTCATCACCTACTAGATTTAGATGACATTGTGATTCACAACTCTTTAGTATCCCATACCTCATGATGCTTTCCCTCCTCAGAGGATGACGGTCTTGCATCCACTACTAAATATAGATAGTTAGCCAAAAAAATCCTATATTAATGAAATTCATCCATGACATGTATATAAGTTAACCTAACATATGCATCTTAATCTACTCATTCAATATCCAAAATGATATGTGCATAATATGAAAGCATCATAATCATAGTTAGGGAACAAATGGGGTGTGACCAATGGTGTCAAACTATGATATTATTTATTTTGTTTAGCAGTCTAACATGCTTTTATAGAAGTATAAATCTTTATTTCCAATACGTAGGATCCTTACAGAATAATTAAACATCAAGACATTTTACTAACAATGTGCAAGTGAATTGGATTTTGGACCATGCTTATTGGATGTGTTGAAGAAGGGATCACCTTAGGAGGTTCCCTCCCAATATCAACAATGAAATTAATTTAGAAATTATGGTAGAAATACATCCCAATATCTATTAGACTAATAAGGAGGCCTTTCTTGATAGAGTCAATTTCCTTAAGGAAGTTTGTGGCCTTGATTTATGCCATGATAGCCATATTGTTGGAAGGGGGGCCTCTAGCTATTTTGGTATAACAACCTTAGGTAATTATGTTTTCTTTAAGGGAAATAACTTCATTAGAATTTTTCTAAACTGGGATTCTTATTTCATACATCTCTTTATAATTAATTTATGTTAAGGGAATTCATTGTTCTTTGATTTTTTATTCAAATAAGGATTTGAATAGGGACTTTCTTTTCAAATCTAGTGGGATCTATTTTTTAAGGCTATGATTATAGTTGAGTCAAAGGTAGTTATTATAGCACTGATAGAGAAAGTAGTGGTAAGGCAATATTCTATGGAAATGTTAATTCCCAAGAAGCGATTGGAGTAATAGTTTAAGATGTGTGATTAAGGAAAGAAATCACCAAAAAGGGGAGATGAGGATAGATAGGTCAGTCTCTTGTTAGTTATGCATGACTTAAAATCTAATGATCAATGGTCTTACCATTGTCTTTTAAGGAGGCAAAGTGGAAAATGTAGCTACACTTAAGGAAAATAGTACAAAGATAGAACTTAGGATTCAAGGGGAGGGGGAATTCAAAATATGTAGAGGAAGTTAGGGTGAATTCAATAAAACCCAATGGAACTAGAATGATAAGATGCAATGGGACTATTATTAATAATATGGATAGAGAGATATTAGGAGCACATTTTGCACACAATAATATTATATTTTCTTGTCATTTTTCACTTGTTCAATGGATTGCATACTTAAAGGATTTTTGGTTCCTACATTATAGGAATAACTCACTAATTATTAAAGTTGTTTTTAACATTTCAAACAAACCTCAAAATACAATTATTCTCACATCTGTAAATAGATATGTGAGTTGTGATAAGAACTCACATTATGTGAACACTAACAATACATTTCCCAATTGTAGCATCCTAAATTGTACACCCTTGAAATTTAGACCACATTTGGTGCCCTCACCTTAGTGTTCACATCCCTATGCTTGAATAAGACACATTTATGATTGCATCATGCAAATATGGCATTGATATCACATTTTACCTTGCATTTTCCCTTTATCCTAGATTAGTATAAGGGTAGGACTAGGGTGTGGCACCTTGGTCCTCTGTAATTGGGCCCTATTTTAAACCTATTTACCCATCTCAAATTTGAGTATGAAACCTTTCTTTGTGTTGGCCTATGTCAAAAAATTAACACTATTTCCTGATAAGCAAGTATATAAGGAGGCTTTCCCCTCTCATTTTGGATATACATTCATAAGATGGTGAAATTGGGAGCACAAGAAATCAAGCAATCAAGTATTGAAGCATTCATCATCAAGCATTTCTAGAGGTCTTCAAGGTTGGATATTCTTCATATATATATATATTATGGAGCAACTTCATATCATTCCTATATAAACATGTGTGTCTGAATAGGGTTTTGTCATGTTCATGTCATCTCATACAATGTAGTGCCCCTCCTAGAATTTCATTTTTATTTATGCATTGATAGACTTATTTAGACATACAGATGATGCTTGGATGGTTTCTTATGACTCTATCACCATCTTAGATGGTACTGATGATGCTAATTACTCTATGTCAACTTATGTTATTTGGTATGACTCATGATATTTGGTGATTTATATAAATTTTGGATTCATATGTGTTCGTTATTTATATGTGGAATATATGACATATGATGTATGATGGTACTAACCCTATTTCATGATTTGATGTTATATTGTGTGACTAACTTCGTGAAAGGGACAATTCCTTATCACTCATTGCGAGCATGATAAGGTGTTGTGATTCTCTTTTCTCTTGCCTGTTTATTATGATGATTATTTGTTGTATATGTATCATTTCATGATTCTAGGATTGCAGGTACCAGACATCGACTCCACTTGGCTTCACAGGTCTGAGCGTGTCCTATCCTAATGGCAAGTTGTTAGAGATGACATGGGTTTCTTTCACTCACTCTAGGCTTAGTTGTTCAACTTGTCAGTTTGCACCATGACACAAGTCAATGATAGAGTTTTGCGTTGATGTTTCCTTTGTCGATTTGCATGAATATGCGAGTGTATGATTTCTATTTAATTTAAATTATGGAATAATGTTTTTGATTAAGGTTTGAATTAATTTATCCTACAATATGATTATTGGTTATTTATTTGATTATTTTATTTATTGTGAGAATTGTATTTAATCGATTTATTATTGATTTATTTTGATATATTGCTAAATGGTTATTTGAAATTTAATTAATGATTTATTTGGTGGAATTGATTATGTGTTGCATTGATGTTTTGTCATTGATGCCAACACTAGTTGTTTAGATGCTTTATCAACACCCTTCTGGTCCTGATAGGTTGAGTGGTTTCTAGTTGATTTGGATTTGGAATGATCTGGTAGGCTTCGGTATAGTTTTTGTGATGGAATTTTCTTGTTCATGATACTCATGCTCATATTTGGTCAGTTGGTTTTAGTCTGGTGATCGGATGCTATCCTGCTTCCTTAGAAGCTTGGTTTTTGGTTCCCGTGAGGGTTTCACCGGTAAAGCTTTTGATGATCTTTGATGAATTGCATAAGTGGTGTTGGTGTATCTTTTAGTGGAGTTTCAGGATGTTGTTGGTGATCATGTTCAAGACTTGGTGGATGGAGATCATTAGTATAGCGTGTGGACCTATATTGGGTCTTGGTTGATCTAGGTTATGGACCAACTTTAATGTAACATGTGGATTGGACCTCTTGATGTATTTTCAAGATGTCTTATGTGTTGGATATTATATGTTTGGTCTAAGGCCAACATGGTTTATAATTATGTAATTGGTTTATTGTCTACTGGCCAACCTGATTGTTTATGGTTGAGGGTTTGTATATATAGATGTAAGATCTCATTGTAGATCATCATGGTTATGGTAGAGGTCATGGTCAAGGAATGTAATGTGAGAATAATGTAATATAATTCAGGTAGAGGATTTGGTCAATCATTGGAGATCGAATTGGGTGTATGGAAGAGGATTTAGTCCTCCGGTATTGAGCTTAACTGGAACTGTACTTAGGCATAGGAGATGCTATCTTTTACAATTCAACACTTCTCCAAATTGTAGTCTGGATTTCTATGTAGTCAGTGAGGCTCCTTTTGTGATGAGCAGTATGATCTAGGTTGTTGGACTTCCTTCAAGTGCAGGCCCCTCAATTATAATTCACATACTTATTGCAGAAGTATTATCTGACTGTGGGTAGGCTTCTCACCGTGGTTTTTTCCTTTACTGGGTTTTCCACATATAAATCTTGGTTTCATGTGGATGGTTTTATTTTTTGATTATTATTTATGCTTAATTGGCTTAATTTCTATTTCGGTATTAATGTTTTGGGTTCTAGTATTAAAGTTTAAATTGCTAATAGTTCTGGGTAATCTGTGAAAATTGATTCAGCCCCCCTCTCAGTTGTCCTCCGGTTATTTGAACTGCTTAACAATTGGTATCAAAGCTTTGGTCCTCTCTATAGAAAGCTTAACTACTTGAGGAAGATCCTATAACGACTAATAGTTCAAGTTCATCTAGTTCTTCTAGAGCTATCTTTCAGAGGGATATTCCAAGGCTTGATGGAACAAATTACACAATATGGAAGATTCAGATGGAGACTCATCTGAGATGTCTTGGCAAGGAGATTTGGGAGATCACACAGAATGGTGTCACACCTCATAATCTGGGATCTGGAAATCCTCCTCTAGAAAACCTAGACAAGGAGCTTGAGAATGATTGTAGAGAAAGAGAAGCCCTATTGTGTGTACTTTCTAGTCAGCAAACAATGGGATTAACTGACAAATCATCTAGATAGGCTATATATGATAAGTTGAAGACTCTTAATGAAGGTGACCCTATAGTGAAGATTGCTAAACTTGATGGTTATTAGGTTAGATATTAAAACTTAAATATGGAAGAAGATGAAAGGATTACTGCATTCATGGAAAGGGTAAATGAGATTGTTATGGGAATTCAATGTTGTGGTGGAACTCTAAGCGAAGATGAAATTGTTTCTAAAGTCCTGAGAGCCCTACCACCGGCTTACAAAATAAAGACTATTGCTATTAATGAGTTGAGAACAATGGCTAATACATCTATCAACAAAGATACTTTGGTTGGGAAACTATCTGCTTTTGAGCTTGAAGAATTTGGACCTTCTCGAGCTGTGAAGTCTGAACCTTCTTTTCATGCATCTACATATACAACCGGTAAGCAAGACTAGAAATATTTGTATGCAAAGGAACTAGAAGATATGAAGAGAGAAGATGATGAGTTTGAGAAACTTGAAGGACTATTTTCTAGAAGAGTACCCAAAGGACCGATAGGAAGTAAGTATGAAGGAAAAGCACCTTTTAAATGTTTTGCATGTAATAAGATTGGTCTTTTTGCATCTAAATATCCTGAAAGGAATTCAATATTTGAAGAAAAAGTTAGAAGATCATTTAAGCCTAACCCTAGATATTAGAACAAGTATAAGTACAAGAAAAATAGAGACAAATCATGCTACGTAGCGGATGAGGAAGTCATTACTGATTCTGATGATGAACCAATAGAAGATTCTGCTAGTGGTTCCGATAATGAGAAGGAATGGGTGTTCCTAGTTATCAAAGAAGATGACCTGGAACTGGAAGAGAATGTACCTAAAGATAATGAACTTGCTGATAAAATTGAAGACAAGGATGAATGGGTAATTGACAATAGTTGTTCACATCATATGACTGGAGATAAAGGTAAGTTTCTATCTTTGCAAAAATTTGATGGCGGTCTAGTTAGATTTGGAGATGAAAAAGAATGTATGATCAAAGGAAAATGAACTATATCATTGGATGGTAAGGACAATACTGACAATGTTTATTATGTTGAAGGTTTAAGGCATAATATTTTGAGTGTAGGATAATTGGTCAATAAAGGGATTTCAATTATAGTTCAAGGATGGAAAATGAAAAATCATTAACAGATTTGGATTGGAGATTGCAACCAGTACACAGACAAAAGGTAATATATTGCATTTGAACTCTTGTGAAAAGACATGTTTGATTACATAGATTGATGAGAGTTGGCTATGGCATAAAAGGCCGTGTCATGTGAATTTTTATTGCATTGTGAAGATCAATTCAACTAAGGCGGTTAGGGATATACCTAAGATTATGAAGCCTTATAATCTAGTATGTAAAGAATTTCAAATGGGTAAACAGGTCAGAACCTCTTTTAGGAGTATAAAAGATAAATCAAATAATGTTCTTGATCTTATTTATACTGATTTGTGTGGCCTTGCTAGAGTTAAAAGTTTTCAAGGTGATAGATATTTCATGCTAATCATTAATGTGTTCTAGAATGATGTGGGTTACTTTTCTAAAAGATAAATTTGAAGCATTTGAAAAGTTTAAAATCTTTAAGGATAAAGTGGAAACTGAGATTGGATTGAAGATTAAATGTTTGAGGCTAGATCATGGTGGAGAATTCACATCCGATAAGTTTAATAACTTTTGTGAGAAGCATGGTATAAGAAGACAATTTTCTACTCCCCTAACACCTCAGTAAAATGGAGTTGTGGAAAGGAAGAACATAACTATCTTAGATGCTGCTAGAATAATAATGATGGAAGCTAGTCTACCTCATATCTACTGGGGAGAAGTAGTGAGAACAATGGTTTATACATTCAATAGAGTACATATCAAAGGAGAGATGATATCATTGAGAAATTTGATCCTAGATGTGATGAAGGCATATTTCTTGGTTATTCTAATGAAAGAAAAGCATATAGATGTTATAACAAGAGATTGCAAAGAATTGTGGAGAGTGCTAGTGTCAAAGTAGATGAGCTGAATATAAGTCAAATGAAAGTTTATGAGAAGGAAATGATAGTGGAAATGATTATATCTGAACTTGTAGCACCTTTACCAGAATAGAGTGTTGAACCAGTTACTCTAACAATATCAGAGAATTATACAGTAACTGAAGAACAAGGAAGAGGAACAGAAAGTCACAAGACTTCTAGGTATGTGAGATTGAATCATTCAGAAGATCATATCATTGGGGATAAGAGAAATGGAGTGATGATAAGAAGAAGACTGGAAACTAATGAGGTGTGTTTAATTTCACAAGTTGAACCGGTATCAGTAACTGAGGCATGTAAAGATGAATATTGGTTGAAAGCTATGGAAGAAGAATTAGATCAGATTCAGAAAAATAACACATGGATCTTGGTTCCCCAACCTAAAAATAAAAATGTTATTGGAACTAAATAAGTTTTTATGAATAAATTGAATGAGTATGGTCAATTTATAAGGAATAAGGCTAGATTGGTTTGTAAAGGATATTCTCAGAAGGAAGGAATTGATTATGGAGAGACTTTTGCACCTGTATCTAGGATTGAAGTTGTAAGATTATTTCTTGCCTATGCTGCTTATAAAAACTACAAGGTTTATTAGATGGATGTTAAATGTGCATTTTTGAATGCGGATCTTGATGAGGATGTTTATATTGAGCAACCTGATGGTTTTTCACTATCAGATGATATAACTATGGTTTGCAGGTTAAGGAAAGCTTTATATGGATTGAAACAAGCACCTGGAGCTTGGTATGCAAGGTTGGATAAATATCTTTTGAAGTTTGGTTTTACTAAGGGCAATGCTGATAGTAATTTATATTATAAGATCACTGATGATGATATACTAATTATTGAAATATTTGTTGATGACATTATTTTTGGAGGTGAAGATAAGTTATGCATAGAATTTTCTAAGAATATGGAGGAAGAATTTGAGATGTCTATGATTGGTGAGATGAAATTTTTCTTAGGTTTGCAGATTACTCAGACTGACAAAGGTATTTTTATCTATCAAACTAAATATGCTAAGGAATTGTTGAAGAAATTTGGTATGGGAGATTCTAAACCGGTAAGTACTCCTATGGTTACAAGTGAGAAATTGATAAGAAAATATATTTATGCACTGGTAAATCCTACAAGATACAAATCTATAATTGGAGGTCTACTTTATTTGACTCAGACTAGGCCTAACATTATGAATGTTGTTTGTATTGTTTCAAGATTTCAGAGTGATCCTAGAAATATTCATGAGATGGCGGTGAAAAGGATTTTTAGATACTTGCAAGGTACATCAGAATATGGCTTGTGGTACCCTAAGGATGATAAGTTTACTTTATGTGCATATACAAATGTTGATTGGGCTGGAGATGTTGATGACCGAAAAAGCACTTCCGGTGGAGCTTTCTTTCTTGGAAAGAAGTTGGTTTCATGGATCAGCAATAAAGAGTCATGTACTTATTTATCTACTATTGAAGCTGAGTATATTGCTGCTATTACTAATTGTACAGAAGTTTTATGGATGAAGTAAATGTTGAAGGATATAAAGGTGGATTGTGATGCACTGATAGTTATTCACTGTGATAACTCTGCTGCTATTGATATATCAAAGAATCTGATATTTCATTCTAAAACAAAGCACATATCTATCAAGTATAACCATTTGAAGGAAAAGGTGGAAGCAAATGAATTTAAACTGGTTTATGTGAACACTAAAGAGTAGATTGCATATATTTTCACTAAACCTTTGCCCAAGGAATCATTTGAGTACCTGAGAGACAGATTGGGAGTTTCTGCCCCTTTGATAGAGACTTGATTGATGTAGTTTGTCATCAGTCCAACATGCATTATCAAAGATAATATTCATTCTGGCAATGATGCGGGATGCTATTGCTCAGGGGGAGTAGTCAACTTTGTGGTTCAATGGTTTATGTTTTTTCTTTGATATTTTTGTCAGATTTATGGCATAGATGTCAAAGAGGGAGAGATATTGATGTGAAAAACACAAAGACTAAAAAAGAAAAAGTCAAAGGGGGAGAGATATTGACATTCAAAAGCTGTATGTGGGAGATTGTTGGTTTTCTTCCATTGGGGGACACTTGTTTGGCATTTCTTGGTACTTAGATATTTTTCACATCTAGTGTTTACATCAATGCCAAAGGGGGAGATTTTTGGCCATTTGGTGGAATTGATTATGTGTTGCATTGATGTTTTGTCATTGATGCCAACACTAGTTGTTTGGATGCTTTACCAGCACCCTTATGGTCTTGGTAGGTTGAGTAGTTTCTATAGATGGAGGAAATGGGAAACTAAATCATGGATTTAGCTTCTAATAACATCCAACAATGAAGTACCTACAAAACACACACATGCAAAGCCAAAATAAACAAAGAAACACACATGCATTAATAGGAATTTGCCTCCATTGCTCTCCTATCAACCAAGATCTTGTATTTTTAAGATTTAGCTCTTAGAGCATTGTGCACAAGAGGCTATGGTGAATGGAGATAATTTTAAAATAAATATGTGTGATTGATCAAAAAAATGAAATGCAAGAATGCATGAAAGATCTCAAAAGATGCAAGCAATGAATTTTGGATGCAAAAGTTATGGATGAGTGCTCAAACTGCAAAGATGGTGAAGGATTCAAATTGACATAAGTTCGACGCATAAAGATGAGATCCCCAAATAAGAGAGAGGGGCTTGTTTAAATAGATTTTCTCTGGGTGAGTTCATGTTGTTGGTATTTTGGTATGGTTTTGTCATTGATGTCAACACCTACTGAATACACCTACTTTGGAGATCCAACAACATTCACAGACAAGCAGTAATCTGTGCAACAGTTACTGGTATATGATTCACCGGCAGGATATATTGTTCACCGATACCTGGAATGACATGGAAGACACTTGGTAATGTCGAAGAAATCATGTGGACACTTAATTTTGAAGTGATAATCATTGGTATATTCATATTTGCATATTTTGTTTTACCAACAAATAGGTCCAGGTTATCTAGGGTTACACCGGCAGGTTTATCTTTTCCAGATCAGCATGGCACACTATGGAGATGATTTATTATTGTTGTAAATGCATTAAGCCAACATGTTTAATCAATTATTGCATCAGATATTATATTATTTGTAAAATGTTTTTATTGTAATATCTTGTAGAGCCAACCTACTAAAATTGGTCTTAGGGTATGGTATAAATGTAAGATCTTATTTGTAAGATCAAGTGTGGAATGCGAAAAAGAATTAAGTGAAGGTATATGCGAGATCAAGAAGAGGCATACACAAAGACATCATTTCAAGGTGAAGTTAGGTTTCTGTAGAAGCATATCAGCATTACACCAGTACTGAATCTAGCATATGAAGATGCTATTTTGTATAGTACATTCTTATTGGATTTAACCATCCAGCTGTAATCAGTGTGACTCCCATTTTCGATTGAGTAGTGAGCTCTAGGCTGTTGGCCTTTCTACATGTGTAGACCCCTTTTGTAAACTTACTATCTGCAGTAGTATCATCTGATTGTGGGTAAGGTTTCCCACCATGGTTTTTCCCCTTATAGGGTTTCCACGTACAAATATTGGTGTCATGTGTTGTGGATGACTTTATGTTTATGTTTCATGCATTAATCCTTACCGGTATAGCGATTTACTGTTAACACTGTCTATCGGCATACTTAACTGGTTTACCAGTATTAAGCATTAAGTTGGTTAATTAATTTTTGGTTTGAATTTATTAGACAACTAATTCACCCCCCCCACTCTCAGTTGTCTCAAGGACCTAACAATTGGTATCAGAGCCTAGTCCTCTTTTTGTAGAAGTTTAATAACTTGAGGAGATCCAATGTCTACTAATTATTTCAGGAAGGACAACCCTAAACTTGATGGAACCAACTATGGGATATGGAAGATCAGAATGGAAACACATCTGAATTGCATCGGTAAAGACATCTGGGAAGTTACTAAGAATGGTTATACTACTGTTGTAGCTGTTTAGACTGCTCCAACTACCTTAGCCAAAGATGAAGAAAATGATTGCAAAGCAAGAGAAGCACTCTTGAGTGCATTATCAGATCAACAAATCATGGGATTATCAGATAGGTCTACTACTAAAGCTATTTGGGATCATTTGGAAACACTAAATGAAGGAGACTCCATAGTCAAAATTGCAAAACTTGAAAGCTTCCGAGTTAGGTATGAACATTTGAAAATGGAAGAAGATGAAAGGATTTCCGCTTTTATGGAAAGAGTAAATGAAATTGTTTTGGGTATCAAATGTTGTGGAGGAACCTTGAGTGAGGATGAGATTGTTTCAAAAATCTTAAGAGGTTTGCCACAGGCATATAAAATGAAGGTTACTGCTATAAATGAGTTGAGAAGAATGCCTAATACATCAGTAACTAGGGATACATTGATTGGAAAACTTTCAGCTTTTGAAATTGAGGAGTTTGGTCCTATTGCTACTATAAAGACTGATTTGGCCTTTAAAGCATCAACATCATCTACTCCATCATTTGAAAAATCAGACTGGAGAGCCTTTTATGCAAGAGAACTTGAAGAAACTAGAAAGAAGAATGAAGAGCTTGAAGAACTTGAAGCACTATTTGCAAGGAAAATGCCAAAAGGTCCAATTGGAAGTAAGTATGAAGGTAAAGCAGCCTTTAAATGTTTTAACTGCAATAAGATTGGTCATATGGCTTCAAGATGCCCTGATAGACATGCTAGACTAAGAGAAGAAGCTAGAAGAACATACAAGCCTAATCTTGAATATCAGAGATACAAATTTAAGAAGAACAAAGATAAATCTTGTTACATTGCTGATGAAGGTGTGACTGATGATTCTGATGAGGATCCAACAGACAATGGATGGGTTTTTGTTTCTATAACAGAAGATCAACCGGCACCTATTGCTCAACCAGTAGAACAAGCCCTAGAAGCTAAAGTTGAATCAAAGGATGAATGGATTATTGACTCAAGATGCTCACATCATATGACTGGAGACAAAGGTAAATTCTTGAGCTTTCAAGAATACAATGGAGGTTTAGTAAGATTTGGAGATGACAAATCCTGTTCAATCAAAGGTAAGGGTTCAATATCTCTTGATGGTAAACATAACACTGACAATGTCTACTATGTTGAAGGATTAAAGCATAATTTTTTAATTGTTGGTCAATTAGTTGAGAAGGGTTTTCAGTTACAATTTAAAAATGGAAAATGCAAAATCATGAATAGAACTAGTTTGGAAATTGCAACCGGTAATCAAACTAGAGGTAATATCTTTCATTTGAATAATAGTGAAAAGTCATGCTTAATTGCACATATAGATGAAAGTTGGTTATGGCATAAGAGACTATGTCATGTAAATTTTGATTGTATGGTAAAAATTAGTACTTCTAAGGTAGTTAGAGATCTACCTAAAATTGTGAAACCTCAGAACACAATTTGCAAGGAATGTCAATTTGGAAAACAAGCTTGAGCTAGTTTCAAAAGTATTCCAGAAAAATAAAATATTGCTCTTGATTTAATTCACACTGATTTATGTGGTCCAGCTAGAACTAAAAGCTTACAAGGTGATAGATATTTCATGCTAATTATTGATGATTATTCTAGAATGTGTTGGGTTACTTTTCTCAGAGAAAAATTAGAAGCACTTGCGAAGTTCAAACTATTCAAAGCAATGGTTGAAAATGAAACCGGTAAGAAAATCAAATGTTTAAGATCAGATCAAGGAGTAGAATTCACATCTAAGGATTTTAATACATTCTATGAAGTGAATGGAATCAAAAGACAGTTATAAGCACCTCAGACACCACAACAGAATGGATTTGTTGAAAGGAAAAACAAAACTATCTTGGATGCAACAAGAAGTATGTTATCAGAAGCAAATCTACCACATGTGTACTGGAGAGAGGTAGTAAGCACTGCTGTCTATAAATTCAACAAAGTTCACATCAAAGGTGAAACCGGTAAGACCCCTCATGAACTATGGTTTGGTAATATTCCTACTCTTAAGTATTTAAGAATTTTTGGAAGTAAATGTTATATTAGAAGAGATGAGTATATTGGCAAATTTGATTCTAGAAGTGATGAAGGAATATTTCTTGGTTATTCATCTAAGAGCAAGGCATATAGATGTTTTAATAAAAGATTGCAAAAAATTGTTGAGAGTACAAATGTAAAGATTGATGAACAATTTAGAGGAACTTCAAGGTATATAGACTCTGAACCGGCAACAGAAGTCATGACAAATGAACCTACACTAAATCCACTGGTACAGAATGAAGATCTAGTTACCCCGGTATCATCAGAGGATTCCACAGTAATTGAAGAACAACAACAAACTAAGACACCCCGATATGTAAGAATGAATCATTCTGAAGATCAAATAATTGGAAACAAATTTAAAGGAGTTATGACAAGAGGAAGATTGGCAAATGAAGAGGTATGTCTTATTTCTCAAATTGAACCATCATCTATCAATGAGGCATGTGAAGATAAATTTTGGATTAAAGCTATGGAAGAAGAATTAGGACAAATTGAGAAAAATAATACTTGGACATTAGTTCCCCGTCCTAAAGATAAAAATGTAATTGGAACCAAACGGGTATTTAGAAACAAACTTAATGAAGATGGTAAGGTTGTCAGAAATAAAGCAATACTAGTGTCTAAGGGATATTCTCATAAAGAAGGAGTTGATTACAATGAAACCTTTGCACCGGTAGCCGGAATTGAGGCAGTTAGATTATTCCTGGCTTTTGCAGTTCACAAGGATTACAAAGTTTATCAAATGGATATTAAATGTGCATTTTTGAATGGAGATCTTAAAGAGGAAGTTTATATTGAACAACTTGATGGATTTTCTTTGATAGATAACAATGATATGGTTTGTAGGTTAAGAAAAGCTCTGTATGGATTGAAACAAGCCCCAAGAGCTTGGTATGCAAGATTGGATAAGTATCTTTTAAAGATTGGTTTTACTAAAGGAAATGCAGATAGCAATTTATATTAAAAAGTAACTAATGATGACATCCTGATTATTGAAGTATTTGTTGATGATATAATCTTTGGAGGAGAAGATGGATTATGTAAAGAATTTTCTCTTGAAATGCAACAAGAATTTGAAATGTCTATGATTGGAGAAATAAAATTCTCTTTAGGATTGCAGATTTTACAGACTGATAAAGGTATATTTTTGAGTCAATCTATGTACTTGAAAGAACTACTTAAGAAATTTGGGATGGAAAACTCTAAACCGATAAGCACACCTATGGCTACAAATGACAAATTATCTCAAAGGGATGAATCTACACCTGTTAATCCAACTAGATACAAATCTATGATAGGAGGTTTATTGTATTTGACACAAACTAGGCCTGATATTATGAATGCAGTATGTATTGTTTCTAGATTTCAGAGTAATCCTAGGGAAAATCATGAATCAGCAGTGAAAACGATTTTCCGGTACTTACAAGGCATAGCAAATCTTGGATTATGGTATCCTAAAGATGAAAATTTTGATCTATGTGCATATACAGATGCAAATTGGGCAGGAGATGTGGATGATAGAAAAAGCACCACTAGAGGAGCATTCTTTCTTGGAAAGAGATTAGTTTCTTGGTTGAGTAAGAAACAAAGTTATACATCTTTATCAACAACAGAATCAGAATATGTTGCAGCATCAACAAACTGTACACAAGTACTTTGGCTTAAGCAAATGTTGAAAGACATAAAGATAAAATGCAAGGAACCTATTACTATATACTGTGATAACACTACAACAATTGATATATCTAAAAATCCGGTATTATATTTTAAAACAAAACATGTTTCTATCAAACTAAATTTTCTAAGGGAAAAAGTTGAAGAAAAAGAGATAAAACTGGTTTATGTGAATACTAAAGAACAACTTGCAGATATTTTTACAAAACTTTTGCCTAAGGAAACTTTTGAGTATCTCAGAGATCAGCTTGGAGTCATACCACCACCGGTAGAGACTTAGACAGTTGATGATTGTCATCAACCGACAGAATTAAATGGACAAATCTTTTATTCCGGTATTTGATGAGGAAGCTACTTCTCAGGGGGAGTAGTTGGTATATTGAATTGGTTGGTATTTTGTATGAACTTGAGTTTTTGTGACTTTGGCATTTGATGTAAAAGGGGGAGAGATATCTATGGAAAGACACATTATCTTTTTGATAAGAAAAAGATACTTTAGGGGAGAGATTTTGAAAAACACATGAAAGATTGGTATTGTTACTCCCAGGGGGAGAAATAGAGATTGTTGGTTTTTGTACTTGGCATTTCTGTTTTGGCACTATGATGGTTTTTCCATCTTGTGTTGCCATCAATGCCAAAGGGGGAGATTGTTGGTATTTTGGTATGGTTTTTTCATTGATGTCAACACCTACTGAATACACCTACTTTGGAGATCCAGCAGCATTCACCGACAAGTAGTAATCTGTGCAACAGTTACTGGTATATGATTCATCAGTAGGATATATTGTTCGCCGGTACCTGGAATGACATGGAAGACACTTGGTAATGTCGAAGACATTGTGTGGACACTTTATTTTGAAGTAATAATCATTGGTATATTCATATTTGCATATTTGCTTTTACCGGCAAATAGGTCCAGGTTATCTAGGGTTACACCGGTAGGTTTATCTTTTCCAAATCAACATGGCACGCTATGGAGATGATTTATTATTGTTGTAAATGCATTAAGCCGACATGTTTAATCGATTATTGCATTGGATATTATATTATTTGTAAAATGTTTTTATTGTAATATCTTGTAGAGCCGACCTACTAAAATTGGTCTTAGGGTATGGTATAAATGTAAGATCTTATTTGTAAGATCAAGTGTGGAATGCGAAAAAGAATTAAGTGAAGGTATATGCGAGATCAAGCAGAGGCATACTTGAAGACATCATTTGAAGGTGAAGTTAGGTTTTTGTAGAAGCATATCAGCATTACATCGGTACTGAATCCATCATATGAAGATGCTATTTTGTGTAGTACATTCTTATTGGATTTAACCATCCAACTGTAGTCAGTGTGACTCCCATTTGTGATTGAGTAGTGAGCTCTAGGTTGTTGGCCTTTCTACATGTGCAGACCCCTTTTGTACACTTACTATCTGTAGTAGTATCATCTGATTGTGGGTAAAGTTTCCCACTGTGGTTTTTCCCCTTACAGGGTTTCCATGTACAAATATTGGTGTCATGTGTTGTGGATGACTTTATGTTTATGTTTCATCCATTAATCCTTACCGGTATAGCGATTTACTGTTAACACTGTCTACCGGCATACTTAACTGGTTTACTAGTATTAAGCATTAAGTTGGTTAATTAGTTTTGGGTTTGAATTTATTAGACAAATGATTCACCCCTCGCTCCTCTCAGTTGTCTCCGATACATAACACATGTTGTGGGATGAATATGGGATAATGCAAGATGAGTGATATAGGGAAGATGAGTGCTAAATGGGAAATGGTAAGTGGTAGGAGGGGATATTTAAGGGTTTTATTAAATAAATAGAGAAATGTGTATAACATGAATGCATGAAGGTGTATGCATGATATAATGTTTTATTTAATAAATTTAATGGATAAATGGTAATATATTAATAATAATATAATAAAATATGGAAATTATGAATGATGAATTATGGAGAAATAATAGTGTAATAATTACTCACCCAATGTTAAGAGAAATTTGAAATTAAATGCAGACAAATTAATGGAAATTTTTATGTGTCTACATTTTGCCCCTCTTTGAGACAATGCAACTTGTCACGTTGTTTCAAGGAAAATGATCAATTGATATATGCCCCAAAGGTGTCTTGGTAAGGATGATGATTGATTGGTTATGCCCCAAAGGTGTCTTGGTAAGGATGATGATTGATTGGTTATGCCCCCTCAAGAGATTGATCGAACAGATTGATGGAGATTGGTCTCTCGATAGATCATGGGAGAGAAAGATTGGATGATTGATATTGCACAAGTAATTAGATTGAGATGTACATTTGATGGAAATGCATAGTTGATGAGGCGTAACTGAACAATTGATAGAAATGAATAGTATAGCCAGGTTGATAAGCTGATTAAGTTGATAGGGATTGATGCTAGCACAAGATAAGGTGATCCAATGATTGATTGATTGATTGATCTAGGGCATTGAGATTGCAAGAAGCAAGGTGGTTGATAAAGAGATTAAAGATTCAAAGACATGCATCAGTTGGATAAAGTGTTTAATTGATCTTGCTGCAATAAGAAAAAGGAAGAAGATGATGAAAGAAATGATGAAAAAGATAGATGACGAGGATGAGAAGAGAAAAGTGATGATTATGAAGAATGATGAGAAAGAGGATATGAAAGGTGATGACAATTCTTGTGCTTTTTAAGTGCTTGTATCATCATCGAGCTTATTATAGCAAAAGGCAAAAAATATTTGGATATCAGTTAGATCCAAATGATTCAGTCACACCAATTGCGAGAGAGAAAATATATCAAACAGTAAAGGAATGCCTTAGTGTGTATCAGACCAATATGTCCTCGATGATCTTGAGTGATCATGTCCTAAGACGTGTCATCATATTCCTAAGGAACATCCCGCAAGCAACAAACAAGTGAACATGCCCCATCCTCGCCTTTCTAGTCAACGACATCCTGGAAAAGCTAAAAGACATGTCACCAAAAAGGAAAATTAGAAACAACTAAGAGAAAATAAGAAAACAATATGTTTCATGTCGAATGATTTTTTTTTTGTTCACAGTTGATGGGTTCGGGTGTATAAGTTGATCAGATGTTGTCCTGTTTGCTTAATTTAAGTCTCGTCCCGTCATGAGTTTGTTGAAGTTCCAAAGCTGCATGTTTGTCCGACATTTTATGATTTTTAATATTTTTTCAGGACATTTTATGATTTTAAAGATTTTTTCAGGACATTTTATGATTTTTAATATTTTTTCAGGACATTTTATGATTTTTAAGATTTTTCAGGAAATTTTATGATTTTAAAGATTTTTTCAGGACATTTTATGATTTTTATGATTTTTTCATGTTTGCCCCTTGTGTCTAGCAAGGTAAAAGGGATTTTGAGTGGATGAATGAATTAATAGGACATGAATGGATAAGAGAATGATGGAGAAAGATTATGTGATTATCAAGGATTATCGCAGAATAGGGTAGCATGTTAATCCAAGCTCAAGGACCAAATAGAGAAATATAAAGCAAGGGTATGGTGTAACTAATGTCATATGGTCCAAAGAAATGACCATGTCAAGAGGTTTGTTAAATTTTATGTCCTTAGTTTAGATCAAGATCAAGGGATAGATTTGGCTAGGATGTAGATAGGATACACTGTTTGAAGGGTGATAATGAACGATAGGAACTAAAGGGTGTGGATAAAGTACAATAAATATGACACACAAAGCCTACAAAGGTCCTTAACCTTGTCAAGATCAAAGGTGGAAAAAGGGATATGGATAGATATAGAGTGAATAAGAGATAATGGAGGATGGGGGATAATAGATGGATGCACATAGATGTAACTTGCCCCTAGTGAATAGTGCAAGAAGATAATGGATTACGCATGATGCCTGTTTGCCAGGTTTTCATCATGGTACTTACCCAAGGTGCTTGTTTGCCAGGTTTTCACCAGTGGATGAATTTTTTTTTATCTTTACTTTTTTTGATTTTTCACTTTTTTTTTCTTTTCTTTTTTTTCTTCTTTTTCTCTTTTTTTTTTTCATTTTTTTCATTTTGACTTCTTTCTTTCATTTTTTGACTTTTTTGAACTATTGAAAGATAATGGATACATGATAGGAGATATGACTCAATAATCTAGTTGTTCTTTGGATAGTACCCTTGAAAGATGTTCTATAACAATCCATGGCTATTGAAGGTATGCTCAAAGATGTTGATAGGGTGATGGTAAACGGAGATGAAATGGATGATAAGACGAAAAGGTTATAAGGAGTTATGCAAAGGATTGGATAAGAGGGATGGAAGGATAGAACATAGGTGTTGGATAATGGATGGGATGTTGGAATAATTGTGCATGGCTAGATGGAAATCCTAGCAAGATCAACATCAACATGCAGCTTGAGGGGTGGTGGGCTAGTGGAGGAATAGTGGATTTCGGAGTTTGTGATTTTGATGGAAAGGTTGACATAGATTTTAGGACACAAGGAGCCAAAATGGATATAGGAGGTGAAATATGTTTTAGGATAGTGGATGTGGGAGAAGATGGGGTAGCAAAATTGAATGCCAATTTTGATTTTTCTTTAGTGTGCAAGTCCTATACGAGTGACTTAGGAATCCACATGGTTCTTAAATTTTCATTCTTTTGTGATACTTTAGAATACATTTCCTCGATGTAAGACTTGGGAAGCCATACACATTTTGAATTTTCTTCTTTCTTTGTGGGCCTTTGTGGCCTTTTGGAAATTTCTTTCTTTTGTAGTGTCTTGGAATGCATTGCTTCTATAAGCACCTTAGGAACCCATATGGTTTTTGAAATTTCTTTCTTTTTCTCAATGGGCCTTTGTGGCCTTTTGTATATCTCTTTTTCTTTTTGGATCACATTTTTATTTGTTCTTACATGTTGATTAGATGGGACATGTTGATCCTTAAATGCATGTGGATTGTTTGACTCATGACTTGTATGCTTGGCATTCAAATTACTTGGAGAAGGAAAATAATGCATAGATGGATAGGAATGATATGAAGGTATTTTGGATGGATGGAAGGTGCTCAAAGATGTGTGCCTTTGTTGATCCTGCATAAGGGATGGAGAGATATAGGGACCTAAAATAGATGGAAGGGGTGAAGGGGAAGGTGTGTATTTGGATTTAACTGGAGAAATGTAGGATTTATGAGGGATACCAACATCTTGAGAGTGAGCAATGTAGCCAGTATAATTAAGATTTTCTTTTATATCAAGGGGTTCTAATATACCATGTTCATGAATGTCTAACCCTTTTCTTTGATAATGCATGCTTTGGAAGATCTTTTTAACAAAGGGTTTCTTCTTACTTTTGATGCTAGAGGCAAGTCCATTTTGAGGTGGAGGTGGCTTGCAAGGAATGATAGGATCATGAGAGGGATTTATGGGCATGATGGAATCTTGAGAAAAATATGGAGAATTATGATAGGGGAATAAAGGGATACTTTGATCTTAACATGGAAGAGGACCATTGGATAGAGTAGGAAGGGTGTTTGACACTTCATTTTGAATAGGATCATTTGAAAAGGTGGAAGAGGCATCATGATCTTGCTTAGGAAGTGGATTAGGAATGGGATTTGGAAGGATGATTTGCTCTTGAGATGGAAGGGGGTCATCTTGGAAGAAATGGAAAGGTATAAGGGGATCATCATGGGATTCTAGGGAGGTAGGATCTTTTTTAACCATTGGATGGGATTGGAGAGTTTTGGTGTCTTGATCTTGATTTATGATAGGACTTGTTTCTTCATTGTTCAGATTTGGATAGGTCTTGTTTCTTCATTGTTCAGATTATCCTCTTGACATGGAGCCACTTCTAAGGAAGGGGTAGTGTTTTTGATATGCATTGGGGATTCTTGGAAGGTCTTCATGTTTTTGCACGATGGGGAATAATTTTGGATGGGGCCTTCTAGAGTGGGTATGATTGGAATTAGAGTGCATGATGGTATAGGATCTAAGACATCTAAATCATATAAAGGATTTGTATAAGAGAATGGATTAGCTTGGATTTGTAATGTGGATAGACCTTGAGGGTCAACATGAGAAGTTTCACCATTAGGTTCATTGTTTGAAGGAGATGGTATTGAGTGTTGTTGAGAAGTTTTAGGAGATGAAGGCATCATGGAAGAGATGGAGGACACATATGGAGCCTTACTAGACATAGGTGTATTATTTTGATCATGTTTGGTAATGACATCTAGTTTCTCCTTAGGGGAATCATTAGGATCTTCAATTTCAATGATACCATTATCAAGGAGGTCTTGAATCTTATATTTTAATTCCATGCAATCTGAAGTCTTATGTTTTTTATGTCTATGATATTCACAATAATTGCTCAAAAATTCACATCCCCATGTAGTCTTGTTAGGCAATATGATAAGATTGTGCTCAAGAAGCTCTTTCAAAGATGACTCAATAGATTGTCTCAAAGGTGTAAATTGTCTATTTGAGGGATATTTTGAAGAAAAATCTTGTTGTCTTGCTGAAGGACTCATGTGATCTTTCTTGAGATTTGGCTTTTGATTTGCAATTATTTGTTGTTCCACCTTATATAGTCATTTTAGCATTCTTTGAAGTTTGTCACTGTTGATATCATAAATTTGTTTCTCAAAAGGGGTCATTGATTCATTTTGTTGAACTTGAATGTCATATATTTCTCTCTTGAGATCTTGAATTTGTTGGGCCAAAGTAGCCATGGATACTTATGATAGTTCTAATATTTGACCTAGGATAATGTATGAGACTCTAAGTATGATGAAAACCTTAAAGTGCAAAGGGGGAACTATATGATAGAGTGAGATTAGGATGTGATAAGGATTAATGAAAAAATATAATCTATGTGACATGATTGAGATGGGAATGTGCTAAAGGGTTGATGCAAAATTTGATCTATATGATTAGAAAGTGATGTGCAACTAAACCCTAAATGAGATATGAGGATTTTTGATGCAAGGACTAAGGACACTCTAGGTTTGAAAATATTTGCAATGTGAGGTTTGAGTTGTGTTATGATGGATAGACACAAGGATAAGATATCAAAGAGAGGGCATGCTATGATAGGAGATGATGAACTCCAAGTAGAATACCAACTCAAAGACACTGATAGGTTCCCTAACTCAAGGAAGATGCACCTCAAGTCATAAGGGTGATTAATGATTGAAAGTTGATGTCAGACCTAAGACGAGAAATCCTAAGTGCAAGCAATGGTTTTTTTTTTTTGGATTTTTGATTTTTTTTTGGATTTTGGTAATGCAAATAATAATGAAATGCTAGGACCAATGATGAAATGACCTAAGGAACTTGTGCAGGGTTAAGGTTATGTCCTAAAGGAATGATGTAAGTCTATGAAAAGATTATGGGTATGATCTAAGGGGATTATGGATGGGTTTGATCTAGGGGGATATGCAAAGACTAGGTATAATTAAATGAGATATGCAAGGATGAAAGGTGCAACTAGGTGAGGACTATGCAAGGACCTAAAGGGGGATGGGAAACTAAATGATGTGACTATGTGAGGACCTAAAAGATCAGAACTTCAAAAGCGATGTCTCAAGAGATTTGAAATGATTGTTTGAGAACACAAGTTCAACGTTTCAAGGACAATATTGTTTTACAATGTGGATGGATACTTCAAAGCTTAGACCAAGGTTTTTGTAAAGTGTTTCAATTTCAAGTGTGGTGTTGATTGTGAAATGTTCTTGTTTGTTTGTGCACACATTCAGAAAACATGGTGGATAGATTGTTTGTTTGATTTTGCAATAAAAACACATTCAAGCACAATCCTAAGGCTAGCCAGGACAATAGTTGTTGAATCTCACTTGGGGGGTTACCCCGAGCTACGCAATTCAGAGCGGATACTTAGATGCTTGACCCCACTGGCTCCACCCTCGGTACTCACTTCTCTAAGGCAGCCAAGCATCAGTCCCCATGAAAACTCCCCGTGGTGAACTTTGTATCTCTACTAAGAACCATAAGAATGTGAGCCGCTTCAGAGGTCCGACCTCTTGCGTCAACAACTAGAAGGTTTTTGGCTGCTAACACAAAAGGTGTCTAGTAAGGGCATCCGTTCGAGTGGCCATACATGCAGCTGTGTATGCTCCATTAAGGAAGGCTCCCAACCTATAGAGGTTGTGCTCTATAGGGTTTATGGGGAGATATGTTGTCGGTATGAACTAATCAGCACTCGTTTCTTGCAACTTTCATCACAAACACATTTATTTATAGTAGTTCGGAAGAGCTTGGATTTAGCCTGTTACCACTTGGGTTGTTCCCTCTCACTGAGCCTTAAGGGCTTCTTGGGAGGCAGGCCCTCTAAAAGGGTAAAACAAAAAAAAGAGCCTATTGCTCAAGACACTGGTTAATTTTAAAGCACCAATTTGAAATGTGATCTACGCCAAAAATCAGACAATCTGTTTCAAATCACCATTTCTTCGACATGCGTCTTGTATCAAAATGACATTAGTAGTTTTAGGAGATTATCTTTGACACACGAGATTGGATGCCATAAGAGGGAACCTACACAAGCACACAAAGCAACAAAGATTAGTTCATAAAAAGAAATCAAAACACATTGACACAAAACTAAACATTAATCTAAAAAATAAAATTAAAAGTTTAATCTACTTAACAAAAAATAAAAATCTAAACTAACTAACAAATTAAAAATCTAATTTCTATCTAAAATTAAAATCTAATCTAAATTAAAATTAAAATCTAATCTACATTAAAATTAAAAATCTAACCTAATAATAAAATCTAAATTAAATTTACTTAAAAGCTAAATCTAAAATCTTAAAAAACTTAATTTAAAACTAATTCTAAAAAAAGGTGGATAAAACTAATTAAAAAAAAAAACTAACATAAAACTAATAAAACTTATTTAAAACTGATTTAAAGAAACCTTTTTCTAAAACTAATTAAAAAAAACAAAAAAACTAAAGACTAATTTACAAAACTTAAATTAAAACTAACTTAAAAGTAAAATGTAAAAGAACAAGCCTCACGTGGGCTATGAGGCTATGGTGAATGGATATAATTTTAAAATAAATATGTGTGATTGATCAAAAAAATGAAATGCAACAATGCATGAAAGATCTCAAAAGATGCAAGCAATGAATTTTGAATGCAAAAGTTGTGGATGAGTGCTCAAAATGCAAAGATGGTGAAGGATTCAAATTGACATAAGTTCGACGCATAAAGATGAGATCCCCAAATAAGAGAGAGGGGCTTGTTTAAATAGATTTTCTCCGAGCGAGTTCATGTTGTGGGATGAATATAGGATAATGCAAGATGAGTGGTATAGGGAAGATGAGTGGTAAATAGGAAATGGTAAGTGAGAAATGGTAAGTGGTAGGAGGGGATATTTAAGGGTTTTATTAAATAAATAGAGAAATGTGTATAACATGAATGCATGAAGGTGTATGCATGATATAATGTTTTATTTAATAAATTTAATGGATAAATGGTAATATATTAATAATAATATAATAAAATATGGAAATTATGAATGATGAATTATGGAGAAATAATAGTGTAATAATTACTCACCCAATGTTAAGAGAAATTTGAAATTAAATGCAGACAAATTAATGGAAATTTTTATGTGTCTACAGTTTTTGGTTGATTTGGATCCAACATGATCTGGTAGGCTCTGGTATAGTTTGGTGATGGAATTGGCTTGTTCATGATACTCATGCTCATATTTGGTCAGTTGGTTTTGGTTTGGTGATCGGATGCTATCCTTCTTGCTTAGAAGCTTGGTTTTTGGTTCCGACGAGGGTTTCACCGATAGAGCTTTTGATGAAGATATTTGATGAATTGCATAAGTGGTGTTCGTGCAGCTTCTAGTGGAGTTTCAGGATGCTATTGGTGATCATGTTCAAGACTTGGTGGATGGAGATCATTGTTGTAGCGTGTGGACCTATATTGGGTCTCGGTTGATCTAGGTTATGGACCTGCTTTAATGTAATGTGTTATTGAACCTCTCAATGTGTTTCCAAGATGTCTTATGTGTTGGATATTATTTGTTTGGTCTAAGGCCGACATGGTTTGTAATTCTATAATTGGTTTATTGTTTGGTGGCCGACCTGATTATTTATGTTGAGGGTTTGTATATATAGATGTAAGATCTCATTGTAGATCATCATGGTTATGGTAGAGGTCATGGTCAAGGAATGTAATGTGTGAATAATGTAATATCATTTAGGTAGAGGATCTGGTTGATCATTGGAGATTGAATTGGGCGTATGTAAGAGGATTTAGTCCTCTGGTATTGAGCTTAATTGGAATTGTACTCAAGCATAGGAGATGCTATCTTTTACAATTCAACACTTCTTCGGATTGTAGTTTGGATTTCTATGTAATCAGTGAGGCTCCTTTTGTGATGAGCAGTGCGCTCTAGGCTGTTGTCCTTCTTGCCAGTGCAGGCCCCTCAATTGTAATTCACATACTTACTGTAGAAGTATTATCTGAGTATGGGTAGGCTTCCCACCATGGCTTTTTCCTTTACCGGGTTTTCCACGTATAAATCTTGGTGTCATGTGGATGGTTTTATTCTGTGATTATTGTTTATGCTTAATTGGCTTAACTGCTCTTCCGGTATTAATATTTTGGGTTCCGATATTAAAGTATAAATTGCTAATAGTTTTGGTAATCTATGACAACTAATTCAACCCCCCCCTCTTAGTTGTCTTCCGGTTATTTGAATTGTCTAATAGAAAGGTTTATTTATTTAATTACTTATTTATTATTGCTTTATTTTATTTAATTGTTAATTTATTAATTGAGCCTTGATTTATTGATTTTATTAATTTTTTTTATTGTTTATTAATGATTTAATTTTATATTTTATTTGAAGATCCCTATTTATAAGGCTTTATTCATTTAATTTCTTTATTTGATTTTAATGGGTGATGGTTTATTATTTATTGCATTTATACAAATATTATTTTATCAGTAATTGCATATAATATAAAGTTTATCTACCCTTGTGTGTGATTGGTTGATTTTAAATTGGTAGGTAAAGAATATTGGTAAATAATATATTTCTCGAAACTATACAAGATAGGTAAAATATATTGTTCTTTGGAATTTTCTGATTGGTCGGTTTTGCACTATAGTTTGACTTTAATTTTTTTTTAAATTGCATTATGCAAATGTTGTTGGGTTAACCATTCAATAGATTTTTGGAAACTGGTTTTTGATTTGGATTTGGATTGAGGATTGAATTGAAGATTTGGATTGCTTGAGGATTCCTCTTCTTTGGATTTTCAACCCTTTTGGATTGTGATTGTAGGTTGGTTCACTTTACATTTGAATTTGATTTTTGGAAAAGAATTGTTTTCTTTGTGGCTATACAATTATTGCTGAATTTAATTTGAAATTATTTTGGGGAAAATGGGATTGAATTTGAAGGATTTAATTTAGCATTGGAAAGAGATTTGGGAAGGGAATCTAGAAAATAAGTCTATTTGATTGTATTTTGTGAATGAAATTGTTTGTTGGAAAAGGTATCTCCCTGTGTAATTTATGATTTTATTTTCCCTATGTTGTGAAGGTATTGTTGATTCTGTTTGGGAGTTAATTACCTTCTCATAATTGTATCCTTTGAGTCTCCTTTGTTTTAGAATGCTATTGAGTGTTTTCTGGCTTCCTATAGCTTGACAAAAAGCTCCTTATGTCACCGTAACTATGCATTGTAAGGGAAAAACCATTTGAATGATTCTGAGGATTCCCTTGAGCTTTATGCAACTTTGTGATTTCTCTTTTGAGGAGTTTGTAGAGTTGTGTGTCTCTCCTTTGGTTCTATGTGCTCTAAGTGTCAATCTGAGCACTGTGGGAGATGGTTTTTCCTAAGAAAATTTTGTTAGTGAGTCTGATACTTATGTTTCTTAATTTACTCATCAAATTTTGAGTCTTCCAGTCCCTCTATATCATGTTTGTGAGTCGTTTATGACCCCTATGCAACCCTGAGTGAGTACCTATGCTCTATGTGCCAATTTTGCTTGATAATCTACATATTTACCCAGAATGCTACAAGAACACCAAGATGCATTGGGGAATGGACTAGGGCACTGGGCTACACCCTAGGGGTGTTGGGGAATGTACCCAAAGTGTTGAGAAATGCACCTAGAAAGCTAAAGTCCTTAAACTCAAAATGTAGACCTATTGACCCAAAACATTATCAAATGCACCCAAAACATTGTGGAATGGTCCCAAAATACTATGGTGCATACCAAAAATGCTACCCTACATACTAGGGGTGCTAATTTGCAAACCAGAAGCATTGGATTGTTTCTGGGGTCCTAAAAGTTAGTTTTGAGTTTGTTTGGTGTCTTTTGGGGTTTTGTGATTTTTCCAGAAGAATGTGCAGATTGTGTTGAAATTATTAGAGTTGTCTTTGATTTATTTTGATCATTCATGACGTTTATTGTCCTCTATTAAGAGGATTCATGCCTTAATATGTTTCTTATGTGATGTGTTGCTCCGACGAGGGAGAATTCCTCATTGTTGAGGGATTGATTGTATGACTTCAGTGGGATGTGTTATGCATCACTATAGAGGATTTGATATGAATTCAGTTTCACTCTTGGATTACATTCATGATTGGCTTTTCCTTTGTTTTGATTTGGTGAAAGCTCTCTTCCATGTGTAAGGCTCTATGTGCTCTATTATGGTCAAATTGTACTCAATATGTTATGATTGTTTCTATATCATTTGTAATCCTTCATGATGATGTATTATTTTCTTTGGATGTATGTTTAACCCTATAGTTATGGTCCATTCTTGGGGGAGTGGGCTCGTTCATGTGTATGACCAAGTTCGTGAGCAATAGATCGCTTGTAGAGGATCTAGATCGGTTGGAAGAACATGAATAGTTTATGTTGTAATTTCAAGTGACAACAGTAATAATAATTGATTAGTTGGTTTGGGTAAATAGGAATCACACAATCAAGATAATAAAATTGAGGATTATGAGTTTGTGCACCAATGATTCCCAGGGAGGTAGTTTTGGGATCTAGATGCCCAGGGAGCTATTTTTGGGATCTAGTATTGGGAAGACTGCTGGAGTGGTAAACCAATCTCCCTTGTTTGGCTCCCAGGTTGAGATGGATTCCACTTGAGGTTAGCATGTGATGACACTCTACCCCACATGTGTCCATTATCCATATATCTTATATTGTTGTTTTCACCTCTGGAGGGCCTATTGTTGATTGCCCATGTGTTGTGTTTGATCTTTGCTTCTTGATGTTGTCGCGTGGTTTCCATGTTGAGTCCCTTGGTTATTAGGTGTCAGCCTAGGTATTGAGTGTGAGTTGGAACCCCATGTCATCTCCTAGCATGGTGGGGGGGGCTATTTGGTTCCACATGGTCGGGTGGTTTGATGCCTTCTTCCATTGGGATGTTCTTCTTGGATGAAAGCATGCATGAATTGGATTCTTGGATTCTTCATTATGTGGATTTTCTCTTGGAGCTGATTTCTATGTACTTGGAATAAGGAAACATTGTATCATGATTATTTGTATATGTAAAGGAGATTATGTATCTTTTTATTATGTATCTTCATGTATTTGTAGATGAAATTGAGATAGGATATAATGTAGTGGATTAGGAGAAGAGTTCATTGACTGTTCTTGATGAATTGGATACTCATTTTGTCATATGAGATTATGAGAAAAAATAAATGAGCTATAATATGTGTATTTTTGTTGCACTTGAATTCATGAAATGGATTTGTGATCATGTGTAATCCTATGGAATGAAAGATGGAAATAATAGTAATTGTTGTTATAATTCTTATCTAAGTAAATAGGAATTATCTAGGTAAAATGGTTAAATAGATCTATGTTGCATTACGATAAAAGGAAGTAAGATTATGTACTTACGTAACTTGTATTATTAAGCATTAAGATGTGATGTAGCAATAGAGACTATGTGTTTATTCTGCATACTCTTATGTATTAGGACTAGATGATGTAGAAACTATGATCTAGTAAAAATGATGTATTATTATTTGGTTCATGTCAAAGAAATGTTCATTATGTTGGGAATGAGACCCTATGTTGAACTAGGGGATTTAAATATTAGATTATGTTTATTTTTATAGTACTAAAGATGATTCTTGAAATTGTTTAGTAGCAGGGTATCCTATTTGGAAGTAGATAAGTGCTTGCTATTATAACCTTGCACCTGAATATGGACAGAATTCTTGATGAGCTGTGTAATGGTTGTGCTTAAGGGAATTATCTAGTTCCATGTGTAGAAGGAAAACTGCATTTAGATTCATGATACATTAAGATTAATGAATCAAGATGGGTATTAGGAACATTTGGTTGGTATGCTAAAATGAACCTAAAAAAATATAATGTGAAGAGTATGCATATGTGTTAACATTTGTCCTGGTTGTAAGGAAAGTAAATGACTAGTTGAATAATAAGATACGATGTTGAGATACCCTAGTGAATGGATATATTTGCAAGAGTTTACTCGGTGATGTGTTAATGTTTAAATGATCTACTACACTTGCATAACATGGTTCTATGGTTATGTTCATGTTGATTGATGTGACCTTGTAAATAAATAATGTGAAATTATTGTATGTTAATAATAACATAGAAGTAATGGATGTTTAAAAATAAAAATTTTATCTCCATTTGCTTGTAGATTATAGATTATTTCTCTAGGGTATTTTGGTGAACATTACATACAACATATGTGATTACATTCAAGAAGATAAGCATCCTTATAAGTCATTGTAGATCTGAGGTATATCTTTCCATCATTTATTTCAGTATTTACAACATTTCATTCAAGGTTGATTCCTCAACAAAGGTTTGACTTAGGCAAACCCCTATTCCCAACCTATTTTCCATTCTTTTGTGTGTGTAGGAAATAGGTACGAAGTTGCGATCTTTTGAATAAGTTTTATTTATAGTGACAAATAAATCCCCCTTTGGTGTGTGAAAAGTTTGAAGGACCATGGCAGCTACCACAATGGTCTCGACATTTTAGGTGCTCTTTTCGGGATTAGATCCGAGTTTGTGTACATTTCTTAGTTCCATGTGTAGAGTTCAATCTCACATTTGTAGCTCATTATTTTGATGTTTTTACCTTCATTTCCAACACTTAATCTAAATTCAACAATTCAACTTACAAAAGAGGAACCCAAATTAATCAATCCAATCAGTATTCAGTCTTAATCTTTGTTTATTTGTGATTGAATCTATTAGATCCCCCCTCTTTTGAATGTAATGGTCATTCGAAGAAAAAAATTGTGGTTTTCTCCCTCTAATGGTGGAAACCCTAAGTTTTCACCATTATATTTTGGTGAACCCAACATCATACACCTTTACTTATGATCTATGTTCTTAGATTCAAGTGTTTATGCAATTTAAAATTCAAATTTTCATTTACAAGTTTGATTTCCTTGCAAATTTTAAAAAATTTCGAGGTTAATTTCACTAAAACCCTAATTTTTAAATTCAAAATTAAATCTGTGAATGGTTAAATTTGGATTAATTATTTCAGATCTGCGCGCTTTTCATATTTCATAATTCAAAATTCCACTTACAAGTTCAAATTTCAAATTTAAATTTTTAAATTAAGCAGTTAATTTCAAGAACCCTAATTTTTAAATTTAAAATTGACCTTGTGGGTTGTTTAATTTGGATCTTTTCATAGTAGTTTGGGTATGAGACACTTGGGTGTTTGTGCCACATTGGGATAGTGTGTAGGAGAATTTCTACCTTTTATGGTCTTGTTGTTACATTCCATATTCGGTGGGTGATCCACCTCATATGGAATATTATATTGTTTCCCTACCTACCCCTACTTATCCCTACCTACCCTTGTTTCTTATTGAGACACATGTCATGTTTGTGTGCTCACATATCCATATAGCCTTGCCTATATATGTAGGCTCATATTCATTATATGGAACAACTATTGAACATTTTGATCATTCATCTATTGATGAGAATACAATTTATTCTTGTCCTATATTTTGTCTCTCTATTTTGTACTTTTCATTGAGCTCTTGATCTTGGCAAAATCTCACATGGTAGTAGAGCCATTAGAGTGCCATTGATTCATCTTTGAGAGGCATTATTACAACATCAAGAGGCAGATATAAGGAGCAACATCTTTTGGAGGCATCCTAGACCAAATCCGACCTCACCATCACGTTCGGGTGGCCGTTTTCATGAATTTTGACTATAAATTCACCTATATTGGGTGAAAGTCAATTTTGGGGCTTGGAGGAAAAAATCAGCTATTAGGCTGTACGATACGGATTTTCAAAAAAAAAAAAAAAATCTGCAATTTTTATTTCAAAAAATATTTTTTCTATTGAAAATTAAAAAAATTAAAAAAATATATTTTATTTTTTTTGCAAAATTTTTAATTTTCAAATATATCAACATTTTTGTAGTTTTTTAATTGTGCATGTAAAAGTTTTTATTATTAAAAAAAATTTAAAAAAATAAAAATATATATGTATATATATTTTATTTTTATATTCAGGGGGTATTCTCCCCCCCTCCCGACCACCGTACCTGCAATATTTATTTTCTACAGGCTACACGATCTCTAACGACCTGCGCCAATCTCTACGTGCAACCGTGTACCTACCCCGTACTTTGCCACTCCGGTCTCCTCGTCGGCTCCCGTCCTCTATTTCCGGTACTACCTACTGGTCACTATCCTAGAACTCCTATCGGCTGCTCCATCTTCTTCCACCATCCCAAAACTCCCACCGACTGCTCCGTCTTCTTCCACTGGCCGCTGTTGTGCCCCGTCGTCCCAATCATGACCAGTCTCCCGTCGGCTTCTGCATCCAGCTGTCTTCATCATCGGTGCCCTTCCTTCACCACTTGCAGAGTTCCTAGTGGCCACCGACACCCGACCTTCGATGTGTCTCCCGACTTTCAGCGACCCTCCCAACGTACCTCTGCGGACCTCGCCAGCCACGCGGACCACGGGGACCCCGCCACGTGGCCACCACGTAGTCGGCCTGGTAATTTTCTAGTAGGCACTACATGCGAGTAGCCTAGTCAACAATCAGTCAACCTGCCACATCGCCTGACAAGTCAGCAATCGTACCAGTACCACATCGTCTTTCGTATGGACACGCCACTTTTTCTACCAATCAGACTGTGACACGTCATCCATCTGAAAAGTCTGGATGCCACACAGGCAGGGAGGCGAAGTTTTGGCCATGGTTATAGGGCCATCAAATTTAATCTCGTAGTTTTCTGACGTCATCATTTTTTTGAAAATTTATCAGCCCCTTCCTGTTGAGCTTTTTAGTTTTGCAGTTCAACTTTGGAAGGCCATATCTTGCTCATTTTTGCTCCTTTTTTGGTGCTTTTTTTTTTGAAATGGGATAATTTTTAGTGTAATTTCTTGTGGTGGAATTATCTTCTTATTTTGATGGACATATTTTTCATAAATCTCAGTTTTTGGTGACTGTACCTATCAAATCCCCATTTTTGCAACTTCCAGGACTCCATTTGGGCTCATACAAACTCCTTTTCAGGTGTCATTTTTTTTTTGAAAGTGTATAATTTTTTGTCTACTCTCATAATATGCTATCAGTTTGCAGTGATTTTGGGTAGAAATTTTACTTTCAACATATAGTCTTTTTTGGCCAATTTAGCACTTGTATTGCATAGATCTATCTTTCTGATCTTTTGCATTATAGTTATTAGCCTATTGGGGCAGTTGTAAAACAAAATCATAATTCCACCTTTCCATTGTTTGCAAGTGGCCTATTGTACACGCACTACATATAAAGTGCCAAAATCATCATTTTTTTTTGGGGGGGGGGGGGTGTGTACTTTGATTGATTGAATTTGGGGGGTGTCTCTTGTTCTTTTGTGCTCTTGTGTTCTTCCTTTTTGATGCTATGGGTTCTGTTAAGTTTCCTCTCTTAACTCCTCATAATTATGCTACTTGGAAAATTGATGCATGGAGTAAACTTATGGAAAAAGGACTAACTCATTATATTGATGGAACTATTGTTGCTCCCGCTGATCCTGGGGCTGATCCTATTGCTCACTTGGATTAGATCACTAAAAATATCATGGAAATTGGTACCTTAAGAAAGTATGTATCAAAGAATCTCATCTTTCATATTGAGAAATGTACCTTAATTAAGGATGCTTGGCAAAAGTTTCAAGACTTGTATGGTCAAGTTGATGAGATTAGGGGATATCAAATTGATAGTGATCTCACCATGTTAGATCCCAAGAACTTTGATACCATACAAGACTATGTCACTAAGGCAAAAGAATTGAGGGCACAACTCAAGGATGGTGGCATTGATAAGAAGGATACTCAATTGATCTTCAATTTGATGGGCATGCTTCCACAAGAATATGCAACATTTTTTTCTAGTTTCCAAACCCATAGGATGACAATGGGTTCAAGCTACACAATGCCTACATTTGATGCTTTCGTCAAAATGTTGATGATAGAACAAACTAAGTTGATAAGTGTATACACCTAAAAATGGTCTGAAGATAATTAATTAAATAAGCAATTATTTAATTAATCTCCCTCCCTAATTTAATTGAATTCATTAGCAATTTGATTAAATTCCCCCTTTCATCGAATTAATAAATCTAAGGATTTATTTAATAGGTTCATTTTCATAATCCCCTTTAATTAATTAATTCCCCCCATCAAATTCATTTCTTCTAAATCCTTTAATTAATTAAAACAAATCAAATTCAGGAGTTGTTGAAATTAATTAGCCTTTTCCTATTATTTGAATTTTTAAATTCAAATTCTCCTAACTCCTAACCACCATGTCCCCTTTCCTTGAACACTTTGCCCTCTCATGAGCAAAGCTTTGTGACACTTGTCACTAAGTGTTCCCTTTCATCTAACCTCTTCTAGAAGCCTCTTGACACTTGTCACCATGGAGATGACAATGTTCCCTTTCATCCAATGCCTTCTCCTACCTACCATCAATTGTCCCCTTTCATCCAACCTCTTCTCAACCCACCTCCAATTTAACTATTGATATCTTCAGACTTAATCTTGACCGTTGATTCCTACCACATCATCCCTAGCTTTGGGAAATCCTATAAATAGACCTCATTTTGGAGCACAAAGGGTCCCAATTCATATCATTTTTGCATCCTGATTGATTCATCTCGTTTGCATTCAAGCATTGTTACTATAGGCATATGCAATCTTAGTTTATCATCTTAGCATTGCTATCATGTTCGAGGTCTAAATGCATGTCGTACAAATTTCTGACTAGTAAATCTTGTGTCATATGAAATAATTTGCATTGTCGTACGAGAGTTAAATTCATGTCATATGAATTTCTGGCTGCTAAATCCTAAGTTGTACAAGTACATTTTGGTTCCTGTGTGAAATCTAAAGTTATGTCGTGCTAACAGGAAAATTGTGTCGTACGAGTCTTTGTCTCTATGATTTTTAATAGACTGCACGTTAGGGTTTTTTTATTTTAATCCGAATTTCACTAATGCTAACCCTGATTTGTTTGTGAGATTTTTGGCAGACTAACTCTTTTTTGCAAGACAATTGATGAAGATATGCTTGTCAAAGACATAATTCAAAAACTAATCAATGACTATTAATAGATCTATTTTGTAGGTTGCCTATGAATTTGACTAAACTTTGTGTAGTCATTAAAGTTTTCTAGGCACACTTCAATTTTACTAAAGGAATGAACTATCATGTATTTCGTGTCTTTGATGATAGGTGAGTATGCTCTCACCTTTCTTAGGTGATAAAAAAGATAGACTCATCTTTTACTTTCATTAGTGCATTTCTTTAGCAGGCCTTCCCTCTCGAGGAGTAATAACTCTTAGCCATTAAGGCCGGTGAGAGGGGAATGACCTAAGTGGGAATGGCTAATACCAAGTAATCCAACCCACTATAAAATAAATTTGTTTTTGATAAAAATCAAAGCAATGACAGTGCTCAGGAATAGCTCTCCTCCATACCTTTGGGTATATCAAACCTTGGTTTTCAAGGCTGGGAGACCTCTTAATTGAGTTTATACCCCAACGTGCCAAATGGATCCCTTACTAGTGTCGGTTAAAATAGAAGCTACCCGATTCACCTCCGAAAGGGTGATAATCTTTGTGCAAGCGAGATAGTAACTCTCCCAAGACACTTTCCATATCGTGCCCTCATTAGCATTTGGAGTCGGATAATATGGCATTCAGAATCCATTGCATGAGACTCAGCAACCATATTCTAATTAGCTATAGGGTGTGTACCTAAGTCTACAAGCAAAGGTTTTCATTCTCAGCCAACTTCCTTAGGGTTTAACATGCTTGGAGTCACTTATCACATCATGTATTTGCTGTGTATTCATCCCTAAATTGAAAAATCAGACATCTAAATTTGGAAAACATAAGCAAAACACCAAAATTCACTAATCAAATTTGACAAAAACAAAATATATTTTTCATTGTCCCATTCTCTGTCGTACGAGTCAGGTTCTTTGTCGTATGGCTTAGTAAGGTTTGTTGTATGAGTAATCTATTTTATCATGTGTTTCAGAAAATATTGTCTTACAAACCTCTATTGTTTCACATAAAAATCTCATTTTGTCATATGGGCTTCTATCTCTTGTCATTCTAAGATGCATAATCTGTCATACAAAACTCTATGTTTACTAGTCCTGAACTCGTACTTTGCATGACTTTTTTAGGTCTATCATTCTGCTTAATCAGTTCGCAGTATTCATAAACACCTATTATCTATTGTTCTGTGCTTAAATTGTCTTCTTGGTTTGCTTGGTCAAGTTATCATCTATCAAAATCAGACTCTGGAACATAAACACCTCAATATTTTCAAGTGCTCACCCTTAACAAGTTCAAGATCTAAACATCTCAAAGTGCATTATTACCGTCTTTGGTAAACTGATCACTCAAACATAGTTTCTCATCAGGATCAATCATCCTGTATCACAAAACTGAAACATTTGGTCAGGACAATCTTGTCCCACATTGTAAGATATATCGTTCCTACTGGACTTGGTTTTTATCAAATCATCATCATTACACTCCTAAATCGAAGATCAAAAAACTTGCAAACTTTTAAACACTTGAATCATCTTTTCATGTTATATCATTCTAGTGTATCTACCTTGACAATTGATCACTTACCAAAACAACATTTAGACAATCGAACCCCTAAAATGGAAACAAAAACATTTGCAATAGTTGAAGATCATATCAACATGGAATACCAAAGCAAAATACAAGTAACAAGCCAACATATCAAAGAAATCAAACAAGTTCAAAATCAAAATCCAACTATGTTAAAACCTCACAAGGATTCAAATACATCTCCAAAGAAAGGTGGCTCTTTTATGCACCTCTTAAAAAGATCCCTAAAGGACTTGGCTAAAGAAGATCAAAATCATACACCTATGTCTAGCAATGGCTTATCCCCCTATAAAAAAATTGATTGTCCAAAGGCATCTATTCCTACACCTCCTGAAAGCTTACATGAATCTTCCATAGCAGCATCACCAAAGAATACATGCAAAGATGAAGTTCTCCAAGGGATATCCATAATTGCCATCAAACCTATTTCAGAGGATCCTATTCAAAGCTCATCTCCTTCATATCCAAGCATTGATTCATCAAAAAATCCTCATAATGCTCTCTTGCAAATTGAAGTCCTCATTCATAGAACGCTTGTTAAATGAGTCCTAATAGATGGGGGAGCTGGCTTGAACATTTTCTCTATGAATCTTGTCCATGCTCTAGGCTATTCAGAAGATGCAATTGATCCCCTAAAAAAGATCAAAATCAAAGCATATGGTTAAGAAGAACATTACTCTAAAGGAATTGTGATGTTAGCTATCATGGTGGGACCTTTACAAAAAGACACAGCATGCCAATTTATAGACTTGGACCTACCATACAACATAGTCTTGAGAAAACCATGGATACATGGTATGTAAGCTATACCATCAACATGTCATCAGTGCCTGAAATTTCTCTACAATGGGCAGGAAATCACAATCTGAACAGATTCAAATCCATTGCAATGTTGTAGTAATTTGAAATCAGCTCAAGAGGTCATTGTTTCACATAACAGAGAGACAACACCTTCAAGCACACAATCCAAGGAACAATCATTTGAATCAATTATGTAAAACATGGAAAAAAAAAAGCAGCAAAGAGATCAAGAGAATGAAGAACATTTGCTATCAGGGAAAAACAAACAAGAGAAACTTCAACTTGAGAGGGATGAAGAAGCAGATATAGTAGTCAATGTAGTTCACATGTATGCAGGACAAACGTTAGGAACTAGCCCACCTGAATCAGAATCACATTCGAATGACATAGACTTAACCGAGGAGGATCAAGATTTTCTTATACGAGGTCATTCTGATGAGAGTATCATTCTAGACATGGAAATACATACTGAAAGCTCTGACATCTCTATCATGACCCCTAATATCTTTAAAACTATTCAACCTAAAGATCATTTATCCTTAAGCTATCCTGAACCTATGGACTAGGAAAATGAAGGACATACCACCAATGATACCTTTCCTAATGACCATGACATATCCTTATATCTTAATGAAATCAAACCTGCAACAACTTTCACCAGGGATTCCGCTAACCTATCTTCCAGTCAAGTGGGTGTTAAATCTCCTAGTCGCAAAAGTGAAAATTAAGAAAAAAATATCAAGTCTAATGCTGAAAACCATTTATTGGCAACATTGGACCGAGAAAAAGTAAAAATAAAGGACGCATCTAATCATGAAAACCTCCTCGAGGCGCCGAAGGATGGGAGATTTGACACCTTACTTGAATGTTATTAAGAGAAGTTATCTATCATAATAGCACCAGAAAACACAACTATCATTGGCACAACTGATCTACATCCAACAACTTCTCTATCAAAACTAGAAACACAAAAATACTTGGAACCCTTCAAAAGGAGGCAAGTCAATTTTACCTGCTCATATACAGACATTCCAGGGTTCGATCCATATCTTACAATGCATCACCCAAATATCAGTCTAGGAGCAAACATCAATAAAGGAACACAACATGGATCAGGAGTAGGAATTCTATTCATCACACCACAAGGTCATACAATCCTGAAAGCATACAAATTAAGCTTTCCATGCACAAACAATATAGAAGAGTATGAAGCATTGGTAATAGGTATCAAAATGGTTGTAGAATGGAATATAACACAACTTCAAGTCTTTGGAGATTCTTAGCTTGTCATTAATCAAATTAATGATTACTATCAAACAAAAGATGACAAGCTAATGCCCTATAAAAAGATGGTTGAGGATATCAAGAAAAAATTTGTAGAAATAACTTTCCAATAGATTCCACGAAATGACAACAAAGCAACAGATGCCATGGCTACACTTGCTTCTCTATTATAGACACAGGAAAATCAAAAGTGTTATGAATTCCTAGTAGAAGAGTTGTTTCATCCTCCCTTTAATTGTCTTGATTCCCAAACCATCTGTCAACTTATTGGACATGATTCCTCCCTCTATTGCCAAACTTACACATACCTAAAAGATAATACCTTACCTCCCGATTTATCAAAGAACCAAAAGAGAAACTTTATTCGCCAATCCTCCCATTTTACTCTTGTCGCGGATACCCTATTTAAACAAGGTCTAGATGCTACTCTCTTAAGATGTATCAAACAAGAAGAATCTAAGAAGGCCTTACATGAAGTCCATAACGACATTTGTGGCACTCATTCAAGTGGTCTTACCCTTTTGAAAAAACTCATACGCATGGGCTATTATTGGCCGACTATGGAATGAGATTCTTTTCAGATAGCTAGAACATGCAGACAATGTCAGATCCATGGGAATTTGATCCATGCACCAGTACAAGAACTTCATGCTTTAGCAACATCTTGGCCTTTCTCTCAATGGGGTCTTGATCTGGTAGGAAAGATAAATCCTTCTTCATCTAATGGTCACAAATTCATCCTTGTAGCTACAAAATATTTTACAAAATGGATTGAGGTTGTACCTCTCATAAATATCACAGGAAAACAAATTGTTGTATTTATCTTGAACTACATCATATTTCGCTATGAAATACCAATGAACATTATCACTAATAATGGGCAACCATTCAAAAATTAGGATGTACAAGAGCTATGTGAGAAGTTCAAAATCTAGCACAGATTCTCCACACCATATTATCCATAGGGAAATGGGCAAGTAGAAGCATCTAACAAAACTACTCTGAAAATCCTCAAAAAGATAGTGAACGATGCTGGAAAAGATTGGCATATTCAACTAAAACCTGCTCTCTAGGCCTACCGCACTAGTATCCGCACACCGACTGGTGCCACACCTTTCTCTCTTGTATATGGATCAAAATCCATATTGACAATTGAAGTAGAGATAACCTCTCTACGTGTGTCACTAAAAGGTCTCATCCCAGATGAAGAACAATGAGTATCTAGACTACAAGAGTTAGAATTGATTAATGAACGAAGACAAAATGCCTTTGATCATTTAAAGGTATATTAACAAAGAATGTGTCGGAGCTATAATCATAAGGTTAAACCATGGGTATTTCAAGTTGGGGAGCTAGTACTAAAGGAAAATCCACGCAACCAAGCAGATCGAGAAAAGAAAGGAAAATTTTAACCAAACTAGTTAGGTCCATTTGTGGTCACAACAGTATTTGGATCAGGAGCATATTAGCTATCAACACAGGACAAAGATCAACTTGAAGAACCCATCAATAGCATGCACATGAAGAAATTCTATGTCTGAAAAATTAGAGAAAAATAAAAAACACTGAAAAAGCAGAAAAATAAAAAACAGTTAAACAAAAAAAACTAGTGAAAAATAAAATAAAAAAAACAGTAAAAAAAGAAGAAAATAAAAAAAAAATCAAATATGAGAAAAGGTGCAATAAAAACAGATGGTGAAAACTTGGCAAACAGGTGCTATCTGTCAGCTAGCTCTTCCATCTATTAGTTCATCCATTCTTCCTCCTTTCATTCATTTCTAATCAACGTTATTCATATGCATAATAAAGCCTTTGTACATACGCAAGCATCACATCTTCTTTCTCACCATGGTTTGGATCATTGGATATATCATAACGAATTTGTTTCTAGGCTTGAGGCAAAATCCTGCACTTAGCTAGGGGCAAAACTTTGGATCAATTTTGAGTTTAATAAAATAGGTAAAACAAATAGTTACACAATTATTATCAAGCAAAAACTGAGACATATCCAATGTTGAACACGAGATCAAACTATCAATTATCAAGCTATCCCGAAGTCAATCTAAGCACATCACACACTTTACAATGGATGATATCTTTTGGATAATAATTTTAACATGATTGTTCAACTTTTCTATAATTGCTTTTCGCTATCACTATTTTTGAGTGACTCCAGGATGTCTTGGACTAGAGGAACAAGGAAGAAACATGATATTTTTCTTGTCTACTGTCTGGAAATTTATCATTAATATGTGCAAATTTGTCTTGGGACATGATCATCAGAATATCATTGAAGATATTTCCGATTTGCATATTGAAATGATTAATACTACCTATTTTACACAAGCAACACTCAGGTCATCTCAGTTCAATTATACCTCAATGGTTGTGTTAACTTGCTATATCAAAATCCAGGAAAATAGTGCTCAGGTCATCATGGTTTAATTATACCATCGATGTTTTCACTCACTTCCCACATTTCAAAAGCTCAATGATGACAAAAATGCAAAATAATCCAGTGAGTAGTCTGGTCATAATTTTGCATCTCATTGCATTTTAGCTTGCATTTCATTATTGCATGGGACCCTACATGCCCCTTTTATCCAAGGTTAAATATATCACAGGAATCAATAAAGTATCATCATAGGTCTATACACAATCAGACTGGTGACTCATCTCTCTCATGATGTTGTCAAGTTAGCCCAAATGTTATGTTATCGTTCTCAACAGAATCAACATCAGCATGTCCAAATATTTCTACAACTTGATATCAACAAATTGTCAGTTCTTTATCTAATCAACCTTATCAAATCAAATCAATCAATCAAACCTAATAGATTCTAATCATGTCTTATACAGGATGTATCCTTCCTGAAACTAGACGATCTAATTATGATTCATGTCTTATATAGGATGAATCCTTCTTGAAACCAGACGTTCTGATCATGTCTTATACAGGATGAATCCTTCCTAAAACCAGATGCTTTGATCATCATTGTCTTATTCAGGATGAATTCTTCTTGAAACCAGACTGAATCTCGATCTTATCAATCTAATCAATCAAGATAATTGAAGAACTCACATTTTCATCAAACACCATTGCAATAATCAAATCAAATCTATCATTATATCAAATTTCACAAAAATCGAAAAACTCCAAAGATCAATTATCCCAGTTGATCTCTCGAGGGGGCATCATCGTACTAGAATTTAGCAATCAAGAGCTAGGGCATCCTATCAAACCAATATCATCATCAAAATGAGATTATTCTTTGAATCAATGCGTCATCACACCTCGCTTCAGAGAGGAGAAAAATGTATACACCTAAAAATGGTCTGAAGATAATTAATTAAATAAGCAATTATTTAATTAATCTCCCTCCCTAATTTAATTGAATTCATTAGCAATTTGATTAAATTCCCCCTTTCATCTACTTATTAATAAATCTAAGGATTTATTTAATAGGTTCATTTTCATGCTCCTTTAATTAATTAATTCCCCCCATCAAATTCACTTCTTCTAAATCCTTTAATTAATTAAAATAAATCAAATTCATGAGTTGTTGAAATTAATTAGCCTTTTCCTATTATTTGAATTTTTAAATTCAAATTCTCCTAACTCTTAACCACCATGTCCCCTTTCCTTGAACACTTTGCCCGGTCATGAGCAAAGCTTTGTGACACTTGTCACTAAGTGTTCCCTTTCATCTAACCTCTTCTAGAAGCCTCTTGACACTTGTCACCATGGAGATGACAATGTTCCCTTTCATCCAACCCCTTCTCCTAACTACCACCAATTGTCCTCTTTCATCCAACCTCTTCTCAACCCACCTCCAATTTAACCGTTGATATCTTTAGACTTAATCTTGACTATTGATTCCTACCACATCATCCCTAGATTTGGGAAATCCTATAAATAGCCTCATTTTGGAGCACAAAGGGTCCCAATTCATATCATTTTTGGATCTTGATTGATTCATCTAATTTGTATTCAAAAATTGTTACTATAGGCATATGCAATCTTATTTTATCATCTTAGCATTGTTATCATGTTCAATTTTAGTTTAATTACATCGTCATTATAGCTTATTTTCTAGAATAATCATGAAATCATGTAGCTTAATCATGCTATCATTACTAGATCATGCATCTTGATCATTTAAATCCTCCATCTATATGTAGTCAAGTCACTAGATTTTTCATAACCAGCTCTGAGAGCAAAATTCATACTCGCATTTACTAGGAGGCAATAGATCGATTAGCTATGGTTTTATCTTTCATTGATTAATCTTCTAACCATTGCTTGTAATGATTTATTGAGTGTTTTGTGTTGCAGTTGTAGGTATAATAGTCACACACTTCACAGGCACGATAATAAGCATGGGAATTCTTAAGGCTTCTAAGTCTCAAGCATTAGTGGCAACTCAAGGGAACAAATGAATTCAAGGAAAGGACAACTCAAACAAGAAGAAATGGCAATCAAAGCCTAAGGACAAAGCACCACCTTCTCCACAACAAGGAGATTCATCCTCTTCCAAGAAGGACAATTCACCAAAGAGGGAGAGACCTACTTGTGCCTATTGTAAAAAGGTTGGTCATGAGGAGCGTCGTTGCCATTCTAATAAGATTGATGATCTCTCACACATTGTCAAAAAGCACAATATTGATTTGCCTAATGCCTACAAGAAGGATAATTCATCAACTTCCACTTCCTCACGATCAAAGGGGAAAGGGAAAGAATTCATGGATTCTACAAGTGGGAAGACTCACTCTTTTTTAAAAAGACAAGGAAAATCTCTTTGTGCTACTACAAGTCATGATTCAGGGAGATGGCTTCTAGATTCAGGGGCTTCTCATCATATGGCATCTTTGCAGTCTATGTTTTCTACATTTGAGCCTTGCACCATGCTGCATATTTTGATGGGAAACCATACATACATGGATGTGATTGGGAAAGGATCTATTTCCATTGGGTATAACTCCTTCAATAATGTATTTTGTGTACCCCATTTGGCAAAAAATCTCCTTTCCATCTATCAAATCACACATGGGGCAACAAAGAGAATTGTAGAGTTCACACCTGAGTCAATTTTCATTAGAGACTTGGAGACTAGAGCTATCATTGCAACTAGGGTGGTTGATCATGCATCTCGGTTATAGTCCTTTTCTGATTGTGTTGATGAGGATGATTTCACACATGATGATTCTACACATGATGATTCTACATATGATGATTCATATTTTGAGGAGAACTTTGGGTACTTGAACTAGGGGATTCTCACATGTGACCCCATTCTTGAGCCTTGCATTTCATCTCCTCCTATTGATATCACATCACCTATTGTACCTAATGATTCAGCTAGTGTGACAATTTTGCCTTCTTGTGATTCAGTGCAGTAGGATATATCTTGTTTTCCAGCTTTAGTTTCATGGGATGCGTACTTGACAGACATTGCAGGTTTGTTTGTGGAGTCCTACATTGCAGATTTGGGAGACATCATTGATGATATTCATCTTCTCTTTGATTAAGATGATCCTTCTTTGATTATTTCAAGGGAACACTCTAACCCTCTTATTCATTCTCTACATGATCATTCTTTTGAGGTTGACATGATTGTGGATTCTTATGTACAATAGTTGGAGGAGGTCTCTTTATCCTTTGAGGAGACATGTGAGTCTTTGAGACTTGTTCTACATTAATCTCCACTAGATTTTGGAGTGTCTTTTTCAGTAGTGTGGAGTAGTTCACCACCTTTGGAGGGGGTATCTTCCAGCATCGACATGGGGACACTTGAGTAGTTTTTAGAGATTCCTTTCATCATGAGTTTTTCTCCTACATCTTCCCTTCATGATTGGGGAGACTTCATGGATACACCTTTGGTTTTGTTTCTTCCTAAGAGGAGGAAAGTTGTTCGACGTTCATGGAGTAGTTTCTTTATTCATTCTCAAGCTTCTATCATTGGTGCAAATTCTACATTGAGGGGAGGCTTCCTACCTTCTCCTCTTCTCTCATATGGGGGGGACTTTTTCCTCACATGGGGTTTTGTTACTCACATTCTTCTATGAGAGTTCTCTTGTATATTTTTCATCTCTCTTTTGGGGGAGGGTTTTTTCCCATTCGGTTTTTCTCTCTTTCCCCGCTTTATTTCATTGGTTTTCTTTTCATTTGCATTTGTACATGGGTACCTAACATGGCCTCATAGCCAAGACCCATCTTGCATTTCTTAGTTGCATTGTAGACTTAAGTGCATTCCCCTAAGTTGCACTTAAGGGGGGGTGTTGGTGTAATTAATTATTCATGTTGGATATTATTACACCTTACTTAAGTTTACTTAAGAAAATGCATTTCATAGTATTTTGGGTATGAGACACTTGGGTGTTTGTGCCACATTGGGATAGTGTGTAGGAGAATTTCCACCTTTTGTGGTCTTGTTGTTACATTCCACATTCAGTGGGTGATCCACGTCATGTGGAATATTATATTATTTCCCTACCTACCCCTACTTATCCCTACCTACCCTTGTTTCTTATTGAGCCACATGTCATTTTTGTGTGCTCACATATCCATATAGCCTTGCCTATATATGCAGGCTCATATTCATTGTATGGAACAATTATTGAACATTTTGATCATTCATCTATTGATGAGAATATAGTTTATTCTTTTCCTATATATTTTCTCTCTATTTTGTACTTTTTATTGAGCTCTTGATTTTGGCAAAATATCTCCCTCTCTCCCTCTCTCTCTCTCTCTCTCACACACACACACACACACACACGCACACACACGCATGCACACGCACATGCACACACACATGCACATGCACATGCACACGCACATGCACACACACAGGCACACGCACACGCACACACACACAAGCATGCACGCACACACACACACACACACACACATATTTGTAGGTTATCTATTTTTACTATAAATACCAATTTTTCCATTCATAGATCTTATCAATTTACATAAATTAAGAGGTTTTATTTATAAAACTCTAATTTTTTTTTTAATTTTATTGGATCTAAATTTAAATATTCATCATGGAAATTAATGGATTTGATTTATTTGCTATTTCACATATGATTACATTTATTTTTACCTACATTTGTTATAATCATTTGTCAGATAATGGCTTCTTTCACTTCATATTACTTATTTTCATTCATAGAACTTGGACATATTGCATTTTTAGAGTTTCCAAGTTTCATCCTTTTCATCAATTAGTTCTCAAATCTTTCATCTATCATTCACATTGTGTTATGGTGATGTTTTGGGGAAAATGTATTTCTTACGTAGATCACCTAAAGGCTTTTGTAGATCCCAATCCTAGAGATGCTAATGGAAAACTTAATATGTGTACCTCTCCTAGAGTATATAATGAGAATGAAGAACAAGATAATGCTCCTACCAATGACCTATCTAATAGAGAGAAAGCATTGAAGAGAAACATGATTCCATCTTCTTCTAATACACATACTCTTAGGCGCACAACGAGGGCAAAATCAAGACATTGGTGTTTCCATCTCTCTAGATCCTCCTTATTCTCCTAGAAGCTATCTTAGTCATCAAAATATTTGTAGAAAACATGCATTTTATTCATGATTTATCTCCCCACATAACATTAATTAAACATGAGGCCTTAGATGATAAGGATCTTCCTTTTCAATCAACCAAAGAGAATATGCATGATGAAAGAAAAGAAGAATCTCCTTCACAAGATATTCCTTTTCAATCTACTAATCCCTTTGTTCCTTCTAAACATCCTTACAATAAAAACTTCAAATAAATTTATTATAATTTTCCTCCGCCTTTATCAATTAAAGGATTCTTATAGGAGTGGCTTTAATATAATATCAAAACAAGGTTTTAGAGGATAAGGACTTGGAAATTTGAACAACGAATTAGAGTCCATATAAACCCTCCTACAAAAACTAGTATAGAAGGCCCAAGAAATGATAATAAATATCCTATGGATGACCTACTTAGGATTAAAGACTTCAAAGATCATCTCACAAGACAACAAGCCATATGTTCCCATAAAAGTGCTTCTTCTTCAAAAACTCTTTTTTATTCATTTCATCAAACTCACAAAACCATGCTAATGATTGGCCCGCTTTTCAAAATGCAATGAAAGGACTTATTGATGCTAGGATTCCCAAAGATACTAAGAGGGGGGGGGTGAATCAGTATCTGACTGGTATAAGAATTTAGTTGAATTATAACATGAAAATCATATCAAAACTGTGTACCGGTAAACCAAAAATAATGCAATAAATAAGAGCAATAACCACAACATAAGAGACACACCATAACATAGTATTTTTAATGAGGACACCCAGTGTGGGAAAAACCTCAGTGGGATTTGTGACCCACAATATTCACTTACTAGCCAATAAGGGAATATTACTATTTACAATAGGGGCCTGCACATGCAGGAAGGCCAAGTGCCTAGAGCTCACTGCTCAGTTACAAAAGAAGTGTCACTGACTTACAAAAATGGATTATACAAATCTAATGTCTTGTACTGCTTTAGATCAGCATCTACTATGCTAGATTCAGTACCAGTTTAAGCTCTACAATATACATAAACCCTTATCCAATATCTACCTTACAATTCACATATTAGGTCTACCTTAATCCTTCCATCTTCTATATATCTAAATTGTCTACAATGAACTCATACTTATATGAGTCATATTACAATCTGCCAAGTTGGCTTACAAAATATTTTACAATTAAATACAAAATACATTTAAACAAAATTCTTGTCAGCCATGGTGTCGGTGATCAATCTTTTTGGTGTTGGTGATCTGTGTACTGGTGTTGAGTCTGTCAGTGCCGGTGCCTGCCGGTATTATAGGATTGTAAGGTTGCCATCAATGACAATACCTTCAATCACCTACAATTTCTCATTGGAGTGTGAATTTGCCAACAATTGATAGTGGTAAAGTTAAAATCATAGATGACAATCCTTCTTCTTCTAATAACAATAACTCTTGTCCCCAATCTCAAAAGAATAAGCCTACACCTATTTATGATCAAGAAAATTGGCGACTAGAATCTTTTAGAAATTGAAGTATGAAGAATGTTGTTTTTCCATTTGTGAAATTTAACACTAAACATAAAGAAGGTAGTGGATATTGTATTTTTCATCATGGTGGTTCTTATTGTTAGGTCCCAGAGACAACTGAGAGGGGGGGTGAATCAATTGTCAAATAAAATCAAACTAAAAACAACTTAACCAACTTAATGCTTAATACCGGTAAACCAGTCCAATATGTTGGTAGATAGTTTTAACAGTTAATTGCAATACCGGTAAGGATTAATGCATGAAACATAAAGACAAAGTCATCCACAACACATAACACCAATATTTGTACGTGGAAACCTTGTAAGGGGAGAAACAATGGTGGGAAACCTTACCCACAATCAGATGATACTACTATAGATAGTAAGTGTATACAAATGGGGTCTGCACATATAGAAAGGCCAAGTGCCTAGAGCTCACTGCTCAATCACAAAATGGGAGTCACGCTAACTACAGTTGGATGGTTAAATCCAATAAGAATGTACTGCTCAAAATAGCATCTTCATATGCTAGATTCAGTATCGGTGTAGTTCTGATTGTCTTCTCAAAAACCTTCCTTCAATCTTCAAATGATGTCTGCGTGTATAGCTCTGCTTATTCTCACATATACCTTCACACAATCCTTTTTCGCATTCCACATTTGATCTTACAAATAAGATCTTACATTTATACCATAACCCAAGACCAATTTTAGTAGGTCGGCTCTACAAGATATTACAATAAAATTAATTTACATATCAATTAATACCCGATGCAATAACCAATTCAATATGTCAGCTTAATGCATTTACAACAATAATAAGTCATCTCCATAGTGTACCATGCTGATCTAGAAAATATAAACCTACCAGTGTAACCTGGACCTATTTGTCGATAACAACAAATATGCAAATGCTAATGTACCAATAAACAAAACTCCAAGACAAAGTGTCCACATGATGTCTTCGACATAACCAAGTGTTTTCCATATCATTCCAAGTGTCGGTGATCATTATATCTTTTCGGTGTACCATATACCGGTGACTGTGCATGAGTCACTTGCTTGCCAGTGAATGTTGTTGATTCTCCAAAGTGCCAGAGTTGATAAGTGTTTAGTAGGTGTTGGCATCAATGACAAAACCATACCAAAATACCAACAATCTCCCCCTTTGGCATTGATGGCAACACAAGATGGAAAAACCATCAAAGTACTAAAACAGAAATGCCAAATACCAAAAACCAACAATCTCCAAAAAGAGATCATAACCAGAAATCAAAATACAGATACAGAGAGTAATAATCTCTCCCAAACAACAATCTCTCCCCCTGGGAGCAACACGTGTTTTCCTTGTGTTTTTCCATACCAATCTCTCCCCCTTTGACATCAAATGCCAAAGTTATTTCCAAGCCAAAATACCAATTAATTTAGTATACCAACTACTCCCCCTAAGAAGTAGCTTCCCATCAAAGCCAGAATAAAAGATTTCTCTGTTAATTCTACTGGTTGATGACAATCATCAAATTCCTAAGTCTCTACTGGTGGGGGTATGAACCCAAGCTGATCTCTGAGATATTCAAAAGTCTCCTTAGGCAGAGTTTTAGTAAAGATATCTGCTATCTGCTCTTTTGTATTCACATAGACCAGTTTTATTTCCTTTGCTTCAATATTTTCCCTTAGAAAATTCAGTATGATAGAAACATGTTTGGTTTTAGAATGTAATACCAGATTCTTAGATATATCAATTGCTATAGTGTTATCACAATAGATAGTAATAGGTTCCTTGCATTTTACCTTTATGTCTTTCAACATTTGCTTAAGCCATAGTACCTATGTATAGTTAGTTGTTGCTACAACATATTCTGATTCTACTGTTGATAAAGATGTACAACTTTGTTTCTTACTCAACCAAGAAATTAGTCTATTTCCAAGAAAGAATGCTTTGCCAGTGGTGTTTTTTCTATAATCCACATCTCCTGCCCAATTTGCATCTGTGTATGCACATAATTCAAAATTTTCATCTCCAGGATACCATAATCCAAGATTTATAATGCCTTGTAAGTACCGAAAAATCCTTTTTACTACTGATTCATGATTTTCTCTAGGATTAGTCTGAAATCTTGAAACAATACATATTGCATTCATAATATCAGGTTTGGTTTGTGTCAAATATAGTAAACCTCCTATCATAGATTTGTATCTAGTTGGATTAATAGGTGTAGATTCATCCCTTAGTGATAGTTTGTCATTTGTAGTCATAGGTGTGGTTACTGGTTTAGAGTTATCCATCCCAAATTTCTTTAGTAACTCTTTTAAGTACTTGGATTGACTCAAGAATATACTTTTATCAGTCTGTGAAATCTGCAATCCTAAAAAGAATTTTATTTCTCCAATCATAGACATTTCAAATTCTTGCTGCATTTTAATAGAAAATTCTTTACATAATCCATCTTCTCCTCCAAAGATTATATCATCAACAAATACTTCTATAACCAAGATGTCATCATTAGTCACTTTATAGTATAAATTGTTATCTTCATTATCTTTAGAAAAAACAATCTTCAAAAGATACTTATCCAATCTTGTTGGCATATGCACACTCCAATGAGACATTGTATGTGATTGAAGGTTTTGTCATTGATGGAAACCTTGAAATCCTATGGCATTGGCAAAGATATTATACCAGCATCAGCAAAACACATTCTACACCAGCATTAGGACACTGGCACCGACACAAAAGAAAAGAGGTATACTGGCACAGAGGCTGACAGGATTTTGTTATACAATATTTTGTTTATTATTGTAAGCCGACTTGGAAAATTGTAAAATGACTCTTATATATAAAGGAGATCATTGTACACATTTGTAGGAGTGAAGAAGTATAAAGAAAAATATTAGGTAAACCTAATGTGCGAAATATAGGTCAAGAGGTATATGTAAAGAATAGAGCAAGAACTGGTATTGAATCTAGCATTGAAGATGCTATTGTAAAGTAGTACAAGTTATTGGATTTGTATAATCCTTATTTGTAAGTCAATGTGACTTCCCATTGAGTAGTGAGCTCTAGGCAGTTGGCCTTCCTACATGTGCAGGCCCCTATTGTAAGTAATATTCTCTTATTGGCCAGTAAGTGAATATTGTGGGTTACAAATCCCACCGAGGTTTTTCCCACACCGGGTTTCCTTGTTAACATCTTGTGTTATGGTGTGTTTTTCATGTGGATGTTCTTGATTCTGTTTATTGCATTATCTCTTGCATATTGGTACACTGTTATATTATGTTCTGCATGTTTTAAGTTAAGAAAATATTATCACCTGTCAGATACTGATTCACCCCCCCCTCTTAGTATCTGTGGGACCCCTAATAATTGGTATCAGAGCCTGGTCCTCTATTTTCAAAAGCCTAACAGCATGAGGAAGATCTTGACACCGGTAAAGATGGAAAATTTGATGAAACAACTTGAAGGAGCTCTTACAGACTATGATGCAGAAAAGTTGAAAAATATCAAACTAGAAGATGATTTAAGAGAAGCTCAGGATATCATTCAGGCACTTCAAGAAAATCTTACTATTGCAAGAAATAAGAGAAGAGAACTTTGTGAAAAATTGCAAAATGAGAATGATGAAAAGGAATCACTTAATGATATGATAAGCAAATTGAAACAAGAGAACATGACAACAAAGAATGAGATGCAAGATATGACTATGATATTTTGCAAAGAGATTGAGGACAAGAAGAAGAATGAAGAAGAATTAACCAGAAGACTAAGTGATGCAGCAAATGAGAACACAAGACTTAGCTATGAAAATGATATGTTAAAGATAGATCTGATGCACACTCAAAATGACTCAAATGAACTAATGAGAAAAAAAGAAATATTAGAAAGAGAACTGGAAACTGCAAATCAACACAAAGAAAAATTCAAGAAAAGCTCAGAGGAACTTGGCATCTTGCTGAAGAATAAAAAACCTAAAGGTGACACTTATGGAATTGGCTTTGAATTTGGTGAAAGCTTCGGTAGTGCAAATACTTAGGATCGCAACAAACCAGTAAGACAACCTAATGCTTATAAATTCAATGGTAAATGCTTTAACTGTAATAAGTATGGTCATAGAGAAAATGAATGTAGATCTAGAAATTATCAGAATATCAACACACCCACCGGTCAATGCTCTAAATGCAACAAAATAGGTCATAACTCTAAAAACTATAGAATGAATATGAGATGTTATGTTTTTGGAAGATTTGGACATTTATCAAATCAATGCAGAACACAAACCGGCATATGGTAGACAACAAAAGTTCTAGCTTGAAAGGTAAAGAAAAAGTTGAAGAGGTTAAGCAAGAATTCTCAAAACAATGGATTAGAAAAGCTGATCTAAATATTAGGAATACTCCTCCACCGGTAGAACAAACGAATGCTTCACCGGCAGGATAGAGTGATGCTTCACCGAAAGGACAGAGCAGTGCTCCACCGGCAGGAAGTTCTTCATCCAATTGAAGAAAATTTCCTTGAGGGTTTGGCAATTTATTGATACATGTGTTGTTATTCCCTCGGTTAGAGATAAGAAGTTGAAAATTACTTATTACCAGCAAACAATGTTAAGTGAATACTTAACCGGCATGCAATTAATGCGATAGATGGCGAAAAGACACTATAAAGTTAAGGTTTTGGCTCCATTTCATTTCACTGAGATTTCAAATTTTCAGAGAGCACGAAGACTCCGAGCTAAGGCATTTCGAGCAAGAAGCATGCACACTCCAAACAATCATCCATCCAAGGCAGTAAAAGGTATGTAATCATGGCATCCACCTCTGCAATTGAACACATAGCAAACCCTACTATTGTGGAAGTAATAAAAAGACCTAGGCCCATATTTTAGTTAGTTCCCGAGATAGTAAAGAAGGATGATACCTTAGGTGCCTTTTCTCAAATCCCTAAGGGAGTTGTTTATGCTGAAGACCCCCGGATGTACATCCATTGCAACATTGAAGAGTTAGGAGATGAGGAAATCAAAACAATGTATAAAAATGTGATATGTGATAATACTAACAATGTAAAGGATGAACACAAAATCATTGAGACCCTAGGATTTACAGAAATACTTAGCATTCCTGAATTTCCAAAGGATGTGATTAGGATAGTTTTAAGCAGGGTTCATGGAGAATTTTTCTGGTTAGATGCAATCCATAAGATCACTAAGGAAGCTGTGAAAGATGTCACAGGGTTACTGACCACCAGTAAGAGACCAGATAAAACCAAGAAGGTTTCCAATGACCTAGTTATAAACCTAACTGGTGCAACATTTGACAAGAGGTCTTTAAGGGTTAATGATGTAAAAGATGTCAATGTGAGATTCATCAATATGATATTAGGTTATAATGCTACTCATGCTAATAGACTTAACTTAGTCTCAAGTTTATGCATAAAAGTGCTTATGACATGGTCACAGATAATGCAAAAATTGACATATGTGAGTGGTTAAAGGATGAACTAATTGATAACCTTGGAAAGATCAAAAAGGACAAGAAAGGAACTTTCAGATTTGGAAATCTATTAGTATGCCTAATGCTACACATAACAAAATAGGTTCCCAATATAGGTTACAAAGAACTTGGATATGACATATCAGTAGGAAAACAATTGACTGAACTATTCAATAACATGGTTGAGAACAAGGAAAATAATATTCATGACTTTTATCAAGCATTAAAAACCAAACTGAAGAAAAGAGTAAGGTTATCCCAGAAGATTGTAGACAAATACAAAGATGATATATGCTTTGTCATTAAGAAAGATGAAATTTGGATGGAAGTGGTCATCCCAAGGATAGTTTGGGTAACTGAGATGGGATATGAAATAGATGATCACATAGTTGAAACATATGCCAAAGCACTTCTGGAAGCCCCCAATGAACCTAAGGAAGAAGTATTTGGTAGTGTTGAGACTATAGAAAGCCAAATATAATCAAAGAAAAGAGTAAAGAAGGTTGAGGCATTTGTAAGGAAAGGGTCCAGACAAGCAAAAGCCATTAAGGAAGATGTATTGAAGAAAATTGGCATAACAGAGGATGAGTTAGCAGCTCCACAGCCTGAAACTCACCTATCACCAGTAGGTACTTCTTTAGAAGGTGACATGCGAGCAACTTTTAAAATAGTTGTAAGAAAAAGAGATCCCTCACAGGAAACCACACCTTCACCTAGAAGAACAAGGCAAAAGCAACAAGCTGTGAGATCTCTAGTTAGAAAGGCCACACCAAAGAAGAAACTAACACCTAAGAAGAAGAAAAGGACAAACAGAGACTTGGCCCCTCTTGATATACTACTAAATGAAATCACAGAGGAAGGTAAACTAAAGAATATAGAGAAAATATATGACACTCTAATAGCTGATGAGAAAGAGCAAGTTGAGAACAGTGTTATATTACATATGGACATGTATAAGAAATTTTTGATGGAGGTAATAAATGAAATTCCTGATGAATTATTCAAAAGACTTGAGGCAAGAAGACAGGCAGTGATAGAATTGGATAAGAAAATAAAAATTGAGAAGCTACTTGTTGTATATCCGGTAAACTCTCCAAAAGAAATTGATGATTTGATTGCTCAAGCAAACCGGTTAGTATTCTCTACTGCACACCGGCATATTTCACTAATGGTAGGAAGAGTTAATGAGGTAATAGAGGAAACAGAAGATGGATGGGATATATTCCTGGGTGAGAAAGAAAAACAAGAAGAGTACAGGAATCCCAAGCCTATCTTAGTCTATCAAAAAGATAGAGATAAGGGTAAAGGTAAAGTTGGTGGACCACCATGCATCAAAGTTAGAGACAACTTACCCCCACCTTCTTTAAATACTCCACCAGTGAAAACAACAACCACTGAAGATCAACTGGCAGTCGAGAGTATGGATGCAGAGGATACTAAGCCTAATTCTGAAGTCCTATATACTGTGAATGTTGATACTCAGAAATCAACATAATAGTAGACAAAGATTCAACTGATAAATCAGAGATGGCTAGTGAGCCTCCGGTAGTAGGGGAAACTGAGAAACTAACAGAAGATAAAGAGAAAAAGGTAAAGACTGAGTCATAGACTAAGGAAATGAAACCTACAGAGAAACAAATAGAGCAAAAGGCTCGAGAACAACAATCACCAGAATAGGTACACAAGGAAATAGTGCCACTGGCAACCAGTGAAGTGGGAAAACCAGTGCTTAAAGAAATGCAGACACAAACTGACCTACTAGAGGTCAATACAAGCTTGGTAACTTCCACCAATACTCAGATTGTTGGATCATCATCAACATACAAATCAACAAATGTGACTAAGGTATTACTTGATTCTATCAAGAAAATAACTAACTGTAGCTCATAGGCTTACAAAGCAATTGATGATACCATACCAATTTTGAAGGTAATAGCTCCCAACTGTAATATAGATAACAAAGATTCTTTAGGACAATTGGATACATTGTGTAAATATATCTCTGATAACATTGAGAAAATAAAGGAAGATTCAATAAAGGATAAGGTAGAAATTGAAAAGCAGAAATTCTTTGATGAGGAGATAAAGAAGTGTAATAGAGATTTTGACACACTTCTACTGGAACTATGTAATTTGTTGAAAGAATACAAAAATTTGTACAAAGATACCTATAAAACAACCTTTTTGACTATAGATATTGACAAGAAAATAAGCAAGGTACAGGATGAGATAAATAAACTTGCAGACAGTTTTGTCAACTCACCTGATACACTATCAGTTTTTGAAGAGAAGATAGCAAATTTTGAGGAAGAACTACTCAGATTGGAAAGGGAAAAAGAAAGGATAATAAATAAGGCAAAACACTTGAGATCTAAACTAAGTCCAAGATTGGACTATTTAGCATCTCTGTGGAAGGAAATTTCTAAGGCATTAATACAGGGAAGCAAAACACCGGCAGAGCATTTGCAGCATCTCACCGGTACAGTGAAGAGAACTGAGACAACAATAAAGGATAGTAAGAAGTTTATGGATAGTATAAACTTGATTTTGGGAGATCTTTTTCAGATTATAACCACCCAGCTACAAGGTTGAGTTTATGGATAGTTGAAACTACAAACTCTACTGACATCTTGACAACCTTTGTCATTGATGCCAAAGGGGGAGTAGTAGGATGAGAAAGTTCAAAACACAGGAATCATATGCTTAGGGGGAGCTCTCACATTTTTGGTAACATTTTCGGACTGCACACTTTTGAACACTTTTTGAAATTTCTCATGAGTGTTGCCATCAATGCCAAAGGGGGAGATTGTTGGCATATGCACACTCCAATGAGACATTGTATGTGATTGAAGGTTTTTTCATTGATGGCAACCTTGCAATCCTATGGTACCAGCAAAGATATTATACCGGCATCAGCAAAACACATTCTACACCGGCATCAGGACACCGACACTGGCACAAAAGAAAAAACAATCCTCAAAAGATACTTATCCAATCTTGCATACTAAGCTCTTGGAGCTTGCTTCAATCCATACAAAACTTTTTGTAACCTGCAAACCATATCTTTGTTATCTATCAAAGAAAATCCATTAGGTTTTTCAATGTAAAGTTCTTCTTCATGATCTCAATTAAAAAATGCACATTTAATATCCATTTGATATACTTTGTAGCTCTTATGTGTTGCAAAAGCCAAAAATTATCTGACTGCCTCAATTCTAGCTATGGGTGCAAAGGTTTCATTGTAATCAATTCCTTCTTTCTGAGAATATCCCTTACACACTAGTCTTGCTTTATTTCTGATAACCTTACCATCTTCATTAAGTTTGTTTCTGAATACCCATTTGGTTCCAATTACATTTTTATCTTTAGGCTGGAGACTAATGTCCAAGTGTTATTTTTCTCAATTTGTTCTAATTCTTCTTCCATAGCTTTAATCCAAAATTTATCTTCACATGCCTCATTAACTGATGATGGTTCAATTTGAGAAATAAGACATACCTCTTCATTTTCCAATCTTCCTCTTGTCATAACTCCTTTAAACTTGTTTCCAATTATCTTATCTTCAGAGTGATTCAGTCTTACATACCGGGGTGTCTTTGTTTGCTATTGTTCCTTAGTTACTGTGGAATTTTTAGATGATACCGGGGTACTTGGATCTTCATTCTATACCAGTGGATTCAGAGTAGGTTCATTTGTCAAAATTTTGTTACCGGTTTAGAGTCTATATACCTTGAAGTTCCTCTAAATTGTTCATCAATCTTTACATTTGTACTTTCAACAATTTTCTGCAATCTTTTGTTAAAACATCTATATGCCTTGCTCTTAGATGAATAACCAAGAAATATTCCTTCATCACTTCTAGGATCAAATTTACCAATATACTCATCTCTTCTGATATAACATTTACTTCCAAAAATTTTGAAATATTTAAGAGTAGGAGTAATACCAAACCATAGTTCATGACGGGTCTTACCGGTTTCACCTTTGATGTGAACTTCATTGAATGTATAGATAGTTGTATTAACTGCCTCTTTCCAATATACATGTGGTAGGTTTTCTTCTGATAACATACTTCTTGCTGCATCCAAAATAGTTATATTTTTCCTTTCAACAACTCCATTCTGCTGTGGTGTCCGAGGTGCAGATAGCTGTCTTCTGATTCTATTTACTTCATAGAATGTATTAAATTCCTTAGATGTAAATTCTCCTCCTTGATCTGATCTTAGACATTTGATTTTTTTACTGGTTTCATTTTCTACCATTTCTTTGAATAGTCTAAACTTTCCAAGTGCTTCTGATTTTTCTCTAAGAAAAGTAACCCAACACATTCTAGAATAGTCATCAATGATTAGCATGAAATATCTATCACCTTGTAAGCTTTTATTTCTAGTTGGACCACATAAATTAGTATGAATTAAATCAAGAGTATTATTGGATTTCTCTGGAATACTTTTGAAACTATCTCTAACTTGTTTTCCAAATTGACATTCCTTACATACTGTATTGTGAGGTTTGACAATTTTAGGTAAATCTCCAACTGCCATAATAGTGCTGATTTTCACCATGCAATCAAAGTTTACATGACAGAGTCTCTTATGCCATAGCCAACTTTCACCAATATGTGCAATTAAACATATATTTTCACTGCTATTCAAATGAAAGATATTACCTCTAGTCTGATTACCGGTTGCAATTTCCAAACCAGTTCTATTCATGATTTTGCATTTTGCATTTTTGAATTATCACTGAAATCCTTTCTCAACTAATTGACCAACACTCAAAAGATTATGCTTTAATCCTTCAACATAGTAAACATTGCCAGTATTATGCTTACCATCAAGAGATATTGTATGCTTACCTTTGATCAAACAAGCTTTGTCATCTCCGAATCTCACTAAGCCTCCATTGTATTCTTGAAAGTTCAAGAATTTGCCTTTGTCTCCTGTCATATGATGTGAGCATCCTAAATCAATGGTCCACTCATCCTTTACTTCAACTTTAGCTACCAAGGCCTATTCTATCGGTTGAGTAGTAGGTGTCAGTTGATCTTCTATTATAGAAACAAAAACCCATCCATAGTTTGTTGGATCCTCATCAGAATCATCAGTCACTCCTTCATCAACAATATAACAATATTTATCTTTATTCTTCTTAAATTTGTATCTCTTATATTCAGGGTTAGGCTTGTATGTTCTTCTAGCTTCTTCTCTTAGTCTAGCATGTCTATCAGGGCATCTTGAAGCCATATGACCAATCTTATTGTAGTTAAAACATTTAAAGGGTGCTTTACCTTCATACTTACTTCCAATTGGACCTTTAGGCATTTTCCTTGCAAATAGTGCTTCAAGTTCTTCAAGTTCTTCATTTTCTTTCCTGCTTTCTTCAAGTTCTCTTGCATAAAAGGCTTTCCAATCACATTTGTCAAATGATAGAGCAGATGATGTTGATGCTTTAAAGGCTAAATCTGTCTTTATAGTAGCAACATGACCAAATTCTTCAATTTTAAAAGCTGAAAGTTTTCCAATCAATGTATCCCTAGTTACTGATGTATTATGCATTGTTCTTAACTCATTTATAGCAGTGACTTTCATTTTATATGTCGGTGGCAATCCTCTTAAAACTTTTGAAACAATTTCATCCTAACTCAAGGTTCCTCCACAACATTTAATACCCAAAACAATCTCATTGACTCTTTCCATAAAAGAAGAAATCCTTTCATCTTCTTCCATTTTTAGATGTTCATACCTGACCCGGAAGCTTTCAAATTTTGCAATTTTGACTATGGAATCACCTTCATTCAGTGTTTCCAAATGATCCCAAATATCTTTAGTAGTAGACCTATCTAATAGTCCCATGATTTGTTGATCAGATAATGCACTTAAAATTGCTTCTCTTGTTTTGCAATCATTTTCCTCATCTTTAGTCAAGTTGGGTAGATTGGGCCGACTCTGAGTAGGAGCAGTATAACCATTCTTTGTAATATCTCAGATGTCCTTTACAATGCAATTTAGATGTGTCTACATTCTGATCTTCCATATGCCATAGTTGGTTCCATCAAGTTTAGGACTGCCCTTCCTGAAATAGTTAGTAGACATTGGATCTCCTCAAGCTGTTAAACTTCTGCAAAAGAGGACTAAGCTCTGATACCAATTGTTAGGTCCCAAAGACAACTGAGAGGGGGGGGGGGGGGGTGAATCAGTTGTCAAATAAATTCAAACCAAAAACAACTTAACCAACTTAGTGCTTAATACCGGTAAACCAACCCAATATGTCGGTAGATAGTTTTAACAGTTAATTGCAATACTGGTAAGGATTAATGCATGAAACCTAAGGACAAAGTCATCCACAACACATAACACCAATATTTGTACGTGGAAACCCTGTAAGGGGAAAAACCATGGTGGGAAACCTTACCGACAATTAGATGATACTACTGTAGATAGTAAGTGTATACAAATGGGGTCTGCACATGCAGAAAGGCCAAGTACCTAGAGCTCACTACTCAATCACAAAATAAGAGTCACACTGACTACAATTGGATGGCTAAATCCAATAAGAATGTACTTCTCAAAATAGCATCTTGATATACTGGATTCAGTACCGGTGTAGTTCTGATTGTCTTCTCAAAAACCTTCCTTCAATCTTCAAATGATGTCTGCATGTATAGCTCTACTTATTCTTGCATATACCTTCACACAATCCTTTTTCGCATTTCACATTTGATCTTACAAATAAGATCTTACATTTATACCATAACCTAAGACCAATTTTAGTAGGTCGGCTCTACAAGATATTACAATAAAATTAATGTACATATCAATTAATACCCGATGCAATAATCGATTCAATATGTCGGCTTAATGCATTTACAACAATAATAAGTCATCTCTATAGCGTGCCATGCTGATCTGGAAAAGATAAACCTGCCGGTGTAACCTGGACCTATTTGCCAGGAACAGCAAATATGCAAATGCTAATGTACCAATAAACAAAACTCCAAGATAAAGTGTCCACACGATGTCTTCGACATAACCAAGTGTTTTCCATATCATTCCAAGTGTTGGTGATCATTATATCTTGCTGGTGTACTAGATACCGGTGACTGTGCATGAGTCACTTACTTGCCGGTGAATGTTGTTGATTCTCCAAAGTGCCAAAGTTGATAAGTGTTTAGTAGGTGTTGACATCAATGACAAAACCATACCAAAATACCAACACTTATTCTCTTGGAAAGTATAAATCATTCAAGGAATTTTTTCAAGAACAATACGATCGTGCTTGTATATGTCTTTCAATATATCTTGCTATCTTTCTTATTGAAAAGGTAGTGCCTTGGCACTCCTCTCACCTCATGTTTCTCCTCACCCTATGACACAAGTAGTTAAATTAATTGGAGACTCTTTATCATTAGAGTTGTTTCTTTTTTCAATTTTAAATATCTTGAGGTAGCAACATGATCCTCTTTTATCTCTATCCTATATCTTTAAGTTTCACCATTTCCTTTATGGATTTCATTATTCATAGTTTGGTGTCCTTTCTTGCATAGAGTTTTCATTCATGTGAATTCATGTGTGTTCCTTGGTTAGGACTTATTCTTTTCTTGAAACAACACATCTCTTATGAATAATCTCTCCTAAGGAAATGTGTGATTCTTCCCCCTAATCTATCCTTGGCTTCTTGCTTGAGGGTCAAGGATGGAATTTTCCCTTTCTCTCTTTCTATCTAAACTGTCACTATTCCCTTTAGGGGTTGCATTTTTCATATGTTGATATCCTTTCTTATGGTATGTCTCTTATGACTAATCCCTCCTTAGGGAAATCTGTGATCTTTTTTTCTTTTTCTCTTTGAAGATTACCTCTTCTTTAGAGTTGCATTTTACATATAGTAATGCATTTTATTGCATTGGATATTTATTCATGTGAGTATATGGTTCATTTTATTATGTTTTATCTCTCCTAGAAGGTTGTGTGCTTCTTCTCATTTTCCTTACACTTGGGAGGCAATGATTTCTCTCTCTCTCCTTTCTAAGGATCCACTTTTCTTTTATTGTGCAGTGTTTTCTTATGATTTGATGTCATTCCTTGTGTGAAGTTGTTGTTTGCTAAATGATTCTCTCTTATACAATAAGTATAAGTCCTTAGCAACAACCTCTTCTTCACTTTGCAATGCAAATATATTATGATCCTATCCCTCACATTAAGTCAAAAGTGTGTTATCCTTCATCAAGAATCTCTTTCACTTAGCAATAGGAGAAAGATATGTGTCCTTGTTCTCCTTCCTTTATTTTGGTAGAAGATGTCATATTTCTTCAAGAAACTCCTCTTGGAGGTAGATGTCTTTTGAGAAAAGATCACTTCTCCTCCAAGGATCCTCTTCACACTTGTTGCAAGATATCTCTTTTTTAACTATCTTACCCTTGCTTATAAGAGTATTCCCTCTTTATCTTGGATTTATGAACATTATTTCTTGGGGGATATCTTCTTGGTGTTGAAGGCTAGGTATCCTTATCTCTAAGCTTCCTTATGACATCAACATAGACCTATGTTGACATCTTAAAGGAGGGGCACCCATATCGCTCCCTTTGTACCATATTGTACCATATTTTTGCATATCACCTTTTTGTATGTCTTAAATGGGGTGTTCATTCTCAAAACTAGACAAAAAAAACTCTTATATGAGATTCTTCACACTTGAAACCAAATGTAACATTTGATATATGTCTTAGACAAGGGTATACATTCCTGAAACCAAAGAAAAAAAACTCTTACTTAGGATATCCTTGAAACTCGGCATGCATCTTTCATTCACCTCTTGCCATTTACACATTCTCACCTTGGTAATTTCATTTACATTACATGTCTTAAATAGGTAAATTCATGATTGAAACCAAAGGAAACAAACTCTTATATGGGGTGCTATATACTTGAAACCAAACATCACTTGCACAGACACACGAGGATGAGTGGAACTAGCAGAACATGACTAGAGTATTCTTACTCTCCTCCCCAACATGGATCACCTACAAAATACATCTAGGGGCAAAGTATCTATGTTTTCTTTTTTCATCATTCTTCTCATGAATCATTTAGAGAAAAAACATCTAGGGTGTATTCATTCTCTCTCTCTCTCTCTCTCTCTCTCTCTCTCTCTCTCTCTCTCTCTTTCCTTCTTCTCATGAGCTCATAGATTAGCTATTTGTAGTTCATGAATGATGTGTGCTTTGATCTTTTATTTGATCATTTGTGTTCTTGAGATGAAAATTTTCAAGGATGATATTAGTAGTTGAGACATTTTGATATCAAGGTCTCTTCGACTATTTGACTTGAGGTCTTGTTTCTAATCTTTAGCTTTTGTTGTGTGTCTTTGTTGCCCTTTTCAATCTCTTTTGTTTTTGTTTGTCTTTTTTCTTTTGTTTTGTTTTTGTGTGTGCCCATGTATACGTTTGAGTGAGTTAAGATCCTAAGATTGGAGGCTTGGTTCCTCAAAATTAGTGATGTCTTATACTCCTTGTGATTCTGCTCCACATTCCTTTTCTTAACTTCATCTCTCTTCCATCTACTTTATCATGAGTATTTGAGTAATCTCATACTTAGGTGCTAAAGTGGGGGAAAAATGTAGTGTTCTAAATTGTACCCCCTTACAATTTAGACCACATTTAGGGCCCTCACTTTAATGTTCACATCCCTAAGCTTGACTAATACACATTTATGCTTGCATCATGCAAATATGGAATTGATATCACATTTTACCTTCCATTTCCCCTTTATCCTAGCCCCATATTAGGGTAGGACCAAGGTCTGGCACGTTGGACCTCATTGGGACCAATGCAGCACATCATAGTCCTCCCTAATTGGGCCCTATTTTAAACCCATTTCTCCATCTCAAATTTGAGTGGGAAAACTTTCTTCATGTTGGCCTATGTCAAAAATTAACATTATTTCCCGATGGGCAAGTATATAAGGAGGTTTTCCCCTCTCATTTTGGATATACATTCATAAGATGGTGAAATTGGGAGCACAAGCAATCAAGTATTGAAGCATTCATCATCAAGAATTTATAGAGGTCTTCAAGGTTGCATATTATTCATCTATCTATTGTGGAGCAACTTTACATAATTCCCATGCAAGCATGTGTGTGTGATTAGGGTTTTTTCATGTTCATGCCATTTCATACAACATATGTGACTATATTCAAGAAGCAAAGCATCATTATTAGTCATTGCAAATCTAAGGTATATCTTTGCCTTATTTATTTTAGTATTTGCATTTCATTCAAGATTGATACCTCAACCAGGGTTTGACTTAGGCAAGCCCCTATTCCCAACCTATTTCCCCTTCTTTCTATGCATAGGAAACACATACAGAGCTACAATCCTCAGGATAAGCTTTATTTACAGTGACAAATCAATCTCCTTTTGGTGTGTAAAAAATTTGGAGGACCATGGAGACCACCACCACAGTCCTGACATTTTAGGTTCTCTTTCGAGGATCAGATCTGAGTCTACGTACATTTCTGAGTTCAAGGTGTACAACTCAATCTCCCATCTATAGCTCACTATTTTCATGTTTTTACCTTCATTTCCAACACTTTATCTAAATTAAATAATTCAATTTACAAAAGAGGACCCCAAATTAATCAATCCAATCAGTATTTCATCTTAATATTTGTTTATTTGTGATTGAATCTATTGGATTGCCCCTCTTTTTAATACAATGGTCATCCCAAGAAAAAATTAGTGGTTTTCACCCTCTAATGGTGGAAACCCTAATTTTTCACCATTACACCAACATTCCCCCCCTTAGTGTGAACATGGTAAGAACTGACACCCTTCACTTGTAGTAAGCTCTTTTGGTATTTTGGTATGGTTTTGTCATTGATGTCAACACCTGCTAAATACACCTGCCTTGGAGATCCAGCAACATTCATCGACAAACAGTAAAATGCTCAAACAATCATCGCTATATGGTTAACCGACAGGATATAATGTTCATCGGTACCTGCAATGACATGAAAGACACTTAGTAATGCCGAAGACATCATGTGGACACTTTTCTTGAAGTAATATTATTGGTATATTCTTATTTGCATATTTGCTTTTACCAGCAAATAGGTCCAGGTTATCTAGGGTTACATCGACAGGTTTATCTTTTCCAGATCAGCATGGCACGCTATGGAGATGATTTATTATTGTTGTAAATGCATTAAGCTGACATGTTCAATCGGTTATTGCATCGGATATTGTATTATTTGTAAAATGTTTTATTGTAATATCTTGTAGAGCTGACCTACTAAAATTGGTCTTAGGGTATGGTATAAATGTAAGATCTTATTTGTAAGATCAAGTGTGGAATGCGAAAAAGATTTAAGGAAGGATATATGTGAGATCAAGCATAGATATACATGAAGACATGATTTGAAGGTGAAGTTAGGTTTTTGCAAAAGCATATCAGCATTACACTGGTACTAAATCCAGCATATGAAGATGTTATTTTGTGCAGTACATTCTCATTGGATTTAACCATCCAGCTGTAGTGAGTGTGACTCCCATTTGTGTCTAAGCGGTGAGCTCTAGGCTGTTGGCCTTTCTGGATGTGTAGACCCCTCTTGTACACTTACTATCTGCAGTAGTATCATCTGATTGTGGGTAAGGTTTCCCACCGTGGTTTTTCCCTTTACAGGGTTTCCATGTACAAATATTTGTGTCATGTGTTGTGGTTGACTTTGTGCTTATGTTTCATGCATTAATTCTTGCTGGTACAACATTTCCTATTAACACTGTTTACTGGCACAATTAACTGTCTTACCGGTATTAAGCAATAAGTTGGTTAATAAGATTTTGGTTTGAATTTATTAGACAACTGATTCACCCCCCCCTCTCAGTTGTCCCCGGGACCTACAATTGGTATCAGAGCCTAGTCCTCTTTTTGCAGAAGTTTAACAACTTGAGGAGATCCAATGTCTACTAATTATTTCAGGAAGGATAGTCCTAAGCTTGATGGAACCAACTATGGAATATGGAAAATCAAAATGGAGACACATCTGAATTGCATTGGTAAAGACATCTGGGAAGTTACTAAGAATGGTTATACTGCTTCTATAGTTGGTTAGCCTGCTCCTATTACTTTAGCTAAAGATGAAGAAAATGATTGCAAAACAAGAGAAGCACTTTTGAGCGCATTATCAGATCAACAAATCATGGGATTATCAGATAGATCTACTACAAAAGCTATTTGGGATCATTTGGAAACACTGAATGAAGGGGATTCCATAGTCAAAATTGCAAGACTTGAAAGCTTTTGAGTCAGGTATGAACATCTAAAAATGGAAGAAGATGAAAGAATTTCTGCCTTTATGGAAAGAGTAAATGAAATTGTTTTAGGTATCAAATGTTGTGGAGGAACCTTGAGTGAAGATGAGATTGTTTCAAAAATCTTAAGAGGTTTGCCACTAGCATACAAAATGAAGGTTACTACTATTAATGAGTTGAGAACAATGCGTAATACATCAGTAACTAGAGATACATTGATTGGAAAACTTTCAGCTTTTGAAATAGAGGAATTTGGTCCTGTTGCTGATTTGGCCTTCAAAGCATCAACATCATCTACTCCATCTTTTGACAAATCAGACTGGAGAGCCTTTTATGCAACAAAACTTGAAGAAACTAGGAAGGAGAATGAAGAGCTTGAAGAACTTGAAGCACTATTTGCAAGAAAAATGCCAAAAGGTCCAATTGGAAGTAAGTATGAAGGTAAAGCACCCTTTAAATGTTTCAACTACAATAAGATTGGTCATATGGCTTCAAGATGCCCTGATAGACATGCTAGACTAAGAGAAGAAGCTAGAAGGACATACAAACCTAATCCTGAATATCAGAGATACAGATTTAAGAAAAACAAAGATAAATCTTGTTACATTGCTGATGAAGGTGTGACTGATGATTCTGATGAGGATCCAGTAGACAACGGATGGGTCTTTGTTGCTATAATAGAAGATCAACCAGTACCTATTGATCCACTAGTAGAACAAGCCCTAGCAGCTAAAGTTGAATCAAAGGATGAATGGATTATTGACTCAGGATGCTCACATCGTATGACAAGAGACAAAGGCAAATTCTTGAACTTTCAAGAATACAATGGAGGTTTAGTAAGATTCGGAGATGACAAAACTTGTTCAATCAAAGGTAAGGGTTTAATATCTCTTGATGGTAAACATAACACTGACAATGTTTACTATGTTGAAGGATTAAAACATAATCTTTTAAGTGTTGGTCAATTAGTTGAGAAAGGTTTTCAGTTACAATTTAAAAATGGAAAATGCAAAATCATGAATAGAACTAGTTTGGAAATTGCAACCGCTAATCAGACTAAAGGTAATATCTTTCATTTGAATAACAATGAAAAGGCATGCTTAATTGCACATATAGATGAAAGTTGGCTATGGCATAAAAGACTATGTCATGTAAATTTTGATTGCATTGTAAAAATCAGTACTTCTAAGGCAGTTAGAGATCTACCTAAAATTATGAAACCTCAGAATACAATTTGCAAGGAATGTCAATTTGGAAAACAAGTTAGAGCTAGTTTCAAAAGTATTCCAGAAAAATTCAATAATGCTCTTGATTTAATTCACACTGATTTATGTGGTCCGGCTAGAACTAAAAGCTTACAAGGTGATATATATTTCATGATAATTATTGATGATTATTCTAGAATGTGTTGGGTTACTTTTCTCAGGGAAAAATCAGAAGCACTTAGGAAGTTCAAACTATTCAAAGCAATGGTTGAAAATGAAACCGGTAAGAAAATTAAATGTTTAAGATCAGATCAAGGAGGAGAATTCACATCTAGAGATTTTAATACATTCTGTGAAGTAAATGGAATCAAAAGACAATTATCAGCACCTCGGACACCACAATAGAATGGAGTTGTTGAAAGGAAAAATAGAACTATTTTGGATGCAGCAAGAAGTATGTTATCAGAAGCAAATCTACCACATGTGTACTGGAGAGAGGTAGTAAGCACTATTGTCTATACATTCAACAAAGTTCACATCAAAGGTGAAACTGGTAAGACCCCTCATGAACTATGGTTTGGTAATACTCCTACTCTTAAGTATTTCAGAATTTTTGGAAGTAAATGTTATATTAGAAGAGATGAGTATATTGGAAAGTTTGATCCTAGAAGTGATGAAGGAATATTTCTTGGTTATTCATCTAAGAGTAAAGCTTATAGATGTTTTAATAAAAGATTACAGAAAATTGTTGAGAGTACAAATGTAAAGATTGATGAACAATTCAAAGGAACTTCAAGGTATATAGACTTTGAACCAGTAACAAAAATTATGACAAATGAACCAACAGTAAATCCACTAGTATAGAATGCTGATCCAGTTACTCCGGTATCATCAGAGGATTCCATAGTAATTGAAGAACAGCAACAAACAAAGACACCCTGGTATGTAAGACTGAATCATTCTGAAGATCATATAATTGGAAGCAAATTTAAAGGAGTCATGACAAAAGGAAGATTGGAAAATGAAGAGGTATGTCTTATTTCTCAAATTGAACCATTATCTATCAATGAGGCATGTGAAGATAAATTTTGGATTAAAGCTATGGAAAAAGAATTAGGACAAATTGAGAAAAATAATACTTGGACATTAGTTCCCCGGCCTAAAAATAAAAATGTAATTGGAACCAAATGGATATTTAGAAACAAACTCAATGAAGATGCTAAGGTTGTCAGGAATAAAGGAAGACTAGTGTGTAAGGGATATTCTCAGAAAGAAGGAGTTGATTACAATGAAACCTTTGCACCAGTAGCCAGAATTGAGGTAGTTAGATTATTCTTAGCCTTTGTAGCTCACAAGGATTACAAATTTTATCAAATGGATATTAAATGTGCATTTTTGAATGGAGATCTTGAAGAGGAAGTCTATATTGAACAACCTGATGGATTTTCTTTGATAGATAACAATGATATGGTTTGCAGATTAAGAAAAGCTCTGTATGGACTAAAACAAGCTCCAAGAGCCTGGTATGCAAGATTGGATAAGTATCTTTTAAAAATTGGTTTTACTAAAGGAAATGCAGATAGCAATTTATATTACAAAGTAACTAATGATGACATTTTGATTATGGAAGTATTTGTTGATGATATAATCTTTGGAGGAGAAGATGGATTATGCAAATAATTTTCTCTTAAAATGCAGCATGAATTTGAAATGTCTATGATTGGAGAAATAAAATTCTTTTTAGGATTGCAGATTTTATAGACTAATAAAGGCATATTTTTGAGTCAATCTAAGTACTTGAAAGAACTACTCAAGAAATTTGGGATGGAGAACTCTAAACCGGTAAGCACACCTATGACTACAAATGACAAATTATCTCAAAGGGATGAATCTACACCTATTAATCCAACTAGATACAAATCTATGATAGGAGGTTTACTGTATTTGACACAAACTAGACCTGATATTATGAATGCAGTATGTATAGTTTCTAGATTTCAGAGTAATCCCAAGGAAAATCATGAATCAGTAGTAAAAAGGATTTTCTAATACTTACAAGGCACAACAAATCTTGAATTATGGTATCCTAAAGATGAAAATTTTGATCTATATGCATACACAGATGCAAATTGGGTAGGAGATGTGGATGATAGAAAGAGCACCACTGGAGGAGCATTCTTTCTTGGAAAGAGATTAGTTTCTTGGTTGAGTAAGAAACAAAGTTGTACATCTTTATCAACAGCAAAATTAGAATATGTTGCAGTAGCAACAAACTGTACACAGGTACTTTGGCTTAAGAAAATGTTGAAAGACATAAAGGTAAAATGCAAGGAACCTATTACTATATATTGTGATAACAATGCAGCAATCAATATATCTAAGAATCTAGTATTACATTCTAAAACAAAACATGTTTCTATCAAACTGAATTTTCTAAGGGAAGAAGTTGAAGAAAAGGAAATAAAACTGGTTTATGTGAATACTAAAGAACAACTTGCAGATATTTTTACAAAACCTTTGCCTAAGGAAACTTTTGAGTATCTCAGAGATCAGCTCGGAGTCTTACCTCCACCAGTAGAGACTTAGACAGTTGATGATTGTCATCAACCGACATAATTAAATGGACAAATCTTTTATTCTGGTATTTGATGAGGAAGCTACTTCTCAGGGGGAGTAGTTGGTATATTGAATTGGTTGGTATTTTGTATGAACTTGACCTTTTTGTGACTTTGGCATTTGATGTCAAAGGGGGAGAGATATATGGAAAAACATTAAGGAAAAATATATGGAAAAATGCATTATCTTTTTGAGGAGAGTTTGGTATTGTAAATAAATCTTTGTATAAACACATATTACTCCCAGGGGGAGAATTGGTTTTTGTACTTGGCATTTCTATTTTGGCACTTTGATGGTTTTTTCCATCTTGTGTTGCTATCAATGCCAAAGGGGGAGATTGTTGGTATTTTGGTATGGTTTTGTCATTGATGTCAACACCTGCTAAATACACCTACTTTGGAGATCCAGCAACATTCACCAGCAATCAGTAAAATGCTCAAACAATCACCAGTATATGGTTAACCAGCAGGATATAATGTTCACCAGTACCTACAATGACATGGAAGACACTTGGTAATGTCAAAGACATCATGTGGACACTTTTCTTGAAGTAATATCATTGGTATATTCTTTTTTGCATATTTGCTTTTACCAGCAAATAGGTCCAGGTTATCTAGGGTTACACCGGCAGGTTTATCATTTCCAGATCAGCATGGCACGCTATGGAGATGATTTATTATTGTTGTAAATGCATTAAGCCGACATGTTCAGTCGGTTATTGCATCAGATATTGTATTATTTGTAAAATGTTTTATTGTACTATCTTGTAGAGCCGACCTACTAAAATCGGTCTTAGGGTATGGTATAAATGTAAGATCTTATTTGTAAGATCAAGTGTGGAATGCGAAAAAATTTAAGGAAGGATATATGCGAGATCAAGCAAAGATATACACAAAGACATCATTTGAAGGTGAAGTTAGGTTTTTGCAAAAGCATATCAGCATTACACTGGTACTAAATCCAGCATATGAAGATGCTATTTTGTGCAGTACATTCTCATTGGATTTAACCATCCAACTATAGTCAGTGTGACTGCCATTTGTGTTTGAGCAGTGAGCTCTAGGCTATTGGCCTTTCTGCATGTGCAGACCCCTCTTGTACACTTACTATCTGCAGTAGTATCATTTGATTGTGGGTAAGGTTTCCCACCATGGTTTTTCCCCTTACAGGGTTTCCATGTACAAATATTTGTGTCATATGTTGTGGTTGACTTTGTGCTTATGTTTCATGCATTAATTCTTGCTGGTATAGCATTTCCTGTTAACACTGTTTACCGGCACAATTAATTGTCTTAACAGTATTAAGCAATAAGTTGGTTAATAAGATTTTGGTTTGAATTTATTAGACAAATGATTCACCCCCCCGCTCTCAGTTGTCCCTGGGACCTACAAGCTCAACTCTTATGGCTCATTATCTTGATTCAAAACAAAAGGCACCTCCCATCAACCTTTCATGGTTTTCATACAGGTTTACCACAAACCTGGACATGGATAGGAACCCATTGATTTGTTCATCTCATATGGTTTTCTAGATTACCACTAACCTTTTCAAGATCCATGTACTATATCAGACTAGTTGTTTATTCATTACAATATTTTACACTATGGGTTTGCATAAGGAAATAACCCACACATAGAAATTGTTGATGATTATGTCCCTTGATCTCCCAAAACAAAGGAAATTTTAACTACAACTAGAGATGGAATATTGATGTTATATTTATGTAAAATTTCTAATTATGAGAAACATAGAAAACATAAGCACACATTATAATAGAAAATGAAATGCCACCAAAGCTCATAAGTGACTTTGTCATTGGTGACTGATGAGAGGATGTTGATTGTCCTCATTCATTTGTTGCCTCCTACCTCCAATCTTGAATTATATAAAGCACATATTCCTCATCATAAGGACATGCCAACTCTTCATTACTGGCATATTCTTTCCAATCTATTTCTTTGGCCAAGGATGTTGGATATTACCGCTGCTAGAATATGTTGTTGTCATTGATGTCAATATATTCCTGTTTTGGTGTTACAAAGAAATATTTTGTTATCCAGTGAATGTAGTGAGTTGATATGGTTAGTTTATTTATTTGGGATTCTGAATCATATAGAGATACTTCATTCTTTATTGATTCCATGATGTTATGTGATAACTTGATCGAGTTTAGGATTCCGATATGGAGATTGGTTTTCAGTGTTCAATGTTGCAATGTTCTTGTGTTTGATCTGTTGTGCTCTAGTATGATCATATCTTGTGTTTCATATTTGGGAGAATGTTTGGGGTGTTCTTGTGTATCTTCATTTCAAATAGTTTTTGATTTGATTCTCCACAAGTTATCTTTCTTGTCCGAGTTGTTGTTGTTAAGTGTTTTTGAGTGTTAGCGTGCTAATCGATGAATATTTGAATAAGTGCTATTGGTACAACTATTGTGGATGGTTCTAACATGCTTGTTGGTGTTTCCTAATCATGTCCTATTTGTTTTGATGGTCTGCATTGATCATTGCATGAGATATTGATTTGAATAATTGGTGTTGGTGCAACTATTGTAGATGGTTCTAACATGCTTGTTGGTGTTTCCTAATCATGTCCTATTTGTTCTAATGGTATGCATTAATCATTATATGAGTTCTTGATGATCTTATGGGTTTGGTGATATTCTTCATATTATGCAACGTTTTTGGTGGTGTAATGTGTTGTGATTGATCTTGGCAAGATTTCTGGTGGTGGTATGCATTTGAGGAGTTGAATTAGGTCCATTCTATGTTGTTTATGACATTGCATTGGTCTGTTAGTTGATTTATGTATCGTGTGATGTAATTTTTTAATTAGGTGTTAAGGGTTTGGCCGACCTTGTAGTCAAGGTTGATTATTTATATAGATGGGTGTAATATTCATGTAATTTGGTGGTTGTTGTTGATTCTGCATTATCAGAGAGTAGTGTAATTGCGATCAACTAAATTCATCTTTCTATGTGGTGTATTGAGAAGATATTGGTAAAGGGAATACATATGAGCTTCACTAGAACTATTGTTAGGCATTAGAATATGCTATTTTTGCAGTTCATCTTTTCTGAATTGTAGTCTGATCATCTTTGTAAGTGTAAAGTGGAAAATTGAACCCTAGTGATTCCCTGCCTAGGAGAGAGAAAGGAAATCACTAGGATGATTTTCACTTGGGAGATACTTTACATTCAAAAGAGGGGTTTAATTCACTATATCCAAACCCTAGAGTGAATAAGGATCTAAATACTAGGTGAATGGCAAGGGTGCAATGCAATTTAGCTTCTTTTGTAAGCATAAGAGTTGACTTGTTGACTATGTAGAAAGTGGAGACAAAATGGTTGAAATAAGGAGCTACCGATTTAGGATCACATTGTAACTTAAGATCTGAGGTATTTAGACTAATACGGACCTACCCTGCAAATATGGAGAAAATTTGTCAAGACCAAGTTGAAGTTGCACCCAGTCCTCTGAAAAATCTGCGAGTCAAAAAGGGTTTTTCCGTCTCTAAAAATGAAGCCTAAACTTGCAATTGCGGCTGTGCACCTACAACCTACACATATAAAAGAAGGGAAGAAGGGTTGTGGATAGGGGTTTGCCTTAGTCAAACCCTAGTTGAGGATTCAACCTTGAAAGAAAGTAATTGCAAATGCTTAAATGTAAATAATGGAAATGTATACCTTGTAGATCTGTAATTTGTTGATGATGGTTTCTTTGCTTCTTGAATGTAATCACAAGTGTTGCATGAAATGGCATGTAAAATGATAAAACACTAACACACACACATGTTTGCAAATGAATGTTGTAATGTTTCTCCAATAGATGGATGAAGAAGACACAAGAATAAGAAGAAGACTTGAGTGCTTGATGACGATAATGAAGACCTTTTGCTTGTTTACCCAATTTTTGCTTATACAAATGAGAGGATTAGATTCCTTTTTATACTTGCCTTGGAGGATTAATTTTCATCTCACCAAAGGTCGACATAGGGGAGTTTAAGTCCCAAAAAGAAAATTAGGGTCAAGGACCAGATGGACCCAATTTAGAGGCCACCCAAAGAGGGGGGGACAAGGGAACCACGCCCCTATCCCGCCCTATTTTGGGTCCTACACAAGGTCCTAAGGTGATATCAGGGTTAAAACAAAGGCAAATTTGGGGAAATAGGGCAAAAAGGGGTCCTAATTGGGTAGGAAAATTTCATCGCTAGGGTGAGGACCTAAAACATGATGAAAATTGCAAAGGTTGTGATTTTATGATGCTACATTTAGCCCCCACTTTAGTGGGAGTATGGCTTATGCCAATACTGTTGGTAAAGTAGAAGAAAGAGAAAGATGAAGATGAGAGATGCAGAGCAATATCACAAGGAGTATAAGATATCACCAATCTTCAGGAATAAAATCCCCCCAATCTTAGGATCTTAACTCACTCAAACATATGCAAGAGCACACAAAACAAAAAAGAACGAGACAAACAAAACAAGACAAAGCACAAAAGAAGCATGACTGAAGAGGGGAAAGGACATGTGAGGTGGATTAGATAACAAACATGCAAATCAAACATATAATCACATGAAATCCAAAGACATAATTTGAAATGCTCAAAACAAGGACAAATGCATATACCTCACAAACTAATACCTTCTCCTTCAGATGGAGCTTGATGAAGTGAAGGCACCCCTTGATGATGCTCCACTTGATGGGCTCCTCTTGCTTGTTTGATGTGGATGGCTCTCCAATGTTGTGCACAATATGAAAATGGATTTTAGGAGGATGATATGGATAAAATGGTTAAGTGTGGATGAGATATGATTTTGGCATGATAAGGTTGCTAAGATGATTTCCTAGGCTCAAAAGGGCAACATAAGATTACTAAACTTGGAGATGAAGAATGAAGGGATGGAATCCTCAATTTATAGGAAGATGAGAGGAAAAATGGATTGCTAGGATGGATTCAAGATGAAGGGCTAGGATTTCTTGTGAGCTCCCACAAGGCCCAAGAGAGGGTGCGGAGACCAAGAGATGTGCCTTAAAGGCATTTCTTGTCTCCACACTCCTCAAGGTACATTGGGAAGACTTCCCAAGGTACCTTGAGAAGAGCAAGCTGCATGGGGAAGACTTCCCAATGTGCCTTGAGAGGAGCACGGGATGTGACATTCCTTGAAGAATGGGGAGGAGGAATAAGAAGGAATTAAAAATTCCTTGGGAGAGGAGATGCCTAGAGGATTGTGAGATTTTGAAAATCTCACATTCACCTAGGAAAATAGCATTAAAAGCTAGTGGTTGGATGGAAGGGACAAGGGGTTGACTTTGTGGCTAATAATGATGATTAGCCACTAGAAACTCATTAGGAGGGGATTAGAGGAAGAATTAGGTGGGATAGGATTTGTAGGAGGATTTGACTAGGAGAGAGAATGAGTGGAGGGAATTAAAAATTTGAAGAATAATGTTAAGTGGGTTTAGGGAGTTTCTAGAAGACTTTATTAGGTTAATGATGAATTAAGAAGATGATTTGTAGGAATCATGAGCGTTAACTAATTAATTGAAATTAATTAGCCAAAAGGAAGATTTGTGATGATTTAATTTTTTAGAAGAATAAAGAAAGGGATTGTTTTATTAAATAAATCAGTCACATACTATAGTGATAATATTAATTATATTTAATTAATATTGAGGAGAATTTGAATTAACATAATTAATTAATTAATTATGTGAGGAATTAAAAATAATTAAATGTAATTATTTTTAAGTGTCTACATTTTGCCCCTCTTTGAAGTGAGGTGTGATGACGCGTTGATTCAAAGAATAATCTCATTTCTTTGATGATGGTATTGATTTGATAGGATGCCCCAACTCTTGATTACTAAATTCTGGTATGATGATGCCCCCTCGGGAGATCAATTGAGATAATTGATTTTTGGAGTTTTGCGAGATTGATATCTTGATAGATTTGGTTTGATTTTTGCGATTATGGTTTGATGAAAATGCAAGTTCTTTGATTAGCTTGATGGCTTAGGTAGGTAAGATTGAAAAATCTTGTTCGATTCGATTGATAAGATCTAGATTTAGTCTGGTTTCTAGAAGGATTCATCTTGTATAAGACAAAGATGATCAAAGTGTCTGGTTTCTCAAAGGATTCATCCTGTATAGGACATAATTGATCACAATGTTTGGTTTTAGGAAGGATTCATCTTGTATAAGACATGATCAGAGCGTCTAGTTTCAGGAAGGATACATCTTGTATAAGACATGATTGATCACAATGTCTGGTTTCAAGAAGGATTCATCCTATATAAGACATGATCAGAGCATCTGGTTTTAGGAAGGATTCATCCTGTATAAGACATGATTGATCACAACGTCTGGTTTCAGGAAGGATTCATCCTATATAAGACATGTTTAGAGCATCTGGTTTCAGGAAGGATTCATCTTGTATAAGACATGATCGATCACAACATCTAGTTTCAGGAAGGATTTGTCCTGTATAAGACATGATCAGAGCATCTAGTTTCAGGAACGATTCATCCTGTATAAGACATGATTGATCACAATGTCTAGTTTCAGGAAGGATTCGTCCTGTATAAGACATGATCAAATCGTCTAGTTTCAGGAAGGATTCATCCTGTATAAGACATGATCAGAATCAAAATTAATTATGTGAGGAATTAAAAATAACTAAAATAATTATTTTTTAGTGTCTACATTTTGTCGATGTGTAGAAGATAGAAGGAGAAAAGGATGCCCCAGCATAAAGCATGGGAGGTGTATGCCCCCTCGAGAATTTTTTCAGAAAAGGACGGAAAATTCTTGAAAAAAAAAGAGGAAGAAGAATCAGGGTGGAAGGGATAAATTAGGAAAAAATATGAAGTAGTCGTGAAGAATTTGGAAAGAAGAATAGGAGATGTGAGACCGTGGAGGAGAATGGGCCCTCACGGGGGCCCATATAAGCCACAATGGACCCAATGAGGGGTCATTGTCACACACAAGTCTTGGAGCCACTTGGAGTGAAGAAGGATAGAAGGAGAGATGGATCACATTCTAGTTCATGATCATCGCATGGAGAGGATCCGACGATTCGACCGACCAAGGAGCCATGGACCACGATGAGTAGGTCTATCTATCTTTTGAAATTTGTGATTTTAGGTAGATTGTAGGGCTAGAAATGGGGATAAAGAGTAGGCAAGGTGCTCGCACTAATTGCTATTTTAGCGCGCGTGCCCCTAGACCAGTGCGAGTGCTCGTGATCAGTGTGGGCGCTCGCCAGGAGCTGTTCAGGATAGGGGAATTTGGGAGGGCTATGGGGGAACTAGCGCGGGTGCTCGCGTTTCAGCGTGGGCACTACCACTTTGACATGGGTGCTTGCGTTTCAGCGCAGGCGCCCAAGGAATTATGTGGGCGCTCGCATTGATGGGTTTTGAAGGGGAAAACAAAGGAAAAAGGGGGGTGTCTATTGGCGCGAGCATCTGCAAAATGGCACATGCATCACAGTTTTGGCGTGAGCACTAGGTAAATTAGCACGTGCGCTTGGGAAGGGGGGATGCACTTTTTGTTTAGAATTTTTGGCATAGGAGAAAGGGTATGGGTGGTTCAAGAGGTGAGGAAAGAATTTTTGGGTGTGAAAATAATGTTTTGGTTTAATTGATGCAGGTGGAGAGGGGACCGATGTCTTTGAGGGAGCATTGGCCTCCCACGATGAGTCTCTACCATGAGCTAGAGGTTCTAGATGCGCTGGGGTTGCATTATGTAGGTAGGTGGCCCAGGATTCGGGTGCATACTGCTATGATGACTGCATTGGTGGAGAGATGGGATAGTCAGTATAACACCTTTCGTTTACCGACTAGAGAGGTGATCGTGACTCTATTAGATGTTTGGAGGATCTTGAAGATCCCTGTTCGTGGCATGATCCCTAAGTATCAGTTGGATGCGGCCGATTTTTATTTGAGGGAGGTGTGCGAGTATGAGATGCCATCAATGCTAGATAGGAGCAGGATGCACCAGGGGCGAGCGATGGCCATTCGACAGATTCCGCGGCTAGTTTTGTTGATTTGCGGCTTTTTGAGGGCAGATTCTTCCCGATTTGGGTGGACATGAATTTCCTCTGGGGTGGAGTAGATGTGTGTATTTCATGATTCATGATGGTATTCAGTATGCATGGGGCTCAGTGATGCTAGCCCAGCTCTATCATGACATGCACCTGGTGACTTACAGAGAGTATGTTGGTTTATCTATTAGGGTGACACTCTTACACATATGGGCATGGGAGCATATTGGAGTGACTTGGCCACTGGGTGCTCAGGACAAGCAAACACAGTAGCCGTTTGTGGATAGGTACAGGGGATTGCTGCACTACACATAGACAACATCCGTGTGGTTTTGGAGGAGGATTCTAGATGAGCTGGCGTAGTTCACATGGAGGCCATTTTTAGGGTGTGAGTGGTGGAGGGATGATTGGCAGCTTCACTAGGCAGGGGTTGAGATGTGGATTTTGGGAGGTCAATCTATATCATGTATTATGCTCCATTTAGGGTGGCCCGACAGCTTGGGTAGGTGCAGGATATTGTGGGGGATATTCCAATGTATCCCCGGATTACATGGGAGGCAAGGTGTTGGGGGTCTACAATGAGTCCCTTGGATGGCTAGACGAGCTTCTAGATAGAATTTCACATAGTCTAGGATGAGCGAATGGGAGCGGGGGAGGATCTAGGCATGACAGGTGGTTACCAGAGCTGGTGGGAGGGGCACTTGCCAGTGTGGCTTACTATTCTGGGAGTTTTGGATAATGAGGAGTTAGAGCTGGGGGTTGATCAGGTGGTGGGTGGGGAGGATGCTGGCCGAAGAGAGAGAGTTATAGTTTAGGTAGGGCGTGGTGCAGATGGAGGGAAGAGGAGAGTCCGAGTTGTGTGGCAGAGGGTTCCAAAGGAGGAGGGAGGGGATGGAGAGGATGCCCCAGTGGGAGAGGGTGCATAGGCTATAGTTGGTGAGAGAGAGGAGGCTATAGTCAAAGAGGGAGAGGTTGTGCCCATGGATATTCCTAAGACATAGGCAGGGGAGAGGGTAGGACCGTCATAGGCTAGTTTTGACCGATTACAGTAGGAGTGGGATGGCTATCGAGCAAGGCTTCATTCCACTGAGGATGAGCTACAAATAGAGAGGGCTCGGGGGGAGAGCCTGGAGGTAGAGGTGGGGTGGCTGACATAAGGGATATCTAATCTACAGAGAGTCTACATACTGCCAGGATAGAGGTGGATGCCTTGAGGGTGGAGGGGGAGGAGGCAGAGAGGATGTTGGAGGAGGCTCAGACAGGTACAACTATAGTAGGGCTATAGGATGTCATTCGATGATAAGATGCTGATTTAGAGGGATTATGGGCTAGAGTGCAGAGAGTAGAGGTGGATGTGGTACGACTACGGGGGGAGAGGGATGCAGACCGCTAGGCATTGGTTCCTGCGGGATTGGCATAGATATTTTCTGACAATCTGTAGCAGTGAGAGAGATTAGATAGATCAGCCTGAGAGGCACAATATTATAGGGGGTTATATCACGTAGTGGTGCTTGCAAGACAACGAGCAGCCTCGTATACTAAGAGTGTGCGGTCTCACAGGACCCATAGTCAGTGGCCAACTCAGAGCCAGTAGACAGAGGGATCAGTGGGTTTTCGGCCACCAGTAGGGGGTGCAAGAGGATTAGGAGGGGGAGGTACAATAGAGGGGGGTGGTGAGATAGGAGGGGTGAGCTAGCTCATTGTATTGCTTGTGTATTATATTTTGACCCTTCGGGGTGATCACTGTATCATGATAGACACATTTTCCTCCTTATATATATATACATGATTTGATTGGTGGCAAATGATGTGTAGCATTTATTGTGATGGATTATTTTTGTTTTTCTTATGATGTCATATATGGATGTAATCATGGATGTGCTATGCTGACCTATTTTGTGATGCAGAGTGGATGCTTATATATGTATGTTTATGATGTGTTGCTGACATAGTTTTTTGGATGCAGGATGGGTGATTTTTATGCTTTATGTATAAACACACATGTGTGAATGATTTATGATGCAGTCTAACTGTAATGCTATATGGATGAGTGTATCTTTTATTTATGTGATGCAATCTTATATGGTAAATGTTTTGTGGAAAATATGACTGTCTAAGAAATGCACTCTACATGATGTGAATGATTTAATAAAAAGAGGGAACATTCCAATAATAACACAATGATCTTAGATAGAAGAATATGGACTAGATGGGAAGTGGGGGAAATTGAGAACTCCATGGGATTATTGAGTTTAGGATTTGATGGAATGATGGTGAGATTTTGTGCACAACAAATGTGGAGAGCCAATCTAGTTTGATATTGCCCTGAGTGACTTGCACCACTGATTATAGAAATAAGGGTGGCACAAGAAACCCAAGGTGTGGACTGACACTTTAGACAAATGGGAATTTCTTGAACACAACAATGTAAGTGTTAAGAAACACTAATACAAGGTTGTGGGTTCATGTAAGGAAACCCTCAAGCACACCAATACCTCTTGTACATGAGAAGGTAAGTGTTGATAAACACTAGTACCAGTTCGTCAGTTTATACAAGAGAGATCCAAAACATGCCTTGCTACAAAAATATGCCCCAGTATGCGCCTATTGTAACATACCTGGATATGGTAAACCCAAGCAGTCATAGATAGTTGCAATCTTAGGGCAAAAGATGCAAGTCTAAATGAAAAGATCCAACAAAATCTAACCAGTCAATTCTTCCATGACCAAATGATACCTCTTGCCAAGAGTAGGACTAGGATGGGGGATTAGGTTTCTAGGCGAGGGAAGGAATCTGTTAGGTCCCGGAGACAATTGAGAGGGGGGGGGTTAAATTAGTTGTCTAATAAATTCAAAACAAAAACCATTTAACCAACTTAATGCTTAATACTAGTAAACCAGTTAAGTATGCTGGTAGATAGTGTTAACAGTAAATTGCTATACCAGTAAAGATTAATGCATGAAACATAAACATAAAGTTATCCACAACACATAACACCAATATTTGTATGTGGAAACCCTATAAGGGGAAAAACCATGGTGGGAAACCTTACCCACAATTAGATGATACTACTGCAGATAGTAAGTGTACATAAATGGGGTCTGCACATGCAGAAAGGCCAACAACCTAGAGCTCACTACTCAATCACAAAATAAGAGTCACACTGACTACAGTTGGATGGTTAAATCCAATAAGAATGTACTGCAAAAAATAGCATCTTCATATGCTGGATTCATTACTGGTGTAATGTTGATATGCTTCTACAAAAACCTAGCTTCACCTTCAAATAATGTCTTCGTGTATACCTCTGCTTAATCTCGCATATAACTTCACACAAATCTTTTTTTTTGCATTCCACACTTGATCTTACAAATAAGATCTTACATTTATACCATAACCTAAGACCAATTTTAGTAGGTCGGCTCTACAAGATATTGCATAAAACATTTTACAAACAATATAGTTTCCAATGCAATAACTGATTGAACATGTCAGCTTAATGCATTTACAATAATAATAAATCATCTCCATAGCATGCCATGCTGATCTAGAAAAGATAAACCTGTCTGTGTGACCCTAGATAACCCTAGACCTGTTTGCCAATAAAAGAAAATATGCAAATATGAATATACCAATGATTAATTCTTCAAAACAATGTGTCCACACGATGTCTTCAACATTACCAAGTGTCTTGCATATCATTCCAAGTGTCGGTGAACATTATATCCTATCGGTGAACCATATACCAGTAACTGTGCAATAGTTACTTGCTTGCCGGTGAATGTTGCTGGATCTCCAAAGTGCTAGTGTTCCAGTAGGTGTTGACATCAATGACAAAACCATACCAAAATACCAACAGAATCATCCCTAGTGCAAAATCAACTTGTGGATTTAGGCAAGTGATTATTATGGTTTTGGAAAGTGACTTGCGGACTTGGGATTGTTTCTCAAGACTTCTTGGAGCTTATAGATAGACATAGAAGCTCAGTTTAATGGGACATACCTTTTTCATGATTCAGGCAAAGACTCATCATCATATGTGTTTTTTATTAGGAGGCAGAAGAGAAGGAATGTTGCAAATGGGAGGACTGGATTGGGGGGGGGGATTTGCAGTGTCAATCAGATAGAAAGTGGATCCGGTTATTTACCTTGGCACCTGCATGGAGGTTTTCCCCAGGGTACTTTTCCATAGCACCACAAAGTGGTTTTCACTGGTGGACGGATTGTTTTCATTTTCTGATTTTCTCTTCTTCTTTTTTTTTTTGTATTTTTTCTTGATTTTTTTTTTTTTTGGTTTTTTGACAATTTAAGACTTTCTGAGGATTAGGCATAAAATATTTTGAGGTGCATGATATTCATTGGTTCATCCAAAGGATCACCTTTAGGAGTAGCCAACTGATAAGCTCCTAATCCATACTTTGCTGTAATTACATATGGTCCAAGCCAATTAGTCTCGAACTTGCCTTTCTTTTCTCTTTCTTGTAGATTTTTCTAATTCTCCATGAGGACAAGATCACCAATCTAGAATTCTTGGGTTCTAGCTTTTTTATGATAACTCATGAGTAGATAGTTTTGATATACCCTAAGATGATTCAATGTCTTGAGGCACCTTTCATCTAACAATTCTAGCTCTTGTAAGCGAACAATTCTGTATTCCTCATCTGGTAAGATATTTTGCAGTGATACCCTTAGAGAGGGGATCTCGATCTCAAGGGGAAGGATGGCTTTAGAACCAAATACTAGATAATAAGGAGTGGTTCCTGTGGGGGTGCAGATGGAGGTGCGGTAGTCCCACAATGTAGGATGGAGTTGGAGGTGCCAATCACAACCTACTTCATTGACTATCTTTTTGAGGATTTTTATTAGGGTTTTATTAGAAGCCTCCACTTGCCCATTGCCTTGGGGGTAATATGGAGTGGAGAATTGATGTTGGATGTTGAATTTTTGGCAGAGTTCTTTGACATCCTAGTTTTTAAATTGTTTGCCATTATCTGTGATAATAACTTTTGGAATGCCATATCGGCATATCAGGTAATTCAGGATGAATTTGGATATCTGCTTACTAGTGGTAAAAGTAAGGGGGATAGCCTCTACCCACTTGGTGAAATACTCGGTGGTGGTTATAATGAATTTATGTCCGTTGGCAGATGGAGGGTGAATTTTCTCAATGAGATTGATCCCCCACTATGAGAAGGGCCATGGTGTAATAAATGGCTGCAATTCTTGTGACAGTGCATGAATCTTGTCGCCATGTTGCTGGATAGGGATGCATTTCTTCACATAGTTATATGCATCTACTTCCATTTTAGGCCAATAGTATCATGTTCTCAAAAGTTTTTTAGCCAATGTGAGTCCACTTGAGTGTTCCCCATAGATACTACCCTCGTGTACTTCACGTAATGCCCATTATGCCTCTTGTTTATCTAAATACCTTACGAGGGAACCATCAAAATGCCTTCTATATAGGGTGTCTACAAGGATGGTGTAATGAGCACATCGGTGGATAAAGGTTTGTTGTTGGGTTTTAGTTAGATGTGCAAGAATGGTATTGTCTTTGAGGAAAGTGAAGGTTTCTTAGTACCAAGGGGACTTGAGACCAATGCAAACACACACCATTTCAGACTCTGGTAGGTCATATGCTAGTATAAACAGTTGCTCAACCAAAAACTCACACTTCTAACTATGTGCTAGCATCTGAAGGAGGGAGCCAATGGTGGCCATTGCATCTGCAGCCCTATTGTTAGTTCATGGGATTTGATCAAACTTGATTACTGTGAAATGTTGTTTAAGATTTTCAACCATGGTATGGTAGGGAAGGAGTTTGTCATCTTTTGTCTGGTACTCATCATTGACTTGTTTTATGATGAGCTAGGAATTGCCATAGACTTGTAACTCCTTTATTTTTCAGTGGATAGCCAAGCATAAACCTGTGATAAGGGCCTCATATTTTGCTATGGTGTTGGTACATGCAAAGGCTATCTTGTATGATTTGGGGATGCCATTTCCTTGAGGTGTGACCAATAATACTCCTGCCCCCAATCCATTTTGGGTGCAGGAGCCATCAAAGTACAACTGCCATGTGGAGGATGTGGTAACATCCATAATGAAATCATCTGGTAGTTCGATGAGGAGAGGATGGTCCCCTAGAAGTGGAGCTTTAGCCAACTGATCTGCAATGACTTGTCCCTTGATTGTCTTTATGTCTACATATTCAATGTTGAACTCACTTAAGAGCATGACCCATTTAGCGGTTCTGCTAGTGAGAGCCGCTTTTGACAGGAGATATTTAAGTGGATCTATTTTAGCAATTAGCTTTGTTTTCTTGTTTAGCATATAGTGTCGGAGTTTCTGCATGCTGAACACCAATGCTAAGCATGCTCTTTCAATGGGGGTATAATTGAGTTCACACCCTACCAATGTTTGACTGATGTAGTAAATGGCATGTTCCTTCCCTTGGTCATCTGTCTGTGCCAATAATGCCCCCAATGCCACTGCAGTAGCACATATATACAAAATAAGGGGTTTTCCAATAGTAGGAGGCATCAACACTGGAGGTGATGCTAGATATTCTTTTAGTTTCTCAAAAGCCTTTTGGCATAAGCAGTCCCATTTGAATTTTGTGTCCTTACGCAGGAGATGTGTGAATGGATGACATTTGTCTGCTAGTTGTGAAATAAAGTGTCTAATAGATTGGAGTTTCCCTTAGAGACTGTGTAGTTGTCTGAGAGTTTTTGGTGTAGGCATTTCCATCATAGCTTTTACTTTTGCAAGATCGACCTCAATGCCTTTGCGGGACATAATAAATCCTAATAATTTTCTCGATGTGACTCCAAACATACACTTTTTGGGATTCAAGCATAGTTTGTATTTTTCAAATATTTCAAAGATCTGCTTTAGAATGGGAATGTGTTCTTGCCTTGCCTTAGATTTGCCTAGCAGATCATCCACATAGTCCTCCATAATTTTGTGTAAGAGGTCATGAAAACTTGTCGTCATGGCACGTTGATATGTAGCTCCCACATTTTTTAGGCCAAAAGGCATGACCTGATAACAGAAAGTCCCCCATGGTATTGTGAATGCAGTTTTATGTTGATCGTCGTCTATAATCCTAATTTGGTTATATCCTAAAAATCCATCCATAAGTGACAGCATCTCATGCCCTGCTCTAAGGTCCACAATCATACCTATATTTGGGAGCGGGAAATCATCTTTAGGACAAGCTCTATTTAAATCTCAAAAATTTGTGCAGATGCGGATGCCCCGAGCAGGTTTGTCAATAGGTACAACGTTGGAGACCCATTCAGCGTAATCTATTGGTTTGATGAATTCTGCATCTAACATCTTTTGGAGTTCCGCTTTGACCAGGAGTGCAATATGTGGGTGCATTTTGCGTAATTTTTGTTTTATTGGTTTTGCATCTGGATGGACAGCGAGATTGTGAACCATCGAGGTGGGATCCAACCCTGTCATATTGGCATAGGACCATGCAAAATTGTTTTTTACCTCTGTAAGGAAGTTGATGAAATCTTGTTTCTCCTTTTCTGTGAGGGACTTGGCAATGAACACATTTTTTAGAATGACTTCGGTGCCCATGTTGATGCTGACTATTTCTTCTATTAGTAAATTTGATTTGTCTTGTGGAAGGTAACCAATGGTAGGGAGGTCAATTCCCTCATCGTCAAGTGCCTTTTCTAGGTTTTCACTTTTGGATACGCCCTTTGTTTTTATTTTTTATTCATCCAAAGGTGCCTTAGGGAGGTTTTCACCTAGGGAATCATGTCTTTTACTTTTATTATCTTTTTTGTGGCTAAGGGCATTGTCCTGATCACCAAAGTATCCCTTTTTGTGTAGTTGGATACCCTCGATTCTGTTACAATCTTCCAGATTTTGCACTGTCAAGAGAGAAATGAGAGAATTATCGTCGGTGCAGATATCTAAAGTGGGTTTGTCTTGTTGGCCCCAGTCAATGAGTTCAGGATGGACAAGATGTAGCTCATGTAAAGTGGGAGGGGTTATGGGGGTGATGGTATTGATGTAAGCATCAAATAAGATATATTTTTCATATTCATAAGGCATTTCATGGAATTCCTCTTCATTAGCACTTTGGATATCCAAAGAAGGACTAGAAGGGGCACCAACGATAGTAATCTTAGGCACCGGGGTGTACCCTAAGCCTTTGTTGTATTTGTAGGAGATAGGATTTATAGGTGTTTTTCTTCCTTTCTCCTCTGGTCCCAGGCCGTGTCCTTTGTAACCCATTTTTTCAACTATGGCAGATGCTTTTGGGTACATTTTTTGGATACTTTTGCTGGATCATCATCCTCTTCTCGGTACAACCAGGAAGAGACATCTGCTTCAAGGCTCTCCTCATTAAGTGGGCCCCATTGCTGGAAGGTGGTATTTTGGCATTGCATGACTAGTTTCGGGTCCTTTTTGAGCTCTTTTGGTTTGCCAAATGACTTAGGAGAGGGAGGGAGGTTGCCTATTAATAAGATGTCCTCCAATTTGTATTCTCTGGAGCCATTTTCCAAGATCTTGATTTGATTATCTGGTAGGAATGAAGTGGAGATGACATTTGATGTGTTAGATGTAGGCATTGGCAAGGTTCTATTTAGTTGACAATGATACGGATGCTTCCCCTCTAATAGTTTGCAATATTGAAAAGGTTGGGGATCACCTTTGATACTGATCTCTCTCCCATTATAGGGGAATTTGATGCATTGGTGATAGGTGGAGGGTACGCCCTGCAAGGAATGAGTCCATGGCCACCCAAGGAGATCAAGATCTAGTACTTGGCAAGGGGTTTCAATTGTAATTGGGCCCACTTGAAGAGGTAAGGTGATCATGCCCTTTGAGACTCTTTCCGCATCATCATATGCCTTTATTGTGATCCTTCCTGATGTGTCTACCAGATCCTTAGAAAGTCTCAATTGTTTTATTAATTTGTATGTACACAGATTAAGCCTGGATCCACCATCTATTAGGATAGGTTTGACCTTATGCTTGTGGATAAGAGCTTCGATGTGCAAAGGTTTGTTATGGTCTTTATCTGCAGGAGCATCTTTGGAGGTAAATACAAGGTGCTGCTGAGCAGCAAGGTTTCCAATGAGGACTTGGCATTGGGTGGCATTGATGTTATCAGAAATGCGTGATTCAAGAAGGGCTTGTTCCAAAATTTCTTTATGGACCGAGGAAGTCTTAAGAAGTTCCAAAATGTAGATCTATGCGGGGATCTTCCCAAGTTGGTCAAGGAGGTCATATCGGCGGGTGGAAGACATGGGCGGGGGGTTTGGTGGGGGAGGGACTCCTTGGATGGTGACTTTACCTTGGCGTGTAGTTACACTACAGTCATTCTAGAAATGGGAGGTGGAAGGCATGGCGCCTTGAATAACTATCCTAGTAGGATTTGGTCTATTTTGAGAAGGAGGAGGATTAACTCCTTGGATGGTTATGACATTGACATGATTGTCTACAGGTTCAATGCGACCTACTAAAAAATCAAAGTCGGTTATGTGATTAGTGTAGTCATAACCCATTGCGTTAGATGATGAGCCTTTTCCTTTATCATGCTTTGGGAAGGGTTCCTGGTACATTTTGAGTTTGTCATTGTTATTACTAGGTTTTGCATTTGTTACTTCAATCTCACCCCTATTAGTGAGATCTTGTATGTAGATTTTCAGTTTCATACACTTTTGTGTATCAAGCCCCTTGATATGATGGTATTCACAATACTCATTTTCGTTATACCATCTTGGTTTAGGTTGATTGGGGTCAAATGAGCAAATGATTGGAAAAACCACTACACCTGCTTGGACAAGTTTTTGAAACACCATTTCAATAGGCTCAGCCAAAGGAGTGAAGTCTCTTGGAGTCCTGTTATTTGATCGAGGTGGTCGTCCCTGGATTGAGACATTGTTTTGAGGTTTTTGGGACTGATTTTGATTATTTTGATTATTGAATTGATGATTATTGGTGCTGGATTTTGGGGGAGTGGCCACGGTTTGGACCCACTTTGCATCAGTTACACCATCATTGACCATGTTTTTGTTTTTAGACCAAAATTTTGGCTTGTCATTATGATAAGAGGAAGAACTTTGTGTCGACTTCTGGTAATGTTTCAAGGTTCCTTCCTCCAACAAGACACGTTTGAAGGCAAGGCCCTTATCAGTCAATTTTTGGAAGGATTTGATACATTGAGATATTAAGGGTCTCGAAAGTTCAGGCACCAATTTCTTTTGAAATAGCTCAATTTGATGTTGTTCTGGCATGTCCCACTAGAATTTCTTGATAAGATATCGCCATCTTTGTAGGAAATTGGCAAAGGTTTCTCTGGGCCTTTGTTTTGTATTGCATAGGTCCATCATAGAAACATCATTAACCATGTTGTAAGCATAGTGAGACATAAATTTTTCTGCCAAGTCTGGAAAGGAGACAATGGAACCTCGTGGTAGAGATGAGAACCATGCCAGGGTGTCTCCCGTGAGACTCTTGGGAAAGAGTCTGTGAAGATAAAGGTCACTATAGGAGACTTCTTGGCATAAGATGTAGAATTATCGGACATGGTCATGGGGGTCTCCTTTTCCTTCATACTTGGTGAATTTGGGGATCTCAAATCCTGGGGGATAGGGTGCAACTGATATAGATGGGTCGTAAGGACAAGGGAAAAACTCTTCGAATGAGTAAGTTTTCCTTTTATTAGTCCTTTCTTTCATGTCCTTGATGATATTTTCAATGCCTTGAATTTCCTTGATGAGGTCTTCTGGTGGACTTTGATAATGATGAATTGTATTTGCCCCAAGAATTGGATGAGCCAAAGAAGGTGCACCACCACCAATATATTGATATGATGATGCGGGAACGTGGGATGTGAGGACTGATGTTGTAGGGATTTGTGTGATAGTGTTGGTATTTTGGTATGGTTTTGTCATTGATGTCAACACCTACTAAAACACTAGCACTTTGGAGATCCAACAACATTCACCGGCAAGAAAGTAACTATTGCACAGTTACTGGTATATGGTACACCGGCAAGATATAATGATCACCGACACTTGGAATGGCATGGAAAACACTTGGTAATGTCGAAGACATCATCTGGACATCTTGTCCTAGAGTTTTGTTCATTGGTATATACATAGTTGCATATTTGTTGTTACCGGCAAATAGGTCTAGGGTTACACCGACAGGTTTATCTTTTCCAGATCAACATAGCACACTATGGAGATGATTAATTATTGTTGTAAATGCATTAAGCTAACATGTTCAATCAGTTATTGCATCGGATATTATATTGTTTGTAAAATGTTTTTATTGTAATATCTTGTAGAGCTGACCTACTAAAATTGGTCTTAGGTTATGGTATAAATGTAAGATCTTATTTGTAATTTCAAATGTGAAATGCAAAAAGGATTGTGTAAAGGTATATGTGAGATTAAGCAGAGCTATACATGCAGACATCATTTGAAGATTGAAGGAGGGTTTTTGTGGAAGCATATCAACATTACACTGGTACTGTATCCAGCATATGAAGATGCTATTTTGTGTAGTACATTCTTATTGGATTTAACCATCCAACTGTAGTTAGTATGACTCCCATTTTGTGATTGAGCAGTGAGCTCTAGGTTGTTGGCCTTTCTACATGTGCAGACCCCATTTATGTACACTTACCATCTGTAGTAGTATCATCTGATTGTGGGTAAGGTTTCCCACCATGGTTTTTCCCCTTACAGGGTTTCCACGTACAAATATTGGTGTTATGTGTTGTGGATGACTTTGTGTTTATGTTTCATGCACTAATCCTTACCAATATAGCAATTAACTGTTATAACTATCTACCAACATACTTAACTGGTTTACTGGTATTAAGCATTAAGTTGGTTAAATTGTTTTTGGTTTAAATTTATTTGACAACTGATTCACCCCCCCCTCTCAGTTGTCTCTAGGACCTAACAATTGGTATCAGAGCTTAGTCCTCTTTTGTAGAAGTTTAACAGCTTGAGAAGATCCAATGTCTACTAATTATTTCAGGAAGGACAGTCCTAAACTTGATGGAACCAACTATGGCATATGGAAGATCAAAATGGAGACACATCTAAATTGCATTGGAAAAGACATCTGGGAACTCACAAAGAATGGTTATAATTCAGTTGTACCAGGTCAGCCCAGTCTAGCTAGCTTGACAAAAGATGAGGAAAATGATTGCAAAGCAAGAGAAGCACTTTTGAGCGCATTATCAAATCAACAAATCATGGGACTATCAGATAGGTCTACTGCTAAAGCTATTTGGGATCATTTGGAAACACTGAATGAAGGAGATTCCACAGTCAAAATTGCAAAGCTTGAAAGCTTTCGAGTCAGGTGTGAACATCTGAAAATGGAAGAAGATGAAAGGATTTCTGCTTTTATGGAAAGAGTAAATGAAATTGTTTTGGGTATTAAATGTTGTAGAGGAACCTTAAGTGAGGATGAAATTGTTTCAAAAGTTTTAAGAGGATTGCCACTAGCATATAAAATTAAAGTCACTACTATAAATGAGTTAAGAATAATGCCTAATACATCAGTTACTAGGGATACATTGATGGAAACTTTCAGCTTTTGAAATTGAAGAATTTGGTCCTATTGCTACTATAAAGACAGATTTGGACTTTAAAGCATCAACATCATTTACTCCATCATTTGACAAATCTGATTGGAAAGTCTTTTATGCAAGAGAACTTGAAGAAAGTAGGAAACAATATGAAGAACTTGTAGAACTTGAAGCACTATTTGCAAGGAAAATGCCTAAAGGAAAAGTTGGAAGTAAGTATGAACGTAAAGCACCCTTTAAATTTTTTAACTGCAATAAGATTGGTCATATGGCTTCAAGATGTCCTGATAGACATGCTAGACTAAGAGAAGAAGCTAGAAGAACATACAAGCCTAACCCTGAATATCAGAGATATAGATTTAAGAAGAATAAAGACAAATCTTGTTATATTGCTGATGAAGGTGTGACTGATGATTCTGATGAGGATCCAACAGACAATGGATGGGTTTTTGTTGCTATAACAGAAGATCAACCGACATCTACTACTCAACTGGTAGCACAAGCCCTGGCAGCTAAAGTTGAAGTAAAGGATGAATGGATCATTGATTTAGGATGCTCACATCATATGACAGGAGACAAAGGTAAATTCTTGAACTTTCAAGAATACAATGGAGGCTTAGTGAGATTTGGAGATGACAAAGCTTGTTCAATCAAAGGTAAGGGTTCAATATCTCTTGATGGTAAGCATAATACTGACAATGTTTACTATGTTGAAGGATTAAAACATAATCTTCGAGTGTTGGTCAATTAGTTGAGAAAGGTTGTCAGTTACAATTTAAAAATGGAAAATGCAAAATCATGAACAAAACTAGTTTGGAAATTGCAATCGGTAATCAGACTAGAGGTAATATCTTTCATTTGAATAACAATGAAAAGACATGCTTAATTGCACATATAGATGAAAGTTGGCTATGGCATAAGAGACTCTATCATGTAAACTTTGATTGCATGGTAAAGATCAGTACTACTAAGGCAGTTAGAGATTTACCTAAAATTGTCAAACCTCAGAATACAGTATATAAGGAATGTCAATTTGGAAAACAAGTTAGAGCTAGTTTCAAAAGTATTCCAAAAAAATCAAATAATGCTCTTGATTTGATTCACACTTATTTATGTGGTATAGCTAGAACTAAAATCTTACAAGGTGATAGATATTTCATGCTAATCATTGATGACTATTCTAGAATATGTTGGGTTACTTTTCTTAGAGAAAAATTTGAAGCACTTGGAAAGTTCAAACTGTTCAAAGCATTGGTTGAAAATGAAACCAGTAAGAAAATCAAATGTTTAAGATTAGATCAAGGAGGTGAATTTACATCTAAGGAATTTAATATATTCTGTGAAGTGAATGGAATCATAAGACAACTATTAGCACCTCGAACACCACAACAGAATGGAGTTGTTGAAAGGAAAAATAGAACTATCTTGGATGCAGCAAGAAGTATGTTATCAGAAGCAAACCTACCACATGTATATTGGAGAGAAGCATTCAGCACAATGGTCTATACATTTAACAAAGTTCACATCAAAGGTGAAACCAGTAAGACTCCTCATGAACTATGGTTTGGTAATACTCCTACTCTTAAGTATTTCAAATTTTTTTGAAGTAAATGTTATATCAGAAGAGATGAGTATACTGGCAAATTTGATCCTAGAAGTGATGAAGGAATATTTCTTGGTTATTCATCTAAGAGAAAAGCATATAGATGTTTTAACAAGAGATTATAGAAAATTGTTGAGAGTACAAATGTAAAGATTGATGAACAATTCAGAGGAACTTCAAGGTATATAGACTCTGAACCGACAACAGAAATTTTGGCAAATGAACCTACTCTAAATACACCGGTACATAATGAAGATCCAATTACCCAGGTATCATCTGAGGATTCCACAGTAATTGAGGAACAACAACAAACAAAGACACCCCGGTATGTAAGACTGAATCATTCTAAAGATCAGATAATTGGCAATAAGTTTAAAGGAGTTATGACAAGAGGAAGATTGGCAAATGAAGAGGTATGTCTTATTTCTCAAATTGAACCATCATCTATTAATGAGGCATGTGAAGATAAATTTTGGATTAAAGCTATGGAAGAAGAATTAGAACAACTTGACAAAAATAACACTTGGACATCAGTTCCCCGACCTAAAGATAAAAATGTAATTGGGACCAAATGGGTATTTAGAAACAAAATTAATGAAGATGGTAAGGTTGTTAGAAATAAAGAAAGACTAGTGTGTAAGGGATATTCTCAGAAAGAAAGAGTTGATTACAATGAAACCTTTGCACCAGTAGCTAGAATTGAGGCAGTCAGATTATTTTTGGCTTTTGCAGCACACAAGAACTACAAAGTTTATCAAATGGATATTAAATGTGCATTTTTGAATGGAGATCTTGAAGAGGAAGTATACATTGAACAACCTAATGGATTTTCTTTGACAGATGACAATGATATGGTTTACAGGTTAAGAAATGCTCTGTATGGACTAAAACAAGCTCCAAGAGCTTGGTATGCAAGATTGGATAAATATATTTTAAAGATTGGTTTTATTAAAGGAAATTCAGACAATAATTTATATTATAAAGTAACCAATGATGACATCTTGATTATAGAAGTATTTGTTGATGATATAATCTTTCGAGGAGAAGATGGATTATGTAAGGAATTTTTTATTAAAATGTAGCAAGAATTTGAAATGTCTATGATTGGAGAAATTAAATTCTTTTTAGGATTGCAGATTTCACAGACTGATAAAGGTATATTCTTGAGTCAATCCAAATACTTAAAAGAGTTACTAAAGAAATTTGGGATGGAGAACTCTAAACCGGTAAGCACACCTATGACAACAAATGACAAATTACCACAAAAGGATGAATCTACACCTATTAATCCAACTAGATACAAATCTATGATAGGAGGTTTACTGTATTTGACACAAAATAGACCTGATATTATGAATGCAGTATGTATTCTTTCAATATTTCAAAGTAATCCTAGAGAAAATCACGAATCAGCAGTAAAAAGGATTTTCCGATACTTACAAGGCACTATAAATCTTGGATTATGGTATCCTAGAGATGAAAACTTTGAATTATGTGCATACATAAATGCAAATTGGGTAGGAGATGTGGATGATAGAAAAAGCACCATCGGCGGAACATTCTTTCTTGGAAACAGACTAGTTTCTTGGTTGAGTAAGAAACAAAGTTGTACATCTTTATCAACAGCAGAATCAGAATATGTTGCAGCAACAACTAACTATACACAGGTACTATGGCTTAAGAAAATGTTGAAAGACATAAAGGTTAAATGCAAGGAACCTATTACTATCTATTGTGATAACACTGCAGCAATTGATATATCTAAGAATCTGGTATTACATTCTTAAACCAAACATGTTTCTATCAAACTGAATTTTCTAAGGGAAAAAGTTGAAGCAAAGGAGATAAAACTGGTTTATGTGAATACTAAAGAGTAGATTGTAGATATTTTCAGTAAACCTTTGCCTAAGGAGACTTTTAAATATCTCAGAGATCAACTTGGAGTCATACTACCACCGATAGAGACTTAGACAGTTGATGATTGTCATTGACCGACAGAATTAACAGAGAAATCTTTTATTCCAGTCTTTGATGAGGAAGGTACTTCTTAGGGGGAGTAGTTGGTATATTGAATTGATTGATATTTTGTATATGAACTTTGGCATTTGATGTCAAAGGGGGAGAGATATATATGGAAAAACACATTATCTTTATTATCTTTTGGGGAGAGATTGTTGTTTAGGAGAGATTATTACTTTCTGGTTATAATCTTTTTGGAGATTGTTGGTTTTTGGTACTTGGCATTTCTGTTTTGGCACTTTGATGGTTTTTCCATCTTGTGTTGCCATCAATGCCAAAGGGGGAGATTGTTGGTATTTTGGTATGGTTTTTTCATTGATGTCAACACCTACTAGTACACTAGCACTTTGGAGATCCAACAACATTCACCAACATGAAAGTAACTATTGCACAGTTACTGGTATATGGTACACTGGCAAGATATAATGATCACTGAAACTTGGAATGGCATGGAAAACACTTGGTAATGTCAAAGACATCGTCTGGACATCTTGTCCTAGAGTTTTGTTCATTGGTATATTCATAGTTGCATATTTGTTGTTATCAGCAAATAGGTCTAGGGTTACACCGGCAGGTTTATCTTTTCTAGATCAACATAGCACACTATGGAGATGATTAATTATTGTTGTAAATGCATTAAGCCGACATGTTCAATCGGTTATTGCATCGGATATTATATTATTTGTAAAATGTTTTTATTGTAATATCTTGTAGAGCCGACCTACTAAAATTGGTCTCAGGTTATGGTATAAATGTAAGATCTTATTTGTAAGATCAAATGTGAAATGCGAAAAAGGATTGTGTAAAGGTATATGTGAGATTAAGTAGAGCTATACATGTAGACATCATTTGAAGATTGAAGGAGGGTTTTTGTGGAAGCATATCAGCATTACACCAGTACTGAATCCAACATATGAAGATGCTATTTTGTGTAGTACATTCTTATTGGATTTAACCATCCAACTGTAGTCAGTGTGACTCCCATTTTGTGATTGAGCAGTGAGCTCTAGGCTGTTGACCTTTCTACATGTGTAGACCCCATTTATGTACACTTACTATCTACAGTAGTATCATCTGATTGTGGGTAAGGTTTCCCACCGTGGTTTTTCCTCTTAAAGGGTTTCCACATACAAATATTGGTGTTATGTGTTGTGGATGACTTTGTGTTTATGTTTCATGCACTAATCCTTACCGGTATAGTAATTAACTATTATAACTGTCTACCGACATACTTAACTGGTTTACTGGTATTAAGCATTAAGTTGGTTAAATTGTTTTTGGTTTAAATTTATTTGACAACTGATTCACCCCCCTCTCAGTTGTCTCCGGGACCTAACAAATAGTTGGTTGCAGTCCACAAACTGTTGTGACGAGATTGAGTACGGCCTAGATAAAACTTGCAACATTGTTGGCAGGAAGGGAAGTTTGTGGAATAGAAATATGTGGTTGAATGGAAGGAGGTGGTATAGAAGTGTGTTGGAGAATGGATGAGATCGAATGTGATAGTGGTATAGATGGTAAGGAGGAAGAAGGTGGGCTGGAGATCATGGTGGGAGGTGCCGCGTGTGGCATTGATTAAGCTTGGATGATTGATGGGGCTGCAATTGATTGAGTTTGAATAATAGGTGCAACACTTTGTGTGGGAGCGAGGTCTACTTGTGGTTGTTGGGCGAGAGCAGATCTATTAAATTTAGGCAAAAATTGAACTTTATTTTCAAGGAGTGTTTTTAGAAGTGCAGTAAGATTGTTATAAGAATCCACTAGGAAAGTTTGCACTTCTAGAGAGAGTTCATCTTGGCTAACCATGTTAGGATTTTGGCTTTGATCTTGATTTCTAGGTTGCCCACTTTGTGTAGGATCTTGCGTGAGATCTTCATATAGGACACTAATGTCTGGCATGCCATATTGTTGTTCAGCCATCTTTCTCTTTTGGGATCGAGTTGTGACCATAAACGAATAACCTTAGAAATGTTTGGAGGGGGGAATTTGTGATGAAAGGACTTAGCAAGATATTTGTGGAATTTTGGATTTTGTTGATTGGTGGGGTTCTTGGATTAGAGCCCGGATTTGATTAGGATTTGACACCTTACTCCTTGGATGAGGATTTTAGGTGGTGTATGCAACCATAGGCAAGGTGATGACCAATTTGGGTAGAATTTAGACCTTGGATTGATGATTAAAAAGCCTCTCTTATACCAAGGGTTGATTAATGACCCTAAGCAAAGTAAAGATGTGAGTTAAGAGTCTTGATCGACTCAAAAGGGATTAGGCAAAAGGTACTTGGAGAGGATCATCCTTCAAGCATGAGAGCCAATTGATTAATGATGAGGTATAAATGAAATTTCACAAGGCATGTAACTTTAACGTGAGGTTAATTTGGATTAGAGGATGATTGGATTTGGATTTTGATAATTGATTTGATAGTGGTGGGAGATTGATTTGATGTGCTAAGTCCTTAGGAAATTTGAGGATGATTGATGGAGGAGGTATGATAGTGATGGTTTAGAAGAAACTTGATGACTAGGTTGTTCTTGGCATGAACATGACTCAATCGAGGATCGATTCAAATGACAACTTATATGAAGGGACACGAGTACCCTCATTTTGGCGATAGTTGGTGTTTTAGAGGACAAACTTGAATGTTGATGGAGAGGATGGACTCTTAGCTTCTCTCTTAGGCTTATGAAACATGTGACGAACAAAGCTTTGATGCAATTTTGGACTTTGTGTGGGTAATGACTTGGACAACTGTTTGTGTCTTGACAAGTGTTTTGCAAAGTGTTTAGGGATAATGACGTGTTTTTAGTCTACTCTTGGAAAGTGTGTATCAACCAAAGCAAACACAATGATCAAATGTATATTAACTCAAAGACACTCATGCTCATATACAACATTCTTAAGGCTTGCAAAGACAATAGTCATTGGATCCCAATCGGTTTCCCAGCTACGCTTACCCAGAGTGGACATTTAGATGCTTGACCCCACTAGCTCCCCTCCACAACACTCACTTTTTGGGGTATCCAAGCATCAATTCCCATGAAAACTCCTCATGGAAAACTTTGTGTCTCTACTAAGAGTCGTAAAAATATGGGCGGCTTTAGAGGTCCGACCTCCTGCACCAATGACTAGAAGGTTTTTGGCCACTATGAACAAGGTGTTTAGTAAGTCTTCCCATTAGGAGCTACCCTTCGAAGTTGCACAAGCGCAATTGAGGCCTATAGCCCAATGAAGCACCAAGAACTTAGTAGTCACGCAAGTGTGATTGAGATCACTAGGATCCTACTAAGCACCCAATGTGAGAGTGAACTCTCATATAGCCCCAACCAATGACCCTCTCGTATTCAATGGCCTATTTATTATAGTGAGTTGGGAACCCCAGGTCCAGGTGTACTCACTTGGCTCATTCCCCTCTTACCTTCTCAAAGAGAAAGATGGGAGGGCAGGCCCGCTAGAGGAAAACACACAATCAAACAAGAAAAGGTTGGAGGGTCTGGATTTCTGATCGTCTAGCTAGACAAGAGCATACTATTCTACCTTTATGCTTTTCTTAAATAAAGACATGCAAGACAAAGGTTCATTCCATTTTAATTAATATCTAGGTGCCTAATTTAATTAAATGCACAATGTTTGGTTGAATCTGCTTAGGCAACCTGCAAAATAGTGAGATTAGTAGTTTTTTCTAATTTTCTGAGTCTTGGACGGTCGGACTAAACTGCAAAACTAAAAGACTAGAAATTAGTCCTAACTACACTGCATATATAGCGTACATGCTGAAGTGTAGCCAGCCGCATCGAAATGCTTGCGCAGGCACCAAAACACCTGCGTATGCGCTGAACTAAATAAAGCAGTAAGCAAAAATGACAGATCACACAAAATATGAAGGGATTTTATTCTTGTCTGTCACACTGGTTGAAAATGCTTGCACTGAAATACCTGCGCTTGCACTAAAATACCTGTGCTCGTGCTACAACGCCTGTGGTTGCACAAACTCAAAATAGAGATCGGCAGGAGTTAGTAGGTAAAATTTTCAAGATTTAAATTCAAATAAACTGGGCGGGAATGACATAAAAATGCTCACACTGATTTAAATCAGACGTGCTAAGATGCTTGCACTCGTGTCAAAATGCATGCACACGCTGTAAACAAACAGAGAGATAACAAAATTTTTAAGTTTTTAAACAACGAGCAGGAAAATTTAAAAATATGTCAAACAGCCGTGTTGATACACCTGTGCTCGCACTAATGCACTTGCGCTCATGCCAAAACAAGTTTTTTGTTGTGCTAAACTTGAGGCACTCGTGCTGTTCTAGAACTTGCATCTCACAACTCACAAAAAGTCACAAAAAAAATTAGTTTTTAGGGATGTGGGTCCCATCGGGCATGCCAGAATGAAGAGGGGAAAAGACTTGTGAGGTGGATTAGATAACAAACATGCAAATCAAACATATAATCACATGAAATCCAAAGACATAATTTGAAATGTTCAAAACAAGGACAAATGCATATACCTCACAAACCAATAGCTTCTCCTTCGGATGGAGCTTGATGAAGTGAAGGTGCCCCTTGATGATGCTCCACTCGATGTGCTCCTCTTGCTTGTTTGATGTGGATGGCTCTCCAATGTTGTGCATAATATGAAAATGGATTTCAGGAGGATGATATGGATAAAATGGTTAAGTGTGGATGACATATGATTTGGACATGATAAGGTTGCTAAGACGATTTCCTAGGCTCAAAAGGGTAGCATAAGATTACTGAACTTGGAGATGAAGAATTAAGGGATGGAATCCTCAATTTATAGGAAGAGGAGAGGAAAAATGGATGGCTAGGATTGCTTGTGAGCCCCCACAAGGCCCAAGAGAGGGTGTGGAGACCAAGAGATATGCCTTAAAGGCATTTCTTGTCTCCACACTCCTCAAGATTGTTGGCATTGTAACAAACAATAAGAGATTGTTGGCATTATAACAGACAATAAGAGATTGTTGGCATTTCAATTAGGATATTGAGAAGGTTGTTGATAATTATGGATATAATTGATTAAGGATGTTTACTGTTTTCAAAATATTATTTTGTCATTGATGTCAAGAAATTGATTTTTTGATTTAGTAGGATGTTGCCATATCTTAAGAAGTATGTTTGCGATGAATAAGGGAAGGAATAAGTTATTCAATGGGAAACTATTACCAAGTTAGACAATGATGAGATCATGTTGTTTAGATTGTTTTGATATCCTACATATGCTATTGTTTGTAAGGTTAATACTATATTATGTTATCGAGCACGAAACCTAGTCGGTAAAACCTAAGGAACCTAGTCAGTAAACCCTAAGGTTATCGCTATCGGTTAATGAAGGTGGAATGTCTACCGAGTGAAGTTTAGTATTTATTGAGTTGCAACCAAGTAATAACATAATGCATTGGATGTATACATGCATTATTTAATGATGGAAGTTGATGAGTTGGTTATGATTAAATGATTGATACAATGTGTATGAAGTTTATTAAGGATCTATGGCAATGGAAGATTGGCAAGAAGATCTACAGCTCAGATTAAACCGCAATACCCTAGCACAAGTTCCAAGAAATATATGCAAGTTCCAAGGTGAGGTAAAATATTTTTCGATCGAAGGATACATTGAACCTAGTCAAGATTGAAGATCTGATGGCTATGATTGATCATGGGAAATGTGATCAAAGAGATTAAGCTGTTAGCAAATTGTTTATAAATAAGGAACTGCTAATAAATAATTTATGCAGGCAAGTGTAAGCATAGGGATGCTACATAGTGATTACCGAGCACAGAAGCTTGAAGACCTGTTTGAATAACAAAGTAAGGAGCCCAGTAGAGGCACAAGATAAGTCCTATGACTAGATTGTATTGAGCAAATAAGAATCTGCTTTAGCATTTTAGATGCAAAGTTGCAGACATACTCATTACTATTGTTTATTTGTAACTGACAGAAAATCTCTTAACCGAGTGGACTTAACAGTCTTATTTGTAAATCCTCTAGCAAGGTGACATTTTGATTGAGTGTTTGAAACCCTTTTACAAGGTCACCTCTAACAAGGTGAAGATCCTAACAGATCTGAGGGAAATCCCTTAATTGGGTCACATCTAGCAATGTGTTTCTAATCTTTAATAGGATTTGCTTTTAACTGAGCATACTCTAGAAGAGTATATTTCTTAGTGGGTCCGAAATCCCGCAGTGGTTTTTCCCTATTTGGGTTTCCATGTTAAATCTGGTGTTATGAGTGTTGTTATGATTATGTGTTCTTAAGGTTGCATGTTTTACTATTTTGATTACATATATCTGTTTAAGCTACCGAGGTTGAATCTATTGAATATATTGAAGATTAAGTTTGTATGATTCACGCCCCCTCTCATCTTGTTAGCTTGGCATTTGTACTTAACAATTAGTATCAAAACTATCATTTGGTATCAGAGCTTTGGACTCTGGAAGAAAAAGTTTAAAGGTACTTGAGGAAAAGATCCAAAGATGTATAAGAGGGATGCACCGAAGCTGAATAGGTCAAGCTTTTCTACATGGCAGAAAAGGATGAAGCTGCACCTATCAAGAGTTGGAGAATATGTTGTATATTATCTAGAGAATGATTTCATTACACCTAGCACCTATCCATTGACAATGGAAGAGATAAAGGCAAAGCAAGAACATATTCAAGCAATGATTGAAATAACATTTGCATTGACCGACTCAGAGTTTAATGATCTAGAAGGCTGCAATGATGCCAAGGCAATGTGGGACAAGCTCATATCTATGTATGGTGGTGATGAACATGTTCAAAGTGCAAAAGTGGATAGTTTAAGAGGACAACTTGAATCCATGAGAATGATTGAAGGTGAGAACATAACCTAGTATGGTACAAGGTTAAAGGAGATTGTCAATCAAATCAAAGGAGCAGGAGGAACCATTGAAGAGAAGGATGTCACAAGTTATTAAGAACCCTTCTACCAGCTTATGCAATTTGAGTATCTGCAATCAATGAATTGAGGTCTGTACCCAATATGCCAACTTCTTTGGATGCTACTATTGGTAAGCTACATGCATTTGAGTTAAGTAACTTTGATAACAGTGAGTCTTCGGTAGATAAAATTGAGTCTGCATTTAGTTCTTTTCATCTTGATGAATCTAATGATTACAATGATAGAAAGTATAAGTACTCTGAAGGGAATCATAGTGGAGCAAGTGAAAGATTTTGCAAAAATATGGAGGAGGTACAAAAACTTTATGAACAAATCAGAAAGCAAGAAGAGTTTGAAGCACTATTAGCCAGAAGGCTACCGAGAGGAAAAGGTAAGTACAAAGGAAAGTTGCCTTTGAAATGTTTTAACTATGATAGAATGGGACATATGGCTTCTAATTGCCCTGATAAAGAATCCAGTGAAAAGAGAGATTACTGAGATGACAGATAGAAAGATAATCATTATAGAGGACACCGAGACTTCAGAAGAAGAGATAAAAAGACATGTCTAATAGTTGATGAGGAATCTAATGATGATAAATCATATGAAACTGATATAGAGGAAGTTGTTTATGTGGCTATCAAAGATGGATTAGATGAAGAAAGGTACAAAGAAAAAGATTTAATATCTCACATAAATACTAATGATTCTTGGATCATAGATAGTGGATGCTCACATCACATGACAAGTGATAAACACAAGTTTGTTATGTTAGAAGATTATGATGGAGGTTATGTAAGATTTGGTAATGATGCACCATGTCCAGTGAGAGGTAAAGGATCTATAACACTTCTTGACAATGCTAAATGTAATGATGTTTATTGGGTTGAAGGTTTGAAATACAATTTGTTGAGTGTAGCACAGCTAAACAATACAGGATACCGAATAGAGTTTCAGAAAGAAATTGTCAAAGTTCATGACAAGTATGGGAAGTTAGTAGCTACTGGGACACAAACAAAAGGTAACACATTTCACCTTGACTCAACTCGGAATAAGTGTCTATATGCAAAGATAGATGATACCTGGTTATGGCATAAAAGATTTTGTCATGTAAATTATAATCCAATCAAAATAAGCAAGAAGCACTGAGTAAGAGGTCTACCGAGTCTTGAGAAACCTGAGAATGCTATATGTTGAGGATGCCAGATGGGCAAGATGACAAGATCAAGCTTTACAAGTAAGTCCTACACTTCTAAGGGAATTTTATATCTTGTGCACACTGATCTTTGTGGTCCTATGAAAGTTCAGAGTTATTATGGTGATAAGTACTTGATATTATTTGTGGATGATTACTAAAGGATGATGTCAGTAATGTTTTTAAAAGAAAAATCAGAAGCTTTTCAAATGTTTAAATGGCACAAGGCAAGAATTGAAAATGAAATAGGAAGACAACTAAAATGTCTTAGATCTGATAGAGGAGGTGAGTTCACTTCTGATGAATTTAACTTATACTGCAATGATCATGGTATAAAGAGGCAAGTATTTGCACCGAGAACACCCTAGTAAAATGGGATAGCCGAGAGAAGAAACAGATCAATTGTGGATTGTGCAAGAACCTTGAAGATAGAAAAGAAGGTACCTCAAACATTTTGGAGAGAAGCAATCAGCACTACAGTTTACACCCTGAACTGAGTACAACTAAAGAAAGGAACCTTGAAGACACCATATGAAATCTGGTATGACAAGAAACCTAATGTAAGTTATTTTAAAATCTTTGGAAGTAGATGCTATGTTCACAAAGATGACAGAAATGGTAAGTTTGATCAGAAAAGTGAAGAAGGAACATTTCTTGGTTATTCTTCTAGAAGCAAAGCATTTAAATGTCTGATCAAATCCTCTAACAAAATAGTAGAAAGTGCAAATGTGAAAATTGATGAATTTTCAGAAAGAAATAATGAAGGTAACTCCAAATAACCAGAAGATTATGAAGGATTTGTATATGTTCAACCGAGAAGTCCTACCGAGAAAACTGCCGAAGGAAATGAAGAGAATGTCCAGTTATCGAGTGATGAAGAAGATCATATAGAGCCTACCGAGCCTATATTAGCCAAGTATGTCAGAAGGAATCATGCATGAAGTTAGATTATAGGAGATAAGGATGATCCAGTGATGACAAGAAACAAACTGAAACATAACACATGTCTGATATCTAAATTTGAACCAAGGATAGTGAAAGAGGCATTTAATAGTGAAGATTGGATAAATGCTATGACAGAAGAGATTGATCAAATCAAGAAGAATGACACATGGACACTGGTCCCAAGACCAAAGGACAAAAATGTAATCAATACAAAGTGGATTTTTCATAAACAAGCTGAATGAAAAAGGTGAGGTCATTTGAAACAAAGCAAGACTAGTTTGCAAAGGTTATGCTCAATAAGAGGGAATTGATTATGGTGAGACTTTTGCACCTATGGAAAGACTTGAAGGAGTAAGAACATTGTTGGCATACGTTGCTTACAAGAATTTCAAATTATATCAAATAATCTGCATTTCTGAATGGTATATTAGAAGAAGTTTTTATTGAACAACCTGAAGGATTTGTTGAAGGAGAGAATAAAGATCAAGTATGTAAATTGAACAAATCTTTATATGGTCTAAAACAAGCACCTAGAGCATGGTATGAAAGATTGCACTCTTATTTAATCAAGATTGGTTTTATAAGGACAAGTGAAAACAATAATATGTACATGAAGAATGATGAAAATAGAATACTGATCTCAGCCATATTTGTTGATGATATTATCTTTTGTGGAAATGACTCTTTATGCAAGAAATTTGGAAATGAAATGAGCAAAGAATTTGAGATGTCATTAATCGGTGAGATAAAGTATTTTATAGGTCTACAAATACTGCAAATGAAAGATGAGATTTTCATTACTCAATCCAAGTACATAACGGAAATCTTGAAATTTTTTGGAATGGAGGATTCAAAACCAGTAAGTACTCCTATGACTACCAACTGTAAACTATCAAAGAATGATGAATCTGCATCTATTGATGAGACACTTTACCAATCTATGATTGGAAAGTTGCAATATGTTGTTCATAGCAAGCTAGACATAGCACATGCAGTAGGTATAGTTGCAAGATTTTCTGCAAATCCCAAGGAAACACACATGACAACAATCAAGAGAATTTTCAGATACTTGAAAGGTACTGAGGATTATGGCTTAGTATATTAGAAAGGAAATGATTTTGATTTAAAAGTTTATATTGATGTTGATTGGGTAGGCAACATAGATGATAGGAAAAGCAAAAGTGGTGGAGCTTTCTTTTTAGGAAAAAGACTAGTGAGTTGGCTTAGCAAGAAACAAGGATGTATTTCACAGTCTACAACAGAAGCTGAATATGTTGCTGCAGCATTAAATTGTACCAATATAGTATGGATCAAACAACTGTTGAAAGGCATATATGAGAAAGTTACCGAGCTAGTAACTATATTCTATGATAATACTAGTGCCATTAACATTTCAAAGAATCCTGTTATGCACTCTAAGACAAAGCACATCTCTATCAAATATCATTATCTTGGAGAAGAAGCTCAAGAGAAGAAAGTGGTGTTGGAGTATGTTAGTTCAAAGGAAAAAATAGCAGATATTTTCACCAAGCCACTGCCAAGGGACACTTTTGAGTATCTTAGAAGTAAGTCGGGGGTCCTACCCCTATCTTCTACTCACTAACCGAGTTCGGTGAAAGCATCAATTCAATGACTCTAAAGAATATCTTTCAAGAGTTGATGTTGATCTACACACTTTAGGATGTTTTCTAAAGGTGTATAGGAAACAAAAATAGGGAACAAGAATTGAAGATAAAATGCTCTAACCAAGACCTAGTTGATACCGAATAGCAAAGGAATTACTTCACACAGGAAGAAATTATGTATTATTTTCTTTTGGCATTGTTGTCAAAGGGGGAGAAGACTAATGTATGGGGGAGAAGACTAATGAAAGGGGGAGAGCATTTCAGCAATTTGAGCAATCACAATCACAACAATCTGAATTCAAATTTTTTAGGTCAAATCAATTGGTATTTCCATCAATGCCAAAGGGGGAGATTGTTGGCATTATAATAGACAATAAGATATGGTTGGCATTATAATAGACAATAAGAGATTGTTGGCATTTCAATTAGGATATTGAGAAGGTTGTTGATAATTATGGATATAATTGATTAAGGATGTTTACTGTCTTCACAATATTATTTTGTCATTGATGTCAAGAAATTGATTTTTTGATTTAATAGGATGTTGCCATATCTTAAGAAGCATGTTTGTGCTGAATAAGGGGAGGAATAAGTTATTGAATGGGAAACTATTACCAAGTTAGACAATGATGAGATCATGTTGTTTAGATTGTTTTGATATCCTACATATGCTATTGTTTGTAAGGTTAATACTATACTATGTTATCGAGCAAGGAACCTAGTCGATAAACCCTAAGGTTATTGCTATAAGTTAATGAAGGTGGAATATCTACCGAGTGAAGTTTAGTATTTACCGAGTTGCAACCTAGTAATAATAGAATGCATTGGATGTATATATGCATTATTTAATGATGGAAGCTGATTAGCTAGCTATGATTAAATGATTGATACAACGTGTATGAAGTTTGTTAAGGATCTATGGCAATGGAAGATCGGTAGGAAGATCTACAACTTAGATTAAACCACAATACCCTAGCACAAGTTCCAAGAAATATATGCAAGTTCCAAGGTGAGGTAAAACATTTTTTGATCGAAGGATACATTGAACCTGGTCAAGATTGAAGATCTGATGGCTATGATTGATCATGGGAAATGTGATCAAAGAGATTAAGCGGTTAGCAAATTGTTTATAAATAAGGAACTATTGATAAATAATGTATGCGGGCAAGTGTAAGAATAGGGATGCTACATAGTGATTACCGAGCACAGAAGCTTGAAGACCTGTTTGAATAACAAAGTAAGGAGCCTAGCAGAGGGACAAGATAAGTCCTATGACTAGATTGTATTGAGCAAATAAGAATCTTGTTTAGAATTTTAGATGTAAAGTTGCAGACATAATCATTACTGTTGTTTATTTGTAAGTGAAAGAAAATCTCTTAACCAAGTGGACTTAACAGTCTTATTTGTAAATCCTCTAGCAAGGTGACATTCTGGTTGAGTGTTTGAAACCCTTTTACAAGGTCACCTCTAACAAGGTGAAGATCCTAACAGATCTGAGGGAAATCCCTTAACCGGGTCACATCTAGCAATGTGTTTTTAATCTTTAACAAGATTTTCTTTTAACCGAGCATACTCTAGAAGAGTATATTTCTTAGTGGGTCCGAAATCCCATAGTGGTTTTTCCCTATTTGGGTTTCCACATTAAATCTGGTGTTATGAGTGTTGTTATGATTATGTGTTCTTAAGGTTGCATGTTTTACAGTTTTGATTACATATATCTATTTAAGCTACTGAGGTTGAATATATTGAAGATTAAGTTTGTATGATTCACCCCCCCTCTCATCTTGATAGCTTGGCATCTGTACTTAACAATTAGTATCAAAACTATTAAAGATACATTGGGAAGACTTCTTAAGGTACCTTGAGAAGAGAAAGGTGCATGGGGAAGACTTCCCAATGTGCCTTGAGAGGATCAAGGGATGTGACATTCCTTGAAGAATGGGAAGGAGGAATAAGAAGGAATTAAAAATTCTTTGGGAGAGGAGATGCCTAGAGGATTGTGAGATTTTGAAAATCTCACATTCACCTAGGAAAAGAGAATTAAAAGCTAGTGGTTGGATGGAAGGGACAAGGGGTTGACTTTGTGGCTAATCATGATGATTAGCCACTAGCAACTCATTAGGAGGGGATTAGAGTAATAATTAGGTGGGATAGGATTTGTAGGAGGATTTGACTAGGAGAGAGAATGAGTGGAGGGAATTAAAAATTTGAAGAATAATGTTAAGTGGGTTTAGGGAGTTTCTAGAAGACTTTATTAGGTTAATGATGAATTGAGAAGATGATTTGTATGAATCATGTAGGTTAACTAATTAATTAAAATTAATTAGCCAAGAAGAAGATTTGTGAGGATTTAATTTTTTAGAAGAATAAAGAAAGGGATTGATTTATTAAATAAATTAGTCACATACTATAGTGACAATATTAATTATATTTAATTAATATTGAGGAGAATTTGAATTAACATAATTAATTAATTAATTATGTGAAGAATTAAAAATAATTAAAAGTAATTATTTTTAAGTGTCTACAATGACAAAAACCAAAACATAAGACCACAAATCAACTAGCCGAAGAGATCTCGATACTCAAATGTTTCAATAACTAATTGAAACACAAAGACAAATGTCATCACAGAAACACCAATAAATACATAAAAGAGAGAAGCTGACATCATCCATGAACCATCAATAATAAAACTATGAGTTCATAGGAGTCTATGCCCGAGTATGCTACAACCTATATAAGATGTATAGTAAAAATATCAAGAAAGGCATGACATCTCTCTCTATGAGATGAGAATAATCACCCTATATAAGACAAAAGTAGAGACATCTTTCTCTAAGAGGCTGCCCTCTAGTTTCGAGAATATCCCACTATATACAAGAGAAAAGTGGTGACATCTTTCTCTAAGAGGCTGCCCTCTGGTTCCAAGAATGACCCACTGTATAAGGGAAAAAGAGTGGCAACATCTCACTCTAAGAGGCTGCCCTCTGGTTCCAAGAATGACCTACTATATAAGGGGGAAAAATGGCAACATCTCACTGTAAGAGGCTTCCCTCTGATTCTGAGAATGACCTACTGTATAAGAGAAAAGTGGCAACATCTCGCTCTAAGAGGTTGCCCTCTAGTTCCGAGAATGACCCACTGTATAGGAGAAAAGTGGCGACATCTCACTCTAAGAGGTTTCCCTATGGTTCTGAGAATGACCCACTATATAAGAGAAAAATGGCGACATCTCGCTCTAAGAGGCTGGCCTCTGATTTTGAGAGTGACCCATTGTTTAAGGGATACAATGTGCGAAAGAAATATAATACAAAAGGAGCAGTGTGGGTGCCCCCCCCTTAAGATGTCAACATAGTTTAATGTTGATATCTTAAGGAAAGTAGAACAAGGATACCTACCTTCGACACCAAGAAGATAGCCATCATGCAACAATGTCATAAATCCAAGCAAGAGAGGGAATACTCTTCAAGCAAGGATAGGATAGTTGAAAAGAGATATCTTTATATAAGTGTAAAGGAGATCCTTGGAGGAGAAGAGATCTTTTCTCAAAAGAAATCTACCCCCAAGAGGACTTGTCTTAGACAAATATAACATCTTCTAGAACAAAGCACAAAAGAGAACAAGAGTTCAATCCTTCCTCCTATTGTTAGGTGAAAGGGATTCTTCTTTTATCCTAATAGGGATGGGTGAATTTATTATAGATGTGCATTACCAAGTGTGAAAAAGGTTGTAGCCAAGGACTTACACCTCTTGTATAAGAGAGAACCCTTGAGAAAATAAAAACAATTTCACACAAGGAATGACATCAAGTAATAAAATTCACACCATCCACAAAATAGGAAAAAGTGGATCCTTAGAGAAAGAGAGAGGGAGAGAGATCATTTCTCCCCAAGTGTAGGACAATGAGAAGAATTACACAGCTTCTAGAGAGATATTACTCATAAGAGACGTACCATTTCAAACAAGGAATACATCCTAACCAAGGAAAAAACATGCACTCGCATGAAGGATAACTCCATTCAAGAAACGACATCAAGTTATGAATAACACAATAGAATAGGTAATTTGCAAAGAGAGAAAGAAGGAGGTTCACAAAAGTTCTCTGAGGAGAGATTGCTCATAATAGATGCACTCTTTCAAGAAAGGAGAAGATCCCAATCACAGAACAGACATGCGCTCGCATGAAGGAGAACTCCATGCAAGAAGGGACACCAAGTTTATGAATAATTTACCCCATAAAGAAAATAGTGAAACCTTAGAAAGAGGAAAAGGAATATTCTTTCCCCCCAAGCATAGAGGCAAGAATAAATATACCATTACGTTGCTCACTAAGTATGATTGCACCTAAAATTGTACCACCATGAATGACAAGGAGCCCCCAATAGGTAGGCTAACTATGTCACTGTTGTCACTGAGGATTCCACACGTGATGCAAAGTTCGAAAACAAGCAATCCTGTGAAACATGGAAACACTTTCGAGCCTGTGTATTTCTCAAAGTGAAGATGAATCTCCGGAGATCATTTCGGCTTCCTGTTCTGATGGATCTCCTACACTAACTTCTTGTGGGAAAAGGGTAAAAGTCTTGCATGTAATAAAAAACCTATCCTAAAGGAGGTGATACACCAAAATGATGTAGTTCTACTAGTTGTCCTAAAACTATAACTAGTTGCATAAAGACCCAAAAATCATCTCATGAATCAAATAAGATCATGAAATTCATAAACATTTCATGTGAAGTCTCAAAGTTATCCAACTTCCGCATGTAGGAAAAGCAATTTTTTCACAACATGCAAAGAACTAGAAACCATATGAACACAACCCACAACCTGAATTTACTATGAAATCTTCCTATTTCTGCAAAGCATAAATGAGACAAAGAAATAGATTTAGAATTAAATCACAATAACTTTGTCAAATCATTCATCTAACAATGAAAAATGAGAAATAATTGACAAGGAAACTAAAACTCTCTATTGCAAACTGAAAATGATCTCTATTACAATGCTAAAAACTGGAAAAAAAAGTGTTGAGATATAATACTTTTTTGCAAAAATGTGTATGCAAAAAAGAAAGAACCAGGGGGAAAAAAGAAGGAGCAAAGGAATATATAGAAATCCTGATGAATCCCCTTCAAAAACCCTAAAATCACTGCATGAGAAAAGCCTTGGGTGAATCTGCCCCAAAAATTGCATAAAAACTCATGCATAATCTGTAAAATAATAATCTCTTCTGCTCAAAAGGACTACCACTGATCCTCTTGATTAAAAATATGCATATCTAAATGTGAAAAATAGCTATTCCCATGTGAAAGTTGCATGATGAACTGAAAAATGACTATATTAAAAAGAAATCCCATTGAGAAAATCTTATGCATCCCTTGGTAACTGCTCTCCATGTTGAAAAATTCTGTTAAGAATGGTTGTGGAAATGATCTCCCTATTTTGCGAGCTTTCCAACGGTATGTAACACTTGTATATTCAAATAATCAATTGCATTAATCTTTCATGTAGAAATCATCCCCTTGCCTGGCGGACTTTTCACTATTCAAATAACCAGTTCTGAGTCCATCGTGCAATTTAATATTATTGCCAGCCACTAGATCACTTGCATTGACCATGGCCATTTGCATAACTTTTCGTTTACTTTCTTAGTGGGCCCCACCATTTGTCGCCAAGTCGCTATGATTATCCATCGATCATTTTCATCTTGCAGTATAGTGACGGTCGTCGATCTATCAGGAACCTGCTTTCCTTTTAGTCTGCTTGTTTGCTTTTATCTTCCTAGGCCCATGGGAATGAGCGATGCTAATGAACTTTGAACTATTGAACCATTTAGAAATGGTGATCCACTTTGAACCGGTGAACCACTGAACTTTTAACCATTGAACCATTTTGAAGCCTTGAACCAATTTGAACTAGTTCAAGTTCAAGGTTGACTTAGACATCCTCTCATCTATAGACTTTTTCCATGTGTCAGCCTCTAATTTTATCATGGGTCCACTTTGTCTTCCATCTGGACCTAGACCCACCTTATCGCCAAGTCGCGGTGATAGCCTAGTGTGCATCTTTTCATTGCGACATAGCGACAACTGTTAGATCTCTGCGATCACCATTGATCTTTCTTCAACTTGCTCGCTCTTTAGTCTCTTCCTGCCAACTGGTCACAAAATTAGGATGCCTTGAGAGGTGTGCCCATGGGGTCCACCAGGCCATGAGTTGCCTCTTCTTGCCAAAAGCTCGTAAGCTTTGACACTATAGTTATATATGGCCTTATATTTAAATGTGATAAATTCCCTCTGCGTGGCCAATGTGGGATAAAAGGTCTTCCTTCCTAGCGACTGAAACCGCTTGGAAACTCTAAGGCCTTTTTAAAACCCTCTTTGGTATCCAAGTAAAACTTTACACAAGCCAATTGCATTTTTCTCTAAGTTTCTTTTGGCCTTAAGGTTTTAATAGCCATGCCATTTCATCTGCAATGGAGCATAATATCTCTGCAATATATAACATGTTGAGCTCAACTCTCATGGGAGCCACATTTTAACCCACATGCTATCTCACTTTCCTATATCTTCACATGAAGCAAACAAGTTAGAAAAAATAGTGCATTTCTTCTTAGTTCATGATTTGATCTTTTCCAAATGAATGAATGCAAGGCTTCATTAGGGCACCAAATTTGGCATGTACAAAATTTTCGTAACATTTTTGGTGACCTCTCAGGGGTGTTTTCCTGCTGAACAGTAGAATCTAGTAGCCTAGCATATCCATTGGGCATTGAGTCAATTTTTCTTTCCTCAAAATCTAGAACTGCATCTCAACATTCTAAACAAAAACTTAAAAGGAAACTACAAAGGCTTTGCATATAAATGAGCCTGCACACTATGCAATCTTTGAAAGCACTTATTCAATTTAAACTACTATAGCTCTACTTATAGCTGGGCTTGCAAATTGCTGAAAAGAAAGAACTGCAACTATTCTACTATGTACATATGCAAACTGTTAGTACTTAATAGCATAATTTGAGGTGAATCCCATTGATAGGGATTAGAAACACTTCTCTATCTAATTTAGCAAGATGGAAAGCATTATGCTGTTTGCATTCTGTGATAACATAAGTACCATCCCACATTGCATCAAACTTGGTATGCCTACCAAGTTTGTTCTTTAACTCATCCCACTTGAAAACAAGAACACCTTAATTAAATATGTGTGGTACAACTTTTCTATTAAAGGTTCTCTTCATCTGAGCATGGTGAATTTCTAAGTTTCTGTATGTTTCCCTGCGAGTTTCTTCTAACTCCATGGGCTGAGAAAGCCTAATCTTCATTGGTTGCTCTTCAAGTAACTCAAACTCTTTCACATAATTCAAAATTGGCAGTTCAATTGAAATAGGTAACCTAGCTTCCTTGAATAAGTTAAAATATAAGAAAGTTACCTGTTGATCTCTTTGGTGTAATTTTGTTAGCCCAAAGGGCTAATTTGGGCTTTTCATGCCAAGTTCTCTAATTCTCAACAATGGTCTTCTTAATGATGTTGATCAAGTTCTTGTTAGTTGATTTAGCTTGTCCATTACCCTGACGGTAATAATTGGACGAAGTGTTCAAATATATATTATGCTTAACTAACCAATCTGAGACTCTAAGACCAATGAAAGCTAAAGCATTATCAGAAATGATTGATTCTAGGGTACCAAACCTGGACACTAAGTCTTGATAGAAATCTAGAACAAAAGTGTCATTAGCTTCTTTCAATGGAACTTCTTCTGTCCACTTTGTGACATAATTAGTTGCTGTAAGAATCCATTTGTGACCTACACTTGAAGGTGGATTAATAGGTCCTATAAAATCAAGCCCCCACTTTGCAAAATGTTTCTCTAATTCAATTGGTTACAAAGGCAAGGCTGCCATCCTCTGTTTTCCTGCAAACAATGAACATTTTTCATATTTCTTTACCCATGAGTGAGCATCCTTAAACATTTCAGGCCAATAATAACTAGCTCTCATAATTTTTAGAGCTATTGTTTTTGCTGCAAAGTGACCTCCTACAGGTCCTTCATAAAATTCTTTTAAAACTTTTTCTATCTGATTTGGCTCAATGTATCTTAATAGAACTTCGTTATAATATTTTTTGAACAAAAGACCATTAAAGCATAAGGAATGGCATGTAGCCTGAAATACCTTCAGTTTGATCTATCTAATCCTTCCGAACAATCACCTATTTGTAAATAATGGACAATTTGTTGATTCCAAGTGACTGGCAAAGTTGGGACAACATGTTGTTCTTCATTATTAAGCATTATTTCAACTTGTTGTTCCTCTTCTTTACTATTTTCTATACTTCCAGCAAGTTGCTCACACAAACCTTTGCCTCTAACTAGCTTGGTTACCTTGATAGATATGTCATATTCATTGCCTTAGTAATCCAACCTGCCCTTTTGTCATTTATGTCTTTGCTAAGAAAAAACTCTTTTACTATAGGATGAGCAACCATAAGCTAAATCTTATTGTTAGAAAACATGTGCCTAAATTTCTTAATGCTTCTTATTACTACTAAAACATTCTTTTCTACAAATGAGTATCTAGTCTCATAATCATGCAAAATATGGCTAAAGAAAGCAACTAGTTGTTCTAAGCCTTCATCATTTTGCTGACACAACATTGCAAAAATAGTATCCTCAGTCCCATAAGCATATAGAATAAAATATTTCTTAAAATTAGGATTAATGAGAGTAGGGGCTGCTGCAATTGCTTCTTTAATCTCTTCAAAACTGTTCTTACCTTCTTTGGTCCACTGAAAAGGAATGTTTTTCTTAAGCATGGTTGTAAGTGGCTGCATCAATGCTGCAATATTAGGAATAAACCTTCTGATAAAGTTAATCCCACCTATGAAACTATGGAGTCTCTTTTTATGTGTAGGTAATGGCATTGCAAGTATGGCTATGATCCTCTTGGGATCTATTGAAATCCCATGCTTTGAAATAATATATCCCAACAACTTGCCTTCATGAACAACAAATATGTGCATCTTGGGATTTAATGAAACTATATATTCCTAGCATCTCTCAAATACCTGTCTGAGATGGTCAAGATATTAATTAGCCTTTTTAGAAAAAATAGTTACATCATCTAGGTAAACCAAAACAAACTTGTTAATCAGGCCTTGAAATGCCATATCCATTGCACGCTGAAATGTTGCCTCTGTATTGGTCAGTCCAAATGGCATTTTATTATAAGCCATTGTACCCCACTTGGTGGTAAGTGTTGTTTTGTACTGATCTTCTTATTTGACTAGAATTTGGTTATATCCTGAATAACCATCAAGTAATGAGAATCTCTCTGATCCTGATACAACTTACAAAATTTGCTCCATTGAGGGCAACGGGTAATGGTCTTTCAGGGATGCTCTATTTAGGTCTCTAAAATCAACAAATAATCTCAGTTCACCATTATTCTTCCTAACAAGAACTAGATTGGACACCCAGGATGTGTGCTTGATTGGAAATATAATATTTCCTTCAATCGGCTTATTTAACTCAGTCCTCATAAGATGTTCTAATTTTGGATTAAGAGGCCTTTATTTATGCCTCACTAGTTTTGCATTATCTACCAACTCTATGGTATGCTGAGCTAAATGAGGATCAAATCCTTTCAAATCTTCATACCTCCATGCAAATATATCATTGAATTCTTGACAAAGTTTTACAAAAACATGTTTTTCTTCAGGGGTACATACCTTGCCAATTTTCAGTAGCTTGTCCTTGAATATTTCAACAGGTTCATAATATTCTTCCTTCACAAACACATTGCCTTTATCCTTCCTGAATGGATCATCTGTATTAAAAATAGATTCAAGGGTTACCAGACCCTTGGGCAGCTTGTTAGTTTTCAATTAGAGAAACTGATTTTCATATTGATCATTGAACTTACACTGATTTCCAGCAGAAAACTCAGCTTCTTCAATTAGGAAATTTGTAATCTGCTCATCTGAATCAAAAACCTGCCAATTAACAATGTTATTTGAAACTGAGGGCCTTACTGCAAATTTAACATACTGTTGTCTACCAATATTTTCTAATTCTTTTGGAATATTGAACTGAGCTCCTAAAGCAGCAATCCTATCTGCTTCTTTATTTTGACTTCTAGGTATGGACAACAAATTAAATGCATCAAAATCTTCAATTAAATCCCAAATTCTATGCTTACATCTTCAAAACATCATTTTTGGTGACATGGATATTCCTTACTTGGTTCACAACTAGTTCACTATCACCAAAAACTTGTAAACATTTAACTTTTTTTCTGCCTAGCCCATTCTAAGCCATGTGCTAATGATTCATACTCATGTGTATTGTTTGTACTGCTAAAAGAAAATCTGAAAGCAGTGTAGTATCTCATACCTTCGGGTGAAACTAGCATAACACTACCTCCGGAACCATTCTTACCTCTTGAACCATCAAAATAAAGCTGTCAAACCAAATTTTTCTACTGTTCTGGCTGCTGGTCAAGCGGAATATCCTCTTTGTCAATCTTAAGAATAACATAATCCTCTTCATGAATCATATAAACACCAAGACCTATTTCATCCATGCTGATGAAAGGATCCTCTGCAGTATTCTGGGTTGCCCACTCATCCAAATTCACATCAGGTATGCCTTGAATAGGTGTATCTATATCCTGGATAGGTGGTAACTCCTCATGGTCTCTGATGGTAAGATCTGCATTTATAGGACTTGGGGTATATGGTTCTAAGTGGCATGTGGCTTGGGGTTCTGACTTAATGGTAACCTTAGTACCATACCGGGTTCTAAAAAATAAGTCTGACCAAGCAGCAGAAAGCTATCCTCCTAATTTTTCTATGAAATCTCTAGATAGGAAAATACCAAAGTGTGGAGGTAAGTCAGCTATGTACATGTCCCAAGGTATTACAAAATTAGGACAAGCATGCAAGGTCAAACCAAGATCTTTGACCAATCCAACTGACTTAACTGTTGTTCCATCTAACTGTACAACTCCTCTAGAAATAGGCTCATAAATTAGACCAAGTTTATCCGCAAGGTCTCTGGGCATAATTGAACTACTGGCTCCTGAGTCTATCAAGCAATTGTGGACTAGATGGTTGCCAATTATCAGTGTTACAAAGAATGGAGGAGGCTTTGTTGTTTCGATTGGTTGATTGTTCTTAACTAGGACATCATTAGCTAATGCAGTTGTGGACTGATCTTTTTGAGGCTCATTAGTCAAGGAAAGATTATCCAATTTGTCTCTTAGCAATTCCTTTTATCCAAGAATTTGGAATGCATCTATCATTGTCATGGAAATAGTGGTTTTTACTATAGATTCAACAATACTAAATGGAACAACAGGCTCTTGATGAGCTAGTTATGACTGAGATTGAACTTTTTATTGTTCTTTAGGTGTTGTAGGCTATCCTCTTGGTAAAATATACACATTCTAGACAGGTGGAGGTGTACTAACAACTTGTTGACTTGTAGAAGCTTGTTGTTTCCCTTTATCTAGCTGTTGTCCAGATTTATTCTATTGCTGTCCATTATTTACAACTTGTTGTTAACTATTTGTAGCTTGTTGTCCAATGTTAATAGCATGTTTCTTTGACCTTGTATTTTCTGCACCATGTGAAAAAGGTCTATTTTGTTGTTGCAGATGATTAACTCCACAAAATTCCTCACCTTGCCAATTCATCATAGCCACCCCAAGACCTTCTGGTTCCTCATTTATGCCTGCATCTTGATAAGACATGTTATTATGAACCATCAAAGCTTGTGATTGAACATTCATTGCATTTTGGCATGATGCTTGATTATAAGGTTGTTGGCAAGGAAAACACCACTCTTGTGCCATATTGTTATGAGCAGGAATAATTTCTTTAAAATTGCTAGTAGTATTCTGATTATACTGCTAGTTTTGCCTATTGTTGTAGTTCCTCCTTTGATTTTGAGCATCAACTTGGTAGTTAGGCCTATTAGGTTGATAAGGAGCTTCTTATGGGGCTTGATACCATTTATTTTGGTTTTGGTTTTTTTTTATGTTCACTAATTCATTGCTAAAATTTAGCATAGCCTGCTGGATTTGTTGAGTTCCTTCAACATTCTTTATAAACATCTCTTGTAACATTTGTAGTTTCTTTGACGAGTCTGCTACAACACTATTTTGAACATAATTTTGAAAACCAAGTGTTGGAACAACATGTATTGCATCTATAGGGGGTACTTGTAAAGGCATCAATGGCTATATATCAGGAAAATAAGCATAGGAGGCCTAGGGGCAATTTTACCAGCTTGTATAAGGTTGTTTTCTACTCTAATAAATAAATCCTAAGTTGCTGGTAATGTAACCCCACCCATAGATTGAATCATAACAACAATATCTCTATTTAAAGCTCTCAAATAATATAAAAATGCATGTTCAAGAGAGGGTTTTACCATTGTAGGAATTCTATTCCAGGTTCGCTCAAAACAGTAATTAAAATCAATCATCTACTCTTGAGGTCCTCTCTTGATAGTGGTCATCTGCTTAACCAATGATAGGTGATCAGATTTATCTGCAAACTACTTTGTGAGTTTATCACCCAAATCATCCCAATCAATAATTGAATTAATTTGCAAACCCCTGAACCATTGTAGTGCTTTGCCTTTGATTGATGTTGTCAGTAGCCTAAGCGCTACGCTCTCTTGGGTTATAGGGTGAACTGCACATAGAGATGCTACATCTCTTATGTGCTCAATGGGTGTGACGTAGTCTTCACCAGTGAAAATAGATAGACTTTTCAAAACTGCTCCTGGTATAGGATCATGTTGGGTCAAATTCAAAGGGCTGCCTCCATTGAAGGGTACAAAAGCATGTGCTCTTGGTACGACCATTATAAATATTGGAAAATTTACTGGAGGATTCTGGGTAATAGATGGTTGAATTGGAATAATTTCAAAAAGAGGATTTATATGGCTGGCAAAATTGGGCTGAGAATTATTAGGCATAGGAGAAGAATTAGACAGAAGATTAAGATTTGGAGTTTCAATAAAAACTTCAACTGACAAACTTTATGGAAACTCAACTGCTGAATTTGTTGTTTTTTGTGTCTTTTTCATTGTCCTTGACCTTCTCTGCGATGGTGGAAGCTCAATATGCTCAACCAAATCCTTGCTCTGTCTAGTTTGATACTTTTTCATATGTTGTTAAGACCTGTTCTGCACATAGAACCAGAAAATAGAGTTGCCTGGTACTTAGAAAAAATAACCTCAATAGGCTGAAATACTGCTGTCAATACCAAAACAATAGCCAAAATGGATTTTCTTTGAGTTCTGATAGCTCAAACGTGTCCCACTAGGCGTGCCAAAAACTTTTGTCACTGAGGATTGCACCCGTGATGCTAACTTCAAAAACAAGCAATCATGTGAAACATGGAAACATTTTCGAGCCTATGGGTTGCTCAAAGTGAAGGTGAATCTCCGAAGATTAGGTCAGCTTCCTGTTCTGGTGGATCTCCTACACTAACGTCTTGTGGGAAAAGAGTAAAAGTCTTGCATGTAATGAAAAACCTATCCTAATGGAGGTGATATACCAAAATGATGTAGTTCTACTTGTTGTCCTAAAACTATAACCAGCTACAACAAGACCCAAAAATTATGTCACGAATCAAATAAGATCATGAAATTCATAAACATTTCATGTGAAGGCTCAAAGTTATCCAACTTCCGCATGTAGGAAAAGTGATTTTTTCACAACATGCAAAGAACTAGAAACCATATGAACACAACCCACAACCTAAATTTACTATGAAATCTTCCTATTTCTGCAAAGCATAAACGACACAAAGAAAAGGATTCAGAATTAAATCACAATAACTTTGTCAAATCATTCATGTGACAATGAAAAACAAGAAATAATTGACAAGGAAACTGAAACTCTCTACTGCAAACTGAAAATAATCTTTATTACAATGCTGAAAAACTGAAAAAAAGTGTTAAGATACAATGCTTTTTTGCAAAACTGTGTATGCAAAAAACAAAGAACCAGGGAGAAAAAGAAGGAGATAAGGAATATATAGAAATCTTGATGAATCCCCTTCAAAAACCCTAAAATCACTGCATGAGAAAAGCCTTGGGCAAATCTACCCCAAAAATGGCATAAAAACTCATGCATAATCTGTAAAATAATAATCTCTTTTGCTCAAAAGGATTGCCACTGATCCACCTATCTAAAAATTTGCATATCCAAATGCGAAAAATAGCTAGTCCCATGTGAAAGTTGCATGATGAACTGAACTGTGACTATATTAAAAAGAAATCCCACTGAGAAAATCTTATGCATCCCTTGGCAACTACTCTCCATGTTGAAAACTTCTATTAAAAATGGTTGTGGAAATGATCTCCTTGTTTCGCGAGCATTCCAGTATGTTACACTTGCATATTCAGATAATCAATTGCATTAATCTTTCATGTAGAAATAATCCCCTTGCTTTGTGGGATTTTCACTGTTTGAACAACCAATTCTGAGTCCACTGTGCATTTTAATATTATTGTCAGCCACTAGATTGCCTGCATTGACCATGGCCACTTGCATTAACTTTTCATTTACTTTCTTAGCGGGCCCCACCGTTTGTCACCAAGTCATTATGATTATCCATCGAGCATTTTTATCTTGCAGTATAGCGACAACCATCTATCTATCAGGAACTTGCTTGCCTTTTAGTCTGCTTGTTTGCTTTTATCTTCCTGGGCCCACGAGAATGAGCGATGCTAATGAACTTTGAACTATTGAACCATTTAGAAGAAGTGATCCACTTTGAATCGGTGAACCACTGAACTTTTAGCCATTGAACCATTCTGAATCCTTGAACCAATTTTAACCGGTTCAAGTTCAAGGTTGACTTAGATATCCGCTCATCTATAGACTTTTTCCATGTGTCAGCTTCTGATTTGCTCATGGGTCCACTTTTTCTTCCATTTATACCTGGACCCACCTTGTCGCCAAGTCACGGCGATAAACTGGTGTGCAACTTTTCATTGGGACAAAGCAACAATTGTTAGATCTTTGTGGTCACTGTTGTTCTTTCTTCAACTTTCTCGCTCTTTAGTCTCTTCCTGCCAGCCGGTCATAAAATTAGGATGCCTTGAGATGCACGCACACAGGGTCCACCAGACCACGAGCTGCCTCTTCTTGCCAAAAGCCCGTAAGCTTTGACACTATAGTTATATATGGCCTTATATTTAAATGTGATAAATTCCCTCTACATGTCCAATGTGGGATAAAAGGTCTTCCTTCCCGGTGACTAAAATTGCTTGGAAACTCTAAGGCCTTTTTAAAACTCTCTTTAGCGCCCAAGTAAAAGTTTACACATGTCGATTGCATTTTGCTCTGAGTTTCTTTTGGCCTTAAGGTTTTAATAGCCATGTCATTTCATCTGCAATGGAGCATAATATCTTTGTGATCTACAACATGCTGAGCTCAACCCTCGTGGGAGCCACATTTTAACCCACATGCTATCTTGCTTTCCTGTATCTACACATGAAGCAAACAAGTTAGAAAAAATAGTGCATTTCTTCCTGGTTCATGATTTGATCTTTTCAAAATGAATGAATGCAAGGGTTCATTAGGGCACCAAATTTGGCATGTGCAAAATTTTGGCAACAATCACATAGTGAGGAGCAACATAATAGGAAGGTGAATGTTATTTTAAATGATCATGATGAATATGCCATTCATTGTCAGATGTTATTTTTAACAAGCCTGAATCAATGTAATGTTGTATTTGTGTTTTCAAATCTTGACACTCATTAGTAGAATGTCGATGGGTTTGATGATATTTACAAAAATAAGAATTTTGAGAATGTTCTTTATGTTTCTTCTTCGTTTAGGACAAAGAGGAGATATTAATTTGGAATTTAGAAGATTAGTCAACACATTTTCTTGTTGTAACTCAAAATTAGAATGAGAAGGTGTGAATTTTCAAGATAATGGAGAAGAAGATGTTAACAAAGGAAAGTGTGATTTCTCATGACTTTGTTGCTCACATTCAAGAATTTCTCCTTTGCATCCATGTGTATGTTCAAAAGAGGGTTCACTCTTAGGGGGAATTGGATTGAAGTTTAAAGAGGCCCAATCAATTTCAATATTTGTGTTAAAAGAAAAATTTGGAATATGAAATTCAGGCATCTTAGACTTTCTAGAAAAGGTAGGAGTGAAATCTAAGGACCCCGAATCATCCTCGTCCTTCTTTAGGAACTTATTTGGTAGGAGATGGTGTATTTGAGACAATTGAAGAGAGTATTGTAGGAACTAAGAAAGCATATGATGCTTCACTTATTTTCTCATCAACTACCTCATTAGTATATGTGTAAGGAACATCATGATAATCAGGAAGAATTTTTGGTTTCCTAGGAATAGGAATGGAAGTGATTTGATTTTTGTTAGGCTCTTGATTTTTGGGAGAGAGAGCATTATGATGATAAATAATATCATCCTCTTGTTCTAAGGTGTCTTTATGTTCAAGACACTCATTAAGAAAAGGACTATCATATGTAATTAATGCTTCATCCTTAGAGGGAATATCATGAAAAAAAGGTACGGTATCACTAGGATAAGTAGCCATAATATCATCCTCTTGCACCAAATAATCCTTATGAGGGAGTTACTTTTTACGAGAAGAAAGAATACAATTCTCCAAAGATTCACCTTTAGGAGGAAGATCTCTAAAAGAATTATCCATATTCCCTTTTGCACCAATGTGCCCTCACTAATGAGATCAATTTTGGGAGAGGGTAAATCATAGGTATGAATGAAAGGGAGAACTAAACTATCATCATATGCATGAAAGGGAACACCATAAACATCTTTAATATAGCTTGAAATTGAATTAGCAAAATAATATAAGAACTCCATATGCACTTATGATCAAACAAGAAACTCATATGTCATTTAACCATAATAAAGTTCACCCCATACATGCATAGAAAATTGAATAAAGGAGGGAAAATGGAATTTGAATTGCAAATTTGAAATTTGAATTTGAAATTGTGAAATTTGAAACTTGCAAAATAATTGAATAATTCAAAATTCTAGGAAAAAATGATTATTCAATTAAATGAACAAATTGATTGAAAGAATAATAATGCAACCTCCTAGGAAATTGAAATTTAAAATTAGGATTATGTAAAAAAATAACCTCTTAATTTAAAATTATCCAAAAGAGATTGAATTTTTAAAATTAGGGCCTATGGGATACCACTTAATTTCAAATTTAAAATGGACACAATTAGAGTAGATTATAATTAACCACTTAATTTTAAATGTCTCCTTGAAAGTAGTAATGTTGAAATTGGGAAATGTTTTTTTATTGTAAAGGGATCAAAATTCGACCAAATTAGCCAATTTTCTGGATTTAAGCAATTAAATACAGTCATAATCGTCTCCCAAAATTTTAAGAAAAAAGCCAAGGACCAGGTTGAAAGTGCACCCGCTCCTCCCAACTTTTTCGGAAATTTTCAGGGATCAAAATTTGACAAAATTAGCCAATTTTCTGGATTTAAGCAATTAAATATAGTCATAACTGTCTCCAGAAATTTCAGGAAAAAAGCCACAGACTAGGTTGAAAGTGCACCTGGTCCTCCTAACTTTTTCGGAAATTTTCAGGGATCAAAATTTGACAAAGTTAGCCAATTTTATGGATTTAAGCAATTAAATACAATCATAATAGTCTCTCGAAATTTCAGGAAAAAAGCTAGGGACTAGGTTGAAAGTGCACCCAGTCCTCCCAACCTTTTTGGAAATTTTCAGGGATGAAAGCTATGATGATTTGAGAGCTAACCCCAAAAAATTGATTGGTTTTACAATCTCTAGATAGGTCAAATTAAGGTTTGAATGTCGAAATTAGACCCTATTTGAGTTTTGAAAAAGATAAGAAATTGAATTGCAATTTTGAAAAAGGTCAAACCTTATTAATAGGGCCACCTTAAATAATATTTACAAAACTAAAATTGGTTGAGATTGATTGAAATTTGCACAAAATTTAATTAAATTTGAAAATTAGGGTTGTAGGACCTAACCACTGAATTTTGAAATTTGGAATTCTGGGAAAAGGAGAGAAATTGAAAACTTGAATTTTAGGCAAGAAAACAAGTCTGAAAATAGTCACAAATCTGAAAATTAAATGTAAAATCCAATTTTTGCCCAAGTTTAAGTTGATGTTTGAAAATTAGGGTTTTGACAATTAACCACTTAATTTTGTAAATTTGATTTGTAAATTGAACAAGATAATGAAATGATTGAATTGATAAGAAATGTAATTTTTCAGATCTAAAACAATAAAGAGATTTTTTTGCAAAATACAAGCATGTAAGACGTCAGGTTCACCAAAATGTAAAGTGGAAAATTGAACCCTAGTGATTCCCCACCTAGGAGAGAGAAAGGAAATCACTACGATGATTTTCACTTGGGATATACTTTACATTCAAAAGAGGGGTTGAATTCACTAGATCCAAACCCTAGAGTGAATAAGGATCTGAATACTAAGTGAATTGCAAGGGTGTAATGCAGTTTACCCTCTTTTGTAAGTAGAAGAGTTGACTTGTTGACTATGCAGAAAATGGAGATAAAATGGGTGAAATAAGGAGCTATTGATTTGGGATCGCGTTGTAACTTCGAATCTAAGGTATTTAGATAGATAGGACCTGCCTTGCAAATATGGAGAAAATTCATCGGGACTGAGTTGTAGTTGCACCCGGTCCCCTGAAAAATCTGCAAGTCAAAAAGGGTTTTTCCATCTTTAAAAATGAAGCCTCACTAATACATTTGGCCTAAAATTCTGATGGAGGTTTCTGATGGAGAAGGTATATTGTGAACAAATTTGATTTTTTTTTGAAAAATTGCCTGCATTCGTCGGAATATCGATGCTATTCAATATCTATTTTTGACAGAGAAGGAGTTGGCAATGAAATTTGTGTTTTTTAACAAAAAGTGCCCATGTTCATCAAAATTTTGACGACCGCAGGCATTACTTAAAACAAAAAGGCCAAGACATTTCAAATCACTTTCGCGGGCTCTTCCCATTCACACATTGCTGCCCACCCAGAGTAAGCATACTCCAGGTTTTGGATGAGGCACGTGAACCGTTTTGACCGATTAATGCCAGCTCCAAGCATTGTTGGCTCATGGAATATGGTTTGCAAAAATGGGAGCAATGTCGGCTCATGGAATAGGGCAGGTATAAAGCTCTATCAACATCCCCCAACCTATGCAAAAATGGGAGCAATTTCGGCTCATGGAATAGGACATGGTCTCGAGGGCTAAAGACCAATAGGCTTCATTCCCCTTCTTTCATTCATTAGTATCGGTCACCCATCTATTTTGCACCTGCAGATAGTGATGTTTCTGATTCTCCATTGGCATGGGCGTAGGTGTAAAGCTCTATCAACATCCCCCAGCCTGTGCAAAAATGGGAGCTTTGAAATGGCATGCTGACTGTTTGACAACTGCCTAACAAAAATTGGAAGTTTTGGAACAAGGTATGAACATCTATCATAGGATAAATAATAGAGGAATTTTGTCACATGTTGTAGCTACAATTGCCAGGGTAAATGTTTTAAAGATGTTTTATATCATAGAATCAACATTCCAATGTCTATTTATTTTTAAAAATTTGGATATCGTATTCCCAACTTGTAATGCCCCGCCAGGAAACCCCGAAGGGATTAAGCCATAACACAAGAATAGAGTGCACTAATTTTTATTTTTTATTTTTTATTTTTAAAGTTACACCACATTAATATACAACAAGATATCAAAGATTCAGATTACAAAGCGGAAGACATCAACTAACACCTAAAGATTTTCCCAACGAGATTACTTAAATATCACAATTCACTTAACTCACACAATTAATCCAATAAGCTGATTATCTTAACAATGAGATAATTCTTAATCAGGATAATTTCTTTCAAAAGATGGAAATATAAACCACAAGCAAAGATTCAACCATAAGATCTATTCATAATCTTCATTCAAGCTTTTCATTTAAAATTACAAGCCATACATCTAATATTCTAACACACTAGAATTTCATCATAAACATAAGAGATCCTTTCAAGCATATTAAATTTCCTTAACAACAACTGAATATATTGCATTACTCTAAGTTACATTCCTTCATATTCCAACTTATTGCATTTTAAAAGATGATTGCATACTAGCATCTACGATAAATCTCATCTAAACCACTTATGCATTCGATCAACATGGCATTCAAGAAAGGACTGAGTATAAGCATATAAAGTTAATTCCATCTTATCCACTTATACATTCTAACGTAAGCTATTCATACATGATAAAGCTGAATAAAGGAAACATAAGAGAATACATCACATAACACCATAATGATCTCGGAGTTCACCCCTAAAGGGCTACATCTCTAGGTCTGCTCAACTGCAAGACCCCTCTGATAATTAATAAAGTTAAGAATACAAGAGGTTACGCCATTACAATCCGGCCATCAAGGCGAAATATAAACAATATACAAACGACCGCATCGGTCAATAAATACATAAACAATACCTGAAAAGAACAGGATCCAGCTCAACATAATCAAAGCTAATACAAAGGTCCAGGAGAGCATACATAAAACTAAGTCATCACCACCCAAGGTCTAACATGAAACCGATACTCACAAGGGTAGAGACAAAAGGACGACCCACAAAGGTACACTTAACAAGACAAAACAACAACACACTAGCGAACGTAGGGACAAGTGTCATCACACAACCTGGTATGGTTACCATGGCAAGTCTTCATAGGTCCCGACCCCATACAATGGGTCACCCTGGCAACCTAATCCGAGCTTCCGGCCCATCCAAGCCTCATGTGGACCCACACATCCTCTCGTGAAGACAAGGATGGTGGTTTGCCATTTCAGGCCTTCTCACAGCATGTCGAATCTATGATAGCACTCGTCCCATGTGTGAGGCACAATTATCTTACTTAGAGATTACATTCTAATCTACTATTAGGTTATCACTTATTAGACTCACTTTTGACGGGTTACCCAGCAGCCACTTTGGGCGCGGCCCCCAATCGAAAGCCACTTTCCCATACGACACTAGACTATACTCAGACGAACTCAAAACCCAAGGAATACACATGGTCAGACAAACAAAGTTCAAGAAGGGAGAAACAAACATCTTGTCAGACACGACTCAAAGATGCACACTTACTAACGGTACTCTAACTAGAGACCTGACAAACTAAGGTCAACCACGAATCATCATTCGACTCACACAAAGAGGATATGATCAAAATGACACTACCACAATACAACAGTCAACTCAGAATCGAGGACTGAAACAGGTACCTCAAATCATTCCATACGACAGGGTCCTATCAAAATGAGCATGACTTGCCATTTCATAATCAAAAGCGAATACAGAAATTAAACTCGCATTGGCAATAATCAACAGATACAATCTTTCCGAATTGATCTAAACATTAAAAGTCAATCAAGTTTTCTACAAGATCTAAATCAGATTACAGTTATCTACCTCACCTAGGAATAGGTGGTTCTTGGTTTTCTAACTCTCTAAGGTTCAAAGCATCAAACAGACATATTAAGCCATAAAGAGTTTTTTTAAACCAATTCATATTAATAAAATTCAGACAACCATTAATCAATTAAATAAGATATTTAATCTCCAATTAAAATGTCATTGACATATTGGTTGAAAACCGACCTCTACAGTTTCATATTTTCAAGTCCAGTTGCTCTATACGGATCACGAAAATATAAATATAAAAAGGGAATCCAAATGAAGATAATCATTTCTAAAATCCAAATCTTTCTTCCCTACGCATGTATAGAAGAATCCAAAATTAACTGTTAATTAAAGAGTATATTTACTATTCCACGATAAATAAAATATACACAATTAACGACTAATAGTGCACAATAACCCTGTTAATTATTAGTTAATATATAATTATTAATCTTTATTAATAAAATATATCTTACTAATAATTAATGCATTTGCACAAGTTTTGAATTAAATCTCAATTAGTTTATATACATATATTAATTTCCATTAATCATATATATATAAAATAATTAATAATTAACTGAAAACTTTATTTAAAAAAAATACTTTTAATTCAACAAACTCATTTATTTGTTTATTTTTTTTTATTTAAAAAAAAAATAATAAAAAAAAACAAGAAATACAATATTTAAAAAAAACTTCAAAGCAAACCACGTGGGGGCCACGTGGGCTTCTCCCACGCGGTTTTTCCCTTTCCCTGCAGAAGGGCTGGGGAGACCATGACGTGGTCTCCACCCAGCCTAGGCTGCGTGGAGAGCACGGCATGGCCTCCGCAGGCCTCTCCCCAAGCTTAGGGAAGCCTTGGCTCTCCCCAAACCTGGGTCGAGGGCCTTGGCAATACCGTAAACCCCCAAATCTGCCATAAACCAAAACACACCGCGCTTTATAATTTCTCTTAAAATAATATATATATTTTTTTAAATCTGCTGTTAAAATTTTCATACACAGCAAGGGAAAAAAGGAACACAGTCTCACAGAGACTGGAATAAATAAATATTTTCTTGGTTCTAATTCTTCAGAAGCAATTGAAAAAAAATACCCAGATCAGGAAAGGAGAAAAATTCCTCCAAAACCAATCAGCACAATGGTCAAACAAGATTGTTCTTCACAAATTTAACATCTAATATGCCAAACCCCTAAATAAATTTCAATTTTATTTATTTTAAATCATTCTTAGCAAACCAGAAATTGATTTGAAAACAAAGAATGAGATCAAGGAGGGATAATTCAAGATCTCATTTCCATTCTACTCTATTAATCAATCAAACTGATTTTTCAATAACAAATTCATTTCTTTCAACCAGAACAGTAAATTCTTTTGGCAACAAGAAAACAATTCAGAATCCTACCTTCATACGCAATCCTGGAATAGCTGAAGGAGAGCCCACCTGTCAGATCCAGCATAACTCCCTCCTCTCCAAAAACCCCCAAATTTCATCCCAAAATCTCTTTCCATCCAAAAATTTTCCAAAAATATCCATCCTCAAAATTTCCCCAAATATTAGGTTATATGGAAGAGTTGACCAAAATTCCATTTTTGGAATTAAAATTTTTATTTAAAAATAATTCTCAAAATTAATTCTTTTTCCAACTATATCAACAAAATAAATTGCTTTACAATTCAAAATCGATTTCCTCATTTAATTCAATTTAACCTTTCTAATCAAAAGCCAACAGAATACAATTTAATCTATTGCAATTAAATACAGAACTTTCTTTTCAACAACATATCCAAAATGCATTTAATATACAAAATCAGTCATTTAATCGAACTTACTCCCAATTTAAAACAAGCAATCCAATATCAACAAAAATCGCATAACGAAATCCCGATTAATTTAGTCCATTAATCTCTAATGCACAAATACATATTTAATCAAAATAATTACTAAGGATTAATTAATCAATTTAACCATGCACACCAAGCATGCAAATCGAGAAGGTCAACCAAATAGACGACTCGCAAACCCAAACAAAAAGGGAACACCGATGACGATTGACGATGCTCACTTGAGCACGACTAAGGTCAACTAGGGTCTTACGACCACCTAATCCAACTCTAAGGATAAAAGAGGTACACTCAAACCTGCAAATCCAGGTGAAGACGAACCTCGCACTCATGTGGCGTTGTACCTGAAATTTCCTACAACCAAGAGTCATACATGCATACATATATAAAATTTAATGAAAGTGTTAGCCCGATATTAATACCACGAAATAGGAACACTAAACAACTTGCATACAACTAGTGTGGAAACCACATCAATAGCTATGCGTTAAATCAAACATCTGACTATAATATTATATTAAGATAAACTAACCAAAATTGATCTGAGATTAGAAATTGATTAGGGTAGGGGTACTACATTCTTCCCCCCTAGGTTCCGACTTACTCCTGGAAGTCGTAAGGCTAAATGGAGAACATGTCGTACGCATCAGCCCTGGAACTTATTCAACAAAGATCAAATTGTACATAGAAATCTTTCCATAATAAATGAAATGTTTATTGCAAAATCCTTTACAAATGCCATTATCCATTGGGAAGATACATCTAAAACCATACATTCCTTAAAATATTCTAGGAATTATCCACAATCATAGAAGAGAAACAAGAATTTTTGCCCTTTCATTACACCAAATTAAAGCATTACAAAGAGGTAAACAACAATTACCATAATCATCGACCAAAAATGACAAGAAAACATGCCATAATGATCAATTTCCTTTACCAATACATCTTTATCATAAAATTTTATTGAATAGAACTAGCTTAAATATCAATTTCTACAACCAAATTAACTTTCAATAAATAAGAGCAACAAAAATAACTCAATTGTTTACACTTGCCAGGCATAAGAAAACCATCCAATGACTATGTCCCATAACATAGTGACAAGCTAACACAATTTACTCCATGATACACATAATAACCATCCACATAACTGGAATGCATAACAGAAAAGGCCACATGTGAGCATGTCTAATGCTCGGTCAAAGATAACATGCATGATCAGCATCTCTATGCCTGATCTCAGAACAACAATATGATCATAAATATCCAATATCTCACTCAAAGGCTCGATGGTGCTAGGCACACCATAACGATGCTACCTTCCATACAAGACCTTTGTGAATATCCCTTGTTGAGCAAGGTGGTTAGCCTCCAAGAGATAGTCACCACACATAGGTAGGTAGTGGATACTAGCTGCATCACAGCCTCACATACCCCCATCCTCAAGGTTCCCTACATCAACTTCCTCGCACACACTCTACCAATTCTGTATCATACGCCCTTGGAGAGGAATTTCACATCTCGACACAAGACCAGCATCCGAAAACAATAAGGATAAACCAGTTTAGCCACCAAAGTACAGATGAATAAAGGTAATAAATCCTCAATTCCAATAGTAAGGTAAGAAAATAATCCGGAATTGCAACACCAAATCAAAAGTGCAAAAGATCACAAGATCGTGGCTAAACCTTCAAAGTCAAAGTAAAATAAATTGCTGATCCCCAAAGAAATAATAAGAATGTCACAACTGCACATAACATCACTATGTGACTAACATCTAGCCACCAATGAGGAAGGAAGGAACATCTGACTAGCTATTGCAGTAGCTCATCATGTGGTGCGACATAGTCACACTACCCACATGGCATGGCAGTGTGCACCTTGACATCACCCCGCATCACGTCGTCACGTGGCATGGCAATACCCCAAGTGGAGAACACACACAATGGACATATCCCGCATGCTAGTGTACCTCGTGGAACAAGCACGCGGAGGTCACATCCCGCATAGCGACGTATCTAGAAGGATCCTCGCCGTAAGTCAGAGGTATACATGACTATGGTCCACCCACATGCCCACCAACACATACTAACTGGTAGCACATGTGAATAAACCTACCTTTCATGAAGACAAGGCAAAGGATCCTCCAAATTATACCATTACTATACACAAGAATCACCATCCAAATGCTCAAATAAAGGAGAGGAATAGGCTGACACACATAAACCTATAAATAGATTAATCAAAAGGGAAAGTATTGAGTACACCTTTGATACAGTTTAATAGTACAACTATATCATTCCTCGAAGTAGAGAAGCTAAAGTCGCTTCGCACCGACATTGCTCGTACGCCAATCCATACTATTCAAGGAATGGTTACTTCGAATACTACCCCTTAACATACTGAGTTACCCACAACCCGAGGTTTGGTTCTCAACAGGGAAACAAATAAGCAACATCACATAAATAGTATGGTTTCCCATACTCATAAACAACATATCCTCCATGGCTGATTACTTCACCAATCCATGGGCACATATAATAAGTACTGGTTTCTTACAATACACACAATTACACCAGTACTAGTTTAGTCACATTTACGGGGAGTACCTTTCAGTACGCTAACATCTATACAAGGAAGATTTTAATTACGCTTTCTACATAAATAACTGGATCAAGTTTACTCTAGGTACAAGTACTGAATTCATTAACAATTCACAATTATATAAGGAAGTAACATCATTCCTATATCTTTCTTAAATTTCACTAAGCATCTGAACTCACATTACTAACTATTCAAATTCATTTCTAAAGCTTAAGACTTTCATCTATCACTATGAAGCCAAAATGCAATAGTACAATTTCACATGTTTTATAAACATTATATTTAAATCAATGCATTCTTTAATATCATTTCTAAAAATCTTAGGATTAGGCAAGGAGAAGGGAAAGAGAGTTTGATAATCAAGCTGTTTCCTACAAAGACAGAAGATCAATCAAGATCACACTACATTATAAAATTTCTCACTATAAGCCTATCATTTATTTACACGGTTTTCGTTTCGCTGCCGATAGAAGGATGACAATCAGACTAACAAAAACATTTCCAATAATTATGGTTGCAACAGGAGGTTCTAGTTTTCCAAACAAAACAGAGATCAAGAGAGGCAATCTTTTCGATAATGCAAGACCTCTTAAGAACACTCACTTATAATAATACAATATAGACACATGTCATAATTTGCAACCTATTAGAGAAGATCACATTATGATAAAAAGGTAAGCGAGGAGCTATTACCCAAATAAAACATATTAATGCATGCACATCAAACAAGCTTTTCATCCGCACTTTCTAAACACATTAAGGTAGTTACATATACCCAAAAGCGAGTTCAATGGAGCATTTGCTAAAATAAATCTTCAATCAAACTGGTTTAATGAAACACATAAAACAATCTTTCAGGGAACACATTAATACTCTCTCGAAGCTACAATAACATGCTCTTTTTAATACTTCTTTCACAAACCAAGCAGTTTCACATAATTCAACTATTCGCATAGCAATGCACCTTACTAAGGTAGAATTTAATCATGCTACTCCTACAACATACACATGGAGAATTCTTTAAACGTACACATACAGTTTTCTCCCAATAACCAATATGAACTTTAAAATCCATAGCCCCTTTAATAATCTAAAAACATAAGCATCATAAGGCTCACACAAGGGTTCAAGAAGTCACACCCTTTTCTCTAGCAAACAAGAAAACTCGAATCAAAGATAATTACTCATATCCTAATCATTTTAATTTCCAAAAGGAGAGAGAGAGAGGAATGGTGATGATCATTTAATTTTCTACAAAATAAGCATTCAATAATTGCCATACTAGTCCTTCAGGTGGACAACATTAAGCTAGATCATAATCTTAAACAAACACAATTCGCACTCTCAAATTCAAGACAAGCATGGACCAACCCAAATGGATTAGTCTAAAGAGTACGACACTCAATAAGGGAAGGTACATACGACTCTTTTTCAGAATAAGAGTGATCGTAGACCAAGACATCAATAAGCACACAATGCACATATAAACACTCAAACGCCAACATTAAGAAGGCGAAAACAAGGTGTGAACACACACACGTTACACACAAGCTAAGGTCTATTCAATCACTCACATGCAAAAGGAGGACAAGCATACACATAAGGTCGATACACCTCACACCAATAGAGGGCACACACGACACCAGAGATCCCAAAGTTTGCAACATGGGCTCTGATACCAAATGTAATGCCCTGCCAGGAAACCCCGAAGGGATTAAGCCATAACACAAGAATAGAGTGCAATAATTTTTTATTTTTATTTTTATTTTTAAAGTTACACCACATTAATATACAACAAGATATCAAAGATTCAGATTACAAAGCAGAAGACATCAACTAACACCTAAAGAGTTTCCCAACGAGATTACTTAAATATCACAATTCACTTAACTCACACAATTAATCCAATAAGCTGATTATCTTAACAACGAGATAATTCTTAATCAGGATAATTTCTTTCAAAAGATGGAAATATAAACCACAAGCAAAGATTCAACCATAAGATCTATTCATAATCTTCATTCAAGCTTTTCATTTAAAATTACAAGCCATACATCTAATATTCTAACACACTAGAATTTCATCATAAACATAAGAGATCCTTTCAAGCACATTAAATTTCCTTAACAACAACTGAATATATTGCATTACTCTAAGTTACATTCCTTCATATTCCAACTTATTGCATTTTAAAAGACGATTGCATACTAGCATCTACGATAAATCTCATCTAAACCACTTATGCATTCGATCAACATGGCATTCAAGAAAGGACTGAGTATAAGCATATAAAGTTAATTCCATCTTATCCACTTATACATTCTAACATAAGCTATTCATACATGATAAAGTTGAATAAAGGAAACATAAGAGAATACATCACATAACACCATAATGATCTCGGAGTTCACCCCTAAAGGGCTACATCTCCAGGTCTGCTCAACTGCAAGACCCCTCTGATAATTAATAAAGTTAAGAATACAAGAGGTTACGCCATTACAATCCAGCCATCAAGGCGAAATATAAACAATATACAAACGACCGCATCGGTCAATAAATACATAAACGATCCCTGAAAAGAACAGGATCCAGCTCAACATAATCAAAGCTAATACAAAGGTCCAGGAGAGCATCCATAAAACTGAGTCATCACCACCCAAGGTCTAACATGAAACCGATACTCACAAGGGTAGAGACAAAAGGATGACCCACAAAGGTACTCTTAACAGGACAAAACAACAACACACTAGCGAACGTAGGGACAAGTGTCATCACACAACCTGGTATGGTTACCATGGCAAGTCTTCATAGGTCCTGACCCAATACACTGGGTCACCCTGGCAACATAATCTGAGCTTCCGACCCATCCAAGCCTCATGTGGACCCACACATCCTCTCGTGAAGACAAGGATGGTGGTTTGCCATTTCAGGCCTTCTCACAGCATGTTGAATCTATGATAGCACTCGTCCCATGTGTGAGGCACAATTATCTTACTTAGAGATTACATTCTAATCTATTGTTAGGTTATCACTTATTAGACTCACTTTCGACGGGTTACCCAGCAGCCACTTTGGGCGCGGCCCCCAATCGAAAGCCACTTTCCCATACGACACTAGACTATACTCAGACGAACTCAAAACCCAAGGAATACACATGGTCAGACAAACAGAGTTCAAGAAGGGAGAAACAAACATCTTGTCAGACATGACTCAAAGATGCACACTTACTAACGATACTCTAACTAGAGACCTGACAAACTAAGGTCAACCACGAATCATCATTCGACTCACACAAAGAGGATATGATCAAAACGACACTACCACAATACAATAGTCAACTTGGAATCGAGGACTGAAACAGGTACCTCAAATCATTCCATACGACAGGGTCCTATCAAAATGAGCACGACTTGCCATTTCATAATCAAAAGCGAATACAGAAATTAAACTCGCATAGGCAATAATCAACAGATACAATCTTTCCGAATTGATCTAAACATTAAAAGTCGATCAAGTTTTCTACAAGATCTAAATCAGATTATAGTTATCTACCTCACCTAGGAATAGGTGGTTCTTGGTTTTCTAACTCTCTAAGGTTCAAAGCATCGAACAGACATATTAAGCCATAAAGAGTTTTTTTAAACCAATTCATATTAATAAAGTTCAGACAACCATTAATCAATTAAATAAGATATTTAATCTCCAATTAAAACGTCGTTGACATATTGGTTAAAAACCGACCTCTATAGTTTCATATTTTCAAGTCCAGTTGCTCTATACGGATCACAGAAATATAAATATAAAAAGGGAATCCAAATGAAGATAATCATTTCTAAAATCCAAATCTTACTTCCCTACGCACGTATAGAAGAATCCAAAATTAACTGTTAATTAAAGAGTATATTTACTATTCCACGATAAATAAAATATACACAATTAACGACTAATAGTGCACAATAACCCTGTTAATTATTAGTTAATATATAATTATTAATCTTTATTAATAAAATATATCTTACTAATAATTAATGCATTTGCACAAGTTTCGAATTAAATCTTGATTAGTTTATATACATATATTAATTTCCATTAATCATATATATATAAAATAATTAATAATTAACTGAAAACTTTATTTAAAAAAAATACTTTTAATTCAACAAACTCATTTATTTGTTTATTTTTTTTTATTTAAAAAAAAAAAATTAAAAAAAAACATGAAATACAATATTTAAAAAAAACTTCAAAGCAAACCACGTGGGGGCCACGTGGGCTTCTCCCACGCGGTTTTTCCCTTTCCCTGCAGAAGGGCTGGGGAGACCATGACGTGGTCTCCACCTAGGCTAGGCTGCGTGGAGAGCACGGCATGGCCTCTGCAGGCCTCTCCCCAAGCTTAGGGAAGCCTTGGCAATACCGTAAACCCCCAAATCTGCCATAAACCAAAACACACTGCGCTTTATAATTTCGCTTAAAATAATATATATATATTTTTAAATCTGCTGTTAAAATTTTCATACACAGCAAGGGAAAAAAGGAACACAGTCTCACAGAGACTGGAATAAACAAATATTTTCTTGGTTCTAATTCTTCAGAAGCAATTGAAAAAAAATACCCAGATCAGGAAAGGAGAAAAATTCCTCCAAAACCAATCAGCACAATGGTCAAACAAGATTGTTCTTCACAAATTTAACATCTAATATGCCAAACCCCCAAATAAATTTCAATTTTATTTATTTTAAATCATTCTTAGCAAACCAGAAATTGATTTGAAAACAAAGAATGAGATCAAGGAGGGATAATTCAAGATCTCATTTCCATTCTACTCTATTAATCAATCAAACTGATTTTTCAATAACAAATTCATTTCTTTCAACCAAAACAGTAAATTCTTTTGGCAACAAGAAAACAATTCAGAATCCTACCTTCATACGCAATCCTGGAATAGCTGAAGGAGAGCCCACCTGTCAGATCCAACATAACTCCCTCCTCTCCAAAAACCCCCAAATTTCATCCCAAAATCTCTTTCCATCCAAAAATTTTCCAAAAATATCCATCCTCAAAATTTCCCCAAATATTAGGTTATATGGAAGAGTTGACCAAAATTCCATTTTTGGAATTAAAATTTTTATTTAAAAATAATTCTCAAAATTAATTCTTTTTCCAACTATATCAACAAAATAAATTGCTTTACAATTCAAAATCGATTTCCTCATTTAATTCAATTTAACCTTTCTAATCAAAAGCCAACAAAATACAATTTAATCTATTACAATTAAATACAGAACTTTCTTTTCAACAGCATATCCAAAATGCATTTAATATACAAAATTAGTCATTTAATCGAACTTACTCCCAATTTAAAACAAGCAATCCAATATCAACGAAAATCGCATAACGAAATCTTGATTAATTTAGTCCATTAATCTCTAATGCACAAATACATATTTAATCAAAATAATTACTAAGGATTAATTAATCAATTTAACCATGCACACCAAGCACACAAACCAAGAAGGTCAACCAAACAGATGACTCGCAAACCCAAACAAAAAGGGAACATCGATGATGATTGACGATGCTCACTTGAGCACGACTAAGGTCAACTAGGGTCTTACGACCACCTAATCCAACTCTAAGGATAAAAGAGGTACACTCAAACCTGCAAATCCAGGTGAAGACGAACCTCGCACTCATGTGGCATTGTACCTGAAATTTCCTGCAACCAAGAGTCATACATGCATACATATATAAAATTTACTGAAAGCGTTAGCCCGATATTAATACCACGAAATAGGAACACTAAACAACTTGCATACAACTAGTGTGGAAACCACATCAACAGCTAATCGTTAAATCAAACATCTGACTATAATATTATATTAAGATAAACTAACCAAAATTGAACTGAGATTAGAAATTGATTAGGGTAGGGGTACTACACAACTGATGTCTGTTTTCATGAAACTATTCCTTTAGGCAAGCAAAAAAAGCCTAAAAAACTACACAAGGCTTAAACCATTATTCATAGCACCTAGAAAATATCTTCATTAGCAAAAAAACCTATTCATACTTGAAAACATTATTCACGCCTAAAACATTTTCCATGCCTAAGACATTAATCACAACATCAAATAATATTCATAGTGTAAATAAACACTATTCATGTTTAAACTATTGTTCATAGATTCATTTAACCTAAAAAATTACTTTAGAAGCTCTCAAGTCAAAATTTGTTGTTCTCTATACGAATAATGGGGTTTGAAATCTATTTAGTATGATTGTGTAATATCCCTTGTCCAATGATGACTGGAAAAAAAGGAATATTCACTATCAAATCTGTGTGTTATGTTGTTCATTACTGTTGCGTGTTATGCAGACTGCTATCTCAGAAGTTTTCAGTTTGGTATAGAGGTGAACCATCACATATTTCTCATAAATGTACAACTATAATTGACTGCAAGTGAAAGAATGATAGACAAGAATGCATCTACAATCAAATTATGATGATCTAACACCAAATTAGACTCAAAATCAGAATGTTTAGCTTGCTGACATTATGTCAAACAATTGGAAAGAGTCCTCAGAAAATGAACGTAAGATGATGCAACCTCAAATTCCTCTTATTTCATATCTAAATCAAACAAATGCCTCATTGACAGTCATAAATACATGTTATAGGCAGCTAATGTAAAATTACATGGACTGTCACAATAATGTATCAAAATCAGACTTCACTAGATTATTGACATTTCGTCAAACATGTCATGCAACCTCCAAAAAAATATTACAGCTACAAGCCCATTCAAATCTTATTATAAACTAGTTCCAATGCAGTCATAGGATCTTTACATAGGCTGACTACTAAGAGATATGCTACTGATTTTCTGAAGACATTAGACAGTCACTAACTAAAGCATAAATCTCAAAATTACAATGAAAGAAGAGGTTTGAAGAACCTGATTAAGTTATGCCCATGTTTGGCGATGTAAACACCAACATTGCTCATCCAAAATAAAGCCATGTTAGAGCTATGATCTTTAATACTTTCTCTTAGACAAGAGATAAAATTTAAAAACCACATGATTACTACAATAAATTTATTTTCTTATTAAAAATATAAATAACTACATTAGATATATATTCCACATAAAGAAAAGAAATGATGAAAATCATTTGTGTCTTAAATAATGAGATCAACAACTAAAAATGGGAAAATAATATCCTAATTACGACTCCCTAATTAGTATAAGATACTTTTTCCACTATTATACTAAGGATAATTATTCAAAAAGTATAATAATATATATATATCACTCTCATGCCTTCCTTAATTTGATATAAGATCCCTCTATCCAAATATGAAGTCTCAAGGGAGTTGTATGTGTAAATTATTCAAGATTCTTCTAAATCTATTCCAACCTCTTCTTCCAACACATGTCTTGATGATGGTTGAGGATCTTTAAACTTTGAAAATATGAATGAAAACACTCCTATAGATGTGATTTAAATACCACATTTAATTATACACATGGATGCAATGGACATGATTTAGGATGTGTGCAATGAAGTGTGGAGGCTCATGAGAAATATACATTACATTTTTCTGAAGAAGATTTAGGTTTCTATCCTCCTCCTTTGTTGGCATCGCCTCCCCCATTGTCTAATATATCTATGACTTTTCCAACAAATTTTAATCACAACAAGAGATAATTTTGTATGAGTTTCTTAAAGCCAACTTTATTACTCTCCCCTTGAAAAATTGAAGAAAAAACCATAAACAAAATTAGGACAATCCTTTTTTCAAGCATCATCAACTATTCCACTAATGAATGTCATGATTTGGAGATTAAAATTCAACAACTTATTGTAGTTATAGTAACATTTAAATAATAGGTGACAATGAGTTATACAGTCATCATATCCCTTGTAAATGACATTTATAACCTATTATGTTTTTATCTTTCTATATGACATCGACAACTTAATTACCTATTAGGGGCTCATTGTCATTCATGGTACAATGATTTCATGTGCAATCATACATGGGAGGCAACATAATAGCCTAGTTCTTCTTGTCTCTACATTGTGGAGCAAGAATAATAGTTGTCAATTGTTCCTCTTTTTTAAGGATCCACTTTACCTTTGTTGATTTTTATCTTTTATAACTTGATATCCTTTCTTGCATAGAATTGTCCTCAATCCAAATTCTCTCCTTGCTTGGACGTGTGTGTTCCTTGATTAGGACCTCTTTCTTTCTTGAAATGGTATGTATTTTATAAACGATATCTCCTAGAAAGTGTGCAATCATTCATCAAGGATACCATTTCCTAGCAATATCGAAGGTGTGTATTCTTAATCTCCTACCCATTTCTTAATTTAAAAGATGATATCTTTATTAAATATCTCCTCTATTTTTGGAGGTATCAATCTTTAGGAAAAGATCTCTTCCTCCCTCTTTAAAATGATCCCTTTACACTTGTTGAAAAATATCTCTTTTACAACTATCTCTTCCTTTCTTATAGCAATGAGGCATGTACAAGTATCTTTCTTCCTACCTTGGAATGCATGTATGTTTATTAAGGGTATCTTCTTGGTGTTTAAGGTGCTTATCCTTGATTTCTATCTACCTTAATATATCAACCTAGAGGTATGTTGACATCTTAAGGGGAGGCATATGAGATCTCCTTTTTTCTCATGTTAATTCATTTATGTTATATCCTCAAAATAGAAGTGTTGTGTTACATAGCGCCCCCTAGGGCATGGTTATTATTTTTTTGAGATTCATTACTTGGAATAGCATGGATTAATGCTAGTGTGATCATTGTTGTTTTTTACACCTTTGGAAGTGTTGGTTATTACTGTTGTTTGTGTTTTGTGTCACTACAACAACCATTTTGTAGTAGAGTTTTTGGATTGCCTTGCGAACAAATGGTTTTGTTTGTTAATCTTCTCTATCATGGATCACCTAGCATAACACAACTTTCGAGCCAATGAAATCCATGATGTATCATGAATCACCCAACATTACACAACTTGTTAGCTAGTAGTATTCATGTTTCTTCTCTTTTCTCTTATCATATGACTAATAGTAAGCATCTCCTTAGTAGACCTAGAAGTCATATCTCTTCTCCTATGACAGAGTGTTCAAGTATAATTGTTGGGACTAGGAGGTGCGGATCGACCAGATCCTCCACCTGTCAAATGTAGAAAAAATGAATGCTTTTTGGATTAGGATGGTACACAAAATCTACTATCAAAAGGTTGTCAAAAATTCTTGGGACTAGGAGGTGTGAATTGGCCTAGTATTCTGCTTTTCATGCCATCAAAATTTGATTTTGATTGTCATCATTTACTTTGCCACATTCTTCATGCGTAACTCTTGAATCAATTTCCTACACACAAAATGACAAAAATAGGTTTATTGATGGGGGCTTTCCTAGGTCAAACCTCAGGTTGTGAATTAACCTTGAAGTATAATGTTTTCCTTTTGAGGGAAAGGATATATCTAATCTAAAAATGCTTAAAATTGAACATGATACCTTGATGAATCTTTCTTGAATCCTCAGACAAGGTTTTAGGATGTCATGTAGATTGTTAATCATGAATGTTGTCCTTTAACTTGAATTCTCCTTCAATGCTTGATGAATTCTTGATTGCTTGTTCACTTGGAATTGAATTGATTTTATAATTAAGAGATCACTTGGATTGTAGGTAGACCCCTTCAAATGATAGGGTAGGCTTGCTTTTATACCTAATCATACATAGTGTTTGAATTTTTTGAGCCGACTAACATGAAGCTAATTTATTTTTCACACACACGAGGCAAGAAATGAGGGGTCGTATTTTGGGTCCCAATCATGAGTACTAGGGCACCTAAGGTGTCCTAGTCTTATCAATGAGGACTTAAAATTGAACAGAGGTTGAGGAAGGAGTTGAAAATGCATATTTCAAGATGATGTGAGTAGAATCAAAGTGCACACGAAGAAAAACATGCCTAGGGGATATTTAGGATGGGACATGCTAAAGTGGGAATCAATATCTCAAGATCAGATGGACCTTAAGTGAATGTCTCCCTTGCATATGATTTGTTTGGGTGATATACTTCACCATTCTACTCACAAGAATTTTATTAAGTCTCAAATATAGGGCTCATAACTTATTAATGATGCAATGAAAGTCCTTCATGAAGGACTTCTAGATGTATTTTTGGATGAGTCTTTGTCAAGTGCAGAGAAAATACAATTGATGCTTAATGGATTTAAGGAATGATCTTTCAAATTGGAAGCCAAATTTTTGAAGCATGTAGAGAAGAAAGCGGAAGAGAAAAGACTAGAAGTTTTGGTGATTAGATTTGCAACAACACATATCCAACTACAAGAAAGCATAATTTTTTTTTTAGAAAAGTGTAAAGGATGTAGTGGCAGCATACATGCTTTAAAAGAAATGGCCTAAATATACTAAGGATATTAAGGGTCACATAGATATTATAACATCACAAATTGTACAACTATCCATTACTATAGACATGAAGAATGATGCAGAAGGAAACAAAAGCCTTCAAATAGAAAAATTGTACATGCAACTAAATCCATTGACTAATCAGAAGAACAAAATTAAGAAATGGTTCGATCATCTGAGAGATGTTGTAGACTTGCAACTCACCAGCATGGTGAGACTATTTGAAGACTCTTAGAAGCTTGATTTGGTGGTGAAGGTTTCAGATAACTGTAGGGAGGCAGAGGATATTCTTTTGAATATTTAAAGTCAATACAATATTTTGGCCTCTATGTAAGAAGATTGGAAGACCTCTTGGTATCAACTCAAGTTCATTCACAAGGGCATCATGCCCCCTACCATGCAAGCTACTTAGTTTTTGCGGGTAAGAACTTTTTTTGTTTTAGTTATGGTTGTGGTGTTTGTAGGGAGACATTTACAAATTTATATCTATTTTCACTATTTAATGGTTTATGGGTTTGTAATGGTAATTTAATGTTCTTTCATATTTTTGTATAGATACTTTATAATAGCCTATTATGGTGATTTGTTCTATTATGGATAATGTTGTGGGTCAGACGGCTTGGCTGTCTGTACATGAAAGCATTGATGAGTTCTACTTTTAAAAATTACATGAAACATTTTTAGTTTATTTGATTTAGTGTTATTTGAAAAAAATATTATCAATGATGTTTCCTTTCTCCAAGAATTGGATCTAGGATCTTTCCGTCAGATAATATGTAACATCCAATGACTAAATATTTTCTTTAAAAATGGTTATTTTATTTAATTATCATCTAAGCATGAATTATACTTTATATCTGTGCGAAAGTAGAAGATACAAGCTGAAGACTTGTGTACAAGTAAATTTCATAAAAGAAAGCAAGCAAGCATTATCTTGAATGACATGGAAACAAGCTCATTAGCTGCCTAGAAGAGAGCAATTAGAGAAAAGAAGAGGAAAGTGTTAAAGGGTGATAAATACATAGAGTATGCAATACAAACAAACAATGTCTGGAGTGTGTGATGTGACGTCTCTAATTTATGTTCGGAGGGACTAACTGATTTTGGAATTCGTGGGAAACCTATTGGGCCACACTTGGAGGAAATCAATGTGTTCATGCAAGGGCCACCTTTTTTCTATTATGAGAATGATGCTTTTGCACCGAAGGATATTTGGAAGAATATCCAAAAATTTCTATAGTGTGGAGCCAGAGTTGGTGGATTCGAAGTACTTTTTGGCTTCCAGAAGACCAAGAGGTTATGTACACAATCTCCCAATAGAAGGGTGATTTCAAGCATTACCTCTCTCCTCCATGACTATTGAGGAAGCACTTCCTCAGACAAAGGATGGCCTCCATGGGATCAAATAAAAAAATTGAATTGCATAGACTCTAGACGATGTGGTGGTGTCCTTCATGAAGAAATCTACACTATAATTGAAAATTCACGAGGGAAACTACAAGATAGTGAACAGAAATACATTCTTGAAAAGTGCAAAGAATGGAACTTGCTTTGGGTGGGGTTAGGTCAGGTGGCTTCTCTAGAGGTTGACGAGATAATAATTATATTAGGATTTGAAAAAGATCACACTCGTAGAACTTCGTGTGTGACTGATCGATTGTGTTGTTTGGGTAATTCATTCGAAATAGATATAGTTGCATACCATTTATATGTCTTGAAAGAATTTTATCCCAATGGAATTAAATTAAAGTACTTTCTCTATTATCTAGTATTGGTGGAGCAGAGGTTGCATTGCATCGACCTAGGATACATATTTCCGCATATACAACACAAGTTAAATGTATCCCAGGTCGATGTAAAGCAACCTCTGCTCCAGAGATCACTAGAAAATAGAGAAAGAACTTTAATTTAATGCCATAAGGTTAAAAGGAATTCAAGATAGATAAATGGTATGCAACTGTATCTACTTAGAATGCATTACCCAAACAACGCAATCGATCAGTCGCACACGAAGTTCCACGAGTGTGATCTTTTTCAAATCCTAATATGATTTCTATCTCATCAACCTCTAGAGGAGCCACCTGACCTAGCCCCACCAAAACCAAGTTCCATTCTTCACACTTTTCAAGAATGTATTTCTATTCACTATCTTGCAATTTCCCTCGTGAATTTTCAATTATAGTGCAGAGTTCTTCATGAAAGACACCACCACATCGTCTAGAGTATATGCTTCAATTTTTTTCTTTGATCCCATGGAGGCCAATAGTCCTTTTTCTGAGGAAGTGCTTCCTCAATATTCATGGGGGGAGAGGTAATTCTTGAAATTGCCCTTCTATTGGGAGATTGTGTACATAATCTCTTAGTCTTCTGGAAGCTGAAAAAGTACTTCAAGTCTACCAACTCTGGTTCCACACTATAGAAATTTTTGGATATTTCCTTCCAAATATCCTTTGGTGCAAAAGCATCATTCTCATAATAGAAAAAAGGTGGTCCTTGCATGAACACATTGGTTTCCTCCAAGCCTGGCCCAATAGGTTTCCTAGGAACTACAAAACTAGTTAGTGCCTTCGGACATAAATTAGAGACATCACATCACACACTCCAGATATTGTTTGTTTGTATTGCATAATCTCTATGTATTTATCACCCTTTAACACTTTCCTCTGCTTTTCTCCAATTGCTCTCTTCTAGGTAGTCGATGAGCTTGTTTCCATGTCATTCAAGATAATGCTTGCTTGCTTTCTTTTATGAAATTTACTTGCACATGAGTCTTCAGCTTGTATCTTCTTCTTCCGCATAGATATAAATTATAATTCACACTTAGATAATAATTAAATAAAATAAGCATTTGTAAAGAAAAGATTTAGTCATTGGGTGTTACATATTATCTGACAAAAAAATCCTAGACAATTCTTGGAGAAAGGAAACATCATTGATAATCTTTTTTTGCAAATAACACTGAATCAAGTAAATTAAAAATGTTTTATGCAATTTTTAAAAGTAGAACTCGTTCAATGCTTTCATGCATCGATGACAAATCCATCTGACCCACAACATCTGATACCATCGGAATTCCGATGACAACTAAAGAAACATTAGACAAGGATGTTGTATATCCGATGTCACTTCCTTGTTGGACAGTCATCAAGGAGAAAACATAGCCGCCGTTAGAATTTTGACCGCAATCCATCAAAATTTTTGGCTGAAGGAGAAAATATAGCAGTTGTTGAAAGAGTTCATAACGTCATTGGATTACCGATGCAAATGGCATCATTGGCAAGACCGATGATGAGTTTTTGACGGTTACATTTGTCGGAAGTCCGACGTGGTGTCGTCGGACTTCTGACAATTAACCGTCAGAAATTAGGCCTAAATGTACTAGTGCCTAAACCTGCAATTACAGTTGCGCACCTACAACCTACACATAGAAAAGAAGAGAAGAAGGGTTGTGGATAGGGGTTTGCCTTAGTCAAACCCCGATTGAGGATTCAACCTTGAAAGAAAGTAATTGCAAATACTTGAATGTAAAGAATGGAAATGTATACCTTGTAGATCTACAATTTGTTGATGATGGTTGCTTTTCTTCTTGAATGTAATCACAAGTGTTGCATGAAATGGCATGTAAAATGACAAAACCCTAACACACACACATGCTTGCAAATGAATGTTGTAATGTTGCTCCAATGGATGTATGAGGAAGCCACATGAAGAAGAAGAAGACTTGATGAATACTTGAAGACTTGAGTGCTTGATGACGATAATGAAGACCTTTTTCTTGTTTACCCAATTTTCTTTTATACAAATGAGAGGATTAGATCCCCTTTTATACTTGCCTTGGAGGATTAATTTTCATCTCGCCGAAGGTCAACATAGGGGAATTTAAGTCCTGAAAAGAAAATTAGGGTCAAGGGCTGGATGGACCCATTTTAGGGCCACCCAAAGAGGGGGGAACAGGGGTGCCACACCCCTGTTCCACCCTATTTTGGGGCTTGGACAGGGCCTTGAGGTGATATCAGGGTTAAAACAAAGGCAAGTTTGAGGAAATAGAGCAGAAAGGGGTCCCAATTGGGTAGGGAAATGTCGTCGCTAGGGTGAGGACCTAAAACACCGTCAAAATTGTAAAGGTTGCAATTTTATGATGCTACAGTAAGGTAGTGAACCTTCCCTAAGGGTTGTATCCTTATGGGTCATTGTAATTTGAGCAGTGAGCTCTAGGAAGTGTGCATGAATGCATGTGCATTCCCCATTGTAATATTTACACATACTAATGCAGAGTATAATCTCATTGTGGGTAGGTTCCCATTGTGGTTTTTTCCTTAACCAGATTTTCCACATCAAAAATATTGGTGTTATGTGTGTTGTTGTTATTGTTGTTATCTTTCTTTTTGCTACAATTGATTAGCTTTGAGATTGTGCTAATTTTGTCTAATCTGGTGAAATTGATTCATCCCTCTCTCATTTTTTCTTGTTGTTGCCAACAAGTGGTATCAGAGCTAGATCCTCTGGAAGAAGCTAAACCACTTGAGGAGATCTAGGAGGGCAACCTATGTGTTCAAGAAGGAGAGTCCTAGATTTGATGGAAATAATTATATTGTAAGGAAGGACTGGATGGAAGTTCATCTGAAGTGTCTTGGAGAAGATTATTAGAAGATTACAAAGAATGTCTACAATGTTCCCCTGAATGGACCAATTACTACTGATGAAATCAAGGAAGCTGAACATAACATAAGAGCTAAGGAATCATTGCTAAGTGCCTTGACTGACTCAGAGATGACTAATGTGATAGGACTTTAGACTTCTCATGAGATATGGAAAAAGATAGAGGTCTTGTATGAAGGAGATGCATAAGTTAAAGTTGCTAAGTTGCGGAGTTTGAAGGGAAAATATGATACATTGAAGATGGGAGAAGATGGGAACATAACATCCTTTATGGCTAAAGTAAATGAGCTTATTATGAACATCAAATGTGCTGGTAGAACTCTTGAGGAAGATGAGATTATTGCTAAGGTGTTGAGATCCTTGCCTTCTACTTATAAAGCTAAAGTTGTTGCTATTGATGAGATCTGAAGTGTGACTACTGTGACAAGACATATGTTGGTTAGAAAGATAGCTACATTTGATTTGAGAAAATTTGGAGAATCACATGGTAAATCTGAGATTGCATTCAAAGCCTCTATATCCAGAAAGTAGCTATATGATCCATGAGAGAGTTCATCTAGGGTTTCAAGATATGAAAGAGAGATGAGAGAGATGTAAGAGCATGAGAAAGAGTTGGATGAGCTTGAGCACTTATTGATCAAAGACTACCTAAGGGAGCTGGTAAGTATGATGGAATGTTACCTTTTAAATGTTTCTCTTGTAATAAGATAAGACATTTTGCTTCTGGGCATCTTGAAAGAATGTCTAGGTATGATAAGCATGACAGATATGAGAAGCGTGATAAGCATGATAAGCCCTATAAGCCCTATCAAAAGTAGAAAAATCAAAAGAGATGATATTATACCGTTGATGAAGGTGTGATAGATGAGGAATCAGATAATGAGAATTCTAGAGATGAATTTGTATTTATTGCTATCAACGAAGATGATCTGGTACCAGTGAATCCTACAAGCTGCATTCTTGAGGAGAAAGATTTGGCTACTAAGATTGAAGTGAAAGATGAATGTGTAATTTACAACGGTTTTTCACATCATATAACAAGTGATAAAAGTAAATTTGTGAATATGGAAAGGTATGATGGTGGTATAGTGAGATTTGGAGATGATAAATCTTGTGTGATTCATGGTAGAAATTCTATATCTTTTGATGGTAAGAATAATACTAATAATGTCTTATATGTTGAAGGTTTAAATCATAATCTTTTGAGTGTTGGATAGATGGTTGACAAGGGATATGATTTAAAATTTGAGAATGGTAAATGCAAGATTTTTTTGGCATTATACACTCAGATTGGAATGGTTGATGTTATCATTGATGGCAACCAACTGGTAATAGGGTACATAGGTTCTACCAGCAACAGACTTCACCTACTAGCACCGATAGTCACTACAAGAATTATTCACACTGGCTCCCAATTACGCCGGCAGCAGATCACATTGGTAGTCCAAGTTGACTTGGAAATAATATTGTTTATGCAAAATGTATTGTAATGTAATATTATAATTGTATAGCCGACATGATGTATTGTAAAGACTCATATATGTATGAGATCTTGTAGGTCATTTGAGTTGTGTGAGAGTATGTATGTAGGTATGTATGTAAGCGGTATATGAAAGAGAATAATTGTATATGCATTTTGATATATTTATGTGAATAAGAGAAGAGCAGAGCGAAGCAAGGTTTTGGCAGAGGTATCAAATAAAGCTTAAACCGGTACTGAATCCATCATTGCAGATGCTATTTTGAGTAGTACATTGTTATTGAATTTAACCATCCAATTGTGTAGTCAGTGTGACTCCATTTTTGTATTGAGCAATGAGCTCTAGGAAGTTGGCCTTCCTGCATGTGTAGGCCCCTATTGTACTAAGTAATATTTATTCATATTGTCTAGTGAGTAAATACTGTGGGTCACAAATCCCACTGAGGTTTTTCCCTTACCAAGTTTCCTCGCCAAAAATATCTATGTTATGATGTGAATTGATGCTTATTCTTTTGTTTCTCTTTACTGCATTATTACTTGCTTACCGGTATATTAATTTGGGTTGTAAATTTGCAAATAAGTTTAAATATTTCATCTACTAGTTAGACATTGATTCACCCCCCCCCCCTTTCAGTGTCTTTGGGATTATCCAAATATCTAACAATTGGTATTAGAGCCTAGTCCTTTATTCACAGAAGCCTAACAACTTGAGGAAGTTTCTAAAACCAGTACCGATGGAAAGTTTGAGACAATAGTTGGAAGGAGCTCTTTAAGATTTTGATGCAGAAAAATTGAAGAATATCAAACTGGAAGATGAACTCGAAACTACTCGGGAATTCATCAAAGCACTTCAAGATAACCTAGTTATAGCAAAGAATAAGAGAAAATAATTACATGTGCAACTGTAAAACCAAGATGATGAAGAAAAGGAAACTCTCAACGATATTGTAGAGAAACTGAGACAAGAGAACAATAACATGAGGAATGAGATACAAGATTTAACCATGAGACTATGTAAGGATATTGAAGATAGAAAGAGGAATGAGGAAGATTTGGCGAGAAGACTTAATGAAAGATCAGATGAATCTCTAAGGCTTAGTTATGAAAATGATATGCTTAAATAATATTTGATTCACATGCAACATGACAAAGAGGAACTTATGAGACAAGTTAGTACTTTGGAAAGTGAGTTGGTCATTGCAAATGAATACAAAGACAAATTCAAGAATAGTTCAGACAAGCTTGATGATATACTGAAAAGTCAAAAACCTAATGGAGAGACAGTTGGACTTGGATTTGAACATGGAGAAAGTTCTAGAACTACAAACAATCATGATCATTGCAAACTGGTAAGGCAATGTAATGCTTATAAATTCAATGACAAATGTTTTTATTGCAACAAATTTGGTCATAGAGCAAATCAGTGTAGATTTAGGAATAATCGGAATACAAACTCATCCACCGGTCCATGTTCCAAATACAATAAAAATGGTCATAACTCAGACAATTGTAGAATGAATGTAAAATTCTATTTTTGTGGTAGATTTGGACATCTATCTAATCAATGTAGAACTCAAACTGGTCAAGATTATGGAAAAGCTATTCAAAGAAACAATGTAACCTGTTATGCATGTAACAAGATTGGGCATTTTACAAAATTTTGTAGAACTAATAATGTACTGACAAGCAATAAAGGATCTAATGACAAAGGCAAAGAAAAGGTGAATGAAATCAAGCAAGAACTCACTAAATAATGGATTAGGAAGAGAGATAAGAGGAATGATGAATCTATCTCTACACTGGCAGAACATAGTAATCCTGCACCGGCAAGAGATTCTTCATCTAACTAAGGAATACTCCTTAGGAGTAAGGAAACTAATTGAAGATCATGCATTTACCCTCAATTGGTGGTAAGAAGTCACAATTCTTCTTTACTGGCACATATGCTAGAAATTCACTTCATTGGAAAAGTATTTAATGTGGTTGTAAGTTAACTTTTTGGTTATAAAGCACTTGAATTTCTCATTTCAACTTACCAAAGCATTCAAGCATTCAAAGAGAATGAAAGTCGAGCACTAGCATTCAAGAAGCGAAGCAGCAAAAGGTTTTTCAGAGCATCCAAGGTTTTCACTTGCATTCGACAATAAAAGGTATTTATCTTTCGACATGGCTTCTTCATCTTCCACTCTCGAATTCATTGCAAACCCTAATATTGTGGAAAATGTCAAGCGTCCTAGACTAGTCTTCAAAATCATCCCTAAGATAGCTAAGTTAAATGACTCCATTGGTGCATTTTTGAAAATTTCGAAGGGAGTCGCATTTGTTGAAGACCCTAGGGCATACATTCACTATAACATTGAATATTTAGGGTCTAAGGATTTAAGGAACATGTTCATGAATGTTATCACTAACAAACAAGGTATAGTCAAACCGGAACACAAGGTTGTTGAAGATTTAGGGTTCACTAACATCCTTCACATGCCTGAATTCTCAGATGAGATTGTCCGTTATGTTCTTAGCCGAGTACACGATGAATTTTTGTGGTTAGATTCAGTTTTCAAGATCACTAAGGAAGCAATTAAGGTTGTTACTAGTTTACCTTCTACCAGCACTAGGCCTGAGAAGAAAAAGAAAATTCCAAACAAAGAGGTTATGAGCTTAACCGACACTACATTTGATAATAGATCACTTAGGGTTAGTGATATAACTGACAACAATGTCAAATATGCTAGTATGGTTATTGGATACAAAGTTGCTCATACTAATAGGCTAAATTGTGTTTCAAGTTTATGCATTCATAGTGCCTATGAGATGATTATGAATAATGAAAAAATTGACATCTGTGAATGGCTAAAAGATGAACTGTTAGAAAATTTAAGTAAGATCAAAGGTGACAAGAAGGGAAATTTCAAGTTTGGGAATTTAATTGTATGCTTAATGCTATATTTCTCAAAGGAGATTCTTGATATTGGACACAATGACTTTTCCTATGATATTTCTATTGGAAAATAGATTAAAGAGGCAATTATCGACATAGGCTCAAATGGTGACAAACTGGTAAAAGAGTACTTCAAATTTTTTCAAGCAAAAATGAGGCAAAGGGAAAGAATCCCTCAAAACATTGTAGACAAATATGACAAACAGATATGCTTTGTTGTGAAAAGAGATGAAGTATGGATAGGAGATAGTTAGACCTAGAACTGTTTGGATAACAGAGATGGGTTATGAAGTGGACTCACACATCTTTGAATCTTATGCCAAGATACTACTAGATGCTCCATCGAAACCCATTGAGAAGATCTTTGGTAATGCTGAAACTATAGAGAGTGATGTTTCTATGTTGAAGCAGAGGAAGAAAAGAGAAAAAGAAATAAAAGATGCTTCGAAGTTTGTAGAAGTTGTTAAAAAGTGTTTATTGAAACTTGATCTGATGAAAGGTGTTGCTGAACAAGAAAGAAAATTAGAACAACAACCGGTAGCACATATTTCTCCTGTGGCTACCTCATCTGACTCTGACAATGACAAGGCTGTAGAATTTAAAAGGGTGGAAAGAAAGAAAAGAAAACCCTCACCAGCACCTGCTCCATCTCCTAAGAAATCTAGAACACTCGAAAAGAAACAAGAGGCTGTAAGGGAGCCTAGTGGTCAGAAGAAGAAGTTCACACCAAAGAATCAACCATAACAAAAGGAACTAGACACTCTTTCACTGGCAGAACTAATAAATAAAATAACCCAAGAAGGAAATCTTAGTAATGTCAGTAAGTTCTATCATTATTTTATTGATTCAGATAAGGATACTATTGAGGAAAGTGTTATTTTGTATCTGGACATATATAAGAAGGTTCTTATTGAGGTTGTAGATGTTATTCCTAATGATTTATACTTGAGACTTGAAGCAAAGAGAATGTTCATTATGAAGTTAGATAAGAAATTGAAGGTTGAGGCACTATTAGCAGTTCATCTTGTTAATTCTAAGCAAGAAATAGATGACTTAATATCTGAAGCTAACAAGACTATTTTTGTGAGTGGTCACTGACAAGTTAGTCTTATGGCCGGCAAAGTAAATGAGATTGTAGATGAAATAGATGATAAATGGGATATATTCTTTGTTGAGAAGGAGAAAAGGGCAGAGAAAGATAGACAAAAAATTGATAAATCATTTACCAAAGTATATCAGAAAATAGACAAGGGTAAGAGTAAGGTTGGTAGTGTACCTGACATCACAGTTAAGGACAACTTACCGCCACCGGCACAGGACACCCCACCGATAGTATCAGAGGCACCGACAAAAATGCAAAATGAGCCCAAAAAGATATCAGAGGAAGTAAAAATAGATAATGTTGATTCTAAGTTAGACATTCTATTCACAATGATTGTTGACACTCAGGACATCAATATTGTATTGGACAAGGAAACTACAGAAGAAAAGAAATTTGAAGCTATAAATATTGAGAAACCTGAATCACCAGTCAAGACTCTTGACACTCAACAAAATGTTGAGATACCAACTGAAATAGAAAAAGAACAAGAACATAAATAATCAGAATTGATAGTAAATAAGAATGAGGATAAGAGTGAAAATAAGGATGAGAAAGTGGATAAAGAAGAGGTTAAGGTATCTAGAGAAGAGAAGAAAGTTATTGCAGAACCTAGCACTCCTCCCAGTACTTCTACTATGGACTACAGACTGACAAATGTCACTGATGTATTATTAGATTCTATCAAGAAGATAATAGAATGCAATTCCTTAGCATTTAAGGCTATTGATGATTCTTTACCAGTTTTGTAGATGATTTCACTGACGTGCAAGGTGGATCACATTGTTGGGTCTATAGGTAAATTGGATAGATTGTCCAAATTCATTTCTTCTAACATTCATACTGTAGATAAGATAAATGAGGAGAACATTAAAGAAAGAGTTAATACGGAGAAGGATGAATTATTTGACAAAAGAATAAAGGATTGTACATCATAGATTGATTCATTTTCACTGACACTGAATTCCACCATTTTGGAATACAAAGAATTGTACAGGGAAGCATGTAAACCTTAGCACCTAACAGAAGATATTGATGAGCAAATAAATAGAACATAGAAAGAAATTGATGAAATTGTTTACAATATGATTGGTTCTTCAGAACTCGTATCATTTTTGGATCAAGAGATGGCTACTTATGAAGAGAAGATTGAGAAACTGGAAAGAGAAAATGCAAGGTTAAAGATAAAAACCTAGGAGTTAAAGAACAAACTTGGTCCTAGATTGGATAATTTGTTAACACACCGGAATGAGCTATCTAAGGAAACTATTCAAGGAGAAAGATCACCGAAGCAGCAGATGCATTATCTCACAGGAATGATCTGGTAGATAGAGACTATAATTTCTAATAGTACAAAGTTTTTGCAAGGTCTTAACATGGTTTTGGCAGACATTTTTCAGATTGTACATAACTGGCTCCAAGTTTCTAGGTAAATTTTGAATTTTTGATACTTTTGACATCCTTTGTCATTTATGTCAAAGGGGGAGTGGTGTAATGAGAAAAATATATAGAAGGAGATCACTTGCTCAGTGGGAGCACTCTCAATTTTTGGACTTCAAATTTTGGATACCAGTTTTGGATTTTTCTCATGAGTGTTGCCATCAATGCCAAAGGGGGAGATTGTTGGCATTATACACTCAGATGAGAATGGTTGAAGTTGTCATTCATGGAAACCAACTGGTAATAGGGTTCATAGGTTCTACCAGCAACAGACTTCACCTACCGACACCAATAGTCACTACAAGATTTATTCACACCGGCAGCAGATCATACCAGCAGTACAAGCCGACTTGGAAATAATATTTTTTATGCAAAATTTATTGCAATGAAATTGTAGACACCTAAAAATGGTCAACGCTTGCGGAGTCATACTTTAACATTTGCGCATTGCCTCATTTTAGGTTTTTGTGTCGCATTACCATTTCTCCTATGTCATGCACTTGGTTTTTATCATTTGCGAGCACCGAGTCATTCTTCTACATTCTTCATTCTGTCTCACCTTCAAATTTGGTCTTGTCAACAACACTATCCACTCATGATTTTGATCGATTTTATCCTATCGCATCAATGTGCGTGCTAATTTGTTATCATTTTGGACATCGTCAATCCTAATTAGGGTTTTGTCCTCTTATTAATCTTATCATCAATCTTATCATTTTGGACATCGTCAATCCTAATTAGGGTTTTGTCCTCCTGTCAACCTTACGATCAATTCATCATCAATCATTGTCCTCTTATCAATCTTGTCTATTTATTATCAATCCTTCAATCTTGTCGATTAACGATCGATTTGTCATCGATCGTTGTCATGTTCGATCTTGTCATTTTGTGATTGATTTGTCATCAATCATGGTCATTTTCAATCCTGTTGTATTGCAATCTATTTTGGTCGATCCTTATCAACTTGTCAATTTTGTCATTTTGTGATCGATTTGTCATCGATCGTTGTCCTTCTCAATCATGTCAATTTGGATCAATTTGTCATTGTTCCTCATCAATTGGTGCATTTATCAATCAAATAATTTGTCATCATTGGTCCTTTGTCAGTCAGAATCATGATCAAATCGAATCGATGTCAATTATCCTTTGTCAAGACCTAATTGTTGTATTTGCATTTCTAATTCATCTTCCAAGGTTTTATGATTTATTCATTTAATCTTGTTTGGCATTTTCCCTCTAGGTTAAATAATTTATTTATTTATCCTAGGTCTTCTTGTCACAATTAAATGTTTATTTGATTGGCTAATTATTCCTCTTTTTGTGAATTAATTGATAAATGAAAAATTATTAATTGATTCACCTAATTTCCTAATCTTTCATCAATTTTCCCTCTTTGTGAATTATTAATAAATGAGAAATTATTAATTAATTTACTAAATTCCTAATTTCATCATTTCTAATTTCATTATTTCTAAATTCCTAATTTCCACCTATTTTCTAATTTCCTAATTGCAATTTCCACCTAATTAACTTGTCTCTAGTTCTCCCTATTTTTGTGCTTCATGCGTCATACTCTTGACATAGCAAGATGTCATAAGATTCTAGTTCTCTAACCATTGCATTGGCAATATGTCATAATTCATGACATAGAAGGTGTCATAACCTTCTTCTTTCCACTCAATTTTCCTATTTTTGAAATCAATTACCTAAATATCAATTTCATGCTAATCTTGTCATTTCTCCAATTTATCTATAAATTGGATGAATTTCTTCAATCAAATCCCTTGATTCTTAATTTGGTAATCACTTTTGCAATCACATAATCATAGAATCAGATAATGAGAAATAATCACTTCTTCTAGTATTCTTGTGCCAATATCAATCTTGCTTTCACATTAGGTTTGTGCACTTGAAGGTGAGATCCACAACAAAAGGCTATTTGGAGAAGAAAGAAGGACAATGGAGCCGCATGAAGAAGCATTCAAATCTACCATTGGTTTGCATATGTCTTTAATTTTGAATGTTTTGATTTCGTGTCTCTATTGAGTGTGCTTAGGATAGATTCATTGCAATGAGCTTTTGTGATTGATGATTATGTTTATCTTTGTCTTGTGATGATTTCCTATTTCCTAAGCTACAGAAATATTATATCTGTATAGATGACATGATGTATTGTAAAGACTCATATATGTATGAGATCTTGTAGGTCATTTGAGTTGTGTGAGAGTATGTATGTAGGTATGTATGTTAGCGGTATATGAAAGCGAATAATTGTATATGCATTTTGATGTATTTCTCTTAAGAGTGAATAAGAGTAGAGTAGAGTGAAGCAAGGTTTTGGAAGAGGTATCAGACAGAGCTTAAACTGGTACTGAATCCAGCATTGCAGATGCTATTTTGAGCAGTACATTGTTATTGGATTTAACCATCCAATTGTGTTGTCAGTGTGACTCCATTTTTGTATTGAGAAGTGAGCTCTACGCAATTGGCCTTCCTGCATGTGCAGGCCCCTATTGTACTAAGTAATATTTATTCATATTGGCCAGTGAGTAAATATTATGGGTCACAAATCCCACTAAGGTTTTTCCCTTACCGGGTTTCCTCTCCAAAAATATTTGTGTTATCGTGTGCATTGATGTTTATTCTTTTGTTTCTCTTTACTGCATTATTACTTGCTTACCGATATATTAATTTGGGTTGTAAAGTTGCAGATAAGTTTAAATATTTCATCTACTGGTTAGACACTGATTCACCCCCTCTCTTAGTGTCTTTGAGATTAACCAAATATCTAGCAGATTTTGAATGCCTCTGGTATAGAGATTGCTATAAGGGACTAAGACTAAAGGTAATATCTTTCACTTGAATGCTGGTGAGAAAAGTTGCTTGATTGATCAGATAGATGAAAGTTGGTTGTGGCATAGGAGGATGTGTCATGTTAATTTTGATTGCATGATGTGGATAAGTTCTACTCAAGTTGTTAGAGATTTGCCTAAAATTGTGAAGCCCTCTAATCTAGTATGTAAAGAATGTCATTTGGGAAAGCAAACAAGAACATCATTTAAAAGTAAGTTGTATACATATAATGAATTGTTAAATCTTGTGCATACTAACTTGTGTGGTTCTATGAGAGTGAGAAGTGTGCAAGGTGACATGTATTTCATGTTGTTGATTGATGACTACTCTAGAATGGTGTGGTGACTTTTCTAAGAGAGAAATCAGAAGCATTGGAGAAATTAAAGATATTCAAAGCTAAGGTGGAGACTGAGACAGGATTGAAGCTAAAGTGTCTAAGATCTGATAGAGGAGGAGAATTCACATCCAGTGGGTTTGATACATTTTGTAAGAGAAATGGAATTAGAAGACAATTATCTACTCATAGAACCCCTCAGCAGAATGGAGTTGTTGAAAGGAAGAACAAAACAATCTTGGATGTTGCTAGAACAATGTTGATTGAAGTAAATGTTGTGAAAACCTTTTGGAAGGAAGATATTATCACTACTGTTTACACATTCAACTGGGTGCATATCAAAGGTGATTCTGGTAACAATCCTTATGAGCTATGGTTTGGTCATTTTCCTATAGTTAGATATTTTAGAGTTTTTGGAAGAAAATGTTATATCAAAAGAGATGAGGATATAGGAAAGTTTGTTGCAAGATGTGATAAAGGAATCTTCTTGGGATATTCTACTAAGAGCAAGGCCTATTAGTGTTATAATAATAGGTTGAAGAAGATAGTGCAAAGTGCAAATGTGAAGTTTGATGAATGTTCTAAGAAGAAGATCAGAGCATGTGGATATGAGATTGACGATCAAGATATTGTTTCAAATCCCACATAGACTAAGATCCTGAAGCAAAATAATCTGATAGAGATAGTTAATCCAAATATTGCTGGTTGTGGTGAAGAAGTTCAAGAACCTGAGAATCAGAATTACCCAAAGACTATGAGGTATGTGAAATTGAATCATTCTGAGAATCAAATTATTCATCCTAAGATTGAACCTAAAGATGTTGCTAAAGCATGTAAGGATGAGAATTGGATAAAATCTATGGAGGAAGAGTTGAACCAGATTGAGAAGAACAACACATGGAGCTTTTTCCAAGACCTAAAGACAAGAATGTAATTGGTACTAAATGGGTGTTTCAGGATAAATTGAATGAAGCTAGTAAAGAAGTAAGAAATAAAGCAAGATTGGTATGTAAGGGATGCTCTCAGATGGAAGGTATTGACTATGAGGAAACTTTTTCTCCTATAGCTAGAATTGAAGTTGTTAGATTGTTGTTTGCATGTGCTTCTTACAATAATTTCAAGGTATATCAGATGTATGTCAAATCAACCTTTTTGAATGGTGATCTTGAAAAGGAAGTCTACATTGAGCAACTGAGAGGATTTTCATTATTAGATAAAGGAGACATGGTATACAGATTGAAGAAAGCACTGTATGGACTAAAGCAAGCCCCTAGAGCCTAGTATGCAAGATTAGATAAGTATTTGATGAAGTTGGGATTTTATAAAGGTACTATTGATAGTAACTTATACTTTAAAGTTGAGAATGATAACATTTTGATTGTTGAAGTGTTTGTGGATAACATTATTTTTGGAAGAGATGATGATTTGAGTATGAAGTTTGCTGATGACATGCAAAAGGAATTTGATATGTCTTTGATAGGCGAGATGAAATTTTTCTTAGGATTGCAGATTACTTAGACTGGTAAAGGTATTTTCATTCTTCAATCTAAGTATGTGAAGGAACTGTTGAAGAAATTTGGGCTACATGATTCTAAACCCATTGGAACTCCTATGGTGACTAGATGCAAGTTGTCCAAGCAAGATGAATCTTAGATATTTAATCAGACCTTGTACATATCTATAGTTGGTTGACTATTGTACCTGACTCAGACCAAACTAGATATCATGCATGTTGTATATCTTTGTGCCATATTTCAAGCTGATCCTAAAGAGACTCATGTGTTGGCATCTGATGAAGCAGTGACAATGTATGTTGTCATTGATGTCAATAAGTGCTCAAGCAGGAACTGGTATGCACCAATATGAAGATTGGAAGCGGTTATGGTCAATCGAGATGGAGTGGACCAGTGTCAGGGTTCAGTAAGTATGACTATCAGTTGGTAGTCTCTATTCAACTCTAGGGTTATCAGTATGGCTTGTGCGGTGCAATCGATGGTGTTTTGTGAACAATAAGGATAAGGATCGGGATGCCACATCAGCTATGTGCATGTGAATAATTTCCTTGAGGACCTTGTGGTGAATATCGAATGCATTGAATACCTATCTCAGGAATGTGCAATGTTATGAGTGGTGTATGAAGAGCACGTGATGGGTTACTGTTTTCCAGATACGGTGAAGATTGGATGATGCAGAATGTCTTGAGATCTGTCTTAGATCATTTTATTCTATGCAATGGATTTAATGGTCAGGATTGGACCGCTTGTATTTGTAAACCTAAAATGTTTAGGGTTTAGGGTTTATGCTACCGACCTAATTGTTGTCTATAAGGTCAATGATGTTTGTTATTGATTGGGTTGGCAAATGATGTGTTTGTGTCTTCATGTTGAGACACTTGCCAAACCAAAGTGTGGAATCTGCAGAGTGTGATTGCAGAGGAGAGGAGCTAAAAAGGATCTACCTTAGCAAGTAGTGTTGTTATCAGATCAGAGCTTTACCTATTGACTTTTAACCATTTCAACAGAAGGAAAATCCCTTGACTAGGTAGCTTTAGCAACCTTGTTGCAAATTCTCTATCCAGGTGACTCAAGTTCATTGAGTTCTTTAAATCCTCTAGCGAGGTAACCTTTAACAAGGTTTATAGCCATCCATTAACCAGGTGATCCCTAACAATATTGGTTCCTAACAGAACCTTACTATAAAGTCATTAACTGAACTAGGCTCCTAACAAAGTGAACGTCAAAAGAGTTCAAAACAAGCTTGTGGGTATTCATCCCCACCGTGGTTTTTCCCATTTGGGTTTCCACGTGAAAAATCTTTGTGTTGTGGGTTGTGAGTTTTTCATATGATAATTGTGTGTTTTTTATTAAGTTAGCTATGCAAGCAGTATTAAATGGTCGTGGTATTGTAGAAACAAATCATGCATGATTATATCAGTAAAGTACTTATCAAGATTTGAGATCTGTAGAATGTTGCCTGAAGTACCTATGCTTAACCGGTATAGCCATGGCTATGCTTAGTGGTGAAGGCAACCAGTCAGTTGTGTTTTAATATGATAAAATGTTGTGAAGCTTTTGTGTGTACTGATTCACCCCCCCTCTCAGTACCAGTCAGGACCTTTGTTGTTCATCATTATTCATCAATTGGTATTAGAGAAACTCTAGGTCCTCGATGATATAAGCTTAACCGCTTGAGGCAAAAGATCTTGCTTTAATGATGAAGAGGGAAGGTCCTAAGTTAAATAGGGATAATTTCAAAATATGGAAGGACAAAATGAAGATTTATATCAAGAGTTTGGGTGCTCAACACTAGAGCTATGTTGAGAATACCTATGTAATCCCCACTGGCACTCTAACCGATGATCAAAAAGAGAGAGATTCAAGAAAATGGGCAAGTCATGGAAGCCCTTATCAGTAGTCTGTCCGATATTGAATTCATTGATGTATAAGATAAGGACAATACTAAGGATGTATGGGACACACTAGAAGCCAGTCATGGTGGTAATGAGCATGTCAAGCAGGCTAAGGAAGAAAGTCTTAGAGGAAAATTTGAAGACATGAGGATGGTTGAAGGTGAGACCATTCAACAATATGGAATAAGGATCAAGACTGTGATTGGAGATATCAAGAGCATTGGTGGAACAATTGATGATGCCACCGTTGTCAGTAAATTTTTAAGATCATTGTTACCGGTCTATGCAATCAGGGTTGCCGCTATTCAGGAGTTAAGGTCTATCGACAAGACAAAGGTATCTCTAGATTCTATCATTAAAAAGTTGACTGCATATGAATTGAATAGCTATGATGGAAGTGTTCAGAAGACAAAGTCAACCTTTAGAGCATCTATTTCCTCCTCACCAACCAGAAAAGGAAAAGAGGTCAGCACTAGTTATGAATCTAGGCCAAGCAGAGATATGGATGATGAGGAGATTCTGATGGAGTTTGAAGCTCTTCTTGCCAAGAGACTTCCAAAAGGCAACAGAAAATACAGAGGTAAGGTTCTTCTAAAAAAAATTTCCTGCAATAAGATAGGACATATAGTTGTTAACTATCCTAAAAATGACAATAAGGATAAACTAGAAAGATTTAGAAAGTATAAAGGAGGAGGTAGGAGAAATTGTCTTGTTGCAGTAGATGAAGGTGTTACTGATGAAGAATCTGAGGATGAAGAGAATGAGGACATAGTGTTTGCAGCTGTAAAGGAAGAGGTGTCTGATTAGAAAGCCCTTGTCTCTCGCATTGACAACTCTAATGAGTGGATCATTGATAGCAGGTGTTCTCACCACATGACCGGTGAGTGTCTGGAAGAATATGATGGAGGTGTTATCCGGATTGGCAATGATACACCTTGCATGGTGAAAGGAAAAGGATCCATCTCACTGAATGGAAAGAGCAGTGCGGATGATGTCTACTGGGTGGAAGCCCTTAAGAACAACCTTTTGAGTGTTGCTTAGCTAAAAGACAAAGGACTCATTCTAGAGTTCAAAGGTGGAGTCTATAGAATAGTTGGAAAAAGTGGTGAACTTATTGCCACCGGTAAGCAGACTAGAAGAAACCTGTTTCAGCTGAATGCCAAGATTAGTTAGTGCCTGATGGTGAAGTTTGATGACAGTTGGATATGGCATAGGAGATTTTGTCATATGAATTTTGATAATATTGTGAAGGCTAGTAAGATCAAGGTTGTAAGAGGATTTCCTTTGCTAAACAAACCAAAGAATGCTTTATGCAAAGAATGTCAACTTGGGAAGATGTCTTCCTCAACATTCAAAGGTAAGTCTTTTTCAACAGATAACTTACTTGATCTAGTGCACACTGATCTGTGTGGTTTGATGAAAACTAGAATCATTCAGGGAGATCAGTATTTCATGATTCTTATTGATGACTCCTCAAGAATAACGTGGGTCACATTCTTGAAAGACAAGTCTGAGGCATATGGAAAGTTCAAAGCCTTCAGAGAATTGGTGGAGAAGGAGAGCGGAAGAAGAATAAAATGCCTAAAAATCGATCAGGGAGGTGAATTAACTTCTGATGAATTCAACAAGTACTGTGAAGAGAATGGCATCAAGAGGTAGTTGTCTGCCCCAAGGACACCATATCACAACAACATAGTAGAGAGGAACAATAGGACTGTAGTGGAAGCGACTAGAACTATACTAATCCAAGGAAAGGTATCTCACACCTTTTGGAGAGAAGCGATAGGCACAACAGTCTATACCATGAACCAGGTACTTATTAAGAAAGGTAAAGACAAAACCCCTTATGAGTATTGGAATGGAAGAACTCTTAATGTGAGTTATTTTAAAATTTTTGGGAGTAAGTGCTATATCAAGAGAGGTGAGCATCTGAGCAAGTTTGATGCTAAATGTGATGAAGGAATATTTCTGGGATATTCCACTAAAAGAAAATCTCTCAAATGCTACAACAACAAGACTCAAAAAATTGTTGAGAGTATCAATGTCAGGGTTGATTAATCCCCCGAGGAGCCTGAGGAAACCTGCAACAAGTAAGTAGAAGATGAACTGAGTGTAGCCTTCTGGGAATTGGTTAAGAAGGAAACTAGTTGCAAACACCAGAAAGACCTTAGTGTTCCTATACCGGTAGAAGCTGCAGCAGGTGAAGAAGAAGATGGAGTGGAAGAAGAAGAGGAAAAGCAAGTAGAACCAACCAGGGTCATTCCTAGGTATGTGAAACTACATCATGATCCGAAGCAGGTCATAGGAGATAAAGATGCAGGGATACTCATAAGGAGAAAGGTGAAAGAAAACTCTTGCATGATTTCAAAATTTGAGCCTAAGACCACTAGAGAAGCACTTACTGATGAAGACTAGATAAAGGCAATGGAAGAGGACTTGGACTAGATAGAAAATAATACAACATGGTCCTTGGTACCCAAACTAGAACACAAAAATGTAATAGGTACCAAATGGGTCTTCAGGAATAAGTTGAATGAAGAAGGCACACTGGTAAGGAACAATGAAAGACTTGTATGCAAGGGATATGCTCAGGAAGAGGGAGAAGACTATGGAGAAACCTTTGCCCCAATGGCTAGACTGGAAGGTGTTCAAATGCTACTTACATTTGCAGCATTCAAGGGATTCAAGGTATACCATATGGATGTGAATTCTCCATTCTTGAATGGAATCCTAGAAGAAGTGTATATTGAGCAACCAGATGGGTTTGCTTTGTCAGAAGATAGTAACATGGTGTGTAGATTACACAAGGCCTTGTATGGATTGAAGCAAGCACCAAGGGCATAGTATGAATGGTTACACTCTCATCTTGTGAAGATAGGATTTCAGAGAACAAGTGAGGACAACAACATCTACCTAAAATCTAAAGGTGATTAGATTCTGATCTGTGAAGTATTTGTAGATGACATAATCTTCAGAGGAGATGATGAAATGAGCCATGCATTCATAGATGAAATAAAGAAAGAGTTTGAGATGTCTCTGATTGGAGAGATACAGTTCTTCATTGGTCTATAGATTCAGTAGATGAAGGAGGGTATCTTTATTACCCAGTCCAAGTATATCAAAGAGGTATTAAAGACCTTTGGCATGGAGGAGTGAAAACCAGTTGGAACACTGATGGTGACCGGCTACGAACTAACAAAGGAGGATGATATAGTGTTGGTGAATGGTAAGGAGTACCAGTCAATGATCGGTAAGCTACACTATGTGGTGTACAATAGACCAGATATTGCTCATGCAGTGGGCATAGTGGACCATTTTCAGAAGAGTCCAAGAGAATCCCACTTGGTAGTGGTAAAGAGGATTCTTAGATACCTGAAAGGGACAGCTGATTATGGATTATGGTATCCATACAATGGTGACTTTGATCTCAAAGTGTTTACTGATGTAGATTGGGCAGGTAATGTGGACGACTGGAAGAACACAACCAGTGGAGCATTCTTCCTTGGTGGAAGACTAGTCTCATGGATGAGCAAGAAGCAGAGCTATATTTCCTAGTCTACAACTGGAGTAGAGTATGTGGAAGTATTTATGAACTGCACTCAGGTAATCTGGATGAAGCATGTACTGGATGGCTTCAAAGTGCCTATATCTGAACCGATGAGTATTTTCTCTGATAATACTAGTGCAATCAATATTTCCAAAAATATGGTATTGCATGCTAGGACTAAGCACATTGAGCTCAAGTATCATTTCTTGAGAGAAAAGGTTCAGAATAAAGAGGTTGTATTAGAACATGTTTCCAGTAAGGAGTAGCTAGTAGACATATTCACTAAGCCTTTACCGAAGACTACATTTACCTATTTGAGAGGTGAATTAGGGGTTCTGCCCCTTCATGAAGTAAACTAAAGTTGTGTGCTCCACATCAGACAGGTACTACCATGTCAGATCTTACAGGATTGATGTGTTGAAAGATGCTACTCCATAGGGGGAGCAACATAGTGGAGATTGGAAGCTTGTGCCTCCACTTTGGCATTGTTGTCAAAGGGGGAGAAGATATCTGATGATGTATGGGGGAGAAGATATATTGTTTGGAGAGAAGATATCTAATGATGAAGACATATGGCATAGTGCACACTAACTAGTCTAGATGGTGGTGGTTATGATCTTTGAACTAGAATATTTCAACCGATATATGTTATTGAGCATGGTGCAGATACTGAGCAATGATACACTGAGTATTTCCATCAATGACAAAGGGGGAGATTATTGGCATCTGATGAAGCGGTGACAATGTGTGTTGTCATTGATGTCAATAAGTGCTCAAGAAGGAACCGATATGCACTAGTATGAAGATTGGAAGCGGTTATTGTCAACCAAGATGGAGTGGACCGGTGTCAAGGTTCACTAAGTATGACTACTAGTTGGTAGTCTCTATTCAACTCTAGGGTTACCAGTATGGCCTGTGTGGTGAAACCGATGGTGTTTTGTGAACAATAAGGATAAGGATCAGGATGCCACATCAGCTATGTGCATGTGAATAATTTCCTTGAGGATCTTGCGGTGAAGATCTAATACATTGAATGCCTATCTCGGGAATGCACGATGTTATGAGCGGTGTATGAAGAGCGCGTGATGGGTTACCATTTTCCAGATGTAGTGAAGATGGAACGATGCAGAATGTCTTAAGATATGTCTTAGATCATTCTATTCTATGCAATGGATTTAATGGTTAGGATTGGACCGCTTGTATTTGTAAACCTAAAATTTTAATGGGTTTAGGGTTTATGCTACTGACCTAATTGTTTTTTATTACGAGAAAGACAGGTTTTTAAGGGATCCCAAAACCCTTTACAAAATATCCTTAAAAGATAATAGCATTAAGAAACATGAAAAGACATACTGCCAATAAACCAACACAAATCTGGGCAAAAATTAGCATAAAAGCCCAACAAAACTAGCAACATCCAACCAAAATAGAAAAAAGACAAAAGACAAATTACTTAATGTTTTTTAGGGCATTAGCCAAATTTCTGTTATTCCCTTGCAACTCTTTAATATTATCCCTAAGCTTAGGGATATCCTTGGAAGAAGCCACAACAACTTTTCTCATGCTCGCCCTTGTTCTTTTTGCCACACCACCAAGAGCACTTTCCACTGTCCCTGCCTCAGTAGCATCCTCATCAATATCTAGGTCCACAACAGGTTTGGAGGTGCTAGAGCCATCAAGGAACTTGGTAATTTCCTCTAAATTCTCAGTCACAGAAGTAAGGATATCCGGAATCATTACCAAAAAGTTTTTCATAGCTGTTTTTCTTTCCTGTAGTTTACTAATATGAGCTTCCAGCTTATCCACTTTTTCCTCCATACCCTTTTTCCACTGCTCCTAGTTCATTTCAACTTTCTTTCCTTTCTCTTCCTACTGCTTATCAATTTTTTCCAGATTCTTGATTCCTTCAGAAGCCCACCTATCAAAACCCATTTGAGCCTCGGACTGGTTTTTGAGTTTATCCAGAATCATCCCCTTTCTAGCTTTATCCTGATCCCTACTCAAATTCTCCTTGTCCTTGTCCTTCTCAATTTCCATTTCCCTTTCCTCATTAATCTTATTGTCTTGCTCCTCCATTGGCTGGCTGTTAACATTACCTATACTCACACTATGGGTAGGACTATTCTGATTAGAAACATCCTCAGCTCCTCCTTCCTCCTCCCCCACTTCCTCTTCTTTCCATCTCTCCTCTCCTTGAGACTCATTAGTCTCCATCTCGCTTCCATCTTTTCCAATGTCCTTTGAATCAATCTTTGTATCCTTTTGATTACCCTTGTCCTCTTGAATTTTCTCCACAGTGGCATTTTTGTCCTTTTTGCTCTATGTCAACTCATCCTTTATGGGCCCACCTTCCTCCATCTTCCTTTTTCCTTTTCCCAGTGACACCAAAAATCTCTTGTTTTCCTAGATAGCCAAAGTGTTTCAATGCTCATAAATGAGCAAAATAAGGCCATAATGAAGCACGAGAAAATAAGGGTTCTTGCTATGCTTATTCAGAGACCACGACAGAGACCTAAAGAGGTAATAGGGTAGAGAAATCCTCTTCTCATGTCTAAAATCATTTAAAAGCAAAAAATGGTATGTGTGGACCCTAGTAAAACAACCCTCCATAGTAATATATTTCATAATTGCATTAAGCACACAACCCCAGATTTTCTTAATATTGGAAGCATCATAATACCCCTCGTGGCTTTTCCTAGTTTCGCTCTCTCCTTCTCTTTACGTGGAAAAAGATTAACTGCATTATTAGACACTTTCAGGGCTCTAAAGAAGTTAAGACTAGAATGGGGCATACCTGTGACCATCGCAATGATGTCCACATCCAACTTAAAACTAACACCATGAATTTTGAAGGAGCCATTAATCCAATTTTCAGTAACTTTGGTGACCACTGGGTTAACTCTGCCTTTATCATAGTCGACCAACTTTTCCATGAAATTCATCATGAATCCTTTCTCCAGCTTTGTCCAAACCTTAGGCATCTCCTACCATCTAGAAATATTATCAGGTTCCTCTATTCCTAGACCACCCCCCCCCCCCCCTCATTTTAGATTTCATTTTACAATTTCTCTTCTTCTGCAACTTCAGAGCTTTCTTCCAAATGACACTCAATTTTTTGAAAATGCATACCCACAAAGTGTGCGGAAAATTAATATTTTTGATTAGGACTCTGCCCTTCTAACGTGTCATCATCACCTTTCTAAAAATTTGAAGATTACTCATTAAAACTTTCATGATTAATCATGTGATCCATCTTTCCCCATAAATCTGTCCTTTCTAATGAGTTCTTTAATATTAAAATCAATATTAACTTCCCCATTTCGTATACTTTTTACTTTTGAAATTATGCCAAGGTTCGCTAGACCATCCACTTCAACATTGTTTTTCTCTGAAGGCATGTTCAATGATAATAGATTTAAAGCTATGAATAATTTCTCTAGCTTTAAAAATAATATTTTCTATAGTCCATGAAGGCTCAATTTCTCCCTTAAGGCATTTAATAATGTTAAGTGAGTCTCCCTCCAACCATAGATTATCATGATTAAGATTTTTAGCTATAATCAAAGTATTCAAAGCCACAAGGCAACTTCTAGCAAAATTCCTGATAATGCCCCCATAACCAGCTTTCCCCAGGTTCCCCTTAGAAGCCCCATCAGAGTTGGCCTTAATCCATCCCTAAGAAGGAAAGCACCAAAAAATACCATCCCTACCTTTATCCTTACTGACCTAATTGTTGTTTATAAGGTGTCGTGCCCAACTTTTGGGCACAAAAACGGAACAACAAAATTTTTTTTTTGACATCATGAACTCACAACATATACTACAATTATAATAACTTGATTAGAGATTTATCTTATCTAGGGTGAAAATAAAATTGTTTACTAAGGTTGGGTTACTTAACCGACTCGAACGAGCGACTTAATTTGGTGGGGATTAATCAGTGTCACAGATTAGTTAGCTAGCTCAAATACCTTAACTAAGTTGTCGTAATTTGAAACGAGGGATAAATGGATATCTTGACGTATTAAATCATCCCCAATCATATAATGATAATGTTATTAATTAATTGATGCACACGCAAATTTATTATTTATATCCCACCGATATCATTTAAATTTTTATAACACCATTTCCCCACTAAAACTGATATTAGGCTAAAGCCAATTCTAATTTTCCTAACCTCTTAATTTTGATGATTTAATTATTTCGGCCAAATCGGTCACAAGGCTTATGGGTCATAAAATTAATTTACAATTTCTCCTTTTTAAATTTTCCCCATTTACAATATAACCTAACGCCCAAATGAGTTGAGGAAAATCTATTGGTTAATTAAATAAATTAATTGATTTAATGTATGGTGCGTCCAACTATAATAACTCTTCATGTTTTAACCCCTTTAATTTTACTATATTAAAATTTTAATTCCCTAAAGAATAAAAGACATATAATAATTCAATTATTAAATTAACCCCAAATATATATTAAAATCAAATTTTAAAATTTCAATTTAAATTTCCCATCCCTAATTTAAAATTCTTTTTAAATAAGGAATTCCCCTTTTCTTAAAATGCTAACCCTAATAAAAAACTACATTTTAATGCTACCATATATATATATATATATATATATATATATATATATATATATATATATATATATATATATATATATATATATATATATATAATTCCTAAAATGCTAACCCTAATTAAAAACTAAATTTTAATGCTCCCATATATATATATATATATAAAATTCCTAAAATGCTAACCCTAACCCGAAACTGGGTTAGGGTTGCATTTCTATATATTACCACTTGTTTTATTTTCTTATTATTTTATGCCCTAACCCGAAATGGGTTAGGGTTTATTAGAAATCCCTTTTTTTTTTTTTTTTGGAGTGATTGCAGGTACGGCGGAGGGTTCGAAGAAGGGAGAAAGGAGGGTTTGGCGTGGGGTTCCCCCGGTCACCGCTGTGCGTACACACCGTGGCGGCAGCGCCGCTCACTGTGTGCACACACAGTGGCAGACGGTGTAACTCGCCACCCACTGTGTATACATACAATGGCGGGTGCCACCCACTCCACTGTGTTTGTACACAGTGCGGTGCCCTTCGACACCGCCCACTGTGTGTAAACACAGTGGCTCGGCTCAGTACCCGCGATTTTCCAATAAGTTTTTTTTTGAAATATTTTAATATTTCGCTCTATTTTTTTTTAAAGAACTTTTTAAGTATGTAAATATAAATATATGTATATATATATATATATTTATATTTATATATATATGTTTATATATATATATCCATTATCATATTCAGATTCTATATGACTATCTCCTTTTTTTTGTATCTCTGGAGTATGTTTTCGGATGCAGTGGTGGATATATATATATATATATATATATATATATATATATATATATATATATATATATATATATATATATATATATATATATATATATATATATATATATATATAAGATTAGGAAGTTTATTTGAAATTAATTTTAACACAGCAGCATGCAATGCTCTATGTATTTTGTAACAGGGATACACAAATTCAGAATATATCTCTTTTTGTTATTGCAGGGGTATGCACATATAGCAGTTTATACATATATATATTTATATATATATAGGTATATATTTTTCAATATATATACTTATATATTTATAGATATATATAATTGAATGTTAAAATAATAGGGCTGAAAACCCTTATATTGTTTTGAGATTTTAACAATTAAACATTCTGTTCTTAGTCTTCTAACAACATTAAGAATAGGTCTTATTTTTTTCTTTTTAACAGTCATACATCATACTTTCTACAGCAATGTAAAAATACTAGTTCTTTTTTTTTTAACAGTCATAAAATAACAGTAATTTAAACTATGCAAGTAAATAATGAAACCTAATGCATTTTTTTTTCCTTTTCTTTAATATTGCAGTAAATAAACAAGTTAACAGACTAGATTTAGATGTAGTCTACAACAACATAATAGACATCAAAATTTAAATAAAAATTACATTGCTTCCAAAATAATAAGTTACAATAGCCCATATATAAAAATGGGTGAATTATCTAATCAGTCTTCTCTTTCTTAATCTTTATACAGAAAATAAAAGAAATCAACCTAAAACTCCTTATTCACATGTATTTATTTTGCTACAATTCATAAAGATTACATTTTCTTTTTGCTTTTCTGCATTTAAATAGAAAATCTGTATCTGAATAACAATCTGCAACCAAGCAAATCTGCAACTCCTAGTCTTTTTCCCAAGCAACCTGCATGTAAAATTTTAGGACTGTGACCATGGGATGCTCACCTCCCAGCCTAGGCTTACCAGAAGCCACCCCCAAGCTTGGAGAATCAAGACCTAGATGGGGTTACAACCAAGCAATACAACAAGAAAAAGGGAATAGAAATCAACACAACAAACACATCCCTTCCCAAGCTGAAACTCCATCACAAAATGTGATGCCTTACTAGGGTGGAAGTGGACCAAGTACCCTAGGGGAGAAATCTGCTAAATAGAACTTACAGACAACTCATGGCACCCATGAAAGCATAACCAAAAAAAATCATTCTTAATCCCTGCACCCTTATGACCCCCAAAAAGGAAAGCATGCCATATTTGCTCCCCCTTATGACCCCCAAGTGAAATAACACAAAAGAAAGCAGCAAGGGTCTCATGGACAGACCCTTGAGATCACTCTCAAAATGAGAGCCTCTCACCCTAAGGGCTGTCAAGCTCCTTCCACCCCCAAGACCAATCTTTCCTCCCAAGGAAAGGATGGTCTTGAACACTCCCCAAACACAACATTACATAAAACAGAAATAAACAAGAACATATAAATTTTACAATACAACACAAATAAAGAGTTACAGCAATTTCCATTCCAACATTCTATAGCAATTTTACATTTACATAAGAGGGGAAAAATAACACCAACCTTGACCTGCCAAAGGAAATCTAAGGGAAAGCTTGATGAAGAGCTGCCCAATCCACTAATTCTTTTCTGCAATTTCTTAGCCCCCAAATCTGCTATCCTAAAAACTGATCTTCCTCCAAAATTTTCCAAAAATCTCCAAGGATGGAGAGTGGGTGATTAGCTCACTAAGCTTCCATTCTTAGCCTAAGAAGGCCTCTCTCACTCCTTCCAACCTCTTGGATAGAGTGAGGGATCCCCCATTGGATTGGTCTTCCCTAGGTCTTACACACTCCCTAACCTAGGTACCTAGAGAAGGGAAATGGAATGGGGAAGAGGGATTACTCCCTTCAAGAAGGTTATCCTACCAAGGAGGGCACTCCTATAGATGGAATTCATCCATCTTGGGAAAACCACTTTTTTGGGTGGTTAAACAAGTCCTAAGGGAGAGACACATGGCCAATTTTGGCCTTCACCCATAGGTACCCCATGAGGCCTAATAAAAAAGCTCTAAAATTGACTCTAGAAGTTGATTTGACCCTCAGAAAGTCCACCTGAAGTTAACCTACGGGTCAACTCTGAGTTGACCTTTCTTGTAGCTCACTATCCTAGATTTCTTGGTTCCTTCAAGGATAATTAGGAGATATAACCATTAACAAAAATAAAACTTTCCAAAAAGGTGACAAGACAATTTGCCAACACAACATACTACATAGGTGTCAAGTGACACTACAACATAATTCCACATCACAATTACCTACATGGCAATTGTCCCTAAAACAATTTAAACAATTCAATAAATACAATTTACACTCATGCAACATTTTACATTTACGAATAAAATACAATGCATACGGGGTGTTGTCTCTCCAAATAGACAACCCCTGGTTTTACTAACACACATTGGCCTAGGTTTGATTCTCCATAATATTTCCATGGTCACATGGATAATCTCCTGCACATCTCAATTTAAACATTAGTACTTCCCAATAGCCTCATATAATATAAAACACATAATCAGAATACAATACATCCATTCTGCAAAGACTTGTCATTATAAAATATGATTGTCACAAATCAAAGCAATTCATCACAATTCTCAAAATTTGATCCATCTACAAGATATGCAAACGTATTTCTAATATTATAACAAATCCTGAAATTCAGATAATAACATACACCATCACAATATTACCCTAATCTGGAATCATATAATATTCTATAATCCACAAGGCATAAAAATGGAGCATCAAATATATATCAATATTACCAAAAATCGTGGGATCATAAAAAGTTCTATATCCATAGTGTGTCAAAACTAGCATCCAAAATAGTTCTAACATGAAAATAACTAAAGAGATAGGATAGGTCGGGGTAGGGCCTCACATAAGGTCGATGATGTTTGTTATTGATTGGGTTGGCAAATGATGTGTTTGTGTCTGCATGTTGAGATACTTGCCAAACTAGAGTGTGATTGCAGAGGAGAGGAGCTAAAAAGGATCTGCCTTAGCAAGTAGTGATGATATCAGATCAGAGCTTTACCTGTTGACTTCTAATGATTTCAACAGAAGGAAAATCCCTTGACCAAGTAGCTTTAACAGGCTTGTTGCAAATCCTCTAACCAGGTGACTCAAGTTCATTGAGTTCTTTAAATCCTCAAGTGAGGTAACCTATAACAGGGTTAATAGCCATCCCTTAACCAAGTGATACCTAACAGGATCGGTTCCTAATAGAACCTTGATTTCTTTAACCAGACTAGCCTCCTAACAGAGAAAACTTCAAAAGAGTTCAAAACAAGCTTGTGGGTATTCATCCCCACCGTGATTTTTCCCATTTGGGTTTCCACGTGAAAAATCTTTGTATTATGGTTGTGAGTTTTTCATGTGATGATTGTGTGTTTCTGATTAAGTTAGTTATGCAAGCAGTGTTAAATGGTTGTGGTGTTGTAGATACAACTCATGCATGATTATATTGATAAAGTAGTCATCAAGATTTGAGATCTGTGGAATGTAGCCTGAAGTACCTGTGCTTAACCGGTATAGCCATGGTAATGCTCAGTGGTGAAGACAACTAGTTAGCTGTGTTTTAATATGATAAAATGTTGTGAAGTTTTCGTGTGTACTGATTCACCCCCCCCTCTCAGTACCAGTCAGGACCTTAGTTGTTCATCATTATTCATCATCATGTTATTGTTGTAAAGAGGATTTTCAAATATCTGAAGGGAACTATTGACTATGGGTTGTAGTATCCGAAGAATGATGATTTCATGATATGTACCTGTACAGATGTTGATTTTGCAAGTGATGTAGATGGTCAGAAGAGTACTACTAGTAGAGATTTCTTTTTGGGGAAGAAGTTGGTTTCATGGGCAAGTAAGAAACAAGACGCTATATCTCTATCAACTGTCGAAGCTGAATACATTGTTGCTGCTAGCAAATGTACTCGGGTAGTTTGGATGAAGCAAATGTTGAAAGACATTAGAGTTGTGTATGATGAGACTACTGTTATTTACTATGAAAATTTGAGTGCCATTAATATTTCTAATAATCTAGCATTGCATTCTAAAACAATTCATATATCATTTAAGTATCACTTTTTGAGGGAGAAAGTTAGTGATGAAGAAGTAAAACTGGGGTATGTATCTACAAAGGATCATATTGCAAATATTTTCACTAAGACTTTGCCTATAGATATACTTGTGTATTTGAGAGACAAGTTAGGTGTCTTTGTCCCTCTTGATGAGAACTAGGCGCATGGAGGTGCATCAATCTGGTGGACTTCATAGTCTTATCTCCTTATCTAGATTGATGAGCTAGTGTTGCTACTCAGCCAGAGTATTGAGTGTGTTGTTTAGAGTTATGATTTTATCCTAAGGGGGAGAGATTGTCCTTCTTAGTGGGAGAGAATCTTGATTTGTTTATGTCTTTGGCATTATTGTCAAAGGGGGAGAGAAGCATGTGAAAAATTACTTTATCTTTGGAGCTTTGTGTGCATGATCTTAGGGGGAGTTTGTTAGAGTTTGTTGGTGTCAATTTATTCCTTTGCATTTATTGTATTTCACATTCATATGCTTCCATCAATGCCAAAGGGGGATATTGTTGGATTTTGCTGCTGCTAGGATAAGTTGTTGTCATTGATGTCAACATATTCCTGTGTTTTGGTGTTGCAGAGAAATGTTTTGGTGATCTGGTGATTGTAGTGAGTTGATCTAGTTGGTTTATCTATTTAGGATGTTGAATCAGCTAGAGATACTTCATTATTTATTGATTCCATGATGTTATGTGATGAATTTATCGAGTTGAGGATTCCGGTATGGAGATTGGTTTTCAGTACTCAATGTTGCAGTGTTCTGGTGTTTGATCCGTTGTGCTCCGGTATGATCATATCTTGTGTTGTGGATTTGAGAGAATGTTTGGGGTGTTCGTGTGTATCTTAATTTCAGATGGTTTGTGATTTGATGCTCTGCAATCTATCTTTCTTATCTGAGTTGTTGTTGTTAAGTGTTAGCATGCTAATCGATGAAGATTTGAATAGGTGGTGTTGGTCAAGCTATTGCAGATGGTTCTAACATGCTTGTTGGTTTTTCATAATAATGTCCTATTTGTTGCGATGGTCTGTATTGATCATTATGCAATTTCTTGATGATCTTATGGGTACAATAATATTCTTCATGTTATGTAGTATTTTTGGTGGTGTAACATGTTGCGGTTGAAATTGGTGAGATTTCTGGTGGTGGTATGCATTTGAGGAGTTGATTTAGGTCCATGCTATGTTGTCAATGAAATTGTATTGGTCTGGTGGTTGATTTATGTATCGTGTGATGTGATTTTTTAATAAGGTGTTAAGGGTTTGGCCAACCTTGTAGTCAAAGTTGATTATTTGTATAAATGGGTGTAATATTCATTTAATTGGGTGGTTTTTATTGAGTCTGCATTATCAGAGAGTAGTGTATATGCGTTCAAGTGAATTCATCTTTTGATGTGGTGCACTGAGAAGAGATTGGTGAAGGACAGACATATGAGCTTAATTGGAACTGTCATCAGGCATTAGGAGATACTATTTTTGTAGTTCATCTTTTTCAGATTGTAGTCTGATCATCTTTGTAAGGTAGTGAACCTTCCCTGAGGGTTGTAGCCTTATGGGTCATTGTAATTTAATCAATGAGCTCTAGGCAGTGTGCCTGAATGAATGTGCATTCCCCATTGTAATATTTACACATACTACTGTAGAGTATCATCTCATTGTGGGTAGGTTCCCACCATGGTTTTTCCCTTAACCGGGTTTTTCACGTCAAAAATATTGGTGTTATGTGTGTTGTTTTTATTGATGTTATCTTTCTTTTTAGTGTAGTTGATCAAAACTAAGATTGTGCTAAATTTTTCTAATCTGGTGAAAACCGATTCACCCCCCTCTGATTTTTCCTTCCTTGTTGTTGCCAACAAAGGAAGCACGATGATTTAGTTTATCATCTAGTAGATCTTGGGCCCTCTTCTTGCAATTCAAAATTACATGTCCTATTTCATTAACATAGAAACATTTTATTTTTTCTTTTGAAGGAATATTCTTAGATTTGTATTTTCTGTTTTTTCTTTGTTATGTACAAATAAGACCTCTTTAGATTCTGAGTCTTCATTATAATCAAGTAGACTAGATATTACTCCTTCAATACTAATGTGGTTACCCTGCTTGGTGTGAACACCATTCTAGACATATTTTTAGGAAAATTATTCGGAGGTATTATTTTGGCATCATCATCTTTTACTTTCTCATTAATCCTAGCTAGCTGATTTAGAGGAGAGTGAAACTTGTTGATATGATTTGCCATTTTTGTACCTTTTTTCCATCATCAATCCATACAATCTCTGTTAAAAGTATGGTTGTCATTGCACAAAAATATCAGCCTGTTAATGCCCGATACAACCACTAGACTTATAGAATCCACAAGAGGCAGTTAAGACATGTCGCAAACTTGAGTGTTTCACTGCACAACACAAGGAGACCAAGGGCACACATCTTGCAACAATCTCTCCTAGTGCAAGTGAGGGGGTTTGAACATGTGACCCAGGATCTGATACTATTTGTTAGAAGTGCGGTTTTTGCTGTAACAAAAGATCAACATGTTAATGCCTGATACAACCACTAGACTTATATAATTTATAGGAGGTTGTTAAGCCATGCCACAAACTCGAGCGTTGCACTACACAACACAAGGATACCAAGCGCACACATCTTTCAACAATCTCTACTTCAATGTTGTGTTGGCATTTTCAACTTTAGATCCGAAGAGCTTGTTTAATGACTCCTAAATCTCTTTTGTTGACATCACAAAATCCACATGGTGTAAATATGCTTTTGATAAGCCAAGACCAATAGTTCCCAAATCCTTTTTATTTTTTATATTCCACTTTGCAAGTTCATCTGCATTAGTTGGTATGACTAAGTTTTTTTTGACAACATCCCAAAGATCCTTTTCTATCAAGTGTAGCAACATCTATATCTGCCATGTATGAAAGTCTCTACCATCAAATTTATTGATGAAACTTAATTTATCCATGACTACTCTTTTAAGAAATGGTGTCAGGATCAACCAATAATGCACCTTGACTATAACACTTTAACACCAAGACAATTGATTTTAATTGAAAAACTTATCACTAGAGTAATTCTAAGACACTACTAATGACTTTTTTTAATAACAAACAATATTTTATTTGATTTGATTGGAAATATTAACTTGTAAGAAAGAACACTATCAAAGATAAGGACACTTGACAAAAGCTACAACTCCCATAAATCAAACAACTACACTACCATGATACCTTGTAGTCATCACATCGACCTCACATCACATGCTTTTTCATGCCAAATTGTTTCCTAGAAATGATTCAATCTTTCACATAGTGAATTAAGCAAGGATTTATTCTATGTAGGAATGTTGCTTGCTAAGCAGAGGAAAGATGTCTTGGTTCCCAAATCAACAAATCTTAAACCCTAGAGGATTATCCACTTTCTCATCAACATGTCTGTTGGTTTTTTCAACTGATGTTCCAAAAAATCCTAAAATGACCCTATTTCTATCGACATATGACTATACTCAGTGGCCAACGAACAAGGCTATGAAAGCCTTCTATACTCTAGGCTCTATAAGAGCAAGGTGGGTATGCCTATATTCACACCATTTTAAGATATTTCACTATGACAAACAGTGATGCTACAACAAATAGACTTCATACAAATACTTCTTGGACTAATACATCCCTTTAGTCTCCATTTATCACTAGTATGAACTGGAAAGAAAAGAAAAACAAACAAAAAACAAGAAAAGAAAACTGAGAAATGACCTTCAGATTTAATCATATGGTTCCCTCCATATTTTGCACAAGAACAGATTTCAGGATAGCCCCTTATCCACTCATAGACTTAGACAATGAAGTACTCATTTATGACAATAACATAAATGCAAAGCTAGCAACTCTTATAACATCATCATATTACAATAATGAGGCCTTAAATAAACACACTAAAACATTCTTAATGATCTTGAAGATGCTACAATAAACTCTAGCATTTTCCTGAAAGCAAACTTTAACATGCTCCTTGAGCATGAGCATCTAAGCCAAACACTTATCACATAAAGTGGGTGACAAAAAACCTACAAATCCTTATTTTTTCTAATTTAGAAGAGAACTAAACATATCTAGGAGACATTACAGCATGTTGAAACACAAGTTCTTCATACTATTCTTCTTGCTATCATAAAAAATATGATTACAACACTCTGAAACTAAAATATCAAAGGAAAACTAAGTCCTTAACTACCCTGCACAAAAACATTACATTGCTCAACTTGGAGCCAAAATCTGGAACCCCTTCAAAATGAGAAGAGAAGAAAATTAAAAGACTTATGAGAAGCCCTAGAGAATCCCTATAAGAGATCTCCAATTGACACATGGATTCATCTCTTTGTTGAATTTTAAATTCTAAATGTACACTTCTCTCCTCTCCAAATTTACTTTTAATCTGCATTTTGAGTCTGTTGGTGACACTTGGAAAATTTATAAACTATCTAGCACTCACAAACTTTTGACTTGTCTGCTGGCACACTGGCTATGATAAAGGACTTGCCACCTTCAACATTTTTCCCAATTGCCTTTGGCTAAATTTTCCTCTTTTGGTGCCTAGCTTGTAGCATTCATTTTTTCTCTATCCAGAAATAGAAATCTCCCTTTTTTCCAGTGAGAATATATTTCAAGTGTGGTCCCAATATTCCATAAATTCTAAATAATCATAGCATATTTTCCCCTTGGGAAAAAATAGAATTTCATGTGCCTTATCTCTGTCTGAAATAATGTCCTCCATTTTGTGAATAATTCCAAATTCACTGAGAACAACTTACTGTTGCATTTTACCCTTTGATATTTCAAGAGAGGATATTTTATCTTCAAGTGAAAAGTTCCTTGGTAGCCCCATCACTTCACCTCTAAGTAAAAATAATATCACTTCTCCCTTTGGCCAGTGAAACATTCACCCCATACAGTGAAAGCAATTACAATCAATAGAATATTTTCAGAATTGCATCATTGTTCTCATGATTATGATGCCCTTATGAAAGATAATTATTTTTCTACCACAATTTTTCACTGAGTGAATAACATTCACTTTAACTCCTTATATTTCCTTACATTTGCTTACATTGGCCATCCTCACGATAATCACATAGAAGCACCAACATCTCTATCAGGGTCAAATTATTTACTGCAAGATCTCATGTTGGCTGAGAAATAATACATTTTCTAGTAAATCTCCTTTTCAAATAAGACACTTTGTTAATGTTGCATTTTATATTTTTGTGTGTAATTCCCTTTTCTTGGGTGAGAGATAATTATACCCTCCTTCCCCATTTTGGAAGATTACATAACATCTCTAACCTCCACGCCTTCCACTACTAGGAGTAGTTAATACAGTATGAGTATTAGAAGAGAAAATTAGCCGCCATGACATTCTTTCACACTCTGCTCCTCATGTCCATATAGTTGTCATGAAACACTCCTCATACTAGCACGCCAATCATTGCCTCTTGCACGTGAAAATCATACATCTTGGTCATGTAAATTCGATGCCTTTTCAACAAATAATGCATCTACAATACCGATTTTGCAATGCATAAATTATCCCCAGATTTCCCACACAAGGATCTCTACCTCAATGAAAACCCCCATCATTTAGTGAAACCTGCAGGCTTCAGTAGAATGAAAAGATTTTCCTCTCCCTTCCCCCTCGGAGTATCTCAGATGAAGTGTTTGTATTGGCACCATGTGAACCCTAAACCTTTTACCATCCTCAAGTTCATCTTGCTTTATCATTACCCATTTTTCTCGCTGACCCACGCTATATCTTCTCTTCTCATCCTCGGCCCACGGGGTGGTAGGGAAGTGCCTCATTCCAGTATCCTCACTTGCCCCGCAACATTGTTCACTTTGGCTCAATCTTCTTGCGGGGTGGTGAGATAACCAAATCCCACCCCCGCTGGCCCGCACTGTATTTCACATTGCTCCAAGCGTTCTCCAGGCTTCTAATAAGCCTTCAAGATTTTTATTTTAGTTTTTCGGTCACACCTTTATGGTCCCACCAAAGAAAAGTGGAGGCTACTACTAAAACATAAACCATTGTAAAAATATTTAGATATTTCTTTCTTGCCCTTAAATTAAACCACACGATAAAATATGATTTAATTTATTTCGTTCGCACTTTCAAGAATTTGAATAAACCACCCAATCACATTAATCTCATTTTCACCACCACATAAAGTCGGGGGAAAGATCACCAAAAAAATTTAAACAATACATACCTACTAAGATATTTAATTGATCTCTCTCGATTGCACTATTAGCCGAGTCCTTGGCACTTTGGCAAATAGCTTCTTATATTTAAATTATTCAGATGATTTTATTTTCCTCATTGATATTGTGAAAATGATGATACCCCAATTGGATGTGCTCTAAACATAAAAATCCAGCGAGTGATGATCTAATTTGACATTTTCACACTTTTGATTTTTGACCAAAATCAGTTGCGCAGCCTCTGGACTCGGCCTCAAAAACTGATCAAATTACCTCTTCAGGTCCTGTAGACTAGCATACCTGAAGTATGTCATATGAAGAATCCAAAATTCTGGATGCTCATTATAATTCCTGAGGTGGAATATTTCAACCCTCAAAGTTGCCTACTCAGTCTTTCCCTGAAACTGCACTTTTCTAACCATTCTGAAACCACCTATGTGGAAATCTACATAGGCTTGCTCATTTACTAACACATGGTGTCCCTTGTTTAACCATGTTACTTTGTATGGTTCCTTGTGTTGTATCCTAGGTAGTTTCAATTTGTTGACTGCTTCCTCTGATATGATGTTATATGTGGATCCTGAATCTATGATCACCTTACACACCTTTCCCATGATTTTACACTTAATCCTAAACAATGCTCTTCTCTGTGAGACCTCTATACTGTGTGGCTTCTTCATTAACACTCTCTTGATCACTAAATTCTCACCATCTTCTGAAGCTAGGTTCAATGCTGAAGTTCTAGTATTACCTCCATCTTCCTGAACATAGTTTACCCTCTTCTCACCACCATAGGATAAACTAGGCTTCTCTAGGAATCTATAGGCAGGGTGGCCCAACTTTTGATAGTTATAGCACTTCATGGTTGAGAAGTAGGACCCTCTCCCTGGTCCATTAGATCTACCCCTACTCAAGTTGCTTGAACCCCTACCCCTATAGCTAGGTTTTCTCTGAGAATCCCCACTTTGCTCTATAAGCTTAGACTCTCCCTGGGATCATTGATCTATGCTCCTTCCCCCAAAACTGCCTTTATGGTCTCTACCATCTCTTCCCCTACCTCTTCCTCTGTTATTTTGTTCTTACTTTCTCCTACTTTTCTCTTCCACCTTAAGTGCTAGTTGATAACACTTGTGTACTATTTGTGGGCATAACAAGCTCATGTCTTCCTGGATGTTCCATCTTAACCCATGCAAGTACCTTGCCACTTTTATACTCTCATCCTCTACTACTCTGGATCTCATGCATAGTTTTTAAAACTCTCAATGTAGCTACTGACATCTAACTCTTTTTGTCTCAAATTTTGTCTTTTCCTGTGAAGTTGGACTTCATAGTCTTTAAGAAGGTAGGTTTCTTTTATTTTGGCTACCATTGCTTTCCAGGTGGCTATTGGTTGCTTACCTTCTTCCACCCTTTCCTCTTGGATGAACTTCCACCAAGTTAAGGCTGCCCCTCTCAACCTTGATTTTGCTACCTTAACCTTTTGTGCTTCAGTTGCTCCATCACATTCAAAATGGTTTTCTAGACCTTCAATCCACTCTATAAGAGCATCTAGATCCATCTTCCCACTGAAAAGAGCCACTCCGTCTAAGTTTTTACCACTCATATCTCTCAAAGCTTTCAAGAATGGTTCTTGCTCAATAACAGGGTCAGGTATGGGAACCTCATCTTCTATGGCCACCATTTTACCCTGGTCTCTGACCTTATCATGGACTTCTTCAGTTTTGACTTCTACTTCAGCTAGTTTCATTGCTAGTTGATCCAATCTTTCTCAGAGTGCCCTATTTTCCTCTTCTTGGTCTTCGACCTTCTTGGCTAACTCAACATTAGTCACCATGTTTTCCTCAATAAGGATGTTTAAGTATAAAGGTTCAATTTGTTTCCCAAAAACTTACTTGTGGTTGTTGCATATGTTTGCAAATCATTCTTGAGGTCTTCATGCTAGCATCTCTTACAACACTTCCCAAGAGGATGTTTAAGTCTAAAGGTTCAATTTGTTTCCCAAATACTTACTTGTGGTTGTTGCATATGTTTGCAAATCATTCTTGAGGTCTTCATGCTAGCATATCTTACAACACTTCCAAAGCAATCTCCCTATCAACTAGCATGAGAGATCTTATGATTTAAAATCTGGACATCCTCATTAATACCAAATAACCCAGAATGGAAACCCAAAATGTCTCAATCGGATTCATGGGAGGAAGAATTTGAATTTGCATATATGGGTCTATCACATGACTTACCCATATTAATTCTCTTTTGTACCCAAGCAACATTAGATGGCTCATGTACAACTAATCTTTTCTAGCCTCTCCGTGCCTGTTTAGGTAATCCCTCTTGCAATGTCTCTTGAGGATGCTTCCTCATCAATGACCCGGTGTTCCTTCCTCTTTGCATTGTACTTGTTTTTCTTAAAAGAATTATACTTATTTAAAAGCATTGGTTATACTTGTCAGAGTCACCACCCACAAAGACTATGGGAAATAAGAAAACAAGCTAAAACAAATCACTTGCAAAGATTTAACAAATCAAGAAGATTTTCAAAGAGAAAGATAGCACAAATGAGAGATAAGGAAATCTTCCACAACACACAGATATCTGAACAAACTTCTGAACTAATTTAGGCACCAATCTATAACATAGCTACACACTATGACTATTCCCCAGCAAAGTCGCCACTTTTGTTGTTCTCAAATTCTGATTCCCTTCTTTCCTCCCTATTAGGAATACAATAAACTCTATATGCAAATGAAGAGGACACCAAGGATGAAACAAAACTCCAGAAAAACATATAACAAGGTTTTAACAAAACCTTCTACACTTCGAACTTATCCAAAGTTTCAGGTGGGTATACCTTTTGTGAAAACTCACACTTTCAAAATCTGAGATCCATAGTAAACCAATGCTAGAAACCTATGGACTTCATCACCTTAGTATAACCGAAACATTAATTAAAAAGCTTATACTCATTTTCAGTATTGATCACTAAGAGAAATAGAAAGAAAACCACAATTGGATACGAGTGCCTTATTTGGGCTACAGAGTCACCTAAATCAAATTAGAATTCCAAAATTGAAGAATCGCATACATTTCACCACCTCGGCCTTAATTAACCCCATACATTCCTAACATATACATGAGTTTTATCCTCTTAAAACTAAAACCGTTCATCAAATTCAAAATGAGAAAATAATTTATTTACTGATAGAGATATTTCATGCATATTTAATTCCTCTCCCTTGAAGAGAAAAGCTAGAAACACATCCATATGATTGCCTTACAATCCATGTTCAATCAAATAACCCTAGATTATTCAAATGAAACTAGAAAATTAACGAGTGCACACTAGAAGACAACATAGATTTAGGCATGAAAAGTATTGATCTGTATCTTTATATTCATTTTTGAAATTAATCTTACATGATTCAAAGTATTCTCTATGATAGCTAGAAAAAACCCAGATATATTTCTGCAGAGTTTCTTTACAAAAATTCTTGTGATCCCTTTTCTATTAGTCCTAGTGTCCATTTATAACATCATGGATGCATACAAGCTTCAGAAATTCCTAAGAAAAGTTTGTTACAAACCGCAATGTCCTCCAAGAAATAGTTACAAGTCCTTTTCAGTATCAATGGCCTCTTCAGTTTTTTGCTCCTCTGTAAAATCTTCTAACTACTCTGGGATTTCTTCTTCTTGCACCACACATTTCTTGGTCCACTCTTGGAACGCGTCATCAGTAGGACATGAGTAGCCAACAATTTTCTTCGTCAACTTGAGTAACCTTTTCCAAGAGTTTATCACTTTGTTAACCTCTGAATTCAAAAGGCCATAATGTGACTTTATCTTTTCTATTTCTTCAACTATCTTGACAAATAGGGATATGTCATCTGTATTAATAATTCCATACACCCTTAGAGACAAGTTAGCTCCTAGCTCATCAAGCCATACCTGTTTGTCCTTCAACTGATTTTGGTTAACAAAACCCACAGGAAACAATTCAAATTTATGCTTAGAATATTCTTTCCTATACAAGTTGGCTTTCCTCTCCACATTGGTTCTTCCTTCCTCTAACTTGGTCAGACCTTTTGCTAACTCACATGTGGATTTAATAATAGCATCCGATATTGCTTCATCATAAGATGCACACATAAGTTCTAGATCCACTTCTCTTGGCATCCACTTACCCAAAATTGGCTCCAAAATAGCCTTTTCTACATTCAACTCATTCCAAATATCAAAAATCTTCTTCATGCTATTGTGCATCATGGAAGACCCTAGTGTGTCACCAAAGCTCAAAATTGTGGCCTTTACCCTTTCCTCATATTTACTTGCAAATAAGATCTGAGCCTGTTTTAACTTATCCAATTCATGTTGAATGGTCTCAGCTGGTTGAAAACCAGAAGGCATAGGAGAAGGGGGAAATTCTATAATAGGACTGGTAGGTGGAGGTTGTGCAGGAGAAGAAGCTACCATTAGAGTATTGGACTCACCTTGATGGTACTATCCTGCCAATTGATGCTTCAATTCAGCAATGATGTTATCTCAGTTAGCTATTCCTTCTTTGGCTTCATTATAAGCCTTCAAGATTGTTTCTAATTTCAACTGGAGATTATCCTTTTCCTTTGCCTCCTTTTCTACTACTGCTACATTGAATTTTGCAATTTCTAAAACTGTGCTAGCAGCCTCTACCACCCCTGTATCCTGAACTCTTCTTACTATCATGCCTCCTAGAAAGCTAGATCCTGAGGTATCCTTCCTTTTTCTATTGTCATCCCTCTTTAGGGACCACATGACTAGAGAAGAATTATCTTTGTTGAATGTCACTCCCTCCATAGGCTTGGTCTCTTTCCTTTGACACCATTTCCCTTCCTACTGTAGGAGTGATGGCTTTGAATTCAGCCATCATTTCTTGTTTAACTTATTCCTCTACTAAGGTTGTATCTTTGTGAGGCTGCTCACTCATTCTCTTTTCACATCTTGTCTTGAGTTATTCAATATTTTGTTTCCATACAAATTGCATGAATGCCCCTATTGTGACAAAATTGTTGTCAGCTAGGAACTCTTCACTGGCTTGCTTGACAACCATGTTTAACTCCTTACCTTTGAACTCATCTTCAGTTAAGTTCATCTCGGCACTAGGTGGCTCTTCTGAAATTCCCTCTTGTGTCTCTTCATAGGTGTAAGCAATCTCTCTGAGGCTTCCTAACTGCAACAAATGTTCTACTACTGCTTGTTCACCTCCTATATGCATAGGGGATTGAGATGGGGAGTACAAAGATTTATCTGTTTGCACTTCTTTCCCCACCCTCTACCTTTTAGGGGATTCTTGGATGTCAATGACATCTTCAATTTTTCTCTTCCCTCTTGAAGTGGAGGGCTCACCTGTTACTCGCATCAATACACTATATTTTGACCTCTTGTGCATCACATAATCACCGGGAGGAATGGCTTTAGAAAAGGCAGGCTTAGCTAGAACTCACTTAGCCTTGTCAGGGTTATCTCTTATCCTCCCTCATCTCTTTCAGAGTTTGCATTAAATCTTCAAAGTAAAGAATTGAAAATTTGATCTTTTCCTCAAAGGGGTTGAAGCTAGACAGAGGGTCATAACTGCTATCAAATAGATGAATGAAATCAAGACCCTTTTTGTATGCCACCCACTTTTCTTTCCTCAATTCTCGCTCATCCAAACTGAATTCATTTCTGATTAGGTCCTCAGGGAAATGAAATTGGTGTGGCCTACCTTTGCATACAGCTCTTCTCCTGAACATACAGTTGAAAAAATCCTCAGGGTCAACAAACCTAGTTACTGCAGTAGACAACCTATACGGTTGAAAAAAGTCATGAAAGAATTTCAAACCACCTTTGGTGATCACAAATTGATGGGCCATGGTAACAGTTGGGAAAATAGTCCCTTTACCTCTATTTGTCTACTCTGCCTCTTGCACACCTCCAATCTGCCTTAAGACCTCTGCAATCCCTATTTTCAATGGGACTTGATAAGGCAATAAATATGGAGTGCCTCTGAAACCATAAACTTTGAAAATTGTAGAAACAGGGTATAAATATGTATCACCCCAATTATGAACAATCTTAATACCTTCAACAAACTCATTAGGCCCGAGGAACTCCAAAAGAGCCTTTGGGATCCTAGGGTTCTGTGGGCATAGAAGAATCCTAAGCCTAGATGCAAAGCATCTATCAAACTTCAAATAACTAGCATCCTCTCTGTCCCAAGACAATATTGTGCACCACAGTTGCACAGGCATCTCCTCACCTTCCTTTTCTTTGATCAAATCCATTTCCTTAGCAAAATAATTAGATCCTTTGAACAAAAATATATGCATTAGAAGAGAATACCATCTAAAAGGTCTATCCACCTTACCATTTTTTATCCCTACAAGCCCTGCATGAATTGCATCAGTGAGGTAAGGTGCATAATCAAATGTCACTGCTAGAGAGGGGTTCAGAATCTGTGTCATCATTAACATATAATGGGTTGGCGTGGTTGTTTCAACATCTTCCCCAAGGATCTGAAATAGTGCCCAATACATGCCTTTGGCCCTTAAAGTGAACAAATTCAGGGAGAAGGGTTCCATGGTGCTAGGGACCACTACAGTTAACCCTCCTATTTTAACAAAAAAATCCTTCAAAGGGCCTCTCCTAAGGTGATCTTTCTGCACATCATAAACCTGGGCCAATGTTTCAAAAACAATAGGCTCTAATACATTTGATGCTCACTGAGCTTAAAAATATTCTTGAATTGATCATCATTGATTTCTATCAGGGCTCCTCCATTTACACTCCTCACACATGTAGCAACAACATCATAATTATATGCAATCTGGGTTAGCAAGTCCACATCCATAAAACCCCAGGGATTATGAGATTCCCCACATCTAGTTCCCATATGATATTCATTGGGGCACTGGCATGTCTCTGACTGAATCCCACTTTAAAAAGACCCAGCCCTAAAATCCCTATTTGTGAATCCCTCAACCATCTACCCTTGTCATATAAACCATCTCCAATCCTTAGATGGGGAGCTTTAGGAACTAATTCTTTGATTTTGGCCACAATATTTGAGGACATGATCAATTATTCTAGGAAGTCATCACATATATTCCTATCTTGGTAATTTACCTTTCCTATGAACTCCCTTCTTGGTGCCATCCCGTTATGCAATTATATTTAATTGATGCGGACCTTAATACGACAACTTGGCATTGAATTGAGAAATTAATTCCGCATGCTTCGGCCATCAACCCATAATTGAATTCACAAATTGAATTCAAAAACGGGCTCCAACGGATCTCTAGTTCTCTGAGTATTTCCCTGTTTTGTTGTTTTGTCATTTCACGGAGTTTAAAAAACCCACACCTTTCCTTCATGAAACAACGACGTTTGTTGGATCCTTGGAAACTTGCATTGCATTTACTCTTCCAGTCCTTCTGCATTAGTAATAGGCCCCACCTTCCTTTCGCTACTTTGTGAAAGGTAAACACTGTGCACTTTGATCGCATGAAACAACGCTAGCCATCCAATCATTTTCCACTTGCTCGGTCTTTACTTCCTATAATGACCACCAGTCTACTTTTCTAACCATGCCTAACCATCACTGCTAGCGGTTTTCGCCACTTCACGAAGGCTAACCACCCCGCATCTTTGGGCTATGAAATAATGCTGGCCATTGGATCCACCTCGAGATGTACACCATTTAACAGACTCAAACCTTTAAAGTGGCCCCCCAGCTTGGAAACCACTTGCTTTTTCATCACTGGCAAATGAATCTTATGTGTCGGTCACCTATTCACTCAATAACTCCACTGGGCTCCATTCTAAGATTGCCATGTGTTCTATTTCACATGGGTTTCAACACCATCATCAACTAAATCAAAGCGGGCCCCAAGCAATCCTTTGGAGCCATGTGCATCTGACAAGTTACCATTTCCCTCAACCAAGCGGCCCACCTATCTTGCCATGTCATCCACCATGTGACTTCCATGTCACTTCACTAATTCATGAACAGTAATCTTCATTTGATTTGGGCTGCGAATCCACATGAGCCATCCAATCAACCACAAGTTGATCAGTCTTTAAAACCACGACCCGCTTATCCGTTGGGCCCACCAACCTTTTCACTACTTCGCAAGCTTTAAACCTCATGCAACTCTTCTTCGTGAAGCAATGATAATTGGTAGATCTTTGGAAACTACTCACCTGTTAACCTCTTCATGACCACCTTGCATGGGCCATCCACCTTTTCACTACTTCACGGAAGGTAAAACACTGCACACTTTCAGCTACGAAACTATGCGAGCTATTGATCTTCTTTGAACTGATCATCCTTTAACCAAAGGAACCACTTACCTCTGGGAGCCACCAACTCTTTTGCTATTTTACAGAGGGTAAGTCACATGTATCTTGGGCTAGCAAAGCAACACGAGCCATTGGATCAAATACAAGATGCATTCCATTTAATCTGACGAACAATCCTTTGGCCGGGCCCGCTTACCCCTTTTGTCACTTCACGAATGCTAAACTATAGGCATCTCTTCTTCATGAAGCCACACACACTACAAGATCAACCTTGACTTGCATGATAGTTAAGAATCCTGACAAAGATTAAAAGAAAACATAGGCAAAGGCGTAAAAATTGAAAATATTTAAAAGACCACCTAGGGAAACCTATAGGGGGGGACACTTTCATGATGAAGTGACCCTTCCACATAAGTGGAAAAAGTAATGCAAGAATAGAACGCGAGGGTTTTTCAAAACATAGGAAGGGTTAAATCTTTCAAAAACCTTAAACCCTCTTTGACCCAAAAAACACAGAGGCAACAAGGTTATGCCAAACACATTTTTGTAGATTTTAGCCGATTATGGGACAAGAATACCCAATTTTCAAAACAGTGATAACAACGGCTCTGACTGTGGATGGTTGATTGCAAGATCAACACAAGAATTCAGAAACTTTGGAGATCAAACCAAAACACAAGCCCAAAAAACAACCAACAGAAACAAAACTAAATATATACAAACTAAGACCTACTGTGCATGGACTTAAGAGAAGTAATGTTTCAAGAACTGTCCATGCACTAGAAATTCTTGTACCTTACCATTCATTTTCTACAAAAAATATGAGTCCTTTCCATTAAGATCATAAACCACAGAGGGGCCTTTCCATAGTGACTCAAATTTTTTGTGTTTTCCTTTATCTTGCCCTTTTGCATTCCATTGAAGCACCATGTCACCAATTTGAAACTTTCTTAACAAGGTTCTTTTGTCAAATAGAATTTTGGACTGCAACTGGATCTTGAAATTCCTTGTATGGGCCTAAGTTCTAATTTCTTCCACCTCCACCATATGAATCATTCTGTCTTCCATAGGTTTATATAACTCCATGTCTTCAGCTTGCAGGAACTTGTATAATGGAAGAAGATTATTGACTGGCACTCTAGATTGTGTGCCATAGACCAATTCAAAAGGTGAAACCCCAATTGCTTTCTTGACAGTAACCCTATCTGCCCATAGGGCCAACTTTAACTTCTGTTCCCAAGACCTTTTTTCTCCTCATGGATTTTCTTAATAATGTTCAAAATGCTTTTATTGCTATATTTAGCTTGCCCATTACCCTGAGGATGATATGGTGAAGAGTAGGACATAACTATTCCATGGCTGGTGCAAAATTCAATGAACTCCTCTGATCTAAAGCTCATGGCATTATCCATCACCAGTTTCAGGAAGTCAATAACAACGTTACTTGTGGCTCTCCTAGTGGGTATAGCTTCAATCCACTTAGTGAAATAATCAGTAGCTACTATAATCCACCTATGACCTCTTCCTGAATTCTCAACTATTTCTCCAATAAAATCAATGCCCCATTGGACAAAAGGGGCTTCCACTGTGACTGGGTTGAGGGGTAAAGCTCCCTCATACTTCAATTTGGATAAAAATTTATGGCATGGGTCACATCTCCGGACATGTTCATGGGCATCTTTAAACAAAGTAGGCCAATAATATCCAGCCTGAACTATCTTACCTACAATTGTTTTGGCAGAGTAGTGACCTCCACATACTCCATCATGCATTTTAGTTAACATTTTTCTAGTCTGGGATTTATCCAAACACATCAACAATGCCCCATCTCTATTCCGCCAATACAGATCACCCTGAATAAGGACATATTTTTGAGATTTTAGTCTCAGTGTCCTTCTCGAGTTGTGGCTCATTCCCTTTGAATATGTTGCATTCCTTAAAAAATGGACTATCTCTAAATACCAGGGCTGTGTCTCAATACTTGTGACCAAGACGTTCTCAATTTCAAAATTATTCACCTCAACATCAAGAAGGTTTGATTTAGCCATCAGCTTAGGGAGGCCTAAACCTCTCACCAATTTAGTGATCTTAATCTCTAAATCAAACTCATGAATTCTGGTTATCCATCTGCATCTTTTACTAGTGACCTCGGACTGAGATAAAATATCTTTTACAGCCGCATGTGGGACATAAACAATTACAATTGCATTTACAAGATATGGCCCAAATGCTTTAACAGCCTTGACCAAAGAATATGCTTGTTTATCCATGATTTCATATTTTAACTCTGCACCCTATAAAGATTTGCTATAAAAAGCTATAGGATGTTCATATCCTTCATTATCCTTTTGTAGAAGAACCGCAACAACTGTATGATATGAAGCAAAAGAAAATAGAGAGAAAGACTTACTATAATCAGAGGACTTCAACACTGGTCCCTCCTGAATAGCCTTTTTTATTTCATCAAAAGCCTTTGAAGCTTCTTCATCCCAACACAACCTTGTATCCTTCGTAAGCAATCTAACAATGGGCTTGACTATCTCTGCAAAATTGACAATAAATCTTCTAACAAAATTTACCTTGCCCAAGAAAGATTGGATACTTTTAACACTCTTTGGCTCAGGTACATTGTTTATAGCTTCAATTCTTTTAGGGTCTATTCTAACCCCTTCCTTGGAGACAATATGTTCAAGCAGCTTCCCTTCAGTGACAACAAAATGACACTTTTTTGGATTTAAGGAGACACCGAATTCCAGAGCTTTGTTGAAAACCTTTTTCAAGTGCCCACAGTGGTCATCTACCCTTTTGGAGAAACATGTTAAATCATCTTGATACACTACCATGATAACATTAATGAATTCCTTGAAAGCTACATCCATTGCTCTCTGAAAAGTAGCTCCAACATTTTTCAAACCAAAAGGCATTCTTACATATACATATGTTCCCTAAGGGGTGGTAAAAGCAATCTTGAATTGTTCAGATTCTTTCACTAACACCTGGTTATATCCTGAGAACCCATCCATCATAGACAATAGGTCACAACCAACTACTCTCTGCAACATTGCTTCCATATTAGGAGAAGAATAATTGTCTTTCAAAGAAGCAACATTTAGGTTCCTAAAATCAACACAGAGTCTTATATCCCCATTCTTCTTCTTAACTTGGACCAAATTAGACACCCATGATGAATGCCTTATAGGCTTAATGATCCCCCCTTCCCTTAACTTGGTTAATTCTTGTTGCATTTTAGATTCCAACAGGGGGTTGATAGGTCTTTGTTTCTATCTAAAAGGTTTAGCATCTGGAAGTAAAGGGACTTCATGCTGAAATACATCTTGTCTATATGCCTTCAGATATTCATAAGACCAAGAAAAAACATGCTTATATTTCTTCAATAAATTAATAAGGTTAACTCTGACATGAGGAAACAAATTTTTTCCAATATACACCAACTTAGGGGATGATTTTGTCCTCAAGTTCACTTCCTCTAATTCATCTAACCTGGTGGTTGACTGCTGATGCAAATGATTGTCACTGTAACTGAACATACCTTCCATCTATACTAACCCTTTAGGTATTTCATTAGTTTCCAGCTGAACCATGTCATTTCCAAACACAGTTTCTCTATCTTCAACCACTTCTACCAATGCATTGCAATCAATTTTTTGTCCACCATAGTCATCAATGCAATGTATGAATCTAAGAATGTCTTCATCATTAGAAAACACTTGCCAATTATACACATTATCAGGAATGGCTCACCTAGCTTTTATCTCAACTATGGATACACCGGTTAGTGTTATATAATCATTCTTTAGTGCAACATTTGCCAAGAAATCAGCCATGATATTCTTTGATCTTTCTATCCAATTAATAGAGAATGCACTAAAATGCTCAATCACATCCCATACTACATTCTTATATCTTTTCAAATGATCATTTTTTAGATGCACACTTAGACCTAACCTGAGAAACAACCAACTTTGAATCTCCTAATACTCTTAGCAACTGAATCCCATGCCTTTTTGCAACTTCAAGCCCCAATAACAAGGCTTCATATTCAACAGTGTTGTTTGTACATTGAAAGGCTAACAAAAAGGAATATTTGAAGGTTATACCTAATGGGGACACAAAAAGAACTCCTGCTCTAGATCCTTCTTTAGAGAAAGCTCCATCAAAATGCATGTGCCATAAACCATGTTGTTGAGATTCCAATTCAATTACAATAGAATCAGTATTTTTTAGTTGAGGTAAAATTGGTTGTATTCTAAAATTGTCAATATCCACATCAATCATATAGTTTAACATACTAGGGTCTATCTTCTCAATTACCCTAGGGGCACGTGGTTCTCTATACAACTTAACCCGGCTTCCATTGATTGGGATAGTGGCATATGATAGATCTGTTGGCATATTTGTAGAATTAGTTGACATTATGATATTGTGTTGTCACTCATGTCTAAATGCTGAAAGAGAATCGGTAATATGCTAAAGCATGAACCGGTAACATGATGAAGAGTGAACATGATTATTGAAGTTAAGCATCTGACAAAGTGAACCGGTATGATGTTTTGAACCTAAACGGGTAAGTCGGAACACAAACTGATATATGGAATGTTTTGTATCAAGGTTTCATATGGCACGACTACCGGTTGGTAGTCTCAGCTTCAAGGTTTACAGATGAAGTATTTTGAGACTGTGTGTTTCAACCGATGGTATTGTGTGATGAGTTAGCATTGTAATGGAGATCAGATTGTGTTGCCACATCATCCTTGTGCACGTGAAGGATCTTGCATTAAGGAGATTTATCCTATCTACCTCGGGAATGTGTGAAGTCTCTACAAACGGTGGAGAACACATGATGGGTTATCGCCTCCAAGAAGTGGTGAAGAATGAATGATGGATAATATCTTGAGATTTGTTCAAGACCGTTGTATTCAATTGCAAAGTGTTCAATGGTCAGGATTGAATTGACTAAATTTCTCAACCTAAGTGTTTAGGGTTTAGGGTTTATGCTACCAACCTATCTGTTTCCTATAAGGTCGATGTGGTGTTTCATGCTAAGGTTGTTGGCAAATGTTGTGTGTGTATCTATGTGCAGAGATACATGATTCTTGCTAGACCAGTTGAGAGGATTGATACATGCATAGTGTGTGTGCATAAGGAAGGAACTAATGCGGATCTGCATTGGCATTGAGTGCTATTACCAGATCACTGTGATACCTGTTGATCTCTAACCACTTCAATAGTTGGAAAATCCCTTAACAAGGTAGCTTTAACTAGCTTGCTGTAAATCCTTTAATAGGGTGACTCAAAGCCATTGAGTTCATAAAATCCTCTAACAAGGTAACCTCTAACAGGGTTTAACCCTTAACCGAGTATTCTAGCCATCCCTTAACCAAGTGATCCCTAACAGGATCGGTTCCTAACAGAACCTATTGTAATAGTCTTTAACCGGACTAGGCTTCTAACAAAGCGGACTTCTAAAGAGTTCAAAATTAGATTGTGGGTATTCATCCCCACTGTGGTTTTTCCCAGTTGGGTTTCCATGTGAAAAAATATGTGTGTCATGTGTAATGCCTCTTTCATGTGATGTTTTGTTATTTCTTGTTTAAGTGGTAAATCATTTTATCTCTGATGATAGATTATCTATTTATGCACAAGGACAAAGCGGAAAATGAGGGAGTAGGTTGTATGGAAAGCTAAGAAGATTGACCAGTTCATGTCTTTCACAGTTGCACTATGTTTAACCAGTAGTAATCTGGTTCAGACCGGTGTTAGGGATTGCAAGTAGCTTACAGTTTGCAATCAAACCGGTTCAGGAAAAGTTTTGCAGACCTAGTCAGATAAATGTAGTAATGATCAAAACCACTTGACCAGTTCTTTAGCAGGATTGATTTATGGAAACATTTATAGCTATTCCTAGTGGAGCTTAGATATAGGAGGCGAGTCATGCTATATTTTCTTAGCTGAAGGACAAATGTTGTTCTACTGTCCTGCGCTGACTTCTTCTTCTTCTCTTGTTAATAAATCTTGTTCGCCTATTCTGTAGGAATGTGGTTGATCAGTTAGAAGTTTTTTATAAGTTTTCTTATAAATAAAGGGATCTCTCTCCTCTCGGGGATAGTAGAGAATGACCATAGTATTTTGTAATACATAGTCTTCTGGTATTGTTTATGTATTTTCCAGTAAAGATGAAATAAAGAGATCAATGTGATTTTGAATGATTATATAATTGTAATCTAAATTTGTGAAGGTACTCACTCAAGGGGGGCCACTTGGTGAGTAATCCTTTGTATGTTCTAGTTAGTTTTATACTTCTATAGTAGTTGTTTCTGCAGCTGTTTGTTCCTGCAACCATAGGAAGCAGTTCCTATGTCTGTTCCCACAGCCACAACAGCAGAGTAGTTCATGTTGCTTTCCAGAACTTTATCTTTTAATAATAGTTGTTTAAAGTAATTTACAATTGTAAGATTAAGTATTAGTTCATTTGAGATTCCGTGTGTTTACTTTAAGAATAATTTTCTTTCCTACAGTAATATAGAATGGTTGCAATATGAACTTGGTGCACATACAGTGCTGGCCCATTTCAATTTTACATCCCTGGTTGATAACTAAATGAGCCTTTGCCACAAGAAAAGTAAGCTATTCAAGGATATTCAATCTCTAAATTGTGTTTTATTACCTAGTTGCCATTCCAGTTGTGAGAACCAACACTTATCGGAGGATGTATCAGTTGTATCCTACTTGAATAAAGACAAAATCTTCTCCAAAGCACTAGTAGCAAGAGTTATCAACTCCTTGTCTTTGTGTGGGACTTGAGAAATTCCTCGCTTTCCTTAGCTTGAGCAAGGGTGGCTAACTCAATGCTTGGATGGGAGATAAAGAGTTTAAATCAATTGACCTATGAAAGAAGTCATCATCTACAGCAATTTATTTCCCCTTATCAGATGCAGTGTCTCTTGCCATTATTATTGGAACCTCATCAACCTTCTCTTCTCCTTTCTCCTTCTCTGCACTAGCATCTCCAAATTCCTCAGCCATATTCTCATAATGAACTTCTAATACCAGAGGATCTTGTACAACTTCACTGGAGTCTCCAACTGCCTAGTTATTAATGGTATTATCAGTAACTACTTTCTCATGAGTTCCTAATAGATCATCCTTCTTAATTGTCTGATCTTTCTTCTCATGAGGATCCTCTATCTAAACTTGAGCTATCGGAACATAAGTGTCTTTGTTTGATTGATCTTCCGATTGGGATCATCCTTCTCCAAATTGATCTGAAAATGATTTTCCTTCAAAATTTTCTTCAGTATAACCTCTTTTTATTTAACAACTTCATCAACTTTTCTGAACATTATTTTATTGACTCTATTTTAGCTGCAAAACATCTCCTTAGCAAGCCCTCAAATCCTTTTTATTTCATCCTTTGATGCAACAGGACACATATTTACTAAGGTTACTCTTTTAATCTTTCATCCTCTCGTCTGGTTGTATGTCTCTGGGCATCCAAAATGTCATATAATTCCTTTGGAATCATAGATGACAACTCTATGCTTTGCTAAAAATGTTCATATATTTTCGAACAACATCCTCAATAGCCCTTTGATCTTATCATTATAATTCTAATAATATACAGGTAGATTTTTCAAGTTCCCTTCTTTTATCACTTCATCAATTATTTCATTTACTATCTTAGGAGGGACAACTACATAATTACCTTCCAGTTTTCCTGACTTTAGACCCTTATCCAATTCTTATTTTTTCTTTTTGCTCGCTCTAGCCTTACCGAATGGATCACTTTGTGTTTTAGGATTTTTGGTAGGTTGAGATTCATCGGATGTGAGATTTCTTACTACCCTAGCATAGGTAGTAGTCTTCTTCACCTCACACATTGCCTCATCAAATTTAGTTTCCTCCTATGCAGTGGTTGCAACATATTACCTTTAGGGTTTCTACTTCTTCCTCTTCTCTTCTCCACTAGTTGATGATGATTGAGGATTGGGTGGAGGGACAAGCTTCTGAATATCGAAGGTAGGTGTTGACTTTCTCAGTCTAGGCATGGTCTTCTTGGGAGGAGTGGAGACCGGTTTAGTCTTAGGCTTCACCATGTCTTCCTCCTTCAATATGTTTTTCTCCCTAGCCCTCTACATATCTTCTTTTGTTATACCCATTTGTTCTGCAAGCTATTCAACCTCCTTTCTAACCTTCCTCTTCCAACCAGGCTCAGTAAATTTCTTGTGCAGGTTCAAGTCTTTTTCCTTGTAAGTGCCAAATATTTCCTCTTTTACATCCACAAGTTTACTGACAAGGTGTTTAGCATAAGTATCAAGTGTGTTTGCATGTACCTCATACCCCATGGACATGATCCAAACTATCCTAGGTTCAACTTCTTCCATATGGCATTGGTCCTTGTCAACCATGAACCATACAGTGTTTTCATATTTCTCCACAATTTCTTTTGGGATCCTCTCTCTGCTTTGCATCATAGCTTGAAATGACTTGAAGTATCCCCACAAAGCATATTTTTGTGCAACTGTGTCACCTAATCCTTGTAACCCTTCCTTGATCTGGACTACTACCGGTTTATCATAAGCCCATTGAACTTTGCCAATACCGGGTATCCCATTCAAGAAGTAAAGTGCCAAACAGATGATCAAAGAGCCAAATTTGAACACACACTTCTTATCCTATTTTATCTTCTTTAAGTTTCTCATCAAATCACCAAGAAGCACTTCATACAAGTCATACCTCTTATCTTCTTTAAGTATCTAATAAGATGCATAGATGGTAGTACCAGATACTGAGTTCTACCTGCTAGACTTGTAGACTTTGTATCCTATAACCATCAAAGAAAATCTCACACCATGTTCAACAATGTCACTAATAGTCATTGACCAATTATCATGTTTGGATCTGGTTACCTCCATTATAGTTGTGTTCCTGACATGCCAAAGTCCAGGGACCTCATTGGTTGTATTCAAACAAGTAACTACTTGAATGGATTGTTTCATAATATTATGAGGATTATCCAACCATACAAATTCATCATGAATTTGGCTCAACACATATCTCACCTATTCGGGCTCATCAAATACTGGGAAATGAAAAAACTGAATAAAAAGCTTATCTTGTAATGCCTTGAAGTCAAATTTCAAATTCCCAAAACCGTCCATCATGTGTTTAGTGTAAAGAGACAACATTACCGCATTACCCAATTCCTCAATGCTGCAATGTATGTATTCCCTAATATCTTCATTATGTAATACATCATAGGGTACAAAGGAAAACACTCTATTTGGATTGTCTTCAACCGACATAAATGGTTGTTTCTTAAACATGGGCCTTTCTCTCTTAGTGATTTCAAAAACAAGTGGAGTTGCAATACCAGAAGATGATGCCATTTTGAAAAATACAGTATAAACGGATAACTCATGAATGGGTAAATACCTTTTTAATCTCAATCAGATGCAAGAAGATATTGTCGGATCGCTCTTAAGCTTTGATTTCTCTGTAGGATCTCAATCACTTCGCTGCTCTGCTCTCTCTCTTCATTTGAATTGTAAGAAATGAATAGAAGAATGACTTTTATTGTTCTCAAAACCTAACTTTTAGTCACAATAAATACATAACCCTAAAATCTTTCGGATACTTTATTTTTCATGAATTCACTCATCAAAATATCAAATCGCCATGAATTCTTTTAGATATCATCTGCATAACTAATCTTGATCATCTGCAACCTTCCACAACCTGTTACAGGCCTCCAAGAGGGTTTTCTAAGGATTTGCATGATGAACTTCCCCCTAAGGCCAAAGTGACTTAGTTACCGGATGAGGTTCCAACACCGGATTCAAGTGTGGAGTCGTTCGGCACATTTGACTCTTCCTTCTTAACCCACATCTTCTTACATGTTGATCTATGATCTCTTCCACCTTATCTTTTCCCTTTTCATTTGATTTGTCCTTGTTTACCAGAGAATTGTTGCTCATGTCCTTACTCCTGCACAATTTTGCTATGTGACCGGATTTATTGCATGCATGACAAACAACATTCCTTTGCATAGGCATGAAATTTGTTAGGATTAATGATAGTCCCAAAGATACCGAGAGGGGGGGGGGCGTGAATCAGTATCTAATTGGTTTAGATAATATTTAACCTTGTTAAATATTTTGCATTCCAAAACATTGTACCGGTAAACAAGAATTAATGCAGTAAATAGGAACAATAAAGACAACATAGAAAACACACCATAACACAAGATGTTTAATGAGGAAACCCGATGTGGGAAAAACCTTGGTGGGATTTGTGACCCATAATATTCACTCACTGGCCAATGAATAAATATTACTTACAATGAGGGGCTTGCACATGTAGGAAGGCCAACTGCCTAGAGCTCACTGCTCAATCACAAGATAGAAGTCTCACTGACTTACAAAATGGATTATGAGAATCCAATATAATGTACTACTACAATTCAACATCTGCTATGCCAAGTTCAGTACCGGTTCAAGCTCATACTATAACCATAAACCTTGTACAAAATCTGCCTTAATATTCGCTCATCACTTCTACCATATCCATCATATGTCCATTATTTCATATCAAAATGATTTACAAGATCTCATACATATATGAGTCTATTACAATATGCCATGTCGGCTTTACAAAAGATATTTACAATTAAATACAATAAACAAAAGTTTATTCCTATCGGCTGGGGTGTCGGTATATATTGTTGTCGCTACCAGTGAAGTGTCTATCGGTGCCGGTGCCTACCAGTGGTTTACCAGATGAATGCCACAAGGTTTCCTGAAGGTTGCCGGTAGGTTGCCATCAATGACAACACCTTCATTTCTCACTAGAGTGTAGAATGCCAACAAAATTCATCTGATTTGGTCTCATCCTGCATTGGTTAGAGATATGTCCAAATATTCCACAAGCATAACATCTCTTATTTTGAAAATTATTTATCACTTTTCTACACATGTTTGACTTATGACCAAAATTGTTGCATATGAAACATTGACCGATAAAGATAGGACCATTATTCATCATGTTATTCATCATCCCATTATTCATCTTACTTCTGCATTGACTTTTCATATGACTAAATTTTTCACAAACAAAACATTTACCATTGAATTTATAAGCATTAGGTTGTCTTACTAGAGATTTCTTGTTCTTCTGCTAATGATTGCTTTGTCCAGAACCAAAGGATTCTCCTTTCTCAAATCCAAGTCCTTACGTATCTGACTTTCTATCATCTTATGTAATCGGTCTGAACTGGCTTTTAATTTTTCTTTGTACTCATTAACAGTAGAAAGCTCATCTCTCAGAATGATAATCTTCCTTTCAAGTTCTTGTCCATAATTCTTTCATTGCACCAATTCAAGTTTCAACTGATCATTCTCATATATCAATCTGTTACATTCATCAGATCCGTCCTTCGACAACGGAGTTAGATTTTCTTCACTCTTCTTCAGATCTTCAATCTTCTTTGTCAGCTTCATCACAATGTATTGCATCTCATTCTTCAGGGCTGCATTATCTCTAGCAAGCTTCTCACATTCATTTGTCTTGTCTAGTAGGGATTGATTGTCAATTCTTTTCTTCTTTCTCCTTCAATTTATCCATCAATTTCTTTCTCTTCTCTCTGGATGTACTCATTTGTTCTTTTAGAGTTTCAATGAAATTTCTAGCTGCTTCCAAACTTCTCCTCAAGCTACTCTTCTCTTTAATAGCCACATCAAGATCTTCAAGTACTACAGTTAGCTGATATTGCAAATCAGAGTCCATTGATTCAAACTTCTGGATCTTCCTCAATCTGTTAGGCTTCTTCCAAGGAACTAATCTCTGATACAAATTGTTGGAATAAATGAACACTGAGAGGGGGGGTGAATCAGTGTTTGTAATTTGTAGACTTATTAACCAGATTCTTAAACCACTAGATGCATAAGAATGAAAGTGAAACACAAAAACATAAAGAAATTAACCACACAACCACAACACCAAGCTTTTTACATGGAAATATGGAAAGGAAAAAACCACGGTGGTATTTTAACCCACAATATTATTATACTATGGCCATAAGTATGATAATATTGCATGAGGTGAATGCACTTGCATTCAGGTACACTGCCTAGAGCTCACTACTCAATTACATAAGAGGGAAACAACCCCGGAGGACTCACTGTCCTTCAGATGAGATCCAAGAGCTATTACAATGTCTGAACTGGAATATAGAATCTACAAAAACCAAAGATCAGTTATGGTTAAGCATAATTTGACTGTCTAAAGTTGCTCTGTCTTTCTACTGTGTTTTACTGCACAGTCATCTATCAGAGCACCAATTATACATTCTGATGCTCGTTAGCATACCACACATCCATACTCACATAAAAACATGCATAAAATGATCATTTGGATTCACATTATATATCTGCACCAACAAAATGGATCTCAACCAAGTTGGCTTCAGAAAGACTGCATAACACGCAACATTAAATGTGTAACACCAAGTCGGCTCAATCTATCCACAAATCCATATGCGGACCTAAAAAAAATGATAACAAGCTTCATATGAGCTGGCCCAATCACCTCGAACACAAAATCAATCACCAAAATCAGCCCAACAATTTTGCATCACATGTTACACCATCAAACCAAGGATAACTTTGTTCTTCCAGAATCACCAGATACCAGACCTTTAATCTCACTTATGAATCAACACTAGAGGTCAAGAATATTAAGTAAGCTACCTCAAACATCCAATCATCTGCCTTAATCACTGCTACCAAAATTACACCACCAAAATCAAGATATGCACAATGATCTCATGCCCTACCGGTTACTAAGTTCCACCTTCTAGACTTCTGCCTTATGAACAATATGAGTTCCGGTAAGTCAAATTTATAGACATCAAATAGGATTTATTAACTGAGATACCATCAATGACAACCCCTAAGCAATCTCTATGCATGAATATTCATCGGTCCAGTGTCTCTTGCCAACATAACCACCATACTAGGTGTCAACCTATGTCAAAATCTTCACTAACGAGTATGCATTACAAATTGGCCCACACATCTCTCTCTCTCTCTCTCTCTCTCTCTCTCTCTCCCTCTCTCCCTTTGAATCTTTGTATCTCTTCTTTTCTATCTCATAATCTTTATCTTTATTTCTTCTTCTCTCTCTACATCTATCTCTCTTTATTTGTCTCCCTCTTCCTCTCTCGCATTATCTAGACATGTCTCACTCTCTTTATCCATCTATTTCTTTTCCCCCTCTCTCTCTCTTCATTTCCATCTCTACTCTCTCTTCCTCTCTCCCCCTATCTCTAGACATGTCTTGCTCTCTTTATCTATTCATCTCTCCCCTCTCACTATTGCAAACATAAAATGAGCCTATTGGTAATGGAGTCCAATTATCTTCTTGATTGAAAGGTTTTCTTTCACTTATGTTTGGATTTGTATTAATGAATGCATAATTGATTCAAAGCTATCACTTTTTCATTGAGACCATTAATGCACAAATATCATTATTTTTTAAATGGCCTAATAATTAACCTCGTAAAAAAGAATAACTTCAGTGTAATCATTTCATAGATGCAATTGCTAGTTGATATTTCTTTAAATGGATCTATCCAGTATATTGTTAATAATATTTCTTGAAATTAAAGATTTTATTTATATAAATTGCAATAACGTCATCTTGTCTTAACAGTAAACAGTTCTATATAAACTACTGAATTGAAGTCGCAAAAAGATATTATGTTCTTGGCATGGACACTAGTATTTTGAAATAGCCTTAAAGTAATTTTATTCTAACCCTTAATGAATCTTAGTTTGCAAAAATATTTGAACGTTTTATCAAATGTATTAAGTTGAATGGATGCAGAATATAAAAAACAAATCAGGTTTGATGAAAGAAAGATGTGCACAAAATGGTTATGGTGAAAAGGTTTTAGCAACCTTGAAGCAATTGTGCGACATGTGTAAAGCCAAAGCTCGTGCCCAAAATGGAAGGTTGCTATAGGGTATGTACGTCCCTCAAAGGATAAAGATACTGCATTATTTTCCTGGCCAGTCTCACATCGGTTCTATCGTCAGATAGGCACCATCCTTTTCATCAGGCACACAACCGGACAAATGATTCACCTACTTCATTCCACTTAAAATAGTAGGCTGAACAACCCACATAGAACCTCTTTGATCATATAATATTGTCTGAGGAGGTCTCGATTCTCTTGAAAATTTCTTTCGACTGGAAATGGAGTGGAAGTGCTCGCATGGTTATCACTGTTAATGCCACTATGCTAGACTTAAACAACACCACATTGTCCACTATTCAATTATCATTTTTTTATTCTAATTTTGTTCCAAAGGACCATCTGATGCAGAGAAACTAAAATTGTATTGAACTGATTTATGGATACAAATGAATTCTCGATTCGGAGAAAAAAAAGACAAAATCACATTTGCTGTACAAAAGAACAGGTGAGGGAAAAGAAAATTGTTGTTCTATTTGGAAAATAATCTGTTTTTATCGAGAATGACTTATATGGCCAATTTTAGCTGGTGTGTCCTCTTTGTTGGAGGGTACATTGGTTATCTAGCTAAATTTCGACAATTTGTTTACAAAACTCCTTAGAAAACTAAACCATGTAAGAGAGCCACTTGGCCATGCCATCCTTAAACTTTCAAAACTCAGGGCCTCATCTATGTTTTGATGACATCTTCCTTCCTTTTCATGTGACCAGCATACGTAGTCCATGTCCACATCACAAAGTCACGTGCTTCAATTTTCCTACTTCTCTGCTTACCAAAGTGGCTTGAATTTTTTACTTTCTATTTAGTGAATGGTTTAAATATTATATATTCAAAAATCTGATTTTCATAATTCTTGAAAAAACATTCATTTCAAGCTCCTTCTCTTTTGGTGGTTCTTGAAAAAATGAACCTTATAGAAAATGGAGTTACAAACTTCTTGAAGGAATGTCCATGGTTGCACCAAATGAAATCTTTATTAGGCCCCCCAAAAAATGGACCAGTGATCTAGAGAAACAGGCAAGGAAAATACCATAATTTTGTCGTCAGTCATATTGCACTAAATTTGGATCAAATGGATGATAGCAATCATGGCACATACCCTCAAAAACCTACACTTTGTACCAACCTTCTCGATCAATTTTCATGAAATCACCCACCCATTCCACCATCCTTTGAATTAACCCAAAGTCTCTCATAAACAAAGCAAGATTATGCATGCACAGCTAATTTGGAATTTTAGTTATGGTGGGGACCTATAGATAAAAAAATGAGACCAAGGAACCATGAACATAGTTTCATACTAACCTTACCAAAAAACCACAACTCATTTGTTGCATTAAATTGCAATCTTCGGGTACATGAAAATGCAATAGATAGCAACCATTCTCTAACATAAGCACAAAGGGAGCAGCCAAAATGCTTCAAGTAGTTGTTGTCCACACAACAAAATTTTCAAATAAAAAATTTCATCTTATCATTCAAATATTTAAGAAAGTTGAACAAAGCCAAGCATCAATCTATGAAAGTAGGGGAAGAGCTTGGGTAACCTTGTGTTATCTGTCACTTGCATAATTCATCACAACAATGGAAGGGGAATGTTCATTTATTTCAACTTTTGCCTACCCTCCAATATATTTCCTGAAGCATATCTTGCTATCGGCGTAACCATTGCACCTCATGAAGGTGCAAGTGCTAGTTATTATTATTTGTTGTAGTTTCTATGCAAAATGTGAAAGCGTAAACAGGGCACGTGAATTGCTTGACAAAGTATATCAAGGAGAATAAATTTATTGAAAAAACTTCAAGAACCGCAATTGGCCTAACTGCCTATGCCAAAAAGTAATTTGGTGTAGGGTATGGATGTATGCTAGGTACAAAAGTCATGCAAAACTTGGAAGAAAATCTTGTCATGCCCCAGCCTTAAAAAGGGGAAGCAAATATAATTGTAAAAGGTATTAGATTAAGTGCCTTAGAGAAAAGTGTTTACAATATTAAAATAAATTCTTTAGGGATCTAAATCTGGTGGCCCTACAATTTTTACCTTGATCTAGATATAGAAATTTTAAAAAATGGATTTAACTTTATCATGGTTTAAGATCAACAAAATCCTTAATATTGATACAAGATTTTACATTGTGTGTACTCCTACTAGGTATTTTGGAAGCCTTCATTGGATAGAGATACACAATTTAACCAACATCACTTATTCAAACTTCTATCATTTGTTGTCTGCAAGGCAAAAATAGTTGATAGTACCCACTTCCAATTAACTTTCCTAAGAAAATTATCCCCTAGTCACTTGATTACTTCATTTTGTGGTTATGTCTCATAGTATCTTTGATTTGAATCAATGAAATTTTCATTGTTTTCCATTGGTTGCCTACAAATTGTAAAGAAGACATGCATTCCTATAATTCCTTTACCCTAGGACATGAGTTAGGTAAGGTCGATGATGTAATGAGATCCTAATAATGTGCTTCTTGGATTTTTTTCATGAGATCTCCCACAATTGTTGGATAATGTATTGTTAGTGTTCACATAATGTGAGTTGTTAACACAACTCATGTAGCTACTTGCAGATGTGAGAATAATTATATGCTGAGATTGGAAAGGAAAGATATGTGAGATTGGAAAGAGAAGATCTGACTGTTGGTGATATGTGAGTGTGTGTTGGTGTTGAGGCACCAAAAGCAATATTGTTTGAAGATTGTGTTTCAGTGGTGGATTCTTCCTTTCTTTCTTTCTCTCTTTAGTAGTGATCCTTTTTCTGGGCAGTGAGCCCACCTGCAGTGATCATTCTGGCAGTGAGCCACCCTTTGTAAAAATCACCTTAACTAGTGTTTTATATTGAGAACTAACATTCTCCGTGGTGTTTCCCTTCTTGGTTTTTCCACATCATATATGGTGTTCATTGTTGACTCATTATATGTTTATCCTTTTTATGTTATATATGTCTTAGTTAATTCTATTGGTTTGGATCCAGATGTGAAAAGAATAAAAGTAATTATTTTAAGTTATCAATTGATTCACCCCCCCTCTTAGTTGCCCAGATTTTCAACAATTGGTATTAGAGATTTCATTTCTTGGAGAAGAGCTTAATCACTTGAGGTAGATCTTGATCCGATGGCACATAAGTTGACTATTCATTTCTTTGAAGGATCCAACTATAGTTTCTAGAAAGTGAATATGAGAGGCTACCTAATATCTTTGGGGTACACCACATGGAAAGCAGTGGAGACTAAGTATGTTGAACTAGAAAATGGTCTTACCACTCAAGATAAGATTCAAGCTTATGAAGAGAATCAAAAGGCAAGGTATGCTATCTTTAGTGCTTTATCTAAGGCTGAATTGACAAAGGTTATTTAATTGAATATTGCTTATGAGGTTTGGGAAAAATTGGGAGATATCTATGAAGGAAATGATAGAGTCAAATTATCAAAGAAGTTAATAGAAAAACACAGATATGAGAACTTGAAAATGGAAGAAGAAGAGGACATAACTAGCTACTTTCAGAAGTTTGATAGTGCAGTAAATGAAATCAGAGAACTTGGCAAAACCTTGATAGATGAAGATATAACAAAGAAAATCTTTATGTCCCTACCAAAAAGTTACAGTGATAAGATCTCAGGTATTGAAGAAACCTGTGATCCAAAGAAGTTCACTAGAGAGTAGCTTTATGGTATTCTATCAATATTTGAGATAAGCAAGTTTGGAAAAGACAAAGTTAAGAGTGAGTTTGGATTTAAATCCTTTGAGGAAGATTTGGACTTGATGAAAGTTCAGATGAGATGGAAGAAAACTTTGTAAGGAGATTGAAGAAAGGCACTAACAAATACAAAGGTATGTTACACCTTAAATGCTTTAGATGTGGAAAGATTGGTCATATTTCTACTAGGTGTCCAAAAAAGGGTTCAAGACAAAAATCTAGAGAAAGTAAAGAAAAATTTAATAAGAGATTCTATTATGTCAAAAATGATGCTGGAATTTCAGATGATGAATCAAATTATGAGGATAGTGATTGTTTGTTCTGGTAGAAAGAGATATACCTAAGATTAATACTCCTAAGATTGTTGCTACTACTTTACATGCTAGAAGATATAGAAATGAATGGTTGATTGATAGTGGATGTTCAAATCATATGACTGGTGATAATAGTAAGTTTGTGAAACTTGATAAGTGTGATGGTGGTTCTGTTAGTTTCATAGATGATTAAACAACATAGACTATGGGAATTGCTTCTATTTCTTTTGATGGAAAGCATAATACTGACAATGTTTACTATGTGAAGGGCTTGCATCATAATCTCTTGAGTGTTGGACAGGTGTGCAAAAATGGTTATAATGTTGTCTTTCAGGATGATGGTTGTGAGATCCAGAAAGGATCTAAAATTATTATTGTGGAAAGAAAAAATACTGGTAGAAACATGTATCTATTAGAAGGACCTATGAAGCATCAATTTTTTTATCTCAGATCAATGATAGATGGCTCTATCATTAGAGGATGTGTCATATCAATTTTGACAACTTAGTGAAGATCAGTTCATCAAGTGTTGTGAGATATTTTTTATTGAAGCTGACCAAACCGGATAACAAAATTTGCAGAGAATGTCAAACTGGAAAGCGGGAAAGAGGAACTTACAAAGGAAAGGATCATTCATGCACTATATTGTTAGATTTAGTGCATAGTGACCTATGTGGTCTGACCAAAAAAAAGATCATACAAGGTGAGAAGTATTTCATGTTGTTGATTGATGATTATTCTAGAATGTCATGGGTTACATTTTTTAGAGAAGTCATAAGCATTAGAGCAATTCCAAATATTTAAGGATAAAGTTGAAAATCATTTTGATAGAAAGATTAAGTGTTTGAGATCTAACAAAGGAGGATAAAATTTTAATGAGTTTAACAACTTAATGAGAAACATGGTATTAGAAGATAGTTGTCTTCCTCGAGAAAACCTCAACAGAATGGTGTAGTGGAAAGGATGAACCAAACAATTCAATAGGCAGGCATGATAATGATCAAAAGAGAAGAACTCCCAAAAGTCTATTGGAGAGAAGCAATACATATTTTAGCCTACACTCTTAACATAATTCTATATTGAAAAGGACATGAAAATAAAGCAGGGTGGGGGAGACTTGATAGCGGCCCTTAGAATAGTAGGGGCTCTCTTTCGAGTGGGGGGGGGGGGGCTACCTACTATAGGGTGGGAGGGAATCAAGACCCCTAGAGGAGAGTTCCATCCTCCCCTCCTTCCATCCTTTTTGTCCATCATTTCTTGCTTCCTTCCATCTAGATTGGTTTCCATCCTTATCATTCACTCCTTTCTTCCCATCCTTTTGTCCTTCCTATCTTGTCATGTCCTTCCATCTATAATATTTTCCTTCCTTTCTATCCATCTGCATTCACTTCCTTCTATCCTTGGATCCTATTTTGTCATGTCCTATGAGCTATGTCATGGTAGAATTCTAACAATGAAGTATTTCAAGGTATTTGGAAGCACATGCTACATCCAGAGAGATGAGTCTTGGAAAATTTTGCAACAAAGCTAATGAAGGCATTTTCCTAGGATACTCTACAAGAAGCAAGGTATACCGGTGTTACAACAAAAGGCTGAACAAAATTATTTAAAGTGCAAATGTAAAGGTTGATGAAGACACTTCTAAATAATTTGACAAATTGGTAGGATATGAGTCAAATGAACTGCATGGCACAAAAAGGGAAGAAAAGATCAGAGAAGGAGAAGAAGAAAAGGAAGCTCTGATATCTACATCTAAGACACCAATATATGTTCAGAAGAATCATTCAGTGGATCAGATTATTGGAGATAAGAACAAAGGTATCATTACAAGAAGCAAAGTAGCTCAAGAACAAGTCTTGTTATGTTTACTTTCAAAGATCGAACCGAAATTAGTAGAAGAAGCTTGCAAAGATCAGAATTGGATGAAGGCAATGAAAGAAGAGCTGGATCAGATTGAGAAGAATCTAACATGGGAATCAGTTAATAGATCGATAGATAAGAATGTGATTGGAACTACTTGGGTATTTCAGAAAAATCTATATGAATATGGAAACATTGTGAGAAAAAAAGCAAGGTTGGTTTGCAAGGGTTCTACTCAGATTGAAGGTATTAATTTTGAGGAGACATATGCCCTAGTTGCTTGAATGGAGGCAATCAAAATGTTCTTGGCTTTTGCAACTTTTAAAGATTTCAAAGTCCATTAAATGGATGTGAAATCAACATTTTTGAATGAAGAATTGAAATAAGAGGTTTACATTGAAAAACCAAAAGGATTCAAGTTGAAAGATGATCCAAACATTGTTTGCAAATTAAAGAAGACCTTTTATGGATTGAAAAAAGAACCTAGAGCTCGGTATGGAAGACTAGATAAGTATTTAATTGATCAAGGATTTCAAAAGGGTTCTTATAACACCAATTTATACTTCAATACTGATTCAGGTAAAATCTTAATTGTTGTTGTGTATCTTGATAATAGAATTTTTGGAGGAAATAAAGGTATGTGCATAAAATATGCTAATGAAATGCAAAAGGAATTTGAGATGCCCATGATTGGTGAGTTGAATTTATTTCTTGGCTTGCAAGTAAATCAAAATGATAAAGGAATTTTCATCTCTCAGTCTAAATACATTAAGGAATTGTTGAAGAAGTTTGGGTAAGAGAACTCCAATCTAGTGTGTACACCTATGACTATCAGATGCAAATTGATAAAAGATGATAAGTCCCCTATTAAAGAACATGCAAGTAAGTACATATCAATGATTGGAGGATTGTTATATTTGATTGCTACCAGACTGGATATCATGTACACAGTCTATTTGGTAGCTAGATTTTAGCAAGAACCAAAAGAATCACATGTTGTGGCAATAAAAACTTTTCAGATATCTAAAAGGAATAGAGGAGTTTGTTTTGCGGTACCCTAGAAGTTCAGATTTCACTCTGACAACTTATATCAATATAGATTGGGTTAGAAGTGTTGATGACAAGAAAAGTACAAGTGGTGGAGAATTATTTCTCGACTCTTTATTAGTGGCTTGGTCAAGTAAGAAGTAGGATTCCATCTCTTTATCTACAACTGAAGAAAAATACATTGCAACATCTTCATGTTGCACATATATTCTATAGATGAAGGAGAATTTGAAGGATATTGATATAACATTCAATGAACCTATCTTTATTATGTGTGATAACACTAGTACAATAAATATTTCTAAGAATCTAGTACAACATTTTAGAACAAAGCATATATTCATTCAATATCACTTCTTGAGGGAAAAGGTGTTGGATAATTAAGTAAAGCTTGAGTATGTACCTACAAAAGAGAGAATTTCATATATATTCATGAAGGCATTGTGTAAAGATACTTTTGAGTATATCCAACAGAAGTTAGGGGTATCACCCCTTCCTAGTGTGAACTAATGTACATTTGGATGTGCATTAGTCCAGTGAACATCTTGCATATTTTTATCTGGACTGATTCTTGGGTGTTTCCTCTTAGGGGGGGAAAAAGTAAGTTTCTCAGAGGGAGTTATGTTTGCCTTTGTCCTTGATGTCAATGATGAATACTAAGAGGGGGGGGGGGGGGTGGGTGAATTAGTATCCCCAAAAAATTAACCAAACTCTTAAGCAATTTTACTACAGACTGGTATAGTAGTTTAAACAATAAACCAGTTAAAACAAAAACAAGCCAAATAGAAAATAGAGCATTGACCCACAGAAGCACAATCACCATAACACAAGATGTTTTGACGTGGAAACCCAAATGGGAAAAAAACCACGTTGAGTAAAACTCACAAGTCAACTATCTGCATAATAGTAACCATACCGGTTAAGGTCAAACCGGTTAAGGCCTTACAATGTTCTTCACCAGAACAGATCTTGTTAGGAATCTAGATCTCTGTTAGGAGATAAGTCCTATTAAAGACTACCCTGTTAAAAGATTTCAGATCCACAACTGTGAACCACCTTGTTAGAGGATTTACAATAGGCTTGACTGGGCCTACCCGGTAAAGGGTTTCAAACTTGTCAAAGAGATTAGTAATCAACAAGTGAATGATCTAGAAAGTAGCACAGAATGCTTGATTAGATCCTTGACTGCTCTATGTTAATGCATTGCAACATTACTTCAGTCTTCTATCCTTTTCATGTTCAATCTCTATTGCACAATGCCTTTTCTATGAAGACCTAATCTTCTCTTCAACACTTCACATACACACATACACACACATAAAAAACCCTAGACATGATGTCCTCATATAGGAATCTGATTTCAAGTCAGTCAAATAAGATTGGATTACAATTTCCTAGGCTCAAAGCATCTAGACACATTTGGTAACATGACACAGAAGCACCGCCAAAGTGTCGGTGGATGATAACTCATCACACTTTACAATTTTACCAGTTTAACATAGTATACCAATTATTGATAAATAAAGACTGGTAAACTGGAACATAGTGTTTCGATCAAAAAGATTAACTACCGATGGGGGTCCTTGTTTTGCTTGAGGTCTACATACCACTTGAGGTCTTCGGTCATGCTTTGACCAGTAAGCATTTTCTGCAAAACACCAATAGTCTTCCACAAACAAAGACTATACATTTAATGGCATATAATACCGGTGTGAACAATACAACACATATTGCCAGTTGAGAATAATTCATACATAAAATAAGTGTGTGTCCATCAATGCCAATCACAACTAAACATCATCAAAATACCAACAATCTCCCCCTTTGGCATTGATGGCAACACTTAGGAAAATTTGACATCTAAGTGCTTACAAAACAAAAATGATGCCATAATCAAATTTACTCCCCCTAAGCATATACAAAACATAGTGGGTTTACCACTCCCCTGAGTTACCAAAATCATATTGCATAACATAAAAATAGACTATATGTTTATGACAATAAAGAGTAAAAATTTTCAAGAATAGATTTAAAGTTTTTCAGAAAATGTTTCATATCTGTTGACTAGGTATTTAGGAGTGAGACAACAATTTCACTCTAAGTCTTCATCTAGAAAGCTAACTCCTCCATGGCATCAATGGTGCTCAATTCCTATGTAACAATAATAGCCTCCATGTTCAGAAAACACTTCTAAAGAACCTACAATTTTGGTAATAAAAGCAACTGGAGCTCCTACAGATCTTGAGTCCGCTTGCAGATCTCTGATTCAATCTTTGCAATCTGATGTTGGTGAGTGTGAACAGTCCGCCCATAAACTATGAAGGAAACATATGGCAATTTGAAGTTGCCGATATAGTGCTTTAACTCTGATTGGAGTTGACTCTTTTTCTTCAAAGCATCATCATAGAATAGATCAGGCTAGCAGATTTTTCTCAACAATTTATGGCCTTCAGCTATTGCCAGATTGATATCATCCCTTTGGTGGATTAGCTTGTCTTTGTCTTCATTAAATTGTTTGACCAATGCAACTTTGAGTGCCTTTGCAGTGGCCTGGGCAACATCTTCCAAACATTGTACTTGATCATCCACTACTGTGCAAAGAAGTTTTAACTTGGCCAGCAAGGAATCGGTACTGGGGAGGTTAGTACCGGGGAAGAGATTGGAAAGAGTGTCAACAACATATTGAATGACATCCTGTTCTTTCTTCCTCCTCAGTTCTTCCAATCTTTCCCGAGCTAGTTGAATACTCCTTAGTAGCTCATTCTCATTTACCGATTGGGTAAGACAGGAAAGAGTCAAATCACTGTGACCAGTGGGATCAAACTATTTGGTTTGATCGCTAGTTGCCTTAGGAGTCTATCCTCCTTCCTTTGATTTGTTCTCCTCTTGTTTTTTCTTCTCCTTCTCTTCTTTTTCTTGGGCTTCCTTGGCGGCCTTCTCTTTCTCCTGTTTCTCCTTCTCCTTCTCCTTCTCCACTCTCTTCTTCTCTTCTTCTTTCTTCCTCTCTTCTTCCTTTTTCTTCTCTTCTTCCTTCTTCCTCTCTTCTTCCTTCTCTTGTGCTCTCTTGTTCTCTACTTTTTCCTTTTCTGCTCTCTCTTTGTCTTCTTTTTCTTTCTCTGCTCTCTCTTTCTCTTGTTTCTCTTTTTCTTGTTTCTCTTTCTCAGCTTTCTCTTTTGCCGCATTCTCAACTTTTTCTTTCTCCACTCTCTCCTCTTCAGCTTTCTCCTTCTCTGGAGTGGTGTCCTCAACAACTAGTGCATCAACATCAATGGGGTCATCTTGTTTCACTATTCTTTCACCTTGACTGTTGAAAACTTCATCCGGTTTGGTTGTAGATAGGTTAGGCTCTTGCTCAATCTATCGATTAGCTTCAGATACCTTCTGAATTTTTACAGCTTCTTTAACCTGCAGATGGGTGTCTTTTTCTACTTCAGAGGTTTTGCCTCCAAGTAGCTGAAGTCTTCTTTTTTGCATGAAAAAGTTGCCATTGTACTGATTAAGAATCTCAAACAATTCTGAATTAGAAACATCAAGAAAATATTGGGCAAAAATTTCTTACCTAATTTCTTGCTCCTTTTCAATGAAAATGCACCATTTATTATCCAAATAATTATACAAAGAATTAAGAACAACAAGTTTAATGCCAATCGAAGACTGATCATTATTGCACAAATATTTAATGACCTCTATCTCTACCTCTTCTTTTTCACTATCGCTAAGATCATCAAAATAATCTTTTAGATCGTCAAGAACTTTCCTTCTAACATTCTTCATAATCCTTTGAAAATGTGTCATAGGCTAGTAAGAAGCAACATGTATATTTACTGGTGTAGAGGTTGCAGGTACATTACCGGTTGTCTTCATCTTCTTACTTGGTTGCCTTGTTTTCTTCATTTCTACCTCTGGTTTGGTGTCTTCTGAATCTGGTGTGTTATTCTTGGTTTTTCTCTTCCTTTCAAATACCTTTTGCAGAATGGCCTCCGATTTCTCTTTGGCTGGTGACCTCTTGGTCACTTTAGGACTGGTAGTAGATGTAACCAGTGCCGATGTCGATGGCACAACTTTCCTCTTCTTCTACTTCAGTACTTTAATAGGTTTGATCATCTCTGAGTAAGTACCGGTACTCTTCTTCTTTGGATCCAGTGGTGAAGCAAGTAGGGTAGAGGCATACCTAGTAAGTATATCATTCACCACTTTATAGCTCATAGGCTCAACTTCATCTTGTATTGGCTCAATTGCTTCCATTATGTAGTGATCCACTTTGATTGTGAAACAAATATCATCTTCATACTTTTTAACCAGATCACCTGATATTCTCATTCTCTGGTTCATATTCAGTCTGAACTCATCAAAATACATGTTCAAAGTCTTTGGATAAGTAGATCCCATTGCTTGCAAACTCTCCTTTATTTGTCTTGAAACCAGTAGGTCAGTTGACCATTGAACATCACCTACTCCTAGAAAATACCCTTGAAAATAGAAAATCAAACCGACAAGCAGTTGACCAAACTTAAACCCCAGTGTCTTGTCCTCTTTGATGGACTTCAGATTCTCCATGAGTTGTTTTTCATGCAGGTACATAAGTCATATTCTGCATCTTCCTTGATCATCCTATAAGCGGCATGCACCGCAACTGTAGGAACAAAATTCATTCTATTAGCATAGAATACTCTATACTCGATCATCATGCACGCATACTCCACCAAGTCATCTCTTATGGTGTTTACAGTCATTGCCCGTTGATCGCTCACAGAACCGGTGAGCTCTGTCACTTTGACTTTTGTGATCTTGCAAAGAACAAGGACTTCTCCAAGATTGCAGAAACCAGTCACGACATGGATTGCCTCTGGTGTAATATCATGGGTTTGCTCAAGATACATATTGTCACCATGAACCCTACTTAGAATGATCCTTATGTGATCTTCTGTGAATTCCACGAGAAAATATATTGCATTGTGGAATTTATTCTTCTTGATCATGCTATACTCTAGTTTAATCTTCTTATCATCTCCATAAAACAAAATCAACTGAGAGTGAATCACTAGAGACCCTAGGTCTTCCAGTTTGCAATCAATGTATCCTGAAACATCCCCTGTGACAATGAATCCGGTGATAATTTGAGATAGGGCATTATATTTTATCTTCCTCCTAAGAAACTTGGATGACTCCTTAGGTTCGGTAGAACTAGAAGGGATTTTGGATGTAGAGGCCATGACTAAATAATTTTGAGTGACAAGAGTGTTTCGATGAAGAATACCTTTTCACTCTGAACTAGGGTTCGCTGATGTTGACTTCGAACTAAGGTTTGCCGATGTCAAATTCAAACTAGGGTTTTCCGATGTCGAACACAACACAGTTCTCCAAAAGCTTGTTTTACCACTCTGCCCTCCACTCTGGATAGCTTGAAATGTCTGTTGGATCTTGCGCAAGATTTCTTCCTTGATTCTTTCAAATGCAAGATGAATCTCTCTTGTTGTGCTGCTCAAGATAGAAAAATTCTTCTTTGAAAATAGGTAAGTCAAAATGATGACAAAAGTCACTTTTAAGCATGCTCCTACCTACCATAATAAATACATCACCAATAGGGTACAAACCCTAACTTTACCACTTCATTTCTTCTATCGGTTGACAGGTAACTGATACCAATAAAACACTTTACTGATACACACCGGGGGTCCGAAACATTGTTACCGATATGTTCCCCCTTAAGCTTTTCAAATCTCAATTTGCTGATTCAGGAGTCTCCACACTGGGTGCAGAAACTGGTACATCTTGTGGCTCCTCTTCAGATTTCTTTTTCCAGATTTTATTCATATCTTCCTGAATGGCTTCAATATTGACCTTTCCTTTTCCTTTTGGGTTGAGTGATTTTTCTTCTGATGGATTCTTTCTCAGTCTGCATGCTCTAGCAAGACGTCCAGGTTTATGACAATAATAGCATACCATACCAAGTGCTCTCCATGGCTCGGTGTTCACCTTTCCATTCTTTCTCCTACATGTTGTAGCAGTGTGACCTCTACCATGGTAGATCAAACAGGTTTCTCTCCAATCAGTTGATGCTTCATAACCATTTGATCGGTGGTCATAGGTTCTATACCGGTTTGGGTTCCAGTTCATAGGAGGTTCTTGGACAATCCCTCTTGGTCTCGGTGCATAGACTCCAGGGTTATTCATAACCATCCTACACTCAAAAGATCTATGCCCAAACTTGTTACATGCATAACAATGACCATTAAATCTACTAGTTCTAGCCTCATGGCTATGCACATTGTTTTGCATGTAAGGGAAATTTTTATAAGCCTTTCTCCTACATACATTGGTAGTATGTCCTTCCTTAAGATAGTTCAAGCATACAGGTTTGAACTTTTGCTTACCTTTGCTTCGATTGATCTTAGGTGTCAATTGCTCCTTTGGTGCACCAGTCTTGGTTCCAGAGGTTTCACCTTCCTCATATGCAGAGAAACCAAGCCTAGAGGCATCCTTTGATGGATTCATTATTTCCATCTTTTGGTCCAACTTCGCAGCACTTTGGTTGAACTTTGCAAGTATCTCCTTTGTCTGAACAAGTTCCTTGAAAAGATCATCATTGGTTTTCATCAAGGTTTCATTTTGAGAAATGGCTACATTGAGGTATGCTTGCATTTCTTCTTTCTCTTCCTTACCCTCTTGCAGATAAGTGGTAATGGTACCAATTTCTTGTTTCAACTTAGAGATCTCGTGCTCCTTGTCCTTCAATTGATCTTTAGCTTTTCTTCTATTTTCTAGCTCCTCACTCATCCTGATAGTCAGTCCTTCTAGCTCCCTCCTTAGGTTAGTTTTGGACTCATTCAGTTTCTCCACTTCTTAGACTAGGGCATCCATATCTACTTCATCAGAAGAGTTGTACTCAGTAATTTCCATCATTTTCTTAACAAGCTCTCTTCTTTTGGCTAAAGAGGCTTTATATTTGATCTTTAGTTCATCATAGGCTCTTTTAGATTCAGCCAAACGGTGAGTGAGTTCCCTCATGTTGTATTCCCCCATATCTCCTTTCAAGTGGTTAGACTTAGAGAAAGGTTGGCTTTGATACCAATTGATGAATACTAAGAGGGGGGTGAATTAGTATGCCAAGAAACTTAACCAAACCCTTAAGCAATTTTACTGTAGATCGGTATAGTAGTTTAAACAATAAACCGGTTAAAACACAAACAAGCCAAATAGAAAATAGAGCATCCACCCACAGAAGAACAATCACCATAACACAAGATATTTTGACGTGGAAACACAAATGGGAAAAAAATCACGGTGAGTAAAACTCACAAGTCAAGTATTTGCAGAATAGTAACTAGATTGGTTAAGGTCAGACCAATTAAGGCCTTACAATGTTCTTCACCAGAACAACTCCTATTAGAATTCCAGATCTCTGTTAGGAGATAAGTTCTATTAAAGACTATCAGGTGCTCTCCATGGTCCGATGTTCACCTTTCCATTCTTTCTCCTACATGTTGCAGCAGTGTGACTGCTACCACGACATATCAAACAGGTTGCTCTCCAATCAGTTGATGCTTCATAACCATTTGACCAGTGGTCATAGGTTCTATACCGGTTTGGGTTCTGGTTCATAGGAGGTTCTTGGACAATCCCTCCTGGTCTCGGTGCATAGACTCCAGGGCTATTCATAACCATCCTACACTCAAAAGATCTATGCCCAAACTTGTTGCATGCATAACAATGACCATTAAATCTACTAGTTCTAGCCTCGTGGTTATGCACATTTTTTTGCATGTAAGGGAAATTTTTATAAGCCTTGCTCCTACATACATTGGTAGTATGTCCTTCCTTAAGATAGTTCAAGCATACAGGTTTGAACTTTTGCTTACCTTTGCTCTGGTTGATCTTAGGTGTCGATTGCTCCTTTAGTGCACCAGTCTTGGTTCTAGAGGTTTCACCTTCCTCATATGCAGAGAAACCAAGCCCAAAGGCATCCTTTGATGGCTTCATTGTTTCCATCTTTTGGTCCAACTTCGCAGCACTCTGGTTGAACTTTGCAAGTATCTCCTTTGTCTCAACAAGTTCCTTGGAAATATCATCATTGGTTTCATCAAGGTTTCATTTTGAGAAATGGCTCCATTGAGGTATGCTTGCATTTCTTCTTTCTCTTCCTTACCCTCTTGTAGATAAGTGGTAATGATACCAATTTCTTGTTTCAACTTAGAGATCTCGTGCTCCTTGTCCTTCAATTGATCTTCATCTTTTCTTCTGTTTTCTAGCTCCTCACTCATCCTGATAGTCATTCCTTCCAGCTCCCTCCTTAGGTTAGTTTTGGACTCATTCAGTTTCTCCACTTCTTGGACTAGGGCATCCATATCTGCTTCATCAGAAGAGTTGTACTCAGTAATTTCCATCATTTTCTCAGCAAGCTCTCTTCTTTTGGCTAAAGAGGCTTTATATTTGATCTTTAGTTCATCATAGGCTCTTTTAGATTCAGTCAAACAGTGAGTGAGTTCCCTCATGTTGTATTCCCCCATATCTCCTTTCAAGTGGTTAGACTTAGAGAAAGGTTGGCTCTGATACCAATTGATGAATACTAAGAGGGGGGGTGAATTAGTATGCCCAGAAACTTAACCAAACTCTTAAGCAATTTTACTGCAAACAGGTATAGTAGTTTAAACAACAAACCAGTTAAAACACAAACAAGTCAAATAGAAAATAGAGCATCCACCCACAGAAGCACAATCACCATAACACAAGATATTTTGACGTGGAAACCCAAATGGGAAAAAAATCATAGTGAGTAAAACTCACAAGTCAACTATCTGCAGAATGGTAACCAGATCGGTTAAGGTCAAACCAATTAAGGCCTTACAATGTTCTTCACCAAAGCAGATCCTGTTAGAATTCTAGATCTCTGTTAGGAGATAAGTTCTGTTAAAGACTACCCTGTTAAAGGATTTCAAATCCACAATTGTGAACCACCTTGTTAGAGGATTTACAATAGGCTTGACTGGGCCTACCCGGTTAAAGGTTTTAGACTTGTCGAAGATATTAGTAATCAACAAGTGAATGATCTAGAAAGTAGCACAAAATGCTTGATTCGATCCTTGACTTCTCTATGTTAATGCATTGCAACATTACTTCAGTCTTCTATCCTTTGCATGTTCAATGTCTATCATACGATGCCTTTTCTATGAAGACCTAATCTTCTCTTCAACACTTCACATATACACATACACACACATACAAAACCATAAACATGATGTCCTCATATAGGAATCTGATTTCATGTCGGTCCAATAAGATTGGATTACAATTTCCTAGGTTCAAAGCATCTAGACACATTTGGTAACATGACATAGAAGCACCACCAAAGTGTCGGTGGATGATAACTCATCACACTTTATAATTTTACCAGTTTAACATAGTATATCGATTACCGATAAACAAAGACTGGTAAACTAGAACATAGTGTTCCGATCAGAAAGATTAACTATTGCTGGGGGTCCTTGTTCTGCTTGAGGTCTTCGTTCATGCTTTGACCGGTAAGCATTTTCTGCAAAACACCGATAGTCTTCTATAAAAAAAGACTATACATTCAATGGCATATAATACTGTTGTGAAAAATACAACACATATTTCTGGTTGAGAATAACTCATACATAAAATAAGTGTGTGTCCATCAATGCCAATCACAACTAAACATCATCAAAATACCAACACTCAAAGGGGGAGAGATATTTAGAGATTCAAATTATTGTTGAGTTGAGTACTATAGAGATTGTTTTGTGTTTGTTGTTGATGGATGTTGCAATCAATGACAAAGGGGGAGATTGTTGTAGATGTGATGGTGATAATGTTGAGTGGTTGTCATTAATGTCAACATAATGGTTGTCATTGATGTTCTTTGTATTGGTGATCCAGAATATGTGTTCCCGAAATCTTTGTTGCTCTAGAAGATATGTTGATAGTGATCTAGATATCTTTGGTTATCAAATATGGTTTTAATTGTTGGTATTCATGCATATTGAGGTTACATTCTTATCTTTGGTGTATTAGGCAATGAGTTTTTGGGTCTAGATTAAGTCCAGAATTAGAGGATGTGTAGTGGCTTTTGGTGTAGTGTGTGAGTCATGTTTTGGGTCTAGAATTTATAATGATTGTAATGTGTTGACCTGATTGTTGATCTATGTTGTGGTATGGTCTACTTCTCATCCTTCCCACCACTGGGATATTTAGTGTTGACCTATTTTAGATCTTTGTCTTGGCCGACTTGAAAGATTATGCTTTTCAGAAGACAATGTATATATATGAGGAGGATTTGATTGTGTTTCATATGAAAAAGTGTGACATTGTTTTGAACATATGCAAGATTGGAAAGGAAAGATCTGATTGTTGATTATATGTGAGTGTGTGTTGGTGTTGAGGCACTAGAAGCAATCCGATTTGCAGATTGTGTTTCAGTGCTGGATTTTTTCTTTCTTTCTTTCTCTCTTTGGCAGTGAGCCTTTTTTTGGGCAATGAGCCCACCTACATTGAGCATTTTGACACTGAGCCACCCTTTGTAAAAATCACCTTAAAGTGTCACCTTAACCGATGTTTTATATTTAGAACTAACATTCTTTGTGGTTTTTCCCTTCTTGAGTTTTCCATGTCATATCTGGTGTTCATTGTGTGATTTGTTATATGTTTATGTTATTCATGTTATATCTGTCTTATTTAATTATGTTGGTTTGGATCTAGATATGAAAAGAATAAAAGTAATTGTTTTAAGTTATCAACTGATTCACCCCACCCTCTCAGTTGCTTGGATATTCAATACTAGGATCCAAAACTTTGATAAGTATGTAATCCATCAAACGAGTGAAAAATGAGAAGAAAAAATAACATTATTGTATGTAAAATATGCTCCTAATATCTCTTTGTTCATATTATTAATATAGTGTCAGAGCCAGCTTAGCTGATACAAGTCAAATCAAATCCATTCCCAATAAGTTCATCATCCAAGAAGCTCTGGTCTCCCATCTCAACTTTTCCATCAATGATCTTTCCAACGCTAGATCATGACCCAAAACAACATGAGTAAGGCAAGTCAATACTTGCTTCCTCCACCACATTTAGAATATACACATCCTCTTGGCACTCAATCTTTGTGATCTTCTTTGGCAGTGACATAATTGCTCTATTCAAGCTCAGAGTGCTCCACCCTTGCACCAACCTTGCCACTAAAACTATCACTATAGAAAGTGTTGTGGCCATCATTTTTCCTTTGAGAATCAAAATGTGTATTGGATTATATAATTTTCATAAATTTTAGCATGTGCACTCTTTAGACTATGAGCTGCACAATGAAGATTAGATTAGAAAATAAGGCATTGAATTTGTGTGGTTGTTGAGAGTCTCAAATATTAATGAATCTGCCCTAGTTGAAGTTCGATCAAAGAAGTGCATAGGCAAGACAAAGGTAACCAATAGTGTGTATGATCTAAATTTTGTGGATGGGTGTCAAGAATCTTGTTGGGATCTCAAAAATTTGCCAAATTTTGAGTGTCCATGTTGAAAATTTTGTTTGTGACACTCAGAAATCACCCCTGCAAAATCAACCCAGGTAGCCCACTTTGAGGGTCAATATTTCGACACCCAGTGATTGTCATGAAAAAAAACCTTGGGAAACTAATAACCTCTTATTATAAATAGAATATGTTAGTTTGTAGCCTCCCATGATCAGTTTTGATGAGTTTTTTATGCCCTTGTTTGCAGGTCGAGAGGTAGGTTTGTTGTTGCACACTTTTAATCTTTTCCGAGTAGCCATCTTTGAGGGATTGCATTTTATCACCAATTGAGTGTCATGTCAAACCAATTTTTTTTGGTGATTTTATGGATCTTTACAAAGGCCCATGTCAGTTGGCATAGCCCCATGAACCCATCCGATATGTTTTCCATCTTGAATCCATTTGCAATTTTTTTCAGATTTGCAGGCCGAACTATGTAAAATCTGTTATAAGCTAGGGTTGTCGTTGCACCAAATGGTCAGCCTATCAATGCCTGATACAACCAATAGACTTATAGAATCCACATGAGGTTGTTAAACCATGTCATGAATCCCTGTGAGAGACGTTAGCCCACTACCAATGGTCCCCCTCCCAGCGTCACTCGCTGCGACTTGTGTGATTCGATCCTGTGACCAAGCTCTGATACCACTTCTTCTCATGCTCCTTCCGAGTGTCATCAACCTTTTGCTTTCCATTCTCATTAGATTTATCACTTCCTATCGATGGATCCTTGCTTCTGCAAAATTTAGCAATATGTCCTACTTTGTTGCATGCATAACAAGTGAAATTGTTCTTCTGAATTGCCTTACTGTAACCTTGACCATTCCTTGACCTGCATTGATCAGCCATATGTCCAAACTTTCCACATGCATGACATTTCACATTCATTCTACAATCTTCTATCCTATGACCATACTTCTTACAATTTGAACATTGACCGGGAACTACATTATTATTCTTATTTGCTCTATTTCTACAATGCCTAGCCATGTGACCAAATATATTACAAACAAAGCATCTACCATTAAATTTATATGCATTGGGTTGCCTTAACGGTGACCTCTAATTTTGATCTTCATTTGTAGTACGAGAGCTCTCTCCATGCTCAAATCCAAGACCTATAGTGTCTCCAGTGTTCCTCTGATCCTTCAATAATTCATCAAGCTTAGCAGAACTAACCTTGAACTTATCTTTGTACTCATTTGCAATAGTCAGATCATCTCTTAGGATTGTTACCACTCTTTCCTATTCTTGCTCATTGTTCTATGACTACACTGATTCAGTTCTCAAAACATCATTCTCATGAACCAACCCAATGCATCCCTCAAATTTGTCTTTCAAAGATATAGCAAGATTTTCTTCCTTCTTCTTTCGGTCTTCAATCTCATTTGACATCCTCATAGTTAGGGCTTGCATTTAATTCCTCATGATCATATTCTCCCGACTTAGTTTCTGACATTGTTCCTTAAGAGCATCCTTCTCTTCATCAACCTGATTTTGTAAAAGTTCCTTCCTCCTAGCTTGAGCAGTTGACAACCTCTCCTGCAGAGTAAAAATAAATTTCTTCGTAGATCTCAACTCATCTTGCATCTTCATGTTCCTCAATCTTTCAACATCATAGTCTTCAAGAGCTACTCGAAGTTCCTTCCTTAAACTAATCTCCATAGATTCTGGAAACAGGATCTTCCTCGAGCTGTTAAACTTCCTTTGAGGCACAGGGCTCTGATACCAATTGTTGGAAACCAAGAACACTGAGAGGGGGGGAGGGAATCAATGTTCTACTGGAATGGAGAAATTTAACCTTATTAATACAACAACTTATCAACTGGTAAACATAACAGAATATAACAATAAGAAATAATGCAACCACAAAGATAAACACCATAACACCATAGATTTATTTGTGGAAAACCTCAAAGAGGAAAAACCACGGTAGGATTAGAGACCCACAATATCTATCCACTAACCTATTGACCTATTGACCTACATGCAAAGGTGAATGTTCCTAGTGATTCTTGGTATGTTTGTCTACAACTTTCCAGTTTGTATCCCCCCATCACCTCATTTGATATTTTTTCAAAGCCAATTCCAAATGAACTTTTTCAGGGTTTGAAAATCCATATTTCCAAAAAATTTAGAGAAGGAAAGTTTGGGCATTAATATTTTGCACATGTGATCAAATCAATCCAAACCATCTTGTGCATATGCTCATGGTATCCAGATGTATCAGTTTGCCAGGTGGCGGTCCCTGAAAAAGAGGTTTGATATTTTTTCAAAGCAGTGATAGAATATGTTTTAGAAAGGTTGGAAAACTGCATTTTTAGATATGAATGAGTAGGTAACTTCAAGGATTAAATTTTTTAATCTTAGGCATCATAATGAGAATTTGTTTGGCAATATAAATTCTATGTATGACATTCTTGAAGTGTGCCATCTTTCAAGAATTGAGGAGGTGATCTGATCAATTTTTAAGGCCAGTTTCGGAAGCTACTCAGGTTGTTTTGATCAGAGCTTAGAGGTGAAAAACTCCAAATTTCAATGACCACCCACTCAAACTTTCGGATCTAGAATTTTCCTAGTTGGTGTTCTAGAGCGTTTTCAATGGTCAGTTGTCTAGGAACAAATTTTTTTTTAGCTAGATCCACCAAAGACCCAACTAATGTTATGATCCAACAACTATCACAAAGGCCAAACAAATTAAAGGTGTAAATTAAAATTATTAAATCATATCATATGATTCAGCCATAATATGGAATCAAAATATTACCTCACAACTAAGTTGAAAGGGTGGGCCCCACGAGGTGTGATGCTCAAAGGAGGGTCTAATATGCAAGTGTGGAATATTTTGCATTAGCAAATAATGTTCTTGTGTAGAAATGTATGAAACATAAAAGATTGAGAGATCCACAAATAAATCATGGAATAAAGGTTTTTCACAAGCTTATTTATTTACCCTGCAAGGTGTGGGAATGAGACAAAAGTAGGAAATGGGATAGCGGGGAGAGGGAGTTCATCACCACACCACCTCACAAGGGGATAATGGTAAATCAAAGCGCAGTGTAGGATTGCGAGAGGAAAAATTAGGGTGCAAAGAAAATGTGTGGTATGCAAGGGTGTGAACCCTAACTTGCTTCATAATAAAGAAAAATCTTAGCGATATGGGATGGAGGTGAGCAACTGCAATGTGAAGCATAAGATCATAGATGTTGGATAGATGTTTTAGGATTCAGGACAATGGATATGGACTTGTGTTTTGACCCCACGATTCTGTTGCGGCTTTTTTTCAACCTACAGGGATTTCTTTTTGGCATAATGATAAATATACTTCAATATTGTGAAAGAGAGATCTGATTGATTTGGAAATATACTCTGAAACTTATCCCCAAGCTTATCACTCTAAGCACCATTTACATCTATTTCAGCCATCACTAGAGAGGATGCGAGGCACACAGTAGAATATGTTGGTTTGGTGAAAAATATGAATGTGGCAGTGAAGGCCCATTAGTTTCTAAACAGAATGCCCCACAGAAGCGTGATCTTACGACTAAAATAGTAGCGAGTTGTGCCAAGAATTTTGGGGTTTGTGTTGAGAAAAGATGGATGTAAAATGCATTCCATGTGGTATTTCCTCCATATTTCTTGGTTATGAGCAGCGTACAAAAAGAGGCGCATTGAAATGTCTAATTGCAAGACACAATTTGTTGACATTGTTGAAGGTATTGAATAACAAGGGAACCAAGGTGACAAATTATGAGGACGTGCTTGTAATGTATATAGATACCAGATGTTTGTACAATGATAATATTTGGGAAGTAAGGCCAATTCTTCTAAGTCTTATGCCAACTTCCTATTTTGCGTGAAGAAATATAAATGCCAAATATTTGTGGAAATTATGTCAATAATTCTACAATTGTTTAAAGTTATGTTGCTGAAATACCTAAGGAGCTTGTGGTCGTCGCTTGGACGTTTTTTTTTGGTGTTGAAATTGCTTTCAAATCAATCTTGTTGAGAAGGGAAGATGGCATTCATATTAGCATGTCAAAGGGTCAGATAAATTGTTTGGTAGTATTTCCCAAAAGGGCATAGTTTAAGAAAAGGATTCAGGAAGCAATGCCAAATGTTGATGCATGCTTGTAGCTTGTTGTGCTTGAAAGTTTCAAAGCTTATGTAAGTGTTACTCTATGATCATAAAAGTGTTGTAGTTTGTTGGTAATGAATGGTAATGACTTCTACTTACTGTAATGACTTAACCTCTGAAAGCTGAAGAAAATAGTGGATACCCTATAATTGTGGGTGTGTTCTCTGGATACTAGTGTGAGTTGAGGAAATGAAGTGCAAGTTTTGTGATGAGGAGTGGAATATTAGGTTTTGAGTCATGCTAATCATTCAAAGGTTATTTGCAGTCATCTTGGGCTGTGACAGAGATTAGGGTTTTGGGTAATGGCAATGTATTGATTTAAAATTGAGAATGGTTTGCTTGTTGGAAAAGATTTACCAAAACTGCACATGGGTATGATGCGAGGCTTATTATAAACTTGAGTGAAAATTTCATATGGTGGAAATATGATTTGAAGAAGGATGCATATTCAACATACAATTCAAATTCGATGATGAAAGGTGATTGCTAGTAAGGTGCATGTTATTGTAGATATGTCACCTAGGATTACTTTTGTAATGTTGCAGCCTGAGAGTTTTATTTTCACATGATCAAGTGGTCTCTTAAAATGGAATATGGGTTGATTAGGGAAGAAAAATGACTTTTTTATTGATTGGAAACATATCAATAGTAACGTGCTATTGGCTAAAATATGTGAAGGCATAGGGCGCAATAGAGTAATTATTTTCACAATTGTATTTTGGAAAATTATTTTCAAAAAATGAAATGGTGTTCTCACATTACCTTCAAAAAGTGGGGAATCAATTCATAGAAAGAGAGTAAGTAAAGATAAAGGAAGATATTATGCAAGCTACATGACAATTTATTTCCACAAAGGCTTAGAGAAAGGGATGAAAAATAGAAAATGTTTACAACTGCTTTAATCATTTTCCACTTTGTGGGAAATATTTTAATCACACTTAGGGCATGATACTAAAAGAAATACACAAAAAATGACAAGACATTCACAGCCACTATAAGGGAGGAAATTTCTAAATTTGATGAAAGACAAAATGTGGGCTACAACCAAGTGCCAAAAAGGGAAATTTAGTTGCAAGGAAAAAGGTATAGTGCAGAAAATGACAAATTTATTTGTCATAGCATGTGTGGGCTGAACAAGTAAGATTTTTGTGTGCAAGCATGGGAGAAGAAGTGTGTGAGTGCAGGGATTTTTCCATATTGCCAGGTGTCTCCAACAAGATCAAAGATGTATATTAGAGGTAGATTGGAGAAGGAAAAATGTAGATTTAAAATTTGAAAATCAACAAGGAGGGAGCCATGTGTCAATTCTAGATTCATTCTAGGGTTTTCTCCTTATCTTTTTTAGTTTTCTCTTCTCCTCATTTTTGGAGATTCTGAAAAATATAATACTTTTGAGTGTAATTTTTGGAAGCTAGGCTTCCATGTACAATCCATAGTTAGAGTATGTAGAATGATACTTTCAACTTATAATTGTTTTGTTGTTTCAAATAGTTTATAATCATAATGCAAGCAAGTTTAAGTGTTTTTTGTAGTTGTCTCCTTTATGTATAATCATTGTTTTATGAAATGAATGATCAAGGATCCTTTATTTTGTCCCAACAAGATTTGGTGTTTGTCTTATTTTTTGCTTCTCTTCAAGCAAGGGATTAAACTACTTTTAATAGGATAAAGAGATGGTGTTGTGTGCATGAAGGATTGCAAAGAATGGTTGTAATGAAACCATAATGGAAAGTGTTAATGTAATGCATTGATACTATGAACTCACTAGTTATGTTTTATTCTATTTGGGTTTAACATCTACATGTTGTAGGTTGAATTTGTTGCCCTATAAAAGGCAATGGTTATGAGGCACATCTTCCATACTGAGGGCATTATCTACCATTTTGTTGAATGAAGGGTACACTTACATTTGGATATTTTATTTCAATTGGGGATTAGGTTATTGACAAAAATGTCCATCTTCTTAGAATCTGGAATAGGTCATGAATATCTAGAGAACATCTTTCTCCAACGTTGAAGAAAAGTGAGAAAAGTTTCTCCTATTTTCTGTTTGGTATTGCAAAACAAGGCACATGAGATATATTTTTTCATGCATGAACTCCATACATAAAGCATAAAATTCTCTGACATGGTCTTGAGGATCTGCATTACTATCATATTTGTCAAACTCAGGAATATCCACTCTTGAAGGAAATGGAGGCATGTAAAGGTTTTTGTCAAATGGGAACGAGCATATCGCATCCAAAGAATATTGTTTTATTGATTTATCCTTGTTTCTCATTTATTTGATTTCAGTCTGTAATGCTTATAATTGTTTGTTTACTAGTGCTAAGGGTGTCTCTTCCTCTTTAGTGATAAGGGTTTCAATGTTATAATTAGTGGGAAGTTTAACACCTTGTTTTGCTAGCTCTAGAAAATAATCTTCTTTTTCCCTAGCCATGATAATCTTCATCATTTTTCAAAAATCTTTATCCTTTTGACAGCTATTTATAACAACTTTTGTAGGTTCAGAGGCTTCAGACTCACTAGATGAGGAATCATTGTCATTAGCATGGGTGTTGATATTGTCATAATTATCATGTTTAGCAACTTCTCTTTCTTGCCTTTCTCTAGACATGGTAGGAGATAAGGATTGATAAAAAATTGGTATATTTGATGATGAAGGTTTATTAGTGACAGGGTCCTCTATGAAGAATGGATTATCTTGTAATAAAAAGGATGATCCTTTACCTTTGGCCACTTTTTTATGAAAAATTCTGGTTAGAGAAGGCATTTATGACTGATGTGATCGAGAACTACACGTGATATAGAACTCAAGATCAAATTGACGCTAGTTGTTAGTTTGACGTAGCGATTTTAGAGAGGTGACTAAGAGACAGTCTGGTTTTAGGAATGATCTATCTTGTATAAGACATGAAGTAAGTAACTTATTTTGAATTAAGAGAAGTGACTAAGAATTAGTCTGGTTTTAGGAAGGATCTATCCTGTATAAGACATGATCTAAGTAACTTAAGTTTGATAAGTAGTTGATTGAACTAGTTGAAAGATGTTTGACAAAATCTTTCAACACAATGGCAGGGGTACACTATCAAGATTGTTTATGTGCAAAATTATGATGACTAGATTTATGCTCCTTGTAGAATGATTAGGCAAGTATGACTATTCTGGAAAAGTGTGTAGATAGACAAGTTTCTGGACTGACAAACTTAGGAATTCGTACGATAGATTTTTTAGACCCAGACAAGACAGGCAGTTTCTCATACGATTTGATGCCTAAACTCGCATGATAGTTTATTTCTCTCTAGATGACAATCTGATGAGGATTATGATTATTCATATGATAGTTTTCCTAAGACTAGATGATAGTTCTCTAGGAACAGAACGACAATTTTGTAGACCCGGATGACAATTTTGACAAGACCAGACGATACACTGATAGAACCAATTAAGACTCGTACGACAATAGGTATATGGCCAGATGATAATTCAGTAGACTCGTACGAAAGTGGATTGGACAAAGACAAGATTCTGACATGAACAAAGTTATGATGACTGACAGAGACTAGTTTTTGACACAGACATAGTTTTGATGATTGGCAAAGACCAGATTTTGACTAGGACAAAGTTTTTGATAACTGAGTTTTTGACGTTGTTGATTTGTTTTCTCTAGTTTCAGTATTTTAGTTTCAGTTTCAAGGATGAAAACAAAGAAAACATGCAATATGTATAATTGACTTTCAAGCACAACATGCTAACCCTACAGAAGTTGGCTTAGAGAAAAAAACCTTTGCTTGCAGACTTAGGTACACACCCAATAGCTAATCAGAATATGGTCAGTGAGTCTCACACAATGGATTCTCAATGTCGTATTAGCCAACTCTGAATACTAATGGGGGCATGAAATGACAAGTAGCTTGGGAGAGTTATTATCTCTCTTGCACAAATATTATCCCCCTTTTGGAGGTGAATCAGGAAGCCTCTATCTTATAGCTCTTAGTCAGGAATTTTGTTCAAAATTACCCATCAAAGTCACGCAAGCATGATTGAGGCCTATAGCCTAACAAGGTACCAAAACAAGTTGTAGTCACATAACAATCACTAAGTACTAGTGACAAGATTGCATTTGGAGACATTTCCAAAAAGAGGGCGTAGCAATACAAAGTGGACATTTAGATAATGTGGACATTTAATTTTGTGGATGCATTTATTTTACATTTTATATGTTTATTCTTAAATTATATTTTGTGTCTATGCATTGAATGTATGTATGGATTTTAATTTTTAAGTGTATTTATGTGTATGGATTCATTTAATTATGTTGTCTTAAGGGGTCCTAAGGTGTTTTAAGGGGTCTTAAGGGGATTTTTGCAATGTGGTCATAGTGCATGTTCATAGTTACACCTAGATTGAATAGTGCATGTGTGAATCATCTATTTAAATCATCTTTACATATATCGATTCATTTATATAAATACATCTATGTATTTATTTTTTATTTAAACATCTATGGATTAATGTATTTTTTATGATCTTATATTTATTGATGCAATTTTAATGTATTTAATTATGTACCTTAATTATATTAAATACACCTTACTTTTGTAATTTTATAATTATAAGTTCATGATTGTTAAAAATATTTAAAATGAATGACTAATATCGTATTACTAAGCATGTCATTTACGCAATATATATATATATATATATATATATATATATATATATATATATATATATATATATATATATATATATATATATATATATATATATATATATATATATATATATATATATATATATATATATATATATATAACATTTAACTTTCAAAATCATAAGATATATATAAACACAAAGTAGTATTAAATGTAGATCTCTAACACATACATACATACATATCATGTTCTAAAATATACATCCAAGAAATGTCGAGCTCTAAGAAAATAAATATATATAGATATGTAAAATATGTCTAGTACAATGTCTAGAAAATGTGTGCGCATGCACATATAAACAATAGGCCAGTCGAGGCCCTGTCCTAAACCATGTCCCGATCCCTACGCCTGCAATAGAGTACACATGAACTCATACATTAAACATTCATACTAGTAAAAATTTTAAGAGTTATATTTATCTATCTAATCGAATTTGAAACATTCATACATACAATTTATCTAACATAATTTGAAACATAGATTAAGAACATACATGTACATGTTCTAGATAAGCATACCTCAGAGTCTCTAACATCTCCACCACATACATGTAGGACCCTAGAACGTTTATGTGACAAAGAGCTCAACCTGGGTGATAGTCGCTCATCCTGCAATGTTGAAATTTTGTTAGATATAAATAACTTGAAATTAAGATCAATACCTATCCCTTTAAATAGAACTTAACACTAGTACAAAAACAACAATATATGACTAAAAAAACTACTAAAAATTGCATATAAATGACTAATCTTGGTCATGTGACCATTAGTAGTTTATTGTTGGTCATTTATAACGCGACCAAATTTATGACTAAACTATTTTAGTCATTTATTGGTTGTTTTGATTGATCAATTTGGTCATTGATTTAGTCATTTATTTAGTCGTTAATTTAGTCATTGATTTAGTTGTTAATTTAGTCATTGATTATTGTTAACTGGTCATTTAGTTAGTCATATATTTAGTCATTAATATACTCATTGATTGTTATTAACTGGTTATTTATTTAGTCATGGTAGTCATTTATTTAGACATATATTTAGTCAAACATTTAATCATTACTTTAGTCATATATTTAGTCATTAGTTTAGTCATTGATTGTTGTTAAGTGGTCATTTATTTATTCATTGTAATCATTAATTGATGTCAATTGGTAATATATTTAGTCATTTTTATCTACTGGTTTTCATTAATTGGTAGTAAAAATAGTCATGATATGAATAATTTATTAAATACCATAAATTTTATAATGCAAAAATAACATAAATTAAACTAGAACTAGAACATAAAAGGAGATAAAAATATTACATATACGGACAAGCTATAACATGCTAGAATTAAAAGATTGATTCAACATCATGATAAATAAAGTTAATCTATAATAAAAAAATATAATGCAAATATATATATATATATATATATATATATATATATATATATATATATCAAGTTATAAAATGTCAAAGCAGTCTAAGAGTATATATGTAAATATAATAAAAAATGTCAAAGTTGTCTAAGAGTTTCCAACTCTTTCAAATACACCATGATAATTAAGAGCCCTGAACAACACATTCAAAATACTACATAAAGAAATGAGCCAAGATGTCTAACAACTAGTACATGATGAACATGATCAACTATGCCATTTTTTGCAAATATTTTAGTGTCCACCGTGTGAAGGTTCCCTTTTTCTCTTTCAGATAGAAAACTCCATCTATTTTGTTTTCATATAAAGGGTTATGTCACTTGTGACCTTTTCTTCCAAGAATATTATTTCCTTTATGCATCATCGCCACAAATTCATTGTAATTAATAGTCCCATTATGTAACTCACAAAAAGACTATGTCAACAAACAAATAGCTCTATAAGATTATCATCCAATTAAAATAAAAAATGTTAGAAAGAGAAGGATATGTCAAATAAGTATCATAACCAGTCATCTGATTCATACAATGGTCTAAAAACTAAAATGGAAGGTGCAAGTTCCAAACATTTGGAAATTTTCTTCAGCTTCAAGAAATACTAGATTTTTAAATCTTTAACCATTTATTTTTTTTAAAAAACCATCAACTCTAGTGCATTTTAAAAAGGGGAAATTATAGATGCAATTTCTAGGCCATTACAGGCACAAAAAGTGATAATAATAATAGAGAAGAGAGTATTACTCTTAAAAGCAGTTTTGATTGAATTTCTTAAACTGTATATAGAGTGCATTGAATTTTTGTTTGAATGTGCAACTCCATTAGAAAGCTAAAATTACACACATTAATGAAAAGGTTAACTACTACACTAAACATAATAAGAAGTTTAATCCGCGAACTACAACAAACCAATCTAAGTTTTTCATGACTGGCTACAAATCCCCTTAGAAGGAACGATATACAAATAGCTTTGTAATAGGTACCCATCAATTTAGTAATTCGTAGAAAGTAATAATTAAAATCAAACAAGTCTCACTAATAACAACATTTCCAATGTTGCGGCCCACTTTCAAGGAAAAAAAAAAGATAATGTTTTTTGTGCATTCACTTGATGCGAGCTGAGATGCTCCATTGGTCTTTAATTTTTGATTGGCCAACAAACATTTCCCTGTGAAAATATTAGTCTGATGGTTGCATCTATGTGTGTGAAAAGTCGATAAGTATGTGCAAGCTATAAGACACAACACTTCAATTAAGTCATTGCATGCATGGTTAGATAGATTTAATCATGAATATAAAAATCATAAAAAATCAACCTATTGCCTTCTAAAAGATGCGAGTATAGACTTGCTCTCATATTTGTCTAAGCGATACTAGTGACTAGACTACACCAAGACGAAGGATTTAATCTATATGAGTACAAGAATAAACTAAATGTATGCAAGATTAAGCTAAATAAGTGAATATTAAGCTAAATAAATGAATATTAAGCTAAATAAATTCAAGCAATTATGATTAAACTAAATATGCAAAAAGCTAAACTAAGATGCAATAATCTCAAAGCACAATATCTCAATGACTCCAAAGCAAAAACTACACAATAACAATAAATCTCCAGTGTGTTTTGAATGAGAGATGAAGGCTGAATTTATAGAGACTCGAAAGAGAGACCAACGGTCAAGATCGTTTAACAATGAGCGATTGAGATTCCTCATGAAAAAGCACAATTTAGGTTAATTAAAATAATTGAGAGATCAAATTAAGTTAATCTTGAGATAGATTCCAATTATAGCTTGATTGAATGCATTCAAATTATAAGTTAGAGTTTGCATTGGAGATAAATTTAGTTGATTCCATGCACTTGAGATAAAAATAGTCAATTCCATGCACTTTTATTTAATTTGCTCAAGATTTTTATTTAGAAAAAGGCTTTTCAATATAACTGAACCTCTTTCCTCAAGAAAAGCTTTAAGTTTTAATTTTAGAGAAGATGATTAATTCAATTTAATTGTTTTTCTGATTTCTCAAGTTATCTCAATTTTAGAAAAAGAAACATCTTAAGTTTGATTTCTTCTCTTAATTTAGTTCTTTTCTTTTGTTTTCAATTTAACTCTTTCTTTTGTAGATTAATTCCTCTTTTTGTGATAAATCTTTTTTTATAAATTAATTCTTCTTTTTTGTGATTAATCTCCTTTTGTGATTAATTCCTTTTTTTGTGATTAATGGCAAATTAATTTATTAATTAAATATGCTAAGATATTTAATTAAATAAATATGCTAATTGATCAAAATGATTTACCTGGAATGATTTAATTAATTAAATAAATATTTAATTAATATAGAGTGATTAATTTGCCATGTAACTGTTGTCACTCAAATTGCACCCATAGTGCACAAGCTGAAAGATCAAGCAACTTGGTGACACATGGGATAATTCTCAGGTCTGTGGGTTGCCTATAGTGAGAATTAACCTCTAGATGAAGGGTCGGTTCCCTGTGAAAAACTCTAAATCTTTACCGAGAAAAGGGATAGGAAACTTTAAAATGAAACTAGAAAGAAATTGCAAATGCTAAATGAAGGTGAAGCATCAATAAGATATCTCAAAATGACAGAGATGCAATCCTAAAAAAACCAATTTGCACCAATAGACTTCTGTTTCATAACACATAAATATTTCATGCAAAGGATTTAAACTTCAAGAAATTGAAAGGAAAGAAAACTTTCACAATCAACCAAATGAGCCAATTTATCACAATGCACAACCTGTGACTTACAAATGAGACAAAAAATTCAAAGGTTATCTAGACAATAACACAATAAACTAACTCTCAATCAAGGATAAGAAAATGAACTGTAAAGATATAAGGCATAAGATGGTAATTTTTTATTCAAAATTTTGTCATAAAACTACATATCAGCTACAAGAATGTATTCTCTGCTAAAACCAGCCAGAGAATCATCAAGAATTAGTGAAGAAAGATAAAACTTTTTCACTTTATACAAAATCCTTCCAAAAGTAGAGGAAAAATAACTCCAAAATGACTGAAGATGAACTCCCATTGAAAATATCTCCTCTGAAAATTGATCCTCTTGTAGAAATAAAAAGCCACCAAAAAGGCTTCAAAATCATGAGAAAAACCCATGCAATTCTGTTCAAACTCTTAGTCAACTATAAGTTGACTCATATGGCACTCAAAAACAATCCTTATTAGCTCAAGATCACAAGAAAAGAGTCATGCAAACTTGCTCTGAGCTTAATAATCGCTTGCATTAACTGGATGACTTCTTCTTATTTTGCATGAATCACAAACTACCTGATGAATTCCTCTTATATTCGCATGGATCCCTAGATGCTACCTTTCCTGCCACCACTTTTGACTTCTGACTGTAAGTAGCATTACTTTTCTTCATTGGGTCATCGGGTTAGCACTGAAACACTTATTCTGATGGTTGATGATACACTCTATTTCACCTACTTTTCTATCGGGCCCACCACGCGTCACTTCCTGGTTGGTTCTGAGGTTCCTGCCCTACCATCTTAGCACAACCTGGACTCACTGCCGAAATGAAGCTCTTCCATCCGATCAACCTTAATCTGCATTCTTTATTTCTTCCTCTGAATTTCTTCCTTATCAGGCCCCACTACTTGGTCGCCAAGTCACGGCGAATAAACACCACGCATCTTCAACATGTGGTATAGCGACCACTGCTAGATCTTCAAAAACCTACTTGCTTTTTACCTCTGTTGGTTTTCTCTCTTCATCCTGGGCCCACGGGAACGAGCGACGATAATGAACTTTGGACCATTGAGCCACTTTGAACCAATGAACTTTGACCTGATGAACTTTTGAACCGATGAAAGTTCAAGTTCAAAGTGGACTTAAAAAATATATACATGCGCTCGTCTATAGCCTTTTGCCACATGTTAGCCTCTGATTTGCTCACGGGTCCACTTTGTCTACCATCTTGACATACCACTGGACTTGGTCTGCCTTGATTCCTCATCTACTCTCTATCCCGTGGTGCATCCTCAATCGCTCTTAGCCCACCTAGACAACCATCTCAAATGCCAGGTCATCAGTCACCAAGTCGTAGGGAATAACTATCGAGCATTTTTATCTTGCGGTATAGCAATGGTCATTGATCTACCCTCAAACTGCTTGATCTCTAACCTCTTAGCCACTCACCTCCGCTTTGCCTTTTCTACATGTGCTTAGTTGCCAGGTCGCTATGATAACTGGCGAGCTTCTTTCTATAGCGGTATAGCGATGGCCCTTAGATCCTTTGGATTATCGTTGATCTTTCCTGAACTTGCTTGACCTTTAACCCTGGCTGATCTTCTCTCTTGTGCCGCATGTCAATGTGTGTCACCCTCTGATTGGCTCATGAGATCTGCCTAAGAACCACCTATCTGTCGGGCCACCACGTGTCTTGCTATGTCGGATCTCATTCTTTCAGCCAAAGTATTCAGTGAAACTTTTTGGGACTCATCGCGGCCAAGATCTGCTCGATGTCGCCCATCCATACCATGTCACCAGCCACTAGACCGCCACCAATATGCCACTTGTCTTTGGTCTTAAACTCTCTACCCTGCCATGTCATTAGTCACCAAGTCACGGCGATAACCCGGTGTGTAGCTTTCCATTGCACCTTAGCGACAACTGTTGGATCACTTGCATCACCGTTGATCTTTCTTCAACTTGCTCGCTCTTTAGTCTCTTCTCGCCAGCCGGTCACAAAATTAGGATGCCTTGAGATGCACGTGTATGGGGTCCACCAAGCCACGAGCTGCCTCTTGCCAAAAGCTTTCAAGCTTTTGACGCTTGATATGTGTGCGGCTTTACATTTAGATGCTGAAGAGTTCCTCCCCACTACCAATGTGGGATAAATGTTCTTCATGACTGGTGACTGAAATTGCTTGGAAGGTCTCTAGCCTTTTAAAACCCTCTTTGGCACCCAGGTGAAACTTTACACAAGCCACTTGCATTTTTCTCTGCTATTCTTTTGGCCTTAAGGTCTCAATAGCCACGTCGTTTCATCTGCAATGGAGCATAATATCTCTGCGACCTACAACATGCTAATCTCAACCCTCGTGGGAGCCACATTTTTACCCACATGTTGTCTTAATTTCTTGTATCTACACATGAAGCAAACAAGTTAGAAAAAATAGTGCATTTCTTCCTGGTTCATGATTTGATCTTTTCAGAATGAATGAATGCAAGGCTTCATTAGGGCACCAAATTTGGCATGTGCAAAATTTTGGTAACAGTAACATTAATGATTGAAGAATTAATTAATTAGGTGCTCAAGGTTGATTTAATTGCCTTTGGTTAGGACCTTGGTGATGTTGTCAAGATTAGGGGCCCATGGTTTAGATGACCATTTTTAGGGTATTACATTTTACCCTCTTTAAATTAATGTGCGAGTAGCACGTTGGTTCAAAGAATAGTTGATGTCAAATATAAATCAATTTTGAACTTGATGGATCACAGACTGATGAAGAACAAGATGTTTAGCTCGATTTGAAGCGATGAAACTGAACAGAGTTGATTAAAGCCATACTGATCCTAAACTTGATTGAATAAGAATCAGCAAAGAGCGAGATACCGTTCTTGAACTTGATTGATCAAGAAACAAGCATTGATCTAGAACTTGATTGAACTAGATTGAGCAAAGAGATGAAAAACCGATTCCTAACTTGATTGAACAATGAATCGACTGCGCGAGAGATAAAACCAATTCCGAACTTGATTGAACAAGAATCGACTGAGCAAAGAGAGAGAACTGATTCCGAACTTGATTGAATAAGAATTGACTGACCAAAGCGAAATAACCGATTCTGAACTTGATTGAACACGAATCAATTAGCAAGAGAAAATGTCCATCTTGATTTGATGAGATGAAACTGAACATCAGTTTGAAGATTGATTCAGATAAGGACAAAGATTGATATGCCCCTAGAGATTTCTTTATTTGACATCGAAGAATCTCAACTTGATACAACGTGATTTAGTTAAGTTTTTCTTAGTAACAAGGTTTGGTTGATTTTCTTTGTTTGAAAATATTTTTGCATGACTTTAGATGAAGATTTGAAAAAAATTTCAAATTTTGATGATGATGATCACTGAAAAGGTGTAATGAGTATGCCCCCTCGGGAGCGAAATCGAAAGATAATGAGGGTACAATTATTTTAGGCAATTTTTAGCAGTGATAATTATTTGAGCATGAAGATTGATGTTGAAGATTAAAATCAGAGTTGATTTGAGAATTAAATTGAGATTTAGAATTGAATTGAGCGTAAAATGATTCAAAAATTTACTTGAGGATGAAAGTGCTAAATGGTCAACATCATGCAATTTTGACTAGAAAATTGATGTTAGATTTCGATTTCCATCCCAAAAATGGACTAAAGATAGTTGATTTAGCTTAGGGTACAAGTTTTACGTCCATTGGAGCAAGTTTAAAAATTAGGGTTCGGGCTATATAAGGGGTTCAATGTGTCATTGTCAATTCATTTTTACCTTTCAAAGTTTAAAAATTTGAAAAAACTCCTGCGAAGAAAAATGGTCATTCCAATTCAAGAGCATCGATTCGAGTGCCAAAGACAACATAATCGACCATGGAACTATGCCCCAATAGTAAGTGATCAATTTTTGGCATTTGCATTTCTTAAATTTTGAATTTTCTTGTGAATTTTGCATTTTTTATTTTGTTTTGAAGTCATGTTTATCGTTTTGTTGTGCGGTTCAATACCATTTCTCGTATGAGTTTTTGTCCTTTTTTGTTTTGTCATTTGGACATATAGGGTTTGTCATCTATTGTCTACCCTGGTATCATGTGAGAGTCTTCTTTAAAGACCATTTAGTCATGCGAGAGGATATTGTTTGTCATATGAGACCGTTTAATTGTTTGGCTTATAATTTTTGCTCGTATGAGTTTCTGCTTGTCTGTGGAAACTCGTATAAAAAACAAGAAGTATTTTTGAGGGTGTAAACAATAATTTTTTATTTTGAATGTTGTATATTTGGATTCTATACAATGTTTATCACAATCTTAGTGCAAATTTGATCATGTACTGGTGATTGGTATGCTCGATTTTGCAGATTCAGTTTCTAGATATTCAGTTTCGGTGTACATTTCCATCACTGATGAGGCTAGTGCGAGATTTATCTGATGTAGAGAGAGGTCCTATTGGTTTGTGTGGATTCAGATACCTGTTACATATGCCTAATATCCATGTGAATCATGGTATGTTGACCGCTTTAGTTGAGCGTTTTCATTCTGAGCATAACACCTTTCATTTACCAGTTGGAGAGATGACCATCACATCGGAGGATACATACAGGATTTTGAGGATTCTGTTTGATAGAGATAAGGTGGATTATGATTCTACTCCAAGACTGGGTATTTTGGCTTTGAGATGGATATTCCATGACAAGACTATCCTTGATCGTGCTATTACGTGGGATGATTTGATGAGAAGATATGATGCACAATACCCTTTGTCTTGCGTTTTAGCTAGTATGATTGGTTGTTTTGTGATGTCTGATAGGGGACAACAGGGATTTATATGTGGTTGGAGCAAGATGCTTGAGACGTTATTGACTCATCCAGTGAGATTAGGGTGGGGATCATGCTTACTTGCTCATGTGTATCATGAGATGCATGAGATTGTGTATCAGGAGGGGAAGAGCATGGCAACAGGTGTGTTAGTTTTACAAATATGGGCATGGGAGCATATCCTGGTATGCAGACCTATTGTAGATGATTCACAAGAGGCACACCAGCCTATTGTATGTTCTTATTTAGGTTATGTTACTCAACCCCACTTGGGAAAGACTGATTATTGGAGGAGGAAGTTGGATGATTTGATCGTTATAGTATGGAGACCGTATAGGGGTCTAAAGCTATGGGATTATTGGAGAGTGCAAAGGAAGGATATGTTTATGAATTGACCTCTCATTGGTAGATTGGTGTCTATTATTGAGAGATTTGTAGTATATAGGGTGATGAGACAGTATGGAACACCGCATAGTATATCCCAGGAGTTCACAACCTATGCTCGATATGGGAAGGAGGGGAGATGAGGATGGGCACCGAGACTATGATATGCATTGAGCATGCGAGAGTTAGTGGGTTTATAGTTGTAGAGATGAGATTATCTAGAGGATGTAGTGTAGACGCGGGATAATTGCCCCAGTATAGAGACTGGTTTCAGAGACATCCTTTTCCTCGATTTATAGATCCAGGAGAGCATGAACCTCTTATAGAGGAGATTGAGGAGGATGCACCAGCATAGGCATAGGTACCAGGTTAGGTATAGGGGTGAGGGAAGGTACAAAAATAAAGAGAAGATGTACCTAGATAGATAGGAGGTGATCCTAGTGCTAGTAGCATCGGGGCAGCAATGAGAGGTTGACAACGATAGAGAGGGGAGAGTGGATCCTTAGGAGCTGTTGGGGTTGAGGCTGGTGGTTCTAGGGTAGCAGAGTTTGAAGGTGAGGAGGAGAGAGCAGCTCCTAAGAAGGTTAGGCAATAGAGAGATGAGAAGGGAGGTGGAGAGGGGGAGATGGGGAGAGAGCAGGGAGTACTAGATGTAGTACGGTCTTTGAGGTCGAGGTTGACAGGTTTGCAGTCACAGTTGATAGTTGTGCAGACAAAGCAGGAAGAGCGAGGATTAGAGCTGAGCATGATCGACAACTTGTAGAGGTGAGAGCAGAGTGAGATGCTCTTCAGTGAGAGGTTTTGCATCAGACAAGCCATGTAGCTTATTACGTTGCAACTTATAGTGTAGCCATTCCAGTAGCACAACAAGTCGTTCCATATTCTTAGTATATGGATCGATCTGAGGGAGCTATGGCACCCAGACAGGATGTTGGTTAGCAGGCACCACTTCCTCCACCTGATGATGAGGGAGAGAGCTAGATTTTTTATATCTCCTAGATTTTGTTATATACCCCATTTTTGTAGCCTATATGATTCTTGCTCCGATGTGACATTGTATTTGATAGTTGATATCATTTGTACTCTTAGATGCTGAGGTTATGACGATATATACGAGCTCTTGATTTGATTTCATCTTACTTGTGTTGATTGATTATGAGATGTCTTTTTATATGCTTTATTCTATATGTATGCATATCTTTTCAGTATGGATGAATGTAATGCAAATGAATATGGATGTTTTTATTTATTTATTTATTTTCCGTATACAAATTAATGATGAAAATGAGTAACTAGTAATGCAAATGTTTATTTGTCATGCAATAATATGAATGCAAATAAGTATATAATGAAATGTATGGCTCTATATAAGATGCTCATGTATGTAGTGAACATCTCAATACACAAGTACTCAATCAGAGAAACTATGATAAAAAAGGGTACCACTTAGATAAGAAATGATAGTTGCTTCAGACTCTCATTCAGAAGATAAAGAGATCATTGTTATCATGTCAAAATCACTTGAAATGCATAAAATATAGATTGAATGCAACCTAAACTTAGTCACTAGATTTGGTATGCTTAATTTTCATCACTGGGCATTTTACAAACACAACAGGCAAGATAGAGTTCCTTTCTTTTCATATGAAATATTAATTATCTTGTCCGCAATGACCCTTTTATTGTTCATATCCTTGGATAGATTATGCATGCATCTAGATTACACATTAAAGAAATTCCCTCAAAATAGACAAATAAATGACTCCAACCTCCCTGTAGCATACAAATAAGCGGAGTTGAGGTATGTGTGGCAATTTCACCTTGATGTGAAGGAACTTATCATAGACACCCAGCTGATTAGATGTTTCCAGATCATCAGAATCACTCTTACAAGCAGAAAACAAATAAAAGTATTATGCCCCCAATCCTTGCTCCTCTTAGTCAAGATAAACTTCCTCAAGTTACTCAGAGGGAATAATAATCGAAAACCAATGTAAAAGACAGCACACAAAGAAAATTTCAATCATATCTCAAATAGTTTAGTGATTGTTTTCAGTAGTCTTGTTTTGCTTGTTTACTCAGTGATAAAACTCAGCGGTAGTGTGGAGACAGGTGATTGACTTGGATTGGATGACTTGGTACTATCGACAAAAAGATAACTTGGTTAAACTACTTAGGACATTTAGATTATCAGTCGATTACCCTAAGACTAGGACATTGATCGGTTTCAAGCCATGAGGGTTCCAAAAGAACTAGGATGTCACAAAAGAGACTAAAAGATATTTACAAGCGAAAGCAAAGATGCAGGAAAGCGAGAATGAAAAAAAATGCCAAATTTGTGTTGATAGATGGAGTGCTTGAGTACAAGAGATGCCTATTTACTAGGTTTTCACCTACTTGGAAAAGATCCTTTATCTTTTTTACTTACCAAGCTACTTGTTTATTAGGTTTTCACCAAGGTATTTTTTTCTTTTCTTATTTTCTTTATTTTTGTATTTTTTTGTTGTACAGGTTACTGGAGCACATAATACTAAGTGAAGAATTTCTTCAAGTGGATGGTGTTGATTGGTTCACGGAGCTATTCTCCTTCCAATGTTAAGATTTGATAGGCACCAGAGCCAAAGACTACAGTAACAATGCAGGGACCCAACCAATTAGGTTCAAACTTCCCTTTGTTGCCTCAAAACTATTGATTTTTAGGATTCTCTCTCAAAACAGGGTCACCAACCTGAAATTCTCTTTGTCAAACTTTCTTGTTATAACCTCTAGACATTCTCTTTCGATACATTCTCAGATGATCAAACGCCACTTGCCAACGTTCATCCAACAACTCAATTTTTTGCAATCTAAATATTTTGTAGTCTTCATCAGTAACAAGACCTTGCAAAGAAACTCTCAAAGAAGGTACTTCCACCTCAATAGGAAAGATTGCTTCAGATCCATACACCAAAGAAAAAAGGTGTAGCCCTAGTAGGTGTTATGATACATGTTATATAAGCCCATAGTGCAGGATTGAGCTATAGATGCCAATCCTTTCCAAATTTGTTTACCGTTCTGTGCAAAATAGTCAGCATATTTTTTTTAGAAGCTTCAGCTTGTCCATTACCTTGAGGGTAGTATATGGATGACTAGTGTTGTTTGATTTTAAACTTTTCACAGAGCTCATCTAGATCTTTTTTTTTGAACTGCCCTCCATTATCAGTCACAATGGAAGAAGGTATCCCATACCTACAGATGATATAGTTAAGGATGAACAGAGCTTCTTGTTTTCCGGTTGCTTTAATTAGCGGAACTGCTTCAACCCACTTAGTGAAGTACTCAATGGCAGTTATGATAAACTTGTGTCCATTAGATGATGTAGGATAGATTTGGCCAATAAGATCGAACACCCATTGTTGAAAAGGCCAATGTGTGATGAAAGGTATTAGATCCCTTGTTGGAGTATGTATGAGGTTCCCATGTAGCTGGCACTTATCTCAAGTTTTAGTAAATTTTATAGCATCTTTTTCCATATCTGGCCAGTAGTAGCCAACCCTTAGCAGTTTTCAAGCTAAAGTTAGACCATTTGAATGAGATCCACAAATACCTTCATGCACTTCAAATAATGCATGTTGGGACTCTTCAGTTTCTAGTCACCTAAGCAAAGTACTATCCAAACCTCACCTATATATATCATTAGCGATGATGACATACCGTGAAGCATTTCAAATTAGGTTCCTTTTCTCATTACAAGTAAGATTAACAGGGATAATTTGGTCATGCAAGTAAGAGTAAATGTGGCTATAAAGAGATGAGTCATGTCCAATAATAGAGAATACCATCTAAGACTTAGGGGAATCATAAGCAGGATAATGTAACTCTTCCACCAAGAATTCATAGAGGAACTTAGATTTTTGTAGCTATGGTATAGACACCAAGGTAGCCATAGCATCTGCTGCTCTGTTTGCTAATCTAGGAATCTGCTGAAATGATACAAAGGTAAAGTAGTTCTTGAGGTCATCAACCATTCTTTTATAGGGCATAAATTTCTCATCCTGAGTCTGATATATATCATTTATTTGATTAATGATTAGCTAAGAGTCTCCATAGATGTATAACTCAACAACCTTCCATTCGATAGCCAGCTTGATTCCATTTAGCAAGGCTTTCATATTCTACAATATTGTTGGTACAAGGAAAGAGAATCTTGTACGCCTTTGGGATTGAATATCTCTGAGGAGTGATAAAAATTATTCCAGCACCAGAATCTTGTTGAGTGAAAGACCCATCAAAGAACATTTGTCAGGATCACTAGGTAAGGTGCATGATGGATTCATTCAGAAATTCTATGTGTAAAGGTTGATTGTCTTCAAGAGGAGCATCGACAAGTTGATCTGCAATGACTTGTCCTTTGATTGCTTTGTGTTTTATATATTCAATAACAAATTCTATAAGAACCACGACCCAGTTAGCCAATCTCCCTGTAAGAGTTGCTTTGCTGAGAAGGTATTAGAGTAGATCAATCTCAGCCACTAGTTTGATAGAATGTGCTAGCATGTAGTGTCTTAATTTCTGTGATGCAAAGACTAATTCCAAATAAGCTTTTTCTATGATAGTATAGTTCATCTCATAGGACACCAAGGTCTTGCTGATATAATATATAGCTCTTTCTTTTTTATTCTCATCTTGTGTTTCAAAAGTGCTCCCAATGATGTATCGGTAGTTGATATGTAGAGAATCAAGGGCTTGCCTTGAATTGGTGGAATCAATATAGGTGGATTAGAAAGATATTCTTTGATCTGCTTTAGATGTTCTTCACAATATTTATCCCAGTTTTATATAACTCCTTTCCATTCCTTTGTGAATGGTTGAGTCTTTTCTACTAGCTGAGAAATAAAGCATCTTATTGATTGGAGTCGCCCTTGTAAACTTATCATTTGACTGACATTCTTTGGAGGTGGCATTTCCATGATAGCCTTAACTTTTTTTGGATCCACTTCAATTCCTTTTGCTGAAACTATATATCCTAGGAGCTTACCAAATGTAACCCCAAATGCACATTTCTTAAGATTTAATCTGAGTTTGAATTTTTCCATCCTGTCTAATATTGGACCTAGTTCTGATAGGTGTGTTGATCTTTTCATATATTTAACTAGAGTTTCATCAACATAATCCTCCATGTTTTTGTGCATCATATCATGAAAAATTGTTTACAGTTCTTTTATAAGTAGTGTCTGCATTGTTTAAACCGAAGGGCATTACATTCTAGCAGAAGGTTCCCCATGCACAATTGAATGTTGTTTTCTCTTGATCCTCAGGTGCAATTTTGATTTGATTGTATCGAGAAAAAGAATACATTAAAGAGTACATTTCATAGCCAGTAGTCATGTCCATGATCATGTCTATGTTGGGTAGTGGAAAATCATCTTTTAGACAAGCTTTGTTTAAATCTCTGAAATCTGTGCAAACACGTATTGATTTCTCAAGTTTGGAAACAGGTATGATATTAGATATCCATTCAGCATAATAAATTTCTCTAATGAATCCAGCTTTTATTATTTTTTCTAGCTCAGCCTTAACAGTTAATGCAACATGAGGATGCATTTTTTAGAGTTTTTTCTTAACGAGTTTAACTTCAGGATTGATAGAAAGATGATGCATTATGAGGTTAGGATCTAGATGAGGCATATCAGCATATGTCCATGCAAAATTGATCTTCTTTTCTGTGAAGAAATCAACAAATTCTTCTAGTTCTTTGGATGACAAGGATTGAGCTACATGTATGATGTGTTGAGCTTCTTCTGTTCTAATGTTTATTGGTTGTGTAGTTTCTATCAGCACTGATGATCGCTCTTGAAAGTGATCAGGCAAAATTTCAAGTATCTCACCTTCAGGCGTCTTAGAGAGGTTTTCACCATTAGGTATGTCCTTTATTTTTACTATTTTTTATTTTGAGACCACCATAGTGTGGCTTTTGCCATCAGAACTCTTATTTTTCTTTTTTTGATTTTTGCGACTAAGATACTTGACATCTATTGTTGTCATGTTCTCACTTTGTTCATTGGTGGAAGATTCCATTTGTTCAACTACATTAAGATAACAGGCTAATGTATAGTCATTGGCAAAGGTAGGTATATTCAAAGGTTGATCTTGGAGAGTACAGTCTGTAATACTCTAAAAATGGTCATCTAAACCATGGGCCCCTAATCTCGACAACATCACCAAGGTCCTAACTAAAGGCAATTAAATCAACTTTGAGCACATTATTAATTCTTTAATCATCAAGTGTCGCATGGCAAATCAATTATCCAATATTAATTAAATATTCATTTAATTAATTAAATCATTCCAAGAAAATCATTTTGAACAATTGTCCTCTTTAATTTATTAAATATCTTAGCATATTTAATTAATTAATAAATTTGCCATTTAATCATGCAAAAAAGGAATTAATTTATTACAAAAGAGGAATTAATTACAAAGCAAGAGTTGAATTGAAAATAAAATAAAAGAATTGAATTGAGAGAGAAATCAAACTTGAGATATTATTTCTTTTTTTAAATTTAGAACTTGAAATCAGAAAAAATAATTAATTGAATTATTCTCTAAAATTAGAACTCACAGCTTTTGAGAAAAATAAGTTCAATTGCATTAAAAGACTCTTTTCTTGAATAAATCAAAGAATTATCTATTTTTATCACAAATGCATGAAATTAATTTAATATTATTTTCTAATGCAACTTGAACTTCTTATCTAAATGCATTTCAATTAAACTATAATTGGAATCTATCTCAAGGTTAATTGAACCTGATTTCTCAATTATTTTCATTTAATCCTAAATTGAGCATTTTCATCATCTCTCTTGTAATTCTCTATAAATTCAGCCTTCAACTCTCAATCAATTCACTCCAGAGATTTTTGAGAACACGCTTGGAGATTATTATTACGCTGATTTTTGCTCTGGAGTCATTGAATACATTGTTCTTTTTTAGATTATTTGCATCCATATTTTGTTTACTCATATTGCTTGAATCCATATTGCTTGAATTATTCATCCATCTTGCATCCATTTTAGTTTAATATCATCCTTATATAGAGTAAATCCTTCGTCTTGGTGTAGTCGAGTCACTGGTATTGCTTATAAAAATCTGAGAGAAATCTTATACTCACATCTTTTAGAAGGAAATTAGTCGCTTTGTTATGGTTTATTATTATTGATTATTGATTTACTAACCATACATGTAATGACTTAACTGAAGTGTTGTGCTTCCAGCTACAGACCCTTTTTCACACACATATCTTTGGTGCCCACCGTGGGGTAGAAGACTACATTTTTCAGCCTCCAAGACTAACTTTTTTATTTTTGTTATTTTTCAGATTTTCAAATTTTTGGATTTTCGTCTATACAGTCTCTACGTAATCTCGTACGACATTTCCCATAGGCTGAAATGACAAACTGTAGGTATCATACGAAATGGAATTCTGTATCGTATGAGAATGAATCTTGTATCGTACGATCTAGTAAACTCTGTTGTATAGCTCTGTATTTTTCTGGTTAAAAATTCAAAAAAAGAAAATTTCATGATTTTGGTTTTCTGTTCAAATTGATTATTCTGATGACTAACCCTGGTTGTTTATCTATCTATCTTAGAATTTTTCGTAGCCTAATCAGTTTTTGTAGAACGCTTGTTGAAGAATATTTTTGTCACACAAAGACAATATGACTATTGATTCGTTGTCTTTGCAGGTTGCTTGAGAAGAATCGACCAAACATCGTGTATTCTTTCAATTCATTTTTAGGACCTAAATTGCTATCTGGTTAAAGAAAAAATCTGTCTTTCATGCTTTTAGAAGATTTTGAGAGGTAGGAGAGTATGCTCTTGTCTTTTTCTAGACAATCAGAAATCCAGCCCTTGAAGCTTTTTCTTTGTTTGAGATTTGTATATCTTTAGCAGGCCTGCCCTCTTGTTACGGCTGGTGTGAGGGGAACGACCTAAGTGGGAACAACTAAATGCCAAGTACTCCAACCCACTATAAAATAAATGTGAATTCATGAAAATCAAGTCAACGACAGTGCTCAGGAATATCTCTCCTCTGTACCTTTGGGTATATTAAACCTTGATTTTCAAGGTTGGGAGACCTCTTAATTGAGTTTATACCTCGATGCACCAAACAGACCCCTTACTAGATCCAATTAAAATGGTAGATATTTAACCTTGGTGATGTTGTCGAGATTAGGGGCCCATGGTTTAGATGACCATTTTTATGGTATTACATAGTCAATAAGCTCAGGATGTACCAGGGATAAAGGTTTAACAGGTTCAAGGGAATTCATGGTATTATCATCACAACCTTGGACTAACAAGTTGAGTTCTAGAAGACTACCTTGTGTAAGCGTCTCGAGACCAGGAAAACTTAGAACACAATTTTCAAAGTTTACGTTAGTATTTAGGGAACCTAGCCCCATAGACCTACCACTAGAGCCGTCCTCTACTTTGGACTGGAATGCATATCATGGTTTGATAGTAACAGGTTCAGCAGATAAAGTTTCAACATTCATGATGAAGTAGTCATAGTTTGGTGTCAAATAGGTAATATCATAAATAGATCTTATTTTAGAGTGATCAGAGTCAGAAGATGAAGCCTCTGACTCTTCTTCAAGTGCCTTAGTGAAAGTATGCATAGTATCAATATCTACATCTTTGATGCTGCAAGTTCCTTCATGATTTGGTTCAATGATCACTTGTATTTGATATACTTGTTAACATAACCTTGATGACTTTGAACTAGTCTCTATCGTCTTTTCCATTTAGCTTCCTCTGGACTAATGACTGACCTTTCTTCTGTAGCCTCCAACTCTTCATTTGTAGTCCCATACCTTATTTTCTCTATCTCATTAGAGGGATATATAGTAGGTGAAGAATTTTCTTGTCGCTTTCTTCTTTCAGCTGTTGTTCATAGTCTTCTTGTCTTTTTAGTCTGATTTGTTCTATTTCCTTTTGTAGTTTTAAGTGCACTATCTCTTGTGCTTCATCTATGGTATCACTAGGTTCTTTAGGAGTTTCTTCAGTAGATGCATCTGACAGAGGCTTTGGACCCCATTCATACTCATTCGAGTCTATTTCTGAATAATCTACTTGCTTTCTTCCAGTGTATTTGACCAGAATGTTCAGTGGTGCAAACCATTTTTTAATTCATTTCATTTCTTCTCTCATATCTTCTGGGATTTCTACTCCTTGTAATGTCACTGCTGATACAGTTGGAACTTGATTACAAGTTGCTTCTTCTCTCTTGATTGTTAGTTCTTCTTGTTCTTTTTCATACTCTTCCTGAGTTTATTGAGTATTTACTTCTTGTGATGTTGAAGGTAGTATCTTTTTCTTCCACTTAGACTAATGATGAGAAGTATGTTTTTGATTTGATGAGTCATCTAAATGGTATCCAAGTCTAGCTTTATCATTTGTAGACTTAGTTTGTACCTGAATAGGTTCAATAATACCTTCTTGAAGCTTTCCCAGAGGACCAGTATCTGAATATCCCATGTGTTGAATCATCTTATAGCTTGGACCATATTGTTCAAGGGAAATCTCATAGTATTGTACTTGTTTGTTTTCACTTTCTTCTTTGAAAATCCATTTGAGATCAACCTCCTCTTTTGTTTCATCTACAAGGGAAGTAGAGGACTGTACAAAAATACCATCATAAATGACATTTGGAGTTGAAGTTTGTGGCTTCATAGCCTCAAATGGTTTTCCAGATTGTCTCGGTGATGGAGGAAGAGACATTAATGAAAGTGCAGGTTATATCTTGTATCCATCTATGCTAGTACCTGTGATTTTCAATTTCTTTTCTAAGTCTTTCACCAAAGTTTCTGAACTTTCAGTTGCAGAGGCTTCTTTGTTATGAGGAACAAAGGTATCATAGGAAAGAGGAAGGTCAAGCACCTTAAAAATGACATCTCTCTCCACAGGTCCTACCTTGATTGGTAATAGTACCAGACCTTTAGAGGTTATTTCTTCTTCATCATAAGCTTTGATTGTTAATTTATTTGCTCAATCAATGACATGTTCAGAAAATCCCAACTGTGTTACTAAATTGTATGTATAAATATTCAACCTAGTGCCTCTAGCTATCAAAACATGTTTGACTCGGTGTTTATGGATCATAGCTTCGATGTGTAATGGTTGGTTATGTGGGTGATTGAGTTAATTATCATCTTCTTCAGAGAAGGTGAGGTAATGAGGAGAAGTCAGGTGACCCACCATAGATTGAAACCGATCTATATCTAAATTTTGGAGGACATTAGTGGTGAGTAAAGCTTTGTCCAGGATCTCTCTATGAGTAGAAGAGATCTTAAGCAATTCAAAAATGGAGATTTGAGCGATGGTTCTTTTTTAATTGTTTGCCAAAGCTATAACTAAGAGAGGATGATAAAGCCAACTCTTTAGATTTAGTTGTGATCGTATCTAGTTGTCTGTTTGAAGAATTTGGTAGGTTTTATGTTGTTTGATCTGGAGTTGAGGAACTACCTCCTTTTAGAGTAACCTTATTTTGAACGTGGGCTACACCATTTGTAGTTTGTGTTTTATGTTGCTTATCTTTGACTATGATCACATTGCAATACTTAGATTGGGAAGATTCAATCATGTTGATCACATTGTCATTGTTGGCGTAGGTGTAATTAACTTTGGCACCTCCCTTGGATTTTAGGGAATCACCTTGTTCATAAGCAAGCAAGGGATCTTTAAAAGCTTTGTGATCAGCATTAGTCATGTGATTTCCAATAACAAGTTTGCGAGCATCGATGAGGTCTTGAATCTCATGTTTTAGTTTCATGCAGTTGTTTGTTGTATGACCCTTGTTTTGATGATATTCATAGTACGCATTTTCCCTCCACCATTTGGGTTTAACTTCTAGATCATATGGTTTAGAGTTGTCTGGTAATGTTATCAGATCATTTGCCAATAAAGTCTTAAGAGCTGATTCATATGATTCCTCCAAATGATTGAAATCACATTTAGGCTTTGAAAGCCAAGGTTTCTCTTTAAACCATTCTTTTGATTTTTTCAGAGGCTTTTTTGCCACAGTTTCAGCTACTTTGAGGGCTTATGTGCCACTAGCTAGATTAAATATTGTGGGTTTTGATTTTGGTTTAATAGTGTCTACCACTCTATGATTAACAACATTTTTATTGTTCTTTATACCGTACTTCCAGCATTTATTCTTCTCTTTGGAACTAGAACCTTGTTGTGTTTCTCTCCAAAGTGTTATATCTCCTTTCTATATAAGCACATCTTCCATTCTGAGGGCACTATCTACCATTTTGTTGAATGAAGGGTACACTTGCATTTGGATATTGTATTTTGATTCGGGGATCTGGTTATTGAGAAAAATGTCCATCTTCTCAGAATCTAGAATAGGCCGTGAATATCTAGAGACCATATTTCTCCAACATTGAAGAAAAGTGAGAAAAGGTTGTCCTATTTTTTGTTTGGTATTGCACAGCTTGATCATAGTGATTGGATGATGAATGTTATAGGAGTATTGTTGGAGAAACAATTTGATTAATTCCCCAAAAATTTTAATTCCCATAGGTAGGCTTGAAAACCATTCCATAGCTTGTCCTCCTAAACTCCCCGAGAAAAGGTGCATAAGATATGTTTGTTTGTGCATGAACTCCATACATAAAAAACAAAATTCTGTAACATGACCTTGAGGATCTGTATTACTATCATATTTGTCAAACTTAGGAATATCCAATCTTGAAGGAAATGGAGACATGTAAAGGTTTTTGTCAAATGGGAAAGGGCATATCGTGTCCAAAGAATATTGTTTTGATTATTTATCCTTGTTTTTTATTTCTTTGATTTCAATCTGTAACGCTTGCAATTGTTTGTTTACCAATGCTAACGGTGTCTCTTCCTCTTTAGTGATAAGGGTTTCAATATTATAATCAGTGGGAAGTTTAGCACCTTGTTTTGCTAGCTCTAGAAAATAATCTTCTTTTTCCCTAGCCATGATAATCTTCATCATTTTTCAGAAATCTTTTTCCTTTTAATAGCTATTTATAACAACTTTTGTAGGTTCAGAGGCTCTAGACTCACTAGATGAGAAATCACTGTCATTAGCATGGGTGTTGATATTGTCATAAGTATCATGTTTAGCAGCTTCTCTTTATTGCCTTTCTCCAGACATGGTGGGAGATAAGGATTGATAAAAAATTGGTATATTTAATGATGAAGGTTTATTAGAGACGGGGTCCTCTACGAAGAATGGATTATCTTGTAATGAAAAGGATGATCCTTTACCTTTGGCAGATTTTTTACGAGAACTTCTGGTTTGAGCAAGCATTTATGACTGATGTGACCGAGAACTAGATGTGATGCAGAAGTCAAGATCAAATTGAAGCTAGTTGTTCATTTGAAGTAGCAATTTTAGAGAAGTGACTAAGACTCAGTCTGGTTTCAGGAACAATCTATCCTATATAAGATGTGATCTAAGTAACTTAGTTTGATTTGAGAGAAGTGAATAAGACTCAGTCTCATTTCAGGAAGGATCTATCATGTATAAGACATGATCTAAGTAACTTAAGTTTGATAAGTAGTTGATTGAACTAGTTGAAAGACGACCCACAAAATTGTGCAACACAATGACAGGGGTACACTATCAAGATTGTTATGTGTAGAATTATGATGACCAGATTTATGTTCACTATAGACTAATTAAGCAAGTATGACTATTATAGAAAAGTGTGTAGACAGATAAGTTTCTGGACTGAAAAAATCAGGAATTCGTACAACAGTTTTCAGACCCAAACGATAATTTAATAGTTCTCAGACAACACAGGTGGTTTCTTGTATGATTTGCTGCTAAAACTTGCACAACAATTTAGTTCTCTCCAAATAAAAATTTAATGAGGATTATGATTATTCGTATGACATTTTCCCTAAGACCAGATGATAATTCTCTAGGAACATAACGATAATTTTGTAGACCCGAACAACAATTATGACAGGACCAGAGGATAAACTGTCAGGACCAATTAAGACTCATAGGACAACAAGTATATGGCCAAACGATAATTCAGTAGACTCATATGATAGTGGACTAGATAGAGACGAGATTCCGACACAGACAAAGTTATGATGACTGACAGAGACTAGTTTTTGACACAAACAGAGTTTTGATGACTGACAGAGACCAAATTTTGACTACGACAAAGTTTTTGATCACTGAGTTTTTGTCGTTGTTGATTTGTTTTCTCTAGTTTCAATATTTTAGTTTCAATTTCAAGGATGAAAGCATAGAAAACACATAAGATGTATAATTACTTTCAAGAACAACACACTAACCCTATGGAAGTTGGCTTAAAGAAGAAAACCTTTTCTTGCAGACTCAGGTACACACCCAATAGCTAATCAGAATATAGCCACTGAGTCTCATACAATGGATTCTCAATGCCATATTAGCCAACTCCAAACACTAATGGGGGCACAAAATGACAAGTATCTTAGGAGAGTTACTATCTCTCTTGCCCAAAGATTATCCCCCTTTCGGAGGTGAATCAGGTAGCCTCTATCTTACAGTTCTTAGTTAGGAATTTTGTTCGAAACTACCCCTTGAAATCATGCAAGCATGATTGAGGCCTATAGCCCGAAAAGGTACTGAAACAATTTGTACTCACATAACAATCACTTAGTATTAGGGACAAGATTGCATTGGGCAAAATTTCCAAAAAGAGGACGTGGCAACCAAAAGTGGAGGTTTGCCTATTGAAGATCATGAAATTTTTTTTAGAGATTATAATAGATACGGAGGATCTAGATTATATATTCTTGGAGCTTTAAGTTAACTTGTCATTTTTGAACAAGTAAATTATATTAGATAGGTCGTATGTTGATGAAATCATATTTTCTAGGAGTAGATCATGTGTGTGTGTGTGTGTGTGTGTGTTTACATTTGGATAGTGTGGCCATTTAATTTTGTGGATACATTTATTTTACGTTTTATATGTTAAATTTATATGTTTAATTCTTAAATTATATTTTGTGTCTATGCATTAAATGTATGTATGGATTTTAATTTTTAAGTGTATTTATGTGTATGGATTCATTTATATTTACATATGTATGGATTCATTTAATTATGTTGTCTTAAGGGGTCCTAAGGTGTTTTAAGGGGTCTTAAGGGGATTTTTGCAATGTGGTCATAGTGCATGTTCATAGTTACACCTAGATTGAATAGTGCATGTGTGAATCATCTATTTAAATCATCTTTACATGTATCGATTCATTTATATAAATACATCTAAGCATTTATTTTTTATTTAAACATCTATGGATTAATGTATTTTTTATGATCTTATATCTATTGATGTAATTTTAATGTATTTAATTACACCAAGTAGGTATATTCATTGAATGATTTTAATTAATGTAAAATTAATACATATTTAATTACACCGTAAGTATATTAATTACACCTTACTTTTGTAATTTCATAATTATAAGTTCATGATTGTTATAAATGTTTAAAATGCTAACTTTAATATAAGTACTAGAGCACAAAATATGAAGATCAATTAGTTTAACAATGAACGACTAACATCGTATTACTAAGCATGTCATTTACGCAATATATCTATATCTATATCTGTATCTATATCTATATATATATATATATATATATATATATATATATATATATATGTATATATATATATATATATATATATATATATATATATATATATATATATATATATATATATATATATATATACATATATATATATATATATATATATATATATATATATATATAAACACAAAGTAGTATTAAATGTAGATCTCTAACACATACATACATACATATCATGTTCTAAAATATACATCCAAGAAATGTCAAGCTCTAAGAAAATAAATATATATAGATATATAAAATATGTCTAGTACAATGTCTAGAAAATGTGTGCACATGCACATATAAACAATGGGTCAGTTGGGGCCCTGTCCTGAACCATGTCCCAATCCATGAGCCTGCAATAGAGTACACATGAACCCATACATTAAACATTCATACTAGTAAAATTTTTAAGAATTATATTTATCTATCTAATCGAATTTGAAACATTCATACATACAATTTATCTAATATAATTTAAAACATAGATTAAGAACATACATGTACACGTTCTAGATAAACATACCTTGGGGTCTCTAACATCTCCACCATGTGCATGTAGGACTCTAGAATGTTTATGTGACAAAGAGCTCAACCTGCGTGATAGTTGCTCATCCTACAATTTTGAAATTTTGTTAGATATAAATAACTTGAAATTAAGATCAATACCTATCCCTTTAAATAGTACTTAACACTAGTAGGAAAACAACAATATATGACTAAAAAAACTACTAAAAAATGCATATAAATGACTAATATTGGTTATGTGACCATTAGTACTTTATTGCTAGTCATTTATAACACGGCCAAATTTATGACTAAACTATTTTAGTCATTTATTGGTTGTTTTGATTGATCAATTTGGTCATTGATTTATTAATTGATTTGGTCATTTATATAGTTGTTAATTTAGTCATTGATTTAGATGTTAATTTAGTCATTGATTGTTGTTAGCTGGTCATTTATTTAGTCATATATTTAGTCATTAATATACTCATTGATTGTTGTTAACTAGTTATTTATTTAGTCATGGTAGTCATTTATTTAGTCATATATTTAGTCATACATTTAATCATTACTTTAGTCATATATTTAGTCATTAATTTAGTCATTGATTGTTGTTAAGTGGTCATTTATTTAGCCATTGTAATCATTGATCGATGTCAATTGGTAATATATTTATGCATTTTTATTTACTAGTTTTCATTAATTGATAGTAAATATAGTCATGATATGAATAATTTATTAAATACCATAAATTTTATAATGCAAAAATAACATAAATTAAACTAGAACTAGAACATAAAAGCATATAAAAATATTACATATACAGACAAGCTATAACATGCTAGAATTAAAAGATTGATTCAACATCATGATAAATAAAGGTAATCTACAATAAAAAAATATAACACACACACACACACACACACACACACACACACACACACACACACACACATATCAAGTTATAAAATGTCAAAGCAGTCTAAGAGTATATATGTAAATATAATAAAAAATGTCAAAGTTGTCTAAGAGTTTCCAACTCTTTCAAATACACCATGATAATTAAGACCCCCGAACAACACATTCAAAATACTACATAAAGCAATGAGCCAAGATGTCTAACAACTAGTACATGATGAACATGATCAACTATGCCATTTTTTGCAAATATTTTAGTGTCCACCATGTGAAGGTTCCCTTTTTCTCTTTCAGATAGACAACTCCATCTATTTTGTTTTCATAAGAAAGGGATATGTCACTTGTGACCTTTTCTTCCAAGAACATTGTTTCTTTTATGCATCATCACCACAAATTCATTGTAATTAATAGTCACATCTTGTAACTCACAAAAAGGCTATGTCAACAAACAAATAGATCTATAAGATTATCTTCCAATTAAAATAAAAAATGTTAGAAAGAGAGGGATATGTCAAATAAGTATCATAACCAGTCATTTGATTCATACAATGGTCTAAAACCTAAAATGGAAGGTGCAAGTTCCAAACATTTGGAAGTTTTCTTTAGCTAGAAGAAATGCTGGATTTTTAAATCTTTCACCATTTTATTTTAAAAAAACCATCAACTATAGTGCATTTTAAAAAGGGGCAATTATAGATGGAATTTCTAGGTCATTACAGGCACAAAAAGTGATAATAACAATAGAGAATAGAGTATTACTCTTAAAAGCAGGTTTGGCTGAAATTCTCAAACTGTATATAGATTGCATTGATTTTTTTTGATTTTTTTTAATAAAAGTGGAAAATACACTAAACTTATATATTAATAATGAAGTGTTTACATCGGGTTCAAAAAACGCATATCGGCAGGAAAGAACCTGCAAGAAAACCTCTGGTTGTAGCCTTCAAAAAGATAAAAATAGGCACTACCCTTACATCATATGTTCTGTCTAGTTAGACCCCCCACCCCCCTATCTCTACAATTTTTACAAGGGTCCCATGGGACAATTCAAAAAACTAGACTATCACCAAATAAAGGGCAGATGAAAATTGCCATGAAGGATTGCCAGGAAGATAAGTGAGATAAAATTCCCTGCCAAAGCCATAGATAATCAAACTGAGCATAATAGAAGTCAAAGAACCTTCAAGCCTGCAACAACAAAAACTATTCCACCAACTATAAAAAGAAAATAGTTAGATATCCAAAAACCAGGAACTAGAGCTCTCCTCCAGAGGTTCATGGGGAGAGGCTAGAGGTGGAATAACCCTTAGAGGAAAAGCCAAACAAGCAGGAGTAGAGCACAAAGAGCCCAGAGTGATTAACAAATGTAATGCCTGAAAGACAACCCAAGCTCTATCCACATACTGATCAGGAGCCAAATACAACAAAAAATCCATGGAGGCCTGAGTGTCTTCCATGGAATCACATATCAACCCCATTCATAATTCATGCAATAATTGGCCAGACCAGCCACTAGCCATAAGCTCGTGATGAGGAAGAAAGCCACCATAGTAAAAAGACCCCATATCAAAATGATAACTAGCCAATGCATGAGAAACCAATGCCCAATTGCAAATTGACAGGAAAATAAACGTGGAGACCAAGAGGTGGACCAAGTCCACATCAAGTAAAACATCAAAGCAAATAGTAACAAAGTGAGAGAGAAGCTCAAAACAAGAAACGTGAAGGAAAACTTGCAACCACCGACACCCCAAAAGCCTACAGAATTCAAAATCCACTGTAGGAGTAAACAAGTTAAAAACCTTACCAAACTTGACATAATTGTCCTCATTTTCTTCCCCTAGTATTTGGGCTTCTACTACCACTCTGTAAACACCAATGGACAGAGAAGAAGACATTTGCAGGTGGAAGGGCTCCGAAAAAGCCACGAAGAACATAACATAAAAACTGCTTTGACAATAGCATGAGATAACATAAATGAAAAAACCGCCCTTAACTTTTCCATAATGATAATGCAAAATATCCAATGCAAGATTACTTGATTAGAACAATTCACACGAATTAACAACCCTTACACTAAAAACCATAAATGCATCTCCAGCAAGCGAGGACGCCACCCTCAACAATGATTATCCCAAAAGCCAATTTTGTCAAGGCCGAAACACACACAAGGAGGCCAGTGATATAGTACTCACATCAAGTAATAAATACCCAGGATCGTACCAACTGTTAAAGAGTTACAAGCATGCCAAGTCCTATAGAGGACTGAAAATAAAAACTACACAAATCACACATGCCACCACCCTATAAATGTCTTTATCAATGCCAAATACACAAGGACCAAATGCGGTATCAATTATCAGATAGCATGAGTACCTCAAGAGGGAAAAGAGATTGATAAATTGAAATGAATTTCCATAAACCCATAGTTAGAACAAGAAGCATAGACTCCATACCTCAACAGATTATAAGTTAGCCTTTAGGATGAAATGCAAACTGTAGTTTACCTACCCACACCTCAGAGATACACACATCAACATCTAATCCAAATGTAGAATTGTAAGAATACACCATATGTGAATAGAAACATAATCCTCCTATCTACACATGTGGTACAAATACAATCTGATCAGAGAAGAGGATAATATGTGTACCTCAAGAGATAAAGGAAAAATAGCTCAAAACAATTACCTTAAACCTTAGGATTCGATCAAATACCCAAGAAGAATGTCTTGAGGAATATCACACACCTCCACAATCTTACGATGGGCATTAGTGTCTATTGCCATATTAGCCAGAAATTCTACCAGCTTATTCAATTCTCTAAAACAATGAGATAATGAGAAAGTATCAAAGAAGGACAATTTCTCCAAAATATGATCTATAATGTACTTCAAGTGCTAGCAATTACTCTTACAGCTCAAAACACTTTGAATGATGACCATCGAATCCCCCTGAATCAATAGATTTTTAATCCCTAAAGAAATAAACAAATCAATCCCAAGGGACAAAGCTTGACATTCAACAAAATTGTTTGACTGAGAACCAAGGGCATGACATTGAGGAGCTAATAGGACTACATTGTGGTAAAAAATGGCCATACCGGCCCCAGCCAAACCCAGGTTACCCCTAGAAGCCCCATCAAAATGAAGCTTGAAATGACCTAGAGGAGGAGGGTCCCATCTAGCAGCAAGTCTCTTATTACTAAGAGCTAGACCTCTTGCAATAGACCCATGAGAAGGGATGACAGAAAGAGATTTCCATGTCCTTGTAATCCTGCCATCCTAATGAGAGAATGATGTCAGATTTTCCAAATTCTTATGAATATATGAAAAAGCCACCTTTGAGATAGAAGCCTCTATCTTGACTAAAATGTCAGCAAGTGAAGTAGATAACTTTCTAAAAATCCTATTGTTTCTTTCTAACCATATGTTCCAAATGATAATCGATGGAGAGATGAGCCAGAGATAGGCATAAAAGGATGAGGGGAACAAGATAGGCCAGGCTCTAAAGTGGGAGAGAAGGTCATTGCCAATGACAAAGGACAGACCTAGTTTCTCAAATAGCCATTGCCAACATCCAAAGGCAAAATCACAATGAAGGAACAGGTGAGAGGACGATTCCAAATTATTATTGCACAAAACACAAGGGAAAACAACAGAAAAACCCATCCTATCTAGTCTCATCCCAGTAAGAACCCTATCTTGTATAGCAATCCAAGCAACTGCTCTAGCCTTCGGGAGGCAAGCTGGATGTCAAAATAATTTATAAGGCCAAGAAGAAAGGTCCTTAGCCGGCATAAGGGAATTATATCCATCTTTGACTGAGTACTTACCAGACATGCCCTTAGTCCATATAAGCTCATCTTCCCTCTCAAACAAGATGATAATTCTATCTTTGAGGATAGAACAAAACTCTAATTTAAGGCTGGGAATAACATTTAGATAATCAATTGATTTCCATTTAGCCATCTTCACTTGTCCATTATGTATAACATCAAAATAATTAGACAAAAAAGGCCCCCATCTATCCAAAAGGATTGATTTTAATGGGGTCCAATCCCTAATGGAATCCAAAGGACAGTAGCCATTCCAAGCATCATCCCAAAATCTAACCTTACTACCATTATGCACAACCCAAGAAAGATGCGGCAACAAGACACTTCTATATTTTACCAAAAAAATCCAAATAGCCGATCCTCAGGGCAAATTTGAGGCACGAAAAACAAACTCTCTAACTCCATTATGAAGATACTTGGCATACATGATCTTAGCCCAAAGGGAATCTAGTTTGTCATACAATTTCCACACTAGCTTAGCCCCCAGAGCTAGATTCTAATTCTCTGAACTTTGAATTCCAGACCCCCCAAGCTCTTTAGGAAGACAAACCTTATCCCAAGCTAACAAGGAGATCCTAGATTTCCCATCCTTATTGTTATTCCAAAGAAAATATCTCAGGGTATCCTTTAAACTGACAAGTACAGCCTTGGGAGCTTTAAGAATTGACATTAAATAAATTGGTACTGCATTCAACATAGACTTAATCAGAACAATTTTCCCAGCCATGGTGAGCCATTTATGATTCCATGACAAGATTTTCTTGGACACCCCTGAAATTACTTTGTCCCAAAAACCCACCTTATCCTTTTTAACAAAAAAGGGGATTTCAAGGTAATCCCCAAGTTAGAAACCCCAAAACTTCTGAAGCTTATCTTGAATCAAAGAGTGAGTGTTTAAGAAGAACATCTTAGATTTGTCCTTGTTGACCTTTTGACCCGAAAATGAAACATAATTCCTAACCACTTGATCTATGACTCTAGCCTCCTTCAAAGATGCACTACCAAATAAAAGGGTGTCATCGGCAAAAAGGCAATGAGAAATCCTCTGATCAAAGTTTTGAATTTTGATGCCCTTCCATAGACCATTTACTCGAACTGAACTGATAGACCAACTCAAAGCTTCAGCTAATAATATAAACAAGAAAGGGGACAACGGATCCCCTTGCCTCAGACCCCTAGAAGAGTGGAAGAAACCACAAGGGGACCCATTGACAAGAACTAAGAATCTAGTCGAGGAGATACAAGACATGATCCATTTTATCCAAGCTGAAGAGAAACCCAACCTTGACAAAACAACTTTTGACGCATTTCATTCGACCCTGTCATAAGCCTTCATCATATCTAGCTTAAGGATCATGGCAGGATATTTCTAAACTGAAATTGAATGTAAAACATCGTGAGCAACTATAGCCCCCTCAGAAGTTTCCCTTTGTGGAACAAAACCTTCTTTCTCAAGGGAGATTATTTTTGGTAAAAGTTTGGCCAATCTCATAGAAATCACTTTAGCAAAGATCTTGTAGAGGGTTTTACATAAAGCTATAGGTTGAAAGTCTGCAAAATTTTTAGGGTCCTCCTTCTTAGGTAAAATAACTATTAAGGTAGTATTAATTTCTTTAAGGATTGACCTATTTCGCCTAGCTTCCTCAAGAGCCAAAAGAACATCCGGACCCATAAAATCCCAACATTTTTGGAAGAATAAAGGAGTGAATCCATCAGGCCCAGGTGCCTTATCTAGATTCATAGCAAAAACAGCCCCCTCAACCTCATCTAATGAAAAAGGAGACATTAACATTCTATTGTCATCGGGAGAAACTAGAGAGGGAATGTGAGAAGAGATATTGTTAGAGACATTGATATTCTCGGATGAAAGAAGATTCTTAAAAAACTTAACCGCTTCCCTAGAAATGTCCCCTGCCTTAGAGAGAATATTTCCATGACAATCCTGAATACAAAAAATCCTACTCCTGACCCTTTTCATTTTAGTGGTAGCATGAAAAATGTTTGTATTTTTATCCCCATCAGCTAGCCAAAGCTCCCAAGATTTTTATCTCTAGTATACCTCCTCTCTTGCCAAAATTTCTTCTAACTCACTCCTAAAAGACTTAATCTCATAAAACACCCTAGAACCCATACCATGAAGCATCACATGCCTATTCAAAACATCAATCATATCCAAAATCCTTTGCTTTTCTTCAAAGATATTCTTGAAATGCAGAGAATTCCACTCCCTGATATTTTTTTTTTTTAAACTAATCTTCTTGACAATTTGAAACATTCTAGATCCTCTAATGAATGGAGCCTCTCGCCACCATTGTCACATGAGGGAAAGGAAAGAGGGATCCCTAAACCACATGGGTTCAAACTTAAAAGGAAATTTGTGAGAAGGTCTATCTCTTACAACAGAAAGGGAAATCGGGAAATGGTCAGACCCAGTCAAGGGAAGGATAGAAGAAATAAACTCAATATCTGAATCAAACCAATTGGAGGAAAGTAAAAATCTATCCAATCTTTCCGCAATTTGAGAGAAATTCTTCCTCATGTTTGTCCATGTGAAAAGCCCATTATTTGGCTTAAAATAAAAAAGAGACATATCAGAAGTAAATGCATTAAAATCATCCATAGACTTCTTATTAAGACAAATACCCCCTAATTTTTTGCCTAAATCCAAAATTGCTTTTAAATCCCCCCAAAAAATAATGAAGGAATGATTCCTAAGGGAAGATGAAACCCTAATAAGTTCTTGCCAAAGGTTGTATTTAGCCGAGACACCTGAGGGGGCATAAATATTAAACACCCATACTTTAAACCTAGAATCTTTGTATGACACTAATGATAACATCCAATTAGGAGCAGAAGTGACCAATTCTACATCAACCATGAAATCATTCCATAACAATGCCATGCCTCCCGATGCCCCAAAGGCCAGGCAAGACAGAAACTTCCACCTCTTCCAAAATGAAAATACAAACTCAGAATTCTCCAAAGAGAGCTTAGTCTCTTGGAGCATGCCTATATCCCACTTAACCAAGTCTAATTGATACTTGATCAAGCGTCTCTTGTTAGGGGCATTTAAGCCCCTAACATTCCATGAGAGAACCTCATTTCCCTCGAGGGGAGGTCGACACTCCCCTCTTTTCATCCTTAGGGGAAGAACTGTTCTCCCCAAAGCTTTTATGTAAACTCCTTTTGACCACCACCGATCTAGTGACCAGAGGACTAATTACACACTTCTTTTTCTTTTTGATGGAGCTGGGTGCCATGGCAACTGATTTTCCCTTTACCCAAAGACAAATTTGAAGCCTTCATAACCCCAGGAGAAGTAGACAAAACTTGCTAAATACCTGCATCAATTTCCAATTGAGTTTTGTAGCTTTTTGGAGGTCTACCCCTACCCGGAGACACAACAAAGATAGGGAACTTCAACTCAACTTGGGCAATAGGAGGACCAATAGGATTTTTAACTAAAGTTGGCCAAGGAGAAGCCACCAAATCCTAGGGAACCACTCGAATAGAAGCATCCTGGGTAACATTAATAGGGACCTCAAAGGGATTAAAGGAAGAGGATAGAGGCAAACTCTTATGAATAAGATCAAAATCATTCTCAATAGAACACATAATCTTATCCGAGACCTCCTCCTCTAAATGATCCTTGTTAGACTTGAGAAAGTGCTCAACTTTCTGAACCATGTGTTCATCTAGGGAAATATGTAGAGACTCTTGAGGCATGCCAAACTCCTTGATAGGCTCACTATATGCTAACTATTTTACCTTTTGAATTAGGACAACATCATCAAGACTAAAGGGAGTAGACTCAACCGGGGAATTCTCCCCTGTACCTACAATATTATGTGGAATATCTATATGACCATCTGACCCTTCTAAAGAACAAGAGACCTCAACACCTAAATTTCCATCTATCCCCCCCTTCTGAGAAGAACCATGATTGGAGCCTTGTGGGGGGGAGGACATGTCTAGCTAACTAGGTTAGCATTACCACCTTGAGCCTGACCAACAGGCTTAGAATTAATAAACCCTTCCAAACCAACCTAATTTAAAGTGTTCACAACACTCTCCAATTTGTCAGTGGAGGCTTTATGGAGAGATTGAATGACATTATTGGGACCCTCCTTTGACTGGTAATCAGACTCAACCAAGACATATATAGGAGGGGCTTTCATAGGGATGACATTCAAAGGAACATCCAAACCTTCCTTAATGTTTGTATTAGCTTTGGAGTTATAATTATGAAAATCTAAAAATAGGGGAGCATCCACTACAATCAAATTTTGAGTAAGATCATTATCCATCTTCACCATGGATTGTTTCCAAATACCCTCATTTGATTTGAGATTACATGAAATCGGGCATACAAAAGTAGGGGGAACCAACACATGGATTTTTACCAGAACCTTCCCTTCCTCAAAAATAGATTTGGATGTCAAAAACTTCCCAAAATTGTCTCCTATAAATTTCAGCACTTCTGGGTCCATGAATTCAAAGGGAAGCTGAGGCAATCCAAACCAAACCGGGAGAGTTTTAGGCTTGACCCAATCTGGGACAAAAAAGGGTTTCCAAGCAGAAACCCAAATCAAAATATTACCAAACAAATGAAACGAATTTGCAAGAACATCATCCCTAAAATGGGGGGATTAAAAAACAAATACACAGGAATTGCAGGATAATAACTGAAAACAAATTAGTGCAGGCCAACACTTTCTCAATTTAGAATGCAACTTAGACAAATTGGTTTGAGGGCCCCAAAATTCCCCCAAAAGAGCAACGGTGTGTAATTTGGAGGCCCTTTCTGCCACAAAAGAACCTCTAAAATCAAAACACGGCCACAGGAACCATACCTCTTTCATCGGGGCTACATCTGCAGTATTACCTTTTTCCAAATCTGAAACAAGAAGGGCTTTATTGCTTGAGATTGCTACATCCTTGTCAGGGATAGCAGAAGCAACCGCCTATTTCATAGGCCCAAATTCCCTAGAAGTGTCCTTGACTCCCGCTGCCACCACTTCAGCGAAAGATTGGTTATCACAACCGTAAATGCCCATCTGCTTTCCAACGTTATTCTTTCTCCCATTTCCACTCTGGCCTCGCAGGTTTAAGCTCCCCATGTGACGACACAAATTGCTCTTAAAAAATCCCTAAAAATATTTCAAAACTAGATGAAACCTCCTAAAATGCCTGTCTGACTGCGGAGCCCTGTCTTCCCATCTCCCTTTGGAAAAAATCCATTGAGGCACATGTGGCAGATCCTCCCACACCATGTCAGCCCAAGCACCAAGCCACCTCTTGTCACCTAATTGCAGAGACATTGCACCCAGTTACTGGTACATTTAATTGGTATAGATTGCATTAAATTTTTGTTTGAATGTTCAGCTCCATTAAAAAGATAAAATTACACACATTAATGAAAAGGTTAACTACTACACTAAACATAATAAGAAGTTTAATCTGCGAACTACAACAAACCAGTCCAAGTTTTTTATGACTAGCTATAGATCCCCTTAGAGGGAACAATATACAATTAGATTTGAAATAGGTACCCATCAATTTAGTAATTTATAGAAAGTAATAATTAGATTCAAACCAGTCTCACTAATAGAAGCATTTCCAATGTTGCAGTCCATTTTCAAGAAAAAAAAGATAATGTTTTTTGTGCATTCACTTGGTGCAAGGTGAGATGCTCCATTGTTCTTTAATTTCTGACTGGCCAGAAAGCAGTTCCCTGTGAAAATATCAGTTTGATGGTTGCATTTGTGTGTGTGAAAAGTGGATAAGTATCTACAAGCTGTAAGACACAACACTTCAATTAAGTTATTGCATGCATGGTTAGATAGATATAATCATGAATATAAAAATCATAACAAATTGACCTATTGCCTTCTAAAAGATACGAGTATAGAATTTCTCTCAGATTTGTCTAAACAATACCAGTGACTAGAGTACACCAAGACGAAGGATTTAATCTATATGAGCACAAGAATAAGCTAAATGTATGCAAGATTAAGCTAGATGAATGAATATTAAGCTAAATAAATTCAAGCAATCATGATTAAACTAAATATGCAAAAAGCTAAACTAAGATGCAATAATCTCAAAGCACAATATCTTCAATGACTCCAAAGCAAAAACTACACAATAACAATAAATATCAAGGGTGTTTTGAATGAGAGATGAAGGCTAAATCTATAGAGACTCAAAAGAGAGACCAACGGTCAAGATCGATTAACAATGAGCGGTTGAGATTCCTCAAGAAAAGGCACAATCTAGGTTAGTTGAAATAATTGAGAGATCAGATTAAGTTAATCTTGAGATAAATTCCAATTATAACTTGATTGAATGCATTCATATTATAAGTTTGAGTTTGCATTGGAGATAAATTTAGTTGATTCCATGCACTTGAGATAAAAATAGCCGATTCCATGCACTTTTTTTTAATTTGCTCAAGATGTTTATTTAGAAAAAGGCTTTTCAATATAATTGAACCTCTTTCCTCAAGAAAAGCTTTAAGTTTTAATTTTAGATAAGATGATTAATTCAATTTAATTGCTTTTCTAATTTCTCAAGTTATCTCAATTTTAGAAAAAGAAACATCTTAAGTTTGATTTCTTCTCTTAATTTAATTATTTTGTTTTGTTTTCAATTTAACTCTTTCTTTTGCAGATTAATTCCTCTTTTTGTGATAAATCTCTTTTTATAAATTAATTCTTCTTTTTTTTGATTAATTCCTTTTTCATGATGAATCACAAATTTATTTATTAATTAAATATGATAAGATATTTAATTAAATAAATAGGATAATTGATCAAAATGATTCACCTGCAATGATTTAATTAATTAAATAAATATTTAATTAATATAGAGTGATTTGTTTGCCATGTAACATTAATAATTAAAGAATTAATTAATTAGGTGCTCAAGGTTGATGTAATTGCCTTTGGTTAGGACCTTGGTGATGTTGTCGAGATTAGGGGCCCATGGTTTAGATGACCATTTTTAGGGTATTACAACATCAGATTAAGCATTATCCTATAGATTATAACCTTTTGAGCTATGCTGCTATTCCCAATTTGCTAGCTATTATAGAGAAGACTGGCCATACTTGGAACTTGAAGTTCCTCCAGTTGGAATTTGTGTAGGAAATTTGCCATAGCAACATTCTCCACTGCCTCCAAGAACTTGTTCACTACTTTTTTTGATGCTAGGTTTAAGTAGTGAAATATTCATTATTTGCAACCAAGTGGTTTTTATTAGAAAAATAAATCAAACATTGTTCCAATTAATCAAATTGTGTTGGTTGAAGTTGACAGGGAGGACATTTTATGATTCTTGTCAATTGTAAAATCTTCGAGGTGGAGGGAAGTAGTAATAATTGTTATCTGCCTTATTTGCCAAACATGAGGAAAATCTTGGGTAAGAGGAGTAACCTAAGCTTCAAGAAAAATAGTTACAGTGATTGAATGAACTTGAACATGAATTTTGGGGGTGGATTAGGCATGACAGATAAAACCTTGAATGTTGCCAATCAACTAATGAAGATCAAAAAATATTGTATAGGAGGAACTAATCTGCTACCACCTCCAAAGCCATGGATTCTCTTTGTGTGTTACCTGTTAGGATAACCGGTGAACAACTAAGAGGGGGGGGGGGTGAATCAGTTGTTAATAGATTATAACTTTTAATCCACAATACAACCTTAAACAAATTAAGTACCGGTAAAGCACATACAAATGCCAATAGGAACAGATACCGATAGACAATACAACTTAATAATTAACCAGATAATCAATGCCAAGCAACCATACCACATAACACCATGATTTATATGTGGAAAACCCAGAAAGGGAAAAACCACGGTGGGAATCCTACCCACAGTTAGATGATACTTCTGTAGAAAGTATGTGTTACAATGAGCTTACTAGCTACAGAGAGGCTACAACCATCTCAAGATAAATGGACAACAATCCAATAGAATGAACTACTAGAAACAACATCTACCATGCCTGATTACAATCCATGTTAAGCTCTGTGCTGGAGGACTAAATCCTCTTCTGAATCCAATTTAATCACCAATGATCGACCAACACCTATGCCTGAATGATATTACAATCTTCGCACATTACATTCCTTGACCATGACCTTTCCAATAACCACGATACTTTACAAAGAGTTTCTACCTCTTATTTTTACAAACCCTAAGGCCTAAACCAATTAGGCCGGCCACCTAAAAGATATTACAATAAGACCATTACATAATTCCATATTACAATGATATGCCATGTCGGCTTAAGACCAAAACAATAATAACAAATCCATAAATCATCTCAAGGCATCTCGGTAATGTGTAGAGTACATGTTAGCATGATACCGGTCCATAACCTAGATAGGTACCAGACCTATTTTGGGTCCACCACGCCAAAGGAATGTCTTCAAGTAGTTGAAGCATAATAAAAGAACATCTTCAACATCCTAAAATCCATGAAGAAGCTACACGAACACCAACTATGCATCCTATCACGATTCCTCAATGAAAGCTCTGCTAGTAAAGCCTTAAACCAATGCCGATAAGAGTTTACCAAAGTTTATGATAGCATCTGATTACCAAGCCAATACCAACTGACCAAAACATTCTCATGGAGCATATAACATATGAAATCAAACATACTTCATTGATCCAAACATGTCGGAAGTGTCCAACAGATAGTCTCTTCTATCGATAACACTAGATCTTCTACTGGTAACCAAAACTTGTCTGCTGGTAACCAACCATAATAGCTAGTGTTGACATCAATGAGAAAATATCAATGCAACACATAATCAATTCATCCATAATGCTAACATTAGCTGCGAAATGCAGATTTCTTTTTCCTGGTTAGAAACTTTCATCCCCTCTACTTGTACCTCAAGCAAGTCATTGTGGGCTTGTCTTGCATGGATGTCTGTCATCCTATCTTTCTAACTCATCAGGAACTTATTGATTGTAAGAATTTATATTTCGATCTTCTGGATGCCATTAATATAATTGGAGCTTCTTTAGGTGTACATTTTTATGCATTTGGACTTCTTTGCCCTTTTCTAGAATAGTCATTGTATGACAATGTGCATGGGGCATTCAGAGAGAAAAGTGCAGTCCCAGCCCTCAAGAAAATGATTCATATCAAATAGTGAGTTGGGGCAGTCCATGCAGCAAGTTTTATCAGTAAACCATCATGATAATTCAAGGAAATACAGTCCTTAAGACCAAGAAAGGCATAGGTTTCTATCAAAACACTAGTACAAAAACAAAAATATATGACTAAAAAAACTACCAAAAATTGCATATAAATGACTAAATTTGATCACGTGACCATTAGTAGTTTATTGCCAGTCATTAATCATGTGACCAAATTTATGACTAAACTATTTTAGTCATTTATTGGTTTTTTGATTATTCAATTTGTTCATCGATTTGGTCATCGATTTGGTCATCAATCATTGATTTAGTCATTAATTGTTATTATTTGGTCATTTATTTAGTCATGATAGTCACTAATTTAGTCATATATTTAATCATTAATTTAGTCATTGACTGTTGTTATCTGGTCATTTATATAGTCACTAATTTAGCCATATATTTAATCACTAATTAAGTCATATATTTAATCATTAATTTAGTCATTGATTGTTGTTATCTGGTCATTTATTTAGTCATATTAGTGACTTATTTAGTCATTAATTTAGTCATATATTGAGTCACTAATTTAATCATTGATTGTTGTTAAATGGTCATTTATTTAGTCATCATAGCCATTATTTTAGTCATATATTTAGTCCTTATTTTAGTCATATATTTACATCCATTGGTAGTATATTTAATCATTTTTATTTATTGGTAGTATATTTAATCATTTTATAATGCAAAAATAATATAACATTAAACTCAAACTAGATCATAAAAGCAAATTAAAATATTAACTATACGAACAAGCTACATGTTAGAATTAAAAGATTGATTGAACATCATGACAAATAATGTAATCTACAATTAAAAACATATAATGCAAATATGTATATATAAATCAAGTTATAAGATGTCACATCTATCTAAGGGTATATATGTAAATATAATAAAAAATGTCAAAGTTGTCTAAGAGTTATCAACTCTTTCAAACTATTCAAAATAGTGCATAAAACAATAAGAAACATATTCAACTATATCATTTTCTGCAAATATTTTAATGGTCACCTTGCGAAGGTTCCCTCTTTCTCTTTCAGACGGATGGATCCATCTATTTTGTCTTCATAAGGAAGAGGTATGTTACTTGTGACCATTAAAATGTTCATATTTGCGTCGCCTATTCCTTTTAAGTTTACTCCATGTAGAATAGATAGGGAGTGAATCCTACCATGCCAACAACAACACTATCAAATGGATCCAACAACCTAACTTTATCACCTTCATTGAATTTATCAATACGTTTCTACAAAAAGAAAAAATAACACGTTATATTAATACATATGTAATGATTACCCTTATTTGCATAATAAAACAACCATTAATTTAATAGTACGTGTGTTAAAAAAACTACAAAAAGAAAATTTCAAAAAAATTGCAATGATTCTACAGCTGAAAAAAAAAGCCATCTAGTAGATCAAAGTTATGAATTCACTATAATAGTCATACAATTATAAGAAATACCGCAATGTTAGTAACGAGTCTCAGAAATTGCAAATAAGAGACATCACTTGGGATAGCCATGATCTTAATCTTCAACAACCACAATCAAGAGCAACAATAAAGAATCCTAGTCACAGTGAAGGAAGCTTCTATACAAGATCATAGCCCTACTTCAAAGCTATGACAACTGGGAGTACACAAAGCAGCAGACATCAACTTGTGATAGCCCAAAAGAGTGAAAGAGAATATTCCCAATGTTGTAAAGATGATATCATAGAAGACCCTCATGATGGTGTGAAGGACTACAATAGAAATATTTTACATCAGAAGTGTAGCCCTTTCACAGTTAATAGTAACATATTTTAGGGTTTAGTAGCACAATACAATAAACCCATCAAGGTCATGGTAACTCATGGTCTAAACACAAAATATCAATTATTAATGGTAGAGAATGGACCTCAAAAACATTGATAATTATCTTAAGTGCATAAAGACAAGTTAAGAAAGTAAAAGAGGAGTGCAATAGAGGTCCTCTCTTCAAGAAGGACAACTATGCATAAGTCTACATTCATGATAGTCCTAGCAATAATGAAGGTTGCAGCTAAGTCTTAGAGCAGTGATAAGTGCATTCTAGATATATGCAGTCCAAAAGTGAATATGCATTAGGAAGCAGTGATAGGAGGGGTGTCTTTATTGCCAAATACAAAAGGGCAGTATCAAGGAGCAGTGCATTTGAAGTAGAAGAGATCCAATAAGCACCTCCAAAGACTTAAGGCATGAATACGAGGACAAATGAAAGTAAATGAACCCTTTATCATGGTAGACAATAAATAAAAACCTACAGTAATATGAGCATATTGATAAATTTTCATATGTAATAAGATGGGTAGATTTTATTATATGATTTAATAGGACTTTAGATCAGCAGTAAAGAGTAGATCAAGGAAAACTTGATGCAAAACCCTAACAAAGATGTTTGTGAAAATCATAGGAAGTCATGAAGGGAACAAGATACAATGCCAAAATAGGGACCAAATATTGAGAAAGATTTTTGCAGATATAAGATAGTCACTTCAGTTGTTTAGACAACTACCAAATCACAAAAGGGAAATGCATAAGAATGTAGTCCTTAAGGACTTAAAATAGTAGCAAATGATTTTTTTTTGTCATGGGTAAAGCATCGCAATAGAGATTGGAAAAAGCCTTAATGAGTGACTGTGAAACCTCTTCTTTTGTCTCCCTAAATAGAAGAGTGTTATGTCAAACCTTTATCAAGGTAAATGAATAAAAAGAGAAACAATAACAGTGCAATCATAGCATCAATCTACAGTGTAAAAGAGACAATCAGACCAAAAGGAAAGACAATTTATTATCTAAATAGCTCCAAATCACAAGCAAAAGATAGTTCTCTATTTGATGTAGCAGTGCACAAGGTACAATAGACAAACAATAATCAATGGACTATTCACATGAAAAAGATAGACCTACGAAGTTCAAAGTAACATTGTTGCAATCAAAGGTGGATATGACAGTATTTAGATAAATATTATACCAATCACCTACTATGAAAAGTACAACCAAAAATAGCACATTGGTATGTGCACTTTCAAAATTCAAAGGTCCTTATAATCTAAGGAAGCATGTTATCAAGCAAAGACATTATTGCAACATTAAGGTTAAAACCAAAGACAAAGCCCTAAGGACATTCACTTCAAATCCCAATGATTTCATGATAACAATCCATGATAATTGTTATAAAGTAGGTTGAGAAACATTCAACTAGGAACTTAAACAAGGATGTTAATGACCTTACATTTGGTATGAGCCTTAATATTATATGAGATTAGCTGCATAAGAAAGGTACCAGAATTATTAGAGGTTCAAGAAAAGTTTTATGATTGTTAAAAGTAGGCAAATTCCATTGGAATGCAACAATAAATGGATTACTCCAATAACTAATCTCTTTCACTTTCCTTCCTTTTCTAATTTTAAATTCTAATTTAAAAAATATAGTTTTGCTAATTATCTAGACTCAAAACACAAAGTGCAAATAACAACATACCCGAGGGTGAGCAACAACAGAATTAGAAGATATTACCACAACACCGAGCCCCATTTGTACCATATCAATATTTTCACATCTCTCACATGACCAATGATTTTATTGAAAATAAGAAAACATCATAATGGGGTAACACATAAAAAAAGGCCCTATTTTGAATTCAAAATTACTTACAGGCATGTTGTCGTTTGTAAGTTTGACAATCTCTTTCTTCAAGTGTATGACAAATGGATAGTGGTTATAGATAAACATAGCTTGCAATTATTTAGACTTATCATAGACCATTCAATCACTCATTTTAATCAAACAAAAGATGAAAATATAATTCTCAATAAAGATAAACACTATACCAGAAGTGTAGGGTGGCCTTGAAAATTATCCAACTTCCAAACTTTACCCATCAATGGCTCTAGGAGTTGTGAAAAAAATTCACATTTAGATGGATATTAACAAAAGTAAAGAATTGTCTGAGTTCTTTATGTCCTAATCTAATCAAAAACAAAATTAAAGCATGGTCTAGACAATAGAATAGTAATAGTCTCAGCTTGACAGAGAAACCGATTCAACTTGTTTGAGGATTATACCTTCATGGCAGAGGTCAAATTAAGAATGCCATAATCTTTATATCCTGAAGCCCTTCATAATTTTGGAATAGTATAAAACATATCATAGTCCAAAAATAAGAAAAGATAGTAAAATATCCATTATTATCAATGGATTTGCAACCTTCCAATAAAGTTCAATCATGCCTAAAAGGGCCAGTCAGTAGAGCCATGAAGATAATCCAAAAAGTTAAGATACAGATGAGACTCATCATTATCAAAGACAATCCATGATTAGCTTTTGGAGAAGTCAAAAGTCATAGCACAGACACTAAAGGTCTATCTTAGAAAATATGACAAGACATAGGCCATGACATGGATAGTCAAAGTCTATTCATAGTAGTCACAACCCTAGCCCAAAAAAAATGATAGAAAAACAATAATAGAAAGGTTTTTTGACAAATGGAATCACCATTGAAGTTGGAATTAGTTCTCATACAAAGGATCAACATTATTCTATCCTTCATTATTCCTTAAACCTGGATGGTTGCAACCAAATAACCACCAACTACTTCACTTGAATCCACTCTTGAAACACCTTTTCTATTGAACCTAACTTTGAACATCATACAATAGTTTTATTAATCCTATGTTGTGCCTTCTCAAGTCAACTGCTAGTTCCTGCCATAAGGCCCCATCTTATAATGCATCTGCAGTTGTGACTTACCATCTTGACTCGACATATTCTCCATTAGAAGAAAAACCATCTTTTTTTTTAAGCCATTTACCATTGCAACCAAATTCACCGAGTATTCTCTTGATTACAATTAGATTTTATCATTTCCTTGCCTCCTCAAGGTTCTAAGCATATCTAGACTATTTAAGTATGTGAAACAAAACAAAAAAAAGTAAAGAGCCTTGTCTTGTTTATCTACAATTGTAAAACAAGGTATATTTAATTGTAATATGACAGGAGGAATTTGTTCTCCAAGAGATTACCAATGGAAATACTTCAATGCAAGAACTTAAAATGGAAATATAGCATTTATTTCCTAACTAGTGTTGGCATTGTGTTGTCATTGATGTCAACTAGTATAACATGTTATCAGTATTGTCTGTTATGACCATTGAGATGCAAAGTGTGTTGCAGTCAAGTGAACCGGTGGTACTAGAACCTGCAGGAAGGCAACAAAGGATGTTGCAGTGCAGAGGGAGTGCTAGTGAAGATCCAATAAGGCAAGATCAGAGCAGGGCTTGATTGGTAAGCTGAGAACTGGTAGAGATCAGAGTGAACAAAACTAGCTGAGTGAAGAGTACCAGTGGTGGCAAGCAACAATGTATCTAAGTGAGAAGAGAACTGACAGAGAACAGAGCATAGGAAGATTGGTTGAGAAAAGTATAACTGAAAGAGAGATTGTGGAGGTTACAGAACTCATTTGTAACTGGGTTATTACTTTTGTATTGATATATTTCATTGTAATCATTGCATTGGAGCTTGGTGCAGGGGTTGGTGCTCCTTGGGTTGGTGCCCTAAACTTTGTAATACAGTATTTATTGTGAGGTTGGATTTGAGTAGTAGACTCCAACAACATTTCTTATCAAGGTTTTTCCCATGTTGGGTTTTCCTCATACATCCAGTGTTATGTGTTGTGTATTTGTGTGTGCTTGAATCTTTATGTTTTCCCTTATCTTACTGATATCTTTACTTTTTGTTTTAACTGCTAACTGGTACACACTTTTAGGATCAAAAGGGTTAAGTTTGGAAACCACTGATTCACCCCCCCTCTCAGTGGCATCAGAGCCTAGGTTCTTGATTGATAAGCTTTTTCCATCTTAGGTAGATTCTGGTTGTCTAAATACAATGGTTAGATTTGAGTCAATTCCTACACCAGTGTTTGATGGTTCAAACTATGTTATATGGTGTTGTAGAATAGAAGTCTACCTGTCCTCATTATGTTGTGATGTTTGGATGTTGATTGTGAATGGATAATCTATCCCTACATGTCATCCCACCAGTCATGAAGTAGAAAGAAGATACCAGTGTAATGATGAAGCAATGAAGGCTATATTCAGTGGGCTCTCCAGTGATGTTTCTTCATAGGTAGATAGATGCAAATCGACAAAGAGCCTTTGGGATAAATTGAAGAAACTTTATGGTGAAGAAACTTGGACCGTTGGATTAGATTGTGGAAGCAAGAAGATTTATACAAAAGATGAATGTGCAATTGATAAATCTAGATCTGTCAGCTACTGTAGTAGTGATGAGGAAGAAACCCATATCTTCATGGCTCATGAGACACCAAGAAAAATGAACACATTAGAAAGTGATCATGCAAATCAATCCTACCAGCAAGATGTGTTTGGCAGTGATGGTGAAGATGAAGTTGAAGTTGATCTTGAAGTAGAACTTGTAAGTGCACTTGAGGAGCTCAGTAGAGTAAGAACATAATACAAGTTGTTCAAGAATGCTACTATAGTAGAACAAGACTGGTTGATCAAATTCCTTCAAGAATCAGAGTCAACCATTGCAAATCTGATGGCACAAATGGATGATACTAAAAGGATAAATGAAGAACCAAAATCAAACTTGGACACCAAGAAATGCAGGTGTAAATATTTAGAATTATATCTAGAGGCCAAGGACAAAGAATGTCAGAGTCTAATATGTGAAGTGGAGAAACTTAACAAAGACATTGAGAAGTGTCAAGATGAGCTCAAGGTAAGAATCTTGTTTGGTGGCAGCACTAAAGCCTTGGACAAAATTTTGAGCAAACAAAAGTACTCCAAGGATACTGGAGGATTAGGATTTTGTGTCAGTGAATTCTCCACCAACAAGAACGTCTCCCACAAGGACATTCAATTTGTCTCCACAAATGGAAACAATAAAGGATAGACCTTCACTGTCAGAAACACTCCAAGAAGGAAGATAGACCTAACTACAACCGGTGAAGATATGAGGATGAAGACCGATGATACAAGGAAGAATAATGTTGATTCAAAATGAAAAGGAAAGCTGAGAGTAGATGACTTCATCAACAACAAGAATAAGAGAAGACAGTCCAGAAGATCTTCTACTAGTAGAAGATAAAGAGATGTAGAAGATAAAGAGATGTTGTTGTCCACAAGTCAAGACAAGTGTGGAAGAAGAAGATATTAGATGGAAGAACTACAGAGAGTGGACAATCTATGATCCATTCTTGGAGAACCATAAATAGAGAAGCCAAACCGATAAGATCTCCTCGTGTTTGGCAAAATAAATTTGTAATTTATATGCCCTCTTTCTCTGGCTACTACTTTTTATGTAAATATTATGGTCATAGGGCATTTGAATGTGAAAAGAGGTCTAGGAGTAGACAAAGTGCTTCTCTAAGGAATAGAAATTTAGTTTGTCAAAGATGTAATGCATATGGGCATAAGATATCAGAATGTAGAAACATTCTTATGCCCTCTCTCGGTTATGCTGACAAGAATTATTTGGCTATTCCAAGAAATGGAATCATGTATGTTATCATTGTAATGGTTTTGGCCATAAAAGCCATGAATGTAGGGATAAGAGATTTTAGTCACATGGTAGCCGACATAACAACTATTCTCAATATGGAAGTGGTTATAGAGCATATGGGATTCAAAGACCTGCATGGAACCAAAGGAGAAGTGCCCCTGCAGGATCAAGAAATCCACCGGATCCGGTAGCTGGTTATAACAACATGATCAGAGAAAGAAGATAAAACCGGTCTAATTGAAGGTCATCAAGAGAGTTGCTTGGCTTGAACACAGTCTTCTTCTATAGAAATGTTTGTAGAGAAAGAACAAATTAGCAGAAGAAGGTGAAGATTTCTCCCAAGACTGCAAATGAGAAGAGAAGGGAGACCAGGAAGGTATAGAGGAAGAAGGAAGAGAATATGACTATGGGCAGGCACCATGCATTCAATGCACATGTGATATCTCCTAAGGCTTAAATGAGATGCAAGACCTTAGGGGGAGTTACATATTGATCATATCATTAACCCCCATAGTTGAAAAGGACAAATGAAAGAGCAAGTTGATGTCGGTACAAGGAAGAAGATGAGATGACAATATGTGTAATTATTTCCTTGGCTACACCTCTGCACATGTAAGATGGATTACTGTTGCAAGTGTCAAATGGATGGATTAAATTGCATTTGGGATCAAAGACACTTGAGACAAGAAGACAAAAGTTAGAGGAAGGTACTTTGGTGGAGATGTTGATCCGGTATAGTAAACCAATATGTACAATATGCTACCGATATGGATACTAACCGGTATTGTAGATTATGATCTAGGAAGTGGCTCTGATAGCTTGGATTGAGGAAATTATGTCTCACGTGATATTGGAGAAGTCTGGAATGATATTGTGTTGGTCCTATAGTCGACCATATATGCATGCATTATTATGAGCTAACCGGTTTGGTAGTTGACATGATGTGATGTGACTTGGCATTGTTGTCAAGTAAGATCATGTCATAAGTTGTGATGGATGTCATGGAGCTAAAAGATCATCAGTATATCACTTATGCATTTATCTCAATCGGTATAAGATGCAGATTGGTGCCCCAGTATAGAACTTGACAGGCAAAGAAGACTTGAGATCTATGGCTCAGGGGGAGTTCACAATTATATCTTCTGATTGGTATCAGATATACTAAACTCAGGGGGAGATCAAGTGTCTATGGCTGTACCGATATGTTTGAGACTTTGGGATGTGCTCATCGGTCTTTGTTCGTGAGGTCTTTCAATGTTTATTCAATTTGTGCTTAATTAAAATCAAAATTCGACCACCGGGAGAGTTGCCTGCAAAAAGGGAGAGTTACCTGCACAGGGAGAGAATATTCATGTGATATAATATTAGTATCAGTGTCAGCATCTACTATTGGTATCAACAAAATGGTGTTAGAATAACCTTTTGCATAACAAAGGGGGAGAAAATGCAGTCTAATTGGCAAGAAAGTGAAATTCACTGACACACTTTTCAACAATTGGTATCAATTTTGTATATACACTTGGTAGCAGAGCATTGGTGTCAATTGGTGTCTGAGCCCTCTATCTCCAATATTGTTGGTTGAGAGGATGCAAAGTGAAATGGTCAAAGAGGGAGAAGCAACCAGTAGAAAGATCTGTCAATACCCTTTGCCATTGTTGCCAAAGGGGTAGATAAATTTTTTAGTATATCAGATATTGCATGAGTTGACATCAATGCCAAAGGGGGAGATTGTTGGCATTGTGTTGTCATTGATGTCAACCGGTAATGGTGTCAATGATGTCAACTAATATAGTATGTTATCGGTATTGTTGGTGACGAGTAAGAAGAGGATGTCAACTAACATTGTGGTCATTGGAGTCACCGGTACACAAGTTCGTGTTGGCTTGTGTTGAAGACATAATTATTGAAGACTGGTATGGTATGACAACCGATGAGTGATGTTTTGGTAGTGTATGCTTTTCAAGTGGTAAGAATATGACCAGTAAGAAAAGAAGAATGGCCCATAAAGAATGTGTAGAAAATCGGTATGTAGTTGGATGTTTGGATATGAAACATTAGGACTTCCACCAAATAAAGATGGTGTCATAGGATGAAGAGAAGAATGACAGAGAGTGTGCCCAACCAGATCATATGTGCCTGATTGAAGATGTATCTACTCAATGTCAACTAAGTCATATCTGTGTGATGTCAGCAGCAAAGTGAGTGACAAGGATCTACTCTCACCGACAAGTTGTCATACCGAGCTTATCTCCCAACATGCATGGAATGCATCATAACCCTCCAGGATAAGACAGTCAGAGAAGTCAAAGGTAGGTGATTGTGAGCTCACACCAGATTAACAAGTAAAACACAAAGATGCCTCAGGTGTGAAACCAGGGATGTACACCATATCAACAAGAGAAGGCATGATGAATTACCAGTACAGAGAAGGAAGAACAATTTTGTCACTTTGACAAACCAATTAAGAGGATAATTGGTCTAATGAAGATGAAGGAAATGTTCAAAATTGCAGGTAAAGAGTGCTATTGAAATGTTGATGGAGATTTAAAGATCAATGGCATGGTTTCATCAAGTTGGTTACTTGTAAGTATGTCAACATGTAGAACAAAAAAGTCCAGGCTTGAAGGTTGATTATTTGTTGTATAACCAACAGGGTTAAAAAATCAGTAGGTAAGCTCTAGTAGTGTATGATGTGGTCGGTGATAGAGTCTAAACTGACATAGGTGGATGAGTTGAGGTACATGCTGATAGACACACCATGTGGAGTCCAGGTGTCAAACGTGAAGTTACAAATGGATCGTACATTGTCGGTGAGGTAGTTGGTGATTGGTCGAAATTAATGTCAATTACGTAAATCACAGGTCAAGAGCAGAAGGATGCAACTTGAGGTAGATCAAAAGGTTGACGTTTGTGTTGTAACGATCAATGTAGGATGTCCTGATGAAGATCAAATTTGGAGTGGCAACCAAGAGATAATTTAATGTGACTGACAGAACTAGGTCAATGATCAATTTTCATGTTTGCTAAATATAGCAAATATGTATTGGAAGCAAGAAGATTGGCGGTGATGGGTGATCTATTGCAGGTTTCCAATCTCAGAGAAGAGATCCGATCTGATTTGATACGCCTTGTGGTTGATGAAGTAACCTTAGACATGTGAAGTTTGAATATCAGTCATGGTGGGAAATCTCACATATAAATATGCTGACTAAAGACCAAAGGGATAGATGATGCTAGATATTGAAGAGTAGAGTGTGAAAGTGCAGCAGAGAGCCAACCAGTCATAGTTAATCAAAGATCATAGTGATTAAGTGTTGGAAGGTGTAACCGATAAGAGGGTTTAGTAGAGGTTTAACCGGTTAGGTCAGAGTGACCATTAAGCTACAAAGTGTGTTGCAGTCAAGTGAACCAGTGGTTCTAGAACCTGTAGGAAGACAATAGAGGATGTTGCAGTGTAGTGGGAGTGTTAGTGAAGATCCGGTAAGGTAAGATCAGAGAAGGGCTTGATTGGTAAGCTGAGAAATGGTAGAGATCAGCATGAATAGAACCGACTGAGTGAAGAGTACCAGTGGTGGAAAGAAGCAGTGTATCTGAGTGAGCAGAGAACCAATATAGAATAGAGTAGAGGAAGACCGGTTGAGAAGAGTAGAACTGAAAGAGAGATTGTAGAGGTTACATAATGTTGAACATAATTTACCACTAAGAGGGGGTGAATCAGTGGTTTCTGAATTCTTTTCTCCTTGTAAAACAAACTTAGAATACCGGTTATTATCCTAAGCACTAACCAGTCAAACTGGTAAGACAAATGTGGATACCAAAAGAGACAAACACACAAATGCAACCAACAACACCAGATGTACAAGGAAAACCTAATATGGGAAAAACCTTGGTGAGAAATGTTGTTGGAGACGACTGCTCCAATCTAGCCTCACAAGTGAAACACTAAATTACAAAAATTTAGGGAACCAACCCAAGGAGCACCAACCGATGCATTTAAGCTCCAACTTGGTGATGTATAATGAAATACAATTTTGATATAGTTATAGCTTTTTGTTGCAAATGAGTTCTGCAACACTTGATCAAATAGATTTCTATTGGTTAACAACCTTCTCTTGTTCTCTCTTAGCCTCACACCACACTTAGTCACACTTGGATGCCTTCTTGATCGATCACACCTCCCTTGTTATCTCAACTATCGGACCTACAATAGTTTATCGATACTTTGTCTCTATCGATTAAACCCTCTCACCGGTTTGCCTAGTAACTCACTCTACAACCTTCTTAGACTAAATTCTAAGTAAGATGATCCTTCTCTGTGCTCAATCTCTCTTCACTCTCATTCTTCACATCAAGAATCATCGATTTCTATCTCAAGCTCACATATTTATAATCTTGGATTCTAGCCAAAAATCATATTCAAACAATGTCGTGTTAGGTTTTTCCTTCTCCAACTCTATCCAAATCAGATTTGATTTGATATTCTTTTCCACAAATACGATCTTCACGACATCGATCAACACCAGCAAAGCTTCACATTCCAATGTGCATTTTTTAAATCTGGAGGTCTACACCATTCTTTTCTTCTTTTCTCTGTCATATGCCATTAATGACTCAATTGTTTCCTTCAACAAACGAGTATGAAGATCAAATATTCTTGTAGGTTCAGTTCAGTCGCTTGCCAGCTTGCCTTTCTCAAGCCATAATCCTCTAGTATCCTCTGTGACTTGCGGGTTCTTCATAACAATTGACCTACTTGTTGACTTGTTACATCGATGCACACTCCACCAACCTATACAATATCACTACCTGGCATCCAGCTGTCATGTTTGTTGACATCCACCTTTGCTTGAATTTCTATGTCAGTTTGACATTCTTTGTTGACCAAGGTTGACTATTGGCTTAGTTCACCTTATCGGTATAACCAACAACCATCCTCTTGATAATTCATCTTTCCTTTCAGTATGTCTTTATTCCATCCTCTCTATCTTGCTCATCGGGTGTTGGTGTGATTCTTTTAACATTCTGCCTCTTCATCACAAACAATCAACCAACCTTCATCCCAGTTTGTGCCTTATCGGTAAGCCTGCTTTACCAGCAAATGACACAATTGATGTGTACCGGTAGCCTTCTTTTTTCCTTCTCACTCACATGTGCATTTCCATCATATGTCTTGCTCTTCTTATAATGGTCACCACTTCTTACTTACCAGTGACCTTGCCAAGCCAGTTGACATCAATGAAAACTTAATGCCAATAATGCCAACACATAACTCATTTGTAACTAGGTTATTACTTTTTATATTGATATATATCATTGTAATCACTAAGTTGGAGCTCAGTGCTCCTTGGGTTGGTGCCCTAAACTTTGTAATACAATGTTTATTGTGTGGCTGGATTGGAGTAGTAGACTCTAGTAGCATTTCTCACTGCTCCTTGGGTTGGTGCCCTAAACTTTGTAATACAATGTTTATTGTGTGGCTGAATTGGAGTAGTAGACTCTAGTAGCATTTCTCACCGAGGTTTTTCCCATGTTGGGTTTTCCTTGTACATCTGGTGTTATGTGTTGTGTATTTGTGTGTGCTTGCATCTTGATGTCTTTGTGGCATCTTGTGTTCTACAACTATGAAATATTTGTCACAAACTGGATTCTACAGAACAATGAAAGTTCTGATTCCTTGGTACCACAAAGAGGATTCAATATTTCAGTGATGAAGAAAACTAGAAAGAATAATGATGTTGAATCAAGAAAAACATGGTCATTATCCATGGCAATACACAATCCATAGATTGTGCCATGTAATGAAGATAATCTAGTTGTTGACCATATTTAGTTATTGAGTACCTTAATCATTTTCAACAGTTAGTCACAAAAGAATCCCATCAACCTCTTCCATAAGCAGCCACAATAGACTGCACCAGAATTTTGAAAGAATGATTCTTCAGTTATTCATTCCAGTTTTCGATGCTTTCTTGCTTTATTATAAGCCAAAATTTTCTCTCTATTGAGTTGTCCATACTGGAAGATAGGTCTATTTTATTTTCCAGCAACAAGAAAAGCACTCTCTCAAAATCTTATAGGATTTCCATCTCACCTAATTGAGCCTAGTCAGGAAAGGCAGCCTAAATGGCCTGAGTGAGTAGGTCAAACCAACAAATTAAGAAAGTGAGAACATCTCAAGATCATTCTTTAATTAAACAGGTTGCCTAAGAAATGAGGAAACATATAATAAATAGTTTAAAATTATCCAAATATGATACATGGTGTTGACCTTAGTCTTTCCCTTTGAGCTTTCCTCAAAAAATTTGTCCTTCAGAATGCATAGGTAAAATTGATACAATCAAAATAAAACTAAATAATGCAATTCATGATAAGAAAGAGAATAAAGATAAAATGGTAAAATTCATAATTCTTTCATGAAAAATGTTGAATCCTAGATAAGGTCAGAGGTCAAACAAAGATAAGTCCTAAACAAAAAATACAATCATCTACATGAAAGGATACCATGTAAAGAGAAGTCTTAGACCTAAGAGATAGAGCCTTAAAATCATCTATTACAGTAGATTCAATAATGAGAAGGTAAGGAGAAATAATGAGTAAGGTATAATAACCATGATCAATACAAAAAGAAGGCCTAAAAATAATAGCATGAAGATACAAACCCCATTGCAAAGAGTAGATTATTCAAAGGGCAATGATATTTATTTCAACACAGAGTGTATTGTAGTCTCAAAGGAAGCCACGTTCACTATGAGGGTATTGTAGAAACTATAAGGAATAGGCATCGAAGGAAATAATAATATCCCACAAACACCTCTTGATGAAGGCTTAAGTTGTCCCACCCAATCCCTATTTGGGACATTAATGAGTCCACGAGCCTTGAAAAAATAAGATGTTAGTAAGGTCATTTTTCAGGTGTATAATTTTAGCATATCAAATGATGACAAATATTGCAAATAAGTTTGATTTAGAGCAGTTCATATTCTATCATAAAAGATTTACGAATGCACTGCTTCCAAATCTTGAGACATTCCTTCTTCTCTGATCTAGGTAGCTCCATTATAGAAGAAGTAGACAAAACAATTTACATTTAGAAGACTTTCCTCTAGTCATATGACATTATAGTCTATTGGATTTCTAATTTTAAGTAATTTCCTTAAGGATTAGGAAATTGATATGCTTTTCTTAGAGAACTAGTAAACTAATCACGTTTATAAAGAGTTAAATGTGGAGGCCTACTCTTACCTAACATTAGTACCCATAAGGGAAAATGTCTTTTTTGGGAATGAATAGGAAGAATCTGACTTATAATGCAGTCTAATAAGATAAATCATCCCATATGTAGTGGCATAATATATTCTGTTGGCCATTTGGTGGAATTGATTATGTGTTGCATTGATGTTTTGTCATTGATGTCAACACTAGTTGTTTGGATGCTTTACCGGCACCCTTCTGGTCCTGGTAGGTTGAATGGTTTCTGGGTAACTTGGATCTGGCATGATCCAATTGACTTCATTATAATCTTGTGATAGAATTGACTTGTTCATAATGATTATACTCATATTTGGTAAGTTGGTTTTGGTGGTGATTGGATGCTATCTTGCTTGCTATCAAGATTGGTTTCTGGTTCCGGTGAGGGTTTCACAGGTAGAGCATTTGGTGGAGATTTTTAATTCATTGCATAATTGGTGTTGGTGCACCTTCTGATGGAGTTTCAAGATGTTGTTGGTGATCATGTTCAAGACTTGGCATTTGGAGATCATTGTTGAAGCATGTGGACCTATACTTGGTCCCGGTTGATCTAGGTTATGGACCGGTTTAATAAAGCATGTGGATTGGACCTCTCAATGCGTTTCTAGGATATCTTATGTGTTGGATATTATTTGTTTGGTCTAAGGCTGACATGGTTTGTAATTATGTAATTAGTTTATTGTCTGGTGGTCGACCTGATTGTTTATGGTCGAGGGTTTGTATAAATAAGATGTAAGATCTCATTGTAAATCATCATGGTTAATGTAAGAGGTCATGGTCAAGGAATGTTATGTGCGAATAACGTAATTTTATTTAGGCAGAGGAGTTGGTAGATCATTGGAGATAGAATTGGGTTTATGGAAGAGGATTTAGTCCTCCGGTATTGAGCTTGAACTATACTCAGGCATAGGAGATGCTATCTTTTGCAGTTCAACACTTCTTTGGATTGTAGTCTGGATCTGTATGTAGTCAGTGAGGCTCCTGTTTATGATGAGCAGTGTGCTCTAGGCTATTGGCCTTCCTGCAAGTGCAGGCCCCTTCATTGTAAATTCACATACTTACTGCAGAAGTATTATTTGACTGTGGGTAGGCTTCCCACCATGGTTTTTCCCTTTACTAGGTTTTCCACGTACAAATCTTAGTGTTGTGTGGATGGTTTTTATTTTGTGATTAGTATTTATGCTTAATTGGATTAACTACTATTCTAATATTATTATTTTGGGTTCCAGTATTGTTGTTTTAGATTACTAATGCTTCTGATAATATGTAACAACTGATTCACCCCCCTCCCCTCTCAGTTGTCTTCTGGTTATATGAATTGTCTAACAATTTGTATTAGAGCTTTGGTCCTCTCTGTAGAAAGCTTAACTACTTGAGGAAGATCCTATGGTGACTAACAATTCATCCAGTTCTTCTAGAGCTATCTTTCAAAGGGATATACTAAGACTTGAAGAAACAAACTATACAGTATGGAAGATTTGGATGGAGACTCATCTGAGATGTCTTGGCAAGGAGATTTGGGAGATCACACAGAATGGTGTCACACCCTATAATCTAGGATCTGGTAATCCTCCTTTGGTAAACCTGGACAATGAGCTTGAGAATGATTGTAGAGAAAGAGAAGCCCTCTTGTGTGCACTTTCTGATCAACAAATAATGGGTTTAACAAACAAATCACCTAGAAAGGCTATATGTGATAAGTTGAAGACTCCTAATGAAGGTGACCCTACAGTGAAGATTGCTGAACTTGATGGTTACTGGGTGAGATATGAAAACGTGAAGATGGAAGAAGATGAAATAAATACTGCATTCATGGAAAGGGTAAATGAGATTGTTATGGGAATTCAATGTTGTGGTGGAACTCTAAGTGAAGATGAAATTATTTCTAAAGTCCTGAGAGCCCTACCACTGACTTACAAAATGAGGGCTACTACTATCAATGAGTTGAGAAAAATGACTAATACATCTCTCAACAGAGATACTTTGGTTGGGAAACTATCTGCTTTTGAGCTTGAGGAATTTGGACCTTCTAGAGCTGTGAAGACTGAACCTGCTTTTCATGCATCTACATCTACAACCGGTAAGCAAGTCTGTAAAGCTTTATATGCAAAAGAATTAGAAGATATGAAGAGAGAAGATGATGAGTTTGAGAAACTTGAAGCGCTATTTGCTAGAAGAGTACCAAAAGGACCGATAGGAAGTAAGTATGAAGGAAAATAACCTTTTAAATGTTTTTCATGTAATAAGATTGGTCATTTTGCATCTAGATGTCCTGAAAGGAATTCAAGATTTGAAGAAAGAGTTAAGAGATCATTTAAGCCTAACCCTAGATATCAGAACAAGTATAGATTCAAGAAAAATATAGACAAATCATGCTACATAGGGGACAAGGAAGGCATTACTTATTCATATGATGAACTGATAGAAGACTCTGCTAGTGGATCTAGAAATGGGAAAGAATGGGTATTCTTATCTATCAAGGAAGATGATCTGGCACTGGAAGAGAATGTACTTGAGGAGAAGGCACTTGCTGCTAAAATTGAAGATAAGGATGAATGGGTAATTGATAGTAGTTGTTCACATCATATGACTGGAGATAAAGGGAAGTTTCTATCTTTGCAATAATTTGATGGTGGACTAGTTAGATTTGGAGATGACAAGGCATGTATGATCAATGGAAAAGGAACTAAATCATTCGATGGTAATAACAATACTGACAATGTTTATTATGTTGAAGGTTTGAAGCATAAACTTCTGAGTGTAGGAAAATTGGTAGATAAGGGATTTAAATTATAGTTCAAGGATGGAAAATGCAAAATCATTAATAGATCTGGCTTGGAGATTGCAACCGGTACACAAAAAAAAGGGAATATATTTCATTTGAACTCTGGTGAGAAGACATGTTTGATTACACAGATTGATGAGAGTTGGCTATGGCATAAAAGGTTGTGTCATGTGAATTTTGATTGCATTGTAAAGATCAGTTCAACTAAGGTTGTTAGAGTTATACCTAAGATTATGAAGCCCTATAATCCGGTATGTAAAGAATGTCAAATGGGTAAACAATTAAGAGCCTCTTTTAGGAGTATACAAGATAAATTAAATGATGTTCTTGATCTTATTCATACTCATTTGTGTGGCCCTGCTAGAGTTAAAAGTTTTCATGGTGATAGATATTTCATGCTAATCATTGATGATTATTCTAGAATGATGTGGGTTACTTTTTTGAGAGAAAAATATGAAGCGTTTGAAAAGTTTAAAATCTTTAAGGCTAAAGTGGAAACTGAGACAGGATTGAAGATTAAATGTTTGAGATCATATCATGGTGGAGAATTCACATCCGGTGAGTTTAATAAATTTTGTGACAAGCATGGTATAAGAAGACAATTTTTTGCTCCCCGGACACCTCAATAGAATGGAGTTGTGGAAAGGAAAAATAGAACTATCTTGGATGTTGCTAGAACAATGACGATGGAAGCTAATCTACCTCATATCTATTGGAGAGAATCAGTTAGTACAATGGTTTATACATTCAACATAGTACATATCAAAGGAGAAACTGGTAAGACACCTTATCAATTATGGTTTGGCAATACACCTACAGTTAAGTATTCCAAGGAGAGATGATACTATTGGGAAATTTGATCCTAGAAGTGATGAAGGCCTATTTCTTGGTTATTCTAATGAAAGTAAAGCATATAGATGTTATAACAAGAGATTGTAGAGAATAGTGGAGAGTGCTAATGTCAAAGTAGATGATCTAAGCAAAGGCCAAATCAGAATTTATGAGAAGGAACCAGCAGTGGAAATGATTATATCTGAACAGGTAGCACCTTTACCGGAATAGAGAGTTGACTAGATACTTTGGCAACATCAAAGAATTCTATAGTAACTGAAGAATAGGGAAGAGGAATAGAGAGTTAGAAGACTCCTAGGTATGTGAGATTGAATCATTCTGAAGATCAAATCATTGGGGATAAAAACAATGGAGTGATGACGAGAAGAAGACTGGCAACTAATGAGGTATGTTTAATTTCACAATTTGAACTGGTATCAGTAATTGAGGCATGTAAAGATGAATTTTGGTTAAAAGATATGGAAGAAGAATTAGATCAGATTGAGAAAAACAACACATGGACTTTGGTTCCCTGATCTAAAAATAAAAATGTTATTGGAACTAAATGGGTTTATAGGAAAAAATTGAATGAGGATGGTCAAGCTATAAGGAATAAGGCTAGATTGGTTTGTAAAGGATATTCTCAGAAGGAAGGAATTGATTATGGAAAAACTTTTACACTGGTAGCTAGGATTGAAGTTGTAAGATTATTTCTTGCCTATGTTGCTTATAAAAACTACAAGGTTTATTAGATGGATGTTAAATGTGCATTCTTGAATGGGGATCTTGATGAGGAAGTTTATATTGAGCAACCTAATGGTTTTTCACTATCAGATGGTACTGATATGGTTTGCATGTTAAGGAAAGCTTTATATGGATTGAAACAAGCACCTAGAGCTTGGTATGTAGGGTTGGATAAATATCTTTTGAAGTTTTGTTTTACTAAGGGCAGTGCTGACAATAATTTATATTATTAAATCATTGATGATAATATACTGATTATTGAAGTATTTGTTGATGAAATTATTTTTTGAGGTGAAGATAAATTATGTATAGAATTTTCTAAGAACATGGAGAAAGAATTTGAGATGTCTATGATTGGTGAGATGAAATTTTTCTTAGGTTTAGATTTCTTAGACTGACAAAGGTATTTTTATCTGTCAAACTAAATATTCCAAGGAATTGTTGAATAAATTTGGTATGGGAGATTCTAAACCGGTAAGTACACCTATGGTTAAAAGTGAGAAATTGGCAAGGAAAGATGTTTCTGCACCGATAAATCCTACAAGATACAAATCTATGATTGGAGGTCTACTTTATTTGACTCAGACAAGGCCCAATATTATGAATGATGTTTGTATTGTTTCAAGATTTCAGAGTGATCCTAGAGAAAATCATGAGATGGTGGTGAAAAGGATTTTTAGATACTTGCAAGGTACATCAGAATATAGCTTATGGTACTCTAAGGGTGATAACTTTACTTTATGTGCATATACCGATGCTAATTGTGCTAGAGATGTCGATGACCGGAAAATTACTTTCGGTGGAGGTTTCTTTCTTGAAAAGAAGTTGGTTTCATGGATCAACAAGAAATAGTCGTTTACTTCTTTATCTACTACTAAAGCTGAGTATGTTGTTGCTGCTACTAATTGTACACAATTTTTATGAATGAAGCAAATGTTGAAGGATATAAAGGTGGATTGTGATGCAACGGTAGTTATTCACTATGATAACTCTGTTGCTATTGATATATCAAAGAATCTGATATTTCATTCTTAATACAAAACACATATCTATCAAGTATAACTTTTTGAAGGAGAAGGTGGAAGCAAATGAAGTTAAACTGGTTTATGTGAATAGTAAAGAACATATTGCAGATTTTTTCACTAAACCTCTATCCAAGGAATCATTTGAGTACCTGAGAGACAGATTGGGGGTTTCTACCCCTCTAGCAGAGACTTGATCGATGTGGTTTGGCATCAATCCGATATGCATTAACAGAGATACTATTTATTCTAGCACTGATGTGGAATGCTACTACTCAGGGGGAGTAGTCAGCTTTGAGATTTAGAGGCTTATGTTTTTGCTTTAATATTTCTATCAGATTTTTGGCATTGATGTCAAAGGGGGAGAGATAGTGATGTGAAAAAGAAATTCAGAACTTTACAGAGATATTATTCAAAGGGGGAGAGATATTGTTGGTTGTCTTCCACAAGGGGAGACTTGTTTGGCATTTCTTGGTACTTAGATGTTTTTCACATCTAGTGTTGCCATCAATGTCAAAGGGGGAGATTGTTGGCCATTTGGTGGAATTGATTATGTGTTTCATTGATGTTTTATCATTGATGTCAACACTAGTTGTTTGGATTCTTTACCGACACCCTTATGGTCCCGGTAGGTTGAGTGGTTTCTGGTTAACTGGGATCCAACATGATCCGATTGACTCTGGTATAATCTAGGGATAGAATTGACTTGTTCATAATGCTTATACTCATATTTGGTCAGTTGGTTTTGGTCTGGTGATTGGATACTATCTTGCTTGCTATGAAGATTGGTTTCTGGTTCTGGTGAGGGTTTTACCAATAGAACATTTGGTAGAGATCTTTGATGCATTGCATAATTGGTGTTGGTGCAACTTCTAATGGAGTTTCAGGATTTTGTTGGTGATCATGTTCAAGACTTAGCATTTGGAGATCATTGTTGAAGCATGTGGACCTATACTTGGTCCCGGTTGATCTAGGTTATGGACCGATTTAATAAAGCATGTGGATTGGACCTCTTAATGCGTTTTCGAGATATCTTATGTGTTGGATATTATTTGTTTGGTCTAAGGCCAACATGGTTTGTAATTATGTAATTAGTTTATTGTTTGGTGGTTGACCTGATTGTTTATGGTCGAGGGTTTGTATAAATAAGATGTAAGATCTCATTGTAAATCATCATGGTTAATGTAAGAGGTCATGGTCAAGGAATGTAATGTGCAAATAATGTAATATCATTCAGGCAGAGTAATTGGTAGATCATTGGAGATAGAATTGGGTTTATGGAAGAGGATTTATTCCTCCAGTATTGAGCTTAACCAGAACTGTACTGAGGCATAGGAGATGCTATCTTCTGTAGTTCAAAACTTCTCCGGATTGTAGTCTGGATCTATATGTAGTCAGTGAGGCTCCTTTTTGTGATGAGCAGTGTGCTCTAGGTTGTTGTCCTTCCTGCAAGTGCATGCCCCTTCATTGCAAATTCACATGCTTAGTGCAGAAGTATTATCTGACTGTAGGTACGCTTCCCATCATGGTTTTTCCCTTTAGCAGGTTTTCCACATACAAATCTTGGTGTTGTGTGGATGGTTTTTATTCTGTGATTAGTGTTTATTCTTAATTTGATTAATTGTTATTCCGGTATTATTATTTTGGGTTCTGGTATTGTTGTTTTAGATTGCTAATGCTTCCAGTAATCTGTGACAACTAATTCACCCCCCCCCAAGTCTTAGTTCTCTTCTGGTTATCTGAACTATCTAACATATTCTTCCCCTATTTAGTGGAATTTTCATAATCAACATTCCACATTTCTTTTTCCTCTTTTATAATCAAAGCCACATTTAAAAGGTGATTCTTGTGAATTGAAGTACATTTATTAGTGTTTCTCTTTCTTATTTATATTGATAGTGAACTCCTTATATAGTTATTCATTTGCATGTAGCTTCAAGAATCATCTAATTTCAAAGGATGACCAACTGAATAATATCAACATGCAAAAGATAACCAAACTAGATATTTAAATAAAACTATTATAGAATAGAAAATGTTGCCCTCAAATTTGTATTACACAAAATTGAAAAAGAGAAAATTTATTTTGAATGATATTTAGGGATTTGTGTATTACCTACACTCTTTCAAACAACAAGCATAGATCTTCAATCCATCTTCATCAACATAAGAAGGCTGACTAAACAAGAGAATCCTTAATATGAAAAATGTTGTCATTGTTGATTGGGGGTTGTATTTAAAGCTATCCTCACTTAGCCATGATTTTGTATTATTTGTAGCTTTCAAGACCAATAGAAATGTCTTTTCTCTGTTCCATCTGCTTATACCAATTTTTGCTTGATCTGTAGAGAAGTCTTTCTCTAAACATACATTTGATTTTTGTGCACCAAAAATAAGCACTTGTCTTTTGTATTTGATTTTTTTTTCATTTCGACTTGTAGCAGGGTCAAAATAATTGTGTTTGTATTCAAGTTTGTTTTTACCACATATTGCAAATCTAAGAAGTTGATGTTTAGGACATGGTTTATCCCTAACATAGGTCCAACAATAAAAGGTTGTATTTCTAAATCTTCTATGATCCATCAGAACAAAATCATTTGAATTTCTCATAATATGCATATTCTTATAAAATCCATACATCAAGACTGTGGATAAGGCCATAGCATGAAATGGATCACCTGCACAGAACTGAGGAAAGATATTCATTAAACCACTCCAACCATGAGGAGCTGCCAATTAAATGTATTCCTTATAAGTCACAAATTTTTACTATGTTGGATCCATCTTAATGTTTTTAATTTTCTTGAGGAAAGACATTGTTCCAACCATAAAATTGGAATAACAATTAAATATGTGGTAGCTATTCTAGCTACAACTATCACCCCTTGGATGTTGAGCCCAAGAATGTGAAGAATGGTGGATTTCTTTTGCACCTGGCAAACATGCTTGTGTGGTATGCAAAAAGAAAAAGGATTTGGTCAACTACTGAGGGGGGGGGGTGAATCAGGAGATAGAAAAAATGATAAAACTTCACCAATCTCAAAATCAATCTCTCAAAGTAAACTTAGAACTATCAATGCAATATCTTTGTCAAGATAAAAATTGTCAAGCTAAACAGGTTGACTATTACAACAGATAACAATAATCAACTTGTAACTTACAAACATCCAAATACTTTTACTCATATAAGTAAAACTTCATATTGCTGCCATTTATTATGACTTATCAAAGTGGATTAAGTAGTTAAGAAAATCAACCATAATAAAACAAAACTACAAAAACATTCACCATTTGACACTATTTTTGACCTAGAAACCCAAATGGGAAAAACCATGATGCGATGAGACTCACAAGATAACTAACTAAACTCTTCTTAAGTTCACCATGTTAGGAGCCAAGCCTGTTAAAGATTTTACAAAAAAGTCTTGTTAAGAACTGAAACTATTAGGAACCACCCGGCTAAGGGATTGACTATATTGCTTTGTTAGAAGCAATACCCTGTGAGGAGTAACCTTTATAAAGGTTTTAGAATCCAAGCTAATGGATAACACCAAGCTTGTTAGAGCTTACCCAGTTAGGGGATTCAACTGCTATAATTATTAGAAAACAACATGAGTTTGTTATCTTTTTGAATAGCACTTCACTTGCTTGTTCAGATCCTTTTCATGCTCATATCTTCCTTTACTCCAATTGCAGATACAACATCTAGTTTGGCAACCACACACTCAATTCAACTTTGGCAACACACTAAAACTAAAACAACTCATCGACCTTATAAACAAATCAACTAGGTTGATAACACAACAAAAACCTAATTCTCATAGAGATTACAAACAAGTCAGTTTAAGTATGACTGTTGGATTATATAACAATCTCTACACATCATTCAAGAAATCCTTGACCACTCCTTGATCACTGCTTCATAAAAATTAGTAACTCATCACGTGCTTTTCATTACATCCAGTATACTTGCTCGTTCCCAAGAGAAAAAAAATGTTACCTCAATGTGCCAAAATCACTTTGAAACTCTCTTCATATAATATGCATACGTATCATAATCATTACCACTCATCATTAGATCATAAACCAATATAACCAATTCACCAAACTTAGTCGGTTAGGGTTTATCAAAACAATAGGTAGGGTTTACTAGTTAAACTATCCAATACTTAGAAATATCGGTTCACTCCACAAACTAACCTACCGGTTACAGTTTCCTTTCACTAGCTCTTTCTATCAGTTACAAAACAACATTACAACAATATCATTACTGGTTAATTGACATCAATGACAATATAAAAAATCATTAATGCAATCTTCATGTAAGTCTCAAAGGTTTTTACCACATACTTAAAATCTAAGAAGTTGATGCTTAGGACATGGTTTATCCCTGATATAGGTCCAACAATAAAAGGTTGTATTTCTAAATCTTCTATGATCTATCAGAATAGAATCGTTTAAATTTCTCATAATATGCTTATTCTTATAGAATCTATACATCAAGACTATAGATAAGGCCATAGCTTGAAATGGATCACCTGCATAGAACCGAGGAAAGATATTCATTAAACCACCCCAACCATGAGGAGATGCCAATTAAATGTATTCCTTATAAGTCACAAATTTTAACTATGTTGGATCCAGCTTAATGTTTTTAATTTTCTCGAGGAAAAACATTGTTCCAACCATAAAATTGGAATATCAATTAAATATGTGGTTTTTATGTTAGCTACAACTATCACCCCTTGGATGTTGAGCCCAAGAATGTGAAGAATGGTGGATTTCTTTTGCACCTGGCGTACATGCTATGCCCTTTATTTATTTGAATAAATTGCCAATAGTTAATACGGTAGGACGGGTTGAATAAAATCATACAATATTTGTTTTATACTACTTGATACGAAAAAGAGCATACCATGTAATGGCAACATTATAGACAAAAATAATTAAATTTAGGAAGCAAGCAATCAAATTTATGTTGGACAAACAAAACTGAAGCATGGTGGTCAAGTTCATAGGAAGACTTCATTGTTTAAGACCATTGATTAAGAATGTTCTCAAATTCACTCCATAAAGACTCATAAGAAGAGACTCTGAATCATCAAGGTACATCCAAGTCTAATGTGAAAAAGATACATAAAATGGTAGGAGAACCAACACAATTATTTTCAAGGATCATAAAATGGTAGGAGAACCAACACAATTATCTGCAAGGATCATAAAATGGTAGTTGAACCAACATAATTATTTAGAAGGATTAAAATGCTAAGAATCATTGCAAGAACATCAATCACAAGTGTTGAAAATTATCCCCAAACAATAGTACCAAAGAGAAGTTCACTAGTGCCTCCAGAGAAGGGAAAGATGTTAGAAGCAGCTCCAATATACATAGCATTATGTTGCATTATATGCTAAATTAGAAAAGAGGACTAAGGTAAAGGTGAATTGACTAAAATCTTTTATTTAAAATTCATATACATCAATTTTTGTTCACAAGAAAATTTGATTTCACAAGGATTAGTGAAGAAGCTTGGGTTGGAGGATGTAACTATCTGCTACACACCAGGGTGGGTGACGTAAGGATTTGATGGACATTATATTTGGGACAAAGTAGATGTCCCATTTGATGCTTGTATATAATTTTAGCAGCTCATACATGTATGTGATGGATGCAATCTTCATGATGAGAGAATTTAAATGCTATTCAGCAAGGATAGAGAGAGCTACACCTTTAAATTGTACAAAGGAATGTCCAATATTTCTTTGGTAAGTTTCATCCAAACCAAGGAACTAATTAATGCAAGTAGAAAATCTACTTTTCTACTTTTGAAGATCAAAAAGAACACAAAATAGTAGAAAAGAATGCTATTTATAATACGTGTGCTAGCAAAGAACAAAAGAAAATGGAAGAGTTGTCATAGTTCTGATTCTTCAAGATCCTAATGCGGACCAATGAGAAGCAAAGAATATGATTTAATTGCTACTAGATTCACCATTTTAAAAATGTACCTTTATAGGCAACCTTGTTTAGAGGCAAATAAATTGGAGTTGTAATGTTTAAAATTGTTGGATCAAGTAGTCATTTACCCATTTACATCTACATTTGGTTCTCTTATGTCATTTTGACAAAGAAACATGTTGGATTTGCAGAGAATTAATTGAGCCTTCATAGGAGATTACAATCAAGAACCACTATATTTTTTTAGATTTTCAAGGTTTGTTCTAGAGAACTACATCTATTGTTGATGTTTCTAGAGTTTTTTAAGGTTTCATTCACAATGCTGCATTTTTTGGTTCAGAGTTCTAGAAACTCCTACTGTAGTTTTTGTTTTTAATTTCATTTTGTTGGTTTTATTTAGGTTTTGTATTTTCTTACATTTAGGTTTAGCTTTCTTAGGATCGTATTGGTGCGAGTTATGGGTGTTTAGTTGTCAATATCTTTCATAGGAGTTACTCGTTCCACTTTTGTAGATGCATGAGTTACACTTCCTATCGATTGTAGTTGTAACCTATTTCCTCTCATATATCCTATATATTTACTTACATTTAGTGCATAATGTGGCATAGCATAGAATATGATATCTTTTTGTGTCAAGAAGGTGAGAGAAAGTAGGTTTTGGTAAAAAAAAAAGATACTTGAAGGTTGATTGTGGTAGATTCTCTAGTGCTTGATTTGGATTAATTTTGTAGATTGCATGTGTTTCATGGCATTTTACCAAGCTTTTGAGCCTACTATTGAGGCTAGAAGCATTGGAAACACAAAGATTCACTATCTATTCATTGAAATAAGAACATTCCCCCAAGACTCCTAGAAGTATTGTATAGTTTGTAAGTTTCTTAAATTCATACCGTATAGTCTTTCCATTTTTTAAGGAAGACTTGGTTGCCTATGGTTTTGGATTTTTGTTGGTTTGAGGTTCCTTTTTGCATAGTTTCAAGTTTATTGTTGCATGGTACAAGGTTTGTTATATTGAGTAATTTATATGATCTGATAGGTCACATCCACTAACCTATCATTTGGTAAGCAAGGCAGCCATTGTCAACACAGTAAAGCAAGGTATCCAGTCACTGAGCATGTAAACAAAGACAATCCAAAAAATCCAATATAGTGATGACAAAGACCACAACTGTCTTAAGGAAACAAATCAAAACTTCAATGTTGCAAAGTCTCTAAAGTGCCATAGTCACGACCTTGAAGACCTTGTGCCATAGAATACAGTCGTGATGATCTATATCACCGTCAAGGGATATTTGTAAGTATGAGAAACCAGGGATCAATAATGCAAGATCACTGTCAAAACCCTTGATAGAGCTTGTATCACAATAATAATTGACTGACATGATATCTAGAGTCAATAACACAATTCTCTAGCAAGAAATCATACACAGTCACAAACTTCATTGAAGGAGATAATAAAAACACAAAGCCAAGTATGCATGAATGAAAGAAGCTAAATGTTGTAAAAATTGTGAACAAGTATTATGACAATATTGGAGCATTGGCCAATGAGGTAAAATACAATGGGCAAGGTCATTAAATATAGTCAATATAATGACACAACAACAAATCAGAGATAGAATGGAAAACCTAAAGATCATAGAGGTATCAATGATACAAGAGTGGCATACCCCTTTTCTTCTATGCACAGTTCAAGAACAAACCTAATACCAAGCTTCATAGAGTGGAGACAAGAATTGATCAAAACATAATGAAGACAAAGATACAACATAACAGTAAGAATCGGTCAAAAGTTTTCATTTAGGCTAACACTCCATTGCAAGGTTCCATCCATCAAAAGATACACATAGTCACAAACCCTTTTCCATGTCTGGACAATAGATATTAAGTAGCAAGGGTTGAAAAATACATTAAAATACAGTCTTCACAAGCTCTCAAAAATAGTCAATAATTTTCATCACTAATAGGTGATACAATAACAATGAAAAGGCGAGGTTGAATGCAATGATCTCAGACCTAGAGAAGTGAGCAGTCTAAGTACTCAATACAAGTAGAAGAAGGAAATATTGTCATAAGTAGCAGAACAAATGACCTCAAGGGTAGGGTACAACATCAAAGACAATATCTACAACTAGAAGCAAACTCAAATATCAAGGAGCAACAATGATGAAAATCAGTCATTATTGTCAAGGGAGCAATGAAACATCACAATGGTAACAATCACTATATAGAAGTCACTGAGCTTTTTGTCAAAGAAGTGACTTCCCTAAGCATTCTTTGGATATAAAGATAAATACAATCAAAAGAGCGGCCTTATTTTGGAAATAATCCCAGAGTATAGTTGAATGGACATATTTTAACGTAAGAGGTTTCATTCCAAAGATCACAGCCCTCATGTCATCAATGGAAATGAGTCAATGTTGAGATAGATCATACAAGCCAATCTACACTGAGTAGGCTATTTGGAATGCAGTCTTGAGTTCAACAATCATTGTAATTGTCAAATAATGAAGCAAGAAAAGAGAAAAGTATGCTACACAACATAATAGGTTGCAGACCTATAGGATAGAGAGAGATCCTCAATGCATTTCAATAGACCTGGATAAAGTTCATTATCATGAAGTAATGATTGGTACAGTTCCATATGTCACAGTCATCAGTGTAGGGCCTTCAAACTCATACATGTAATCATAGATGCAGTTCAAAGAGTAGCTAAGGAAAATAGATGAATGACTTCTTGTAACAGTTAATGATAGAGGGCAACAACAATGAACAAAGAGCTTTCATAATAGTTATTTTTTGCAGTCCAATCATAAAGAATAATGGCAGCCCACTAGTTTGGACAGTGAATAAAAAGTACACTACACAACATCTCTTAAAGATGTCAAAGTTGCAAGGAAAAGATGGAGATGGTATGAGGGTCAAGAGATGCTCAATACCCCAACTCTTAAAGACAAATTTTTAAATACGAAGGAGCAAGTTTTCAGGAAATCAAAGCATCAATGAAGGTGGTAAAATGTTAATGGTTGACCCTAAATACCAACAAAAAATAACATGAAAAATATTTCCAAGGAAGACCATGTCAACAATTCGAGAGAGCGAAAGCACTACAATCAAGATCAATGACCCAACAGGGAACAAAAGGAATGAAGTCACAAAGGGAAATCGATCAAGGATTTGGGAATCACAAGTACAAGATGAAGGAACCACTCAAAAATCAAGCCCAACAACCCAAATAAGGCTCTAAGGAAAAATAGGGTTGAGATAAGATTTATGACAACCCTAACATCCCAAAATCCCTGACAATACAAATACAAATGATCAATAGGATGGGTGTTCCCAGGATGATGCCCATATTTGTGGTAAGTCAAGGACCAAGGATTAAGGGTTGCAAGGTTTGGAATTGGCATAGAGCACAAGAGGTTAGGCTACAATTGCAATAAATGGTGCCCACACAAGTTGATCAATAGCAAATGTATATGATGACCAACAAGATGGGATTCCCATCTTTGTGTTAGGTCAAGGACCAATGATTAGGGGTTGTAGAACTAAGAATTGGAATAAAGAACAAGGGGTTAGGCTATAACTACAATTAAAAAATCCCACGCAAATTGATCAACAACAAATGTATAGCAGGCCAAATAGGTCACAACAGGTATTGTTGGATACCTTCACAATATGCTCCAAAACATTTGTTGGTCCCTCATTAGATCAAGGGGGGTTTGTTGGGTCTTGTGATCCAAATAGGTTTTTTTTTAGCTTTAATAATGTATGAAGCATTCATCTCCTTTATCAAAAACCTCTTCTCATGTTAGTGTTATATTAAGAATGTTTTGTTAGTAGTAAGTGGATCAAGTAGGTAGTCAAAACCCATGAAATTAATAGGTAGACTTTATTATTTAAACTTGCCTTTAGCAAGTATCATATGCATTGTAGTATTGCATAACTCCAATCCAATATTGATTCAAGTTTATGTTGAATTTGACAAAAGAGATGTCAAATAGACAAAACCAAGATCAAGTCCACGAAGAATCTGATGGAAGTAATAGCCAACCAACAAGATAAAGTGCAAATCTAGGGTGAATTTGACAAAAGATGCACACAATGAATGAGGACAAGTGCAATACTTGGGTGATTCTGGCATAAGAGATGCCCAATGGATGAGTTAAGGTGCATGTATGGGGGAACTCAATGAAAGAGATACCTAGCAAACAAGATTTTGGGCAAGTATTTATAAATTTGGCAAAGTGATGTCTGACAAACAAGGCCAACTAGAAATCCAAAGGAAATTTGAAAAAATAGATACCTAAAGAATGAGGTTGGTTTTGAGCATAGTATTAAGATTCATATTTGAAATGGAAAGCACATTTTTAGGTAAATTTGATAGACAAGGCTCCCTAGTGGGAATAGCTAAGTACAAGTCTCAAGTCAATTTAATGGATAAGATTTCTAGACAAACATGGTCTGCTACAAGTTGCAAGTAAATTTGGAAACAATCTTCTCATAAAGAAAACATTATCTCTAAAGGAGAATTTAATCAAAAACATAAACAAACAAACAACCCCTAACCTACTAGGGTTTCTATTATGAGGGGGTTTACCTTGACTTTTGGCAGCATAGAAATCTTTCCACGTGACTTCCACTTGACATAAATTATCCTCTGTAGGTAACCCCATGGAGACCTTAAATGTCAACCCCTCCACGTTCAATTCAAAGCCATCCATTTTCCCAACCACAAACCTCTTCCATTTGTCATACCTCTCTTGCAAGATCCTCCTATCTTCCCTCATTTCTCTCTTTACTGATGACAAGTCCCATAGAAAGAGCATCCCTAAGGCCACAAGTTTGACTCTCCTCCTCTTCTTGAGGTCTCTGAATTTTTCAACCATGAAATGCTCGTCTGACAGAGCGATGGAAAGCCTTTCACGAAGATAATTTAGGAGAGACATCTTGAGTTTCCATTCATCAATAGATTTGTGGAGGAGATGTCTGAGCACGTGAAGGAGAGGAGGAGTTTCTATCTTCAGAACAAGTGATAGGCCACACTCCAGACTTACTTCCTCTTTTACCTCAATTGTCTCTGCCGCCATGAAATTCTTTGTGGAGAAAAAAGTATGGTAAATATTTAGTATTTTGAATTTGACATGTAGAGAGGTATGCATATAAACATTTTTTCATTTTTTCCAGTAGCCAAGGAAAAAATCATTTTTTGGGCTAATAAGTAGCCTTTATAAGTTTTGAATGAATGAATTTATTTTAATTATGTTCACTAGACCATCATTTTATGGAATTAAGAGTATTACTGTCGTTGATTATTTTCAAGTTTTTTAAATGTTGATTCTTTTTGTGGATGTTGATCAATAAATTCACAACTGTGTGAAGCCTCGCCTTCTCAAATAGTTCATTTAGACTACTCACCTTCAAATTGTTTTTTATATTGCGTACGAACATCCTCATATACTATACACTCAAAGATGAAGTGCCATTCAGTTTCCACCTCCATTTTATTACAAAAAAGATAAATTCTTTCATCCCACTCTTCCTTAGGGTCTTCTCATTTACTTGTTTCACATCTAAGATGGTGAGAACCGATTCTCATTATGTAAGTATAAGTATAATCTTTACCTTAATTGTCACCCTTAAATTGAATTTTTCATTAGGGTTCGTCAAGGGGTTGAACTCTTTAATATAGTGTGTTTTTTTTCAACCAACTTGTTTTGTTCATGTGAAAATTCTAAATTTTTTAAACAACAAATTTTTTATTTTTTTTTATTTTTAAGAATGTAGTTACTCTTATCTGCAATTTTAGTTTGGTTTGACTTGTGTTTTTTTATTGGATGATTTTTTTCTCCTTGTCACCATGTTTCATATTGCATTTATTTTTAAAGTTTTTTTATGAGTATTGCATCTCTAAAGGTGTAACATACCTCATAAAGGGTTTGGCTATCTTGGGGATTATTTGTACCCTCATGACATGCTCCATCGACATCCACCATGTATGCCCATCCCATCAGCCTCCAATTTGCTCTGTACATGCTTCGAGCCTGTCAGCCTCCATCTTGCTTTGTACATGCTTCTAGCCTACTTCGTACGTGCTTCTAGCCAACTTCGTATGTGCTTCCAGCCTGCTTCATATGTGCTTCTAGCCTACCAACATAATTGTAGACAACATTGTATAGGTCGATAGGCTTGTGTTGGTAGATTTTTGGAAACATGTGAAAAAGGGAAAATGCATGGATGAAAATCAATAGCTTTTTTCACCTATGTTATAGTCAAAGGCCGTGACATCAGATATGATTTCAATTACATATACATCAAATATATGCTCTAAGAAATTAAATCATGTATTTTCAATTAAACCTATTATTAGATGAGACTTTTAATAAAATTGCTTTGTTCGATTTCTCATGCATTTCTCTTGTGTTTTCTCACAAGTTTCCAGAAGAGTTAGAAAGTTGTATTGGCATTTCATTTGGGAAGTCTAAAATAATATTTAGGTATTCCAATAGCTAGATAATTCTAAAATATATTTGTAATATTTTCATAAAGATCTCCTCCAAGGTGATCAATTATATATATGTCCAACCATAAATCTGATGTTTAGTTGTGTATTTTACCCAATGATCAAATTAGTTATTTATTTAGTCATTTTTATTTGTGTGACTAATTATTTAGTTGTGTTTTCTTACCCGATGACCAAATTAGTCATTTATAGTTGTTTTGCAAACAATGACTAAAATTTGGTCATTTTTACTTTTCGTGACTAAAATTTTTAGTCACCTGGTCATTTATTGGTCATATTTCTACTAGTGTAATGTGCCAGTTCTATTGGAATGAATTTTATATGAGACATCTTGTCTCTAATATTCATACTTATAAGGACCAGGATTACATAGACCATTTAGGAGCAGTTAATTTATTTCTTTTAAGGGATTAGCAGACTTGTTTAATTGATTGAGTTATGCAATGATTATGGCTATTTACCAAAATACATGTTGTTTTAAAACCTTATGGTCTTTCTTATAAAAGGGAGATCATTTTGATGTAAAAGACAATTACAATTAATTCTAAGAAGCAATACAAACTAGCCAACATTTATTTCCTATCTTGTGTTAAAGATTATTGTGAGTACTTTTCAATTCAAGCTTGTTATTTTGATGCTAAGAAATCAAAGGTTCTTTAATATCTTTCTGCATACCATGGTTATTTATTATTTTCAGAATGCTACATTTTTCTTCGAAGTGAACAAGATAAAATTTATTCTTGGATTGATTATTGTGTAAGCCTCTTTCTAGGAAAGATTAAAACTGCCTATATAGTAATTGTCATGATGAAATTTTAACCACTAAGTCTGGAAGGATTAACAATAGATGGTATTTTAAAAATTGTCTAACAAGGAGAATATAGGGAAAGGAAATTCATAAGAATTTGAACCCAATAGGAGAAGGAGGCATTGATCAGAATCATATACTTATTGTTGGCATTTGCATGAAGATTACATTAATGAAATGTTATGTTGTCATTGATGTCAATTAACCTGTAATGATATTGTTATAATGTTGTTTTGTAACCGGTAGGAAGAGCTAGTGAAGGAAACTGTAACCGGTAGGTAAATTTGTAGAGTGAACTGGTATTGCTAAGTATTAGAGAGTTGAACCGGTAAACCCTACATGTTGATTTGATAAACCCTAATTGATTGAGTTTGGTGAATTGGTTATATTGGTTTATGATCTGATGATGAGTGTTTATAATTATGACACGTATGCATATTGTATAAAGAGAGTTTCAAAGTTTTTTTGGTGGATTGAGATAATGGTTTTTGTCTTGGTAATGAGCAAGTATATTGCATGTAATGCAAAGCATGTGATGAGTTACTAAGTTCGATGAAGTGGTCATCAAGGAGTGGTCATAGCTTTCTTGAATGGTGTGTAGAGATTGTTATGTAATCCAAAGGTCATACTTGAATCAACTTGTTTGTAATCTCTATGAGAGAATTAGGTTTTTGTTTTGTTATCAGCCTATTGATTTGTTTATAAGGTTGATGAGTTGTTTAGTTTTAGAGTAGGCAAATTTTTAGTTGAGTATGTGGTTGCCAAACCGGATGATGTATTTGCAGTTTGAGTAAAGGCAGATAGGATCATGAAAAGGATCTGAACAAGCAAGTGTAGTGCTATTCAAACAAATTAGCAAACTCCTGTTGTTTTCTAACAATTACAACAGATTGAAATCCCCTAACTGGGTAAGCTCTCACAAGATTGGTGTTATTCAAATCCTCTAACCAGGCAGTCCATTAGCTTGGATTTCAAATCCTTTACAAAGGTTACTCCTCACAGGGTATTTCTTATAACAAGGCATTATAGTCAATCCCTTAATTGGGTGGTCCCTAACAAGATCTGTTCTTAACAATACTTTTTGTAAAGCTTTAATAGGCTTGGCTCCTAATAGGGCAAACTTTAGAAGAGTTTAGATAGTTATCTTGTGAGTCTCATCTCACCATGGTTTTTCCCATTTGGGTTTCCACATCAAAAATATTGTGTCAAGTGGTGAATGTTTTTGTGGTTATGTTTTCTATGGTTGATTTGCTTAACTACTTAATCCAATTTGATAAGTCATGATAACTGACATCAATATGAAATGAATTTTTACTTATGTCAATAAAATTATTTGGATGTTTGTAAGTTTTAAGTTGATTACTATTAATCTGTTGTTATAGACAACCAGTTTAACTTGACAATTTATCTTGACAGAGATATTGCATTTATAGTTCTAAGTTTACTTTGAAAAGTTGATTTTGAGATTGGTGAAGTTATTATCAGTTTTTCTATCTACTGATTCATCCCCCCCTCTCAGTAGTTGATCGGATCCTTATTCTTTCATTAGAAAAGCAATTGGTATCAGAGCATCTCACGTCCTATAAGGTCTAAGCCTAAGAGCTTGAGGTAAAGATCTTGTAGAACATGATGAAGAAGGAAGGTCTGAAGTTTAATAGGATATGGAGTGATAGAATGAAAATTTATATCAAGAGTCTTGGAAATCAATGCTGGGAACATCTTGGTACTCAATATGTTGCACCTAGTGGGATTATGATTCATGATCAAAAGAAAGAGCAACAAGAAAACAATCAAGCACTGGAGGCTATTATCAGTTCTTTGTCTGATGCAGAGTATGTAGATGTCCATGGTCTCGAGACTGCATATGAGGTATGGAAGAAACTTGAAGAGATTTATAGAGTTGATGAACATGTGAAGATTGCCAAGGAAGAGAGTCCAAGAGGAAAGTTTGATGACATGCGGATGGCTGAAGGTGAGAATATCCAACAGTATGGTCAGAGGATAAAAGAGAAAGTCGGTGAGATCAAGAGTGCAGGTGGTAAAGTGGAAGATGCCATAGTGGTTAGTAAGGTGTTGATAACCCTTCTATCAGTCTACGCTATCCAAGTTGCAGCTATTCAGGAGCTAAAATCTATTGACAAAACTAAGGTAACCCTTGACTCCATCATTGGTAAGCAAACTGCTTTTGAATTAAATGGTTATGATGGTAGTGTTCAGAAATATGAATCAACATTTAGAGCTTCATTTTCTAACCCATCAATGAGGAAAAGTAGAGATGTCAGTCACAGTTATGAATCTAGATCCAATAGAGAAGTTGATGATGAATATAGTTTGGTTGAGCTTGAAGCATTGTTGGCCAAGCAGTTTCCTAGAGGTATCAATAAATATAGAGGTAAATTACCTTTGAAATGTTTTGCATGCAACAAGATTGGACACATTGTAGCTAACTGTCCTAGTGGTGATAATGAGCACAAGCGAGAGAAATTCAAGAAGTACAAGAGAAAAGGCAAAAGAGATTATCTTATTGCAGTTGATGGTGGTATCACTGATGAGGAATCTGATGGTGATGCTAATGAAGATATTGTGTTTGTAGCCATTAAAGAGGAATCATCTGATCAGAAGGCTTTAGTTTCACGCATGGATAATTCTGATGATTGGAACATTGATAGTGGTTGTTCACATCACATGACCGGAGCAAATTTCTTTCTTTGAAGGAATTTGATGGCAAAGTTGTAAGATTTGGTAATGACTCACCTTGCATGGTCAAAAGGTAAGGGAACTATTTCTCTTAATGGAAAGAGTAGTGTAGATGATGTCTATTGGGTTGAAGGTCTAAAGCACAATCTTTTGAGTGTTTCTCAACTCAATGACAAAGGATATCCATTAGAGTTTAAAAATGGTATGTGCAAAATCTATGGGAGCAAATGTGAATTGATTGCAATGGGAAAGCAGACTAAAGGTAACTTGGTTCACCTAAATCCTAAAGTCAGCAACTATTTATTTGCTAAAGTAGATGATAGTTGGCTTTGGCATAGGCGATTTTTTCATATAAATTTTGATAACATTGTTAAAGTGAGTAAGTCAAAGACAGTGAGAGGTTTGCCTCAATTGGACAAACTGGTTAATGCTCTATGTAAGGAATGTCAGTTGGGAAAGATGACATCCTCAACTTTCAAGAGCAAATCTTTTTTAGTGGAAGATCTGTTAGATTTGGTTCATACAGACCTTTGTGGACCAATAAGGACTAAAAGTATTCAAGGTGACAGATATTTCATGATCTTCACTGATGATTTCTCAATAATGATGTGGGTCACATTCTTGAAAGATAAAAAAAAATCATTTAGTAAGTTCAAGGTATTAAGGGCCTTAGCTGAAAAGGAGAGTGGTAAGAAGATAAAGTGTCTGAGGACTGATCAAGGTGGTGAATTTACTTCTAAAGAATTCACTAGATATTGTGAAGAAAATGGTATCAAATGGCAGCTTTCTACACCAAGGACACCACAATAGAATGGTATTGCAGAAAGGAACAACTGGTCAGTTGTTGAAGCTGCTAGGATGATGTTGATACAAGGAGGTGTAGCAAAAACTTTCTGGAGAGAAGTTGTTAGCACAACTGTCTACACTATGAACCAAATTTCAATAAAAAGAGGTAAGGATAAGTCTCTTTATGAATAGTGGTATGGTAGATCACCCAATGTTAGTTATTTCAAGATATTTGGCAACAAATTTTTTATTAAGAAAGGTGACTATGTTAGCAAGTTTGAGGCTAAAAGTGATGAAGGTAAATTTCTTGGTTATTCCACCAAGAGTAAGGCCTACAAATGTTATAACAACTAGATATAGAGAATCATTGAGAGTGTTGATGTTCATGTGGATGATTATCCTAAAGTCTCAGGGGAAACCAGTCTGGAGAAAAAGGATGAAGATCCTTGCATTTTGCTTTTGAAACCAGAACTTGTGAAACCTGAAACTAGTAAAGAGAATGTTGTTGTACTAGTTAAACCGGAACGTGTAGATTTAGAAGAAGATGATGTTAATAATGGAGAAGAACCTGAAGATAATGATCATATTATTCTAAGGTATGTGAGACTCAATCACAATCCTGAACAAATTATTGGAGATAAGGATACTAAAGTATTAACCAAAAGAAGAATCAGGGAGAATTCTTGCATGATCTCCACTATTTAGCCCAGAACTGCTAAGGAATCATTTGGAGATGATCATTGGGTTAAAGCTATGGAGGAGGAGCTTGAACAAATTGATAATAATAACACATGGACCCTAGTACCTCGACCGATGAATAAAAATGTAATAGGTACTAGGTGAGTTTTGAGGAACAAGATGAATGAAGATGGTGTTGTAGTTCAAAGCTAGATTGGTTTATAAAGGTTATGCACAAGAAGAAGGAGAAGATTATCATGAGAATTTTGCACCAGTGGCCAAATTGGAAGGTGTCAGAACTTTACTTGCATTTGGAGCACATAAGGGATTCAAAGTATATCAGATGGATGTAAAGTCGACATTTTTGAATGGAATACTGGAAGAAGTATACATTGAGCAGCCTAATGGTTATGCTTTGACGAATGAGAAAGACAAGGTATGTAAGTTGCATAAGGAATTATATGGATTAAAGCAAGCACTGAGAGCATGGTATGAAAGGATTCATTCACACATGATGAAGATAGGTTTTCAGAGAACCAGTGAAGATAGAAACATATATCTCAAATCTGAAGGAGATAAAATACTGGTTAGTGAAGTGTTTGTAGATGATATCATATTTGGAGGGAATGATGATATGAGCAATGAATTTGCAAATGAAATGAAAAGTGAGTTTGAAATGTCTCTAGTGGGAGAGATAAAAAATTTCATAGGTTTGCAAATACATCAAATGAAGAGTGGTATTTTCATTACACAGTCTAAGTATGTGAAGGAGGTATAAAAGACATTTGGTATGAGTGACTGTAAACTAGTTGGGACACCAATGGTTATAGGTTGTAAGTTGTCTAAGGAAGATGAAGCCATATCTATTGATGAGAAGGAGTACAGGTCAATGATTGGAAAATTGTACTATGTTGTTCACAGCAAACCAAATATAGCTCATGCAATTGGTCTAGTTGCTAGATTTTAGAAGAATCTGAAGGAAACACATTTGATAGAAACCAAGAGGATATTTAGATATTTGAAAGGTACTATTGACTATGGATTATGGTATCTGTATGAAGGAAACTTTGACTTGAAGGTGTACACAGATGCAGACTGGGCAGGTAATGTTGATGATAGGAAAAGCACAACCAGTGGAACATTATTTCTTGGAGGAAGACTTGTTTCATGGAGTATAAAGAAGTAGAGTTGTATATCATAGTCTACTACTGAAGCTGAGTATGTTGCAGCTTATATGAATTGTACCTAGGCTATCTGGATGAGGCATATTTGAGAAGGTTTCAAGATGAATTTTACAGAACCTATAAAGATCTTATGTGACAATACCAGTGCCATAAATATTTCAAAGAACCATGTTTTGCACACACGAACCAAGCATATTGAATTGAAGTATCATTTCTTGAGGGAAAAAGTGTAGAGTAAAGATGTGATCTTGAAGCATGTTTCTACCGAGGAGAAGCTTGCAGATATCTTTACTAAACCTCTGCCTAAGACTACTTTTGATTATCTTAGAATTCAGCTAGGGTTTGTACCCCTTCATGAGGTGAATTGAGCATGACATAGAGTACATCAATCCTAGAGCTACTTGTAGAATTTTATAGCAGGATTGATGTAGGAGTGGAGTTATTCCACAAGGGGAGCATCAAGTTGCAGGTTGTTGATGCTGAACAGTGAAGTTTTACATTTCATGTTTTACTTTCACTTTGGCATTGTTGTCAAAGGGGGAGAAGAACTATGTGATTATGGGGAGAAGAACCAGTGACAAGTTGAAGACAAAGAGAGTACATGGTAAAATGTAAACCAGGATTCCTATTCACAATCACAACAATCAATGGTATTGATATTTGTATTTCCATCAATGCCAAAGGGGGAGATTGTTGGCATTTGCATGAAGATTGCATTATAAAATGTTATGTTGTCATTAATGTCAATTAACCGGTAATGGTATTGTTATAATGTTGTTTTGTAACTGGTAGCAAGAGATAGTGAAGGAAACTATAACTAGTAGGTAAATTTGTGGAGTGAACCGGTATTGCTAAGTATTGGAGAGTTGAATCAGTAGCCCCTACCTATTGATTTGATAAAGCCTAACTGATTGAGTTTGGTGAATTGGTTATATTGGTTTATGATCCGATGATGAGTGGTAATTATTATGACACACATGCATATTGTATGAAGAGAGTTTCAAAGTGTTTTTGGCACATTGAGATAACGGTTTTTGTATTGGGAATGAGAAATTATATTGCATGAAATGCAAAGTGCATGATGAGTTGCTAAGTTCGATGAAGCGGTGATCAAGGAGTGGTTGAGGCTTTCTTGAATGATGTGTAGAGATTTTTATGTAATCCAACGGTCATACTTGAACCGAATTGTTTGTAATATCTATGAGAGAATTAGGTTTTTGTTGTGTTATCGACCTATTGATTTTTTTATAAGATCGATGAGTTGTTTAGTTTCAGAGTTGGCAAAGTTTCAGTTGAGTTTGTGGTTGCCGAACCAGATGATGTATCTGTAGTTTGAGTAAAGGCAGATAGGAGCATGAAAAGGATCTGATCAAGCAAGTGTAGTGCTATTCAAACAGATCAGCAAACTCTTGTTGTTTTCTAACAATTACAGCAGATTGAAATCCCCTAATTGGGTAAACTCTAACAAGCTTGGTGTTATGTAAATCCTCTAACTAGGTGGTCCATTAGCTTGGATTTCAAATCCTTTACAAAGGTTACTCCTCATAGGGTATTGCTTCTAACAAGGCATTATAGTCAATCTCTTAACCGAGTGGTCCCTAATAGGATTTGTTCTTAACAAGAATTTTTGTAAAGCTTTAATAGGCTTGGCTCCTAACAGGGAAAACTTCAGAAGAGTTCAAATAGTTATCTTGTGAGTCTCATCTCACCATGGTTTTTCCCATTTGGGTTTCCACTTCAAAAATTTTGTGTCAAGTGGTGAATTTTTTTGTGGTTATGTTTTCTATGGTTGATTTGCTTAACTACTTAATCCACTTTGATAAGTCATGATAACTGGTAGCAATATAAAATGAAGTTTTACTTATGTCAGTAAAAGTATTTTGATGTTTGTAAGTTTAAAGTTGTTTACTGTTAATCTGTTGTTATAGACAACCGATTTAACTTGATAGTTTATCTTGATAGAGATATTGCATTTATAGTTCTAAGTTTACTTTGAGAAGTTGATTTTAAGATTGGTGAAGTTATTATCAATTTTTCTATCTACTGATTCAGCCCCTCCCCCTGGCGCCCCTCTCAGTAGTTGACTAGGTCCTTGTTCTTTCATCATACCATCACTTATAATCTCATAAAAGCAATTAAGTTTCATTTTTCAGTTTCATAAAAGTAGAAAGTAGGAGTAAAGGTTTCATGTCATATCATACCAACCACCTTGTGGAAGCCATGGGTGCCTATCAAATGCTGGACATTGCTAGGTGTCTTAATTGCATAATGGTTTGGATTGAAGGTGATTCTAACAAAATTATTAAATATCTAAAAGGGGAGAATAGAGCTTCATGGACTATTGAAAATCATATTAACTCCTTAATTAAGATAATTCAAACCTTTGAAAGATGTTTCATCTCTCATGCCTATCGTGAAGTAAATATTCCTTCTAATCTAGGTATGAAGTTCAAATCTAAAAGAACATGTTACATGGAGGACACCCTGGTGGAAGATGTTAAATCCCTTCTATCATATGGCCGAACACATGGTAAAATTGGCAATTTTCCCACTAATTTTGATGATGCCATCTATTGATTATGTGATCATTTTTTAAGATGGAAACTGTCAGAAAGCCCTCAATATCATCGATATCATTTATACTATGCATTCTTTCTCGGTTGTTCCTGGCTTTATTGGGCTTGTTGGCTCTTTAGAGTAATGCCTAGTTTTCTACCTTTTTTGGGCCCAATCTCCTCTGTTATGCAAGATGGGTGGGAATAGACGTAGGGTTAAACCTTTGAACTGTGAGAGCTAGAAAAATAACATGACCATCCGGTATCGATTGGAGCAAAGAGGGGTGATGCCTTACTTGGAGAGGCTTCATGGGAATGATCAGTGAGTTACTAATATTTTTGTGAAGGAGTGGAAAAATGGGAAGCTCAATTTATTTGAGAAGGTGGTTGTGGTGGATGAGAGCCTCATTGTAGAGGTTATCGGCCTCTCAATGAAGGGTATTAAGTTTTAGAGGGATAGAAATCTCTAGGATGGGGCCATTAAGAAGTTCCCCAAGACAGCTAAGGAGACGGTGAATTTGGTGAAGATTAATAAGTCTAACTTCAAGCTGAAGCAGATAAACCCATTTGGAGAGAACTCCTTAAAGCGATTATGGAATTATTGAATTTGGATGACTAGTTTACAAAGATTTATGGGTACCACTTTGTTTTTCTCAACCATTTCAGACATAAGGTGAAGATCTCCTTTCCCTTTTACTTGCTCTCTTTTTTGAATGCCAACATTATTGAATATAGAGAGAATCCCTACAATAAACTTGTTCTGCATCAAGGGTTAATCTTTCTCATCTATGAACATTTCAAGGATAGGGTCTCTAAGAACCCTAATTAGGCTCTTTCGGTCTCTGATGATGATGGGGAAGAAAGTGGTAGCTCTGAGGGTGAGGGTTGGGACATTGAGGATGAATTGACTTGAAGCTGAAGCTGCTGAAACTTTAAAGAACTTGGGTTAGTGTTGTTTCTTCTGTTGGTGGTGTTGTGTTCTTTTGCTGGTGTTTTGTTGGTGTTAGGCTGGAGTTCTCTTTGTGTGTCTTTCTTTTGTCATTCTTGCTGTCTTTCTAGTGTGTTTTGTTTTGGTGTGCTTTAATGCTACATTTTATGTAATCTTCTTGTAAAGGGTTTCGGGTCGCTTGAAAACCTATTTTTGCCTTAATAAAAAACCTTAGGACAGATTTTGTAACTATAATCCACTTAAGTATCATAAGGAAAAGATACTTGGTAATAAGGTATACCCACCTTGGTCTAGTAGAACCAAAAGAAGTAGGGAATTGTCAGCCTTGTAGGTTCATTTCGTTAGTTGGCCAAAATTGGCTGTCTAACTTGATCATAGAGTTTGGCATCCTCTTAGGCTTGGGCCACCTGCAATTTTGAGCTCCAACATAGACCACCAAGACTCTTTTAGATACTCAATATAGCATCACCTGACATCAACATATCCAAATTACTGAGTTGCACCACCAAAAAAATTGAAGGGAAGAATGGAACACATTCATACAAACTCTCAAATTTTCACTAAGTTGATACTCAAATCATCACCAAGTTAATTGTAGATCAAATGAGAACATAAAAAATTGAGATATATCAAGAATTTTTCATCCACCAAAATCATATTACAACTACAAGAAATGATGAAGTAATATGCCAATCTGATAGACTATTCACCAGAGCATTCATCTTTAGAAATCTTCAACTACAAACCACAAAATACATCTCGAAAGTTCCAAAAAAGTCCTAAGACAACTAGAAATACCCTCTGAATCAATTTCCACACATCTTCATGAACTCAACCAATCCTTTGATATTGCAATACTGTCCTCTAATACTGCAATGCTCTAGAACACAATTGCTCAACCTTTTGGACTGAAGTTATCATCAATGTCAACAAGTTTGAAATCAATGACGACAGAAACTCATATTTGTAACACGCTTACCTTTACAAGTTACCCTTGTTTGTATCTCTTGCATGAATAATTGACACAATATTGAAACCAAGAGACAAGAGTTTTCATGGAATGCATCTAATGATTGAAACTACTAATAACAACAATAATCATTCTAGTAGAATGATGCAAGGTTCATTATAACTATCCCATCAAGAATTGTGTTAGCTAAAATTGCATAGTTGTTGATTTTGATTCAACAATACTTTAAAGATATAATGGGAATGATCTCCCAAGTGTAGGACTTTTATAACTTGAGATTATACCTCTAAAGTAGGCTAGTTCATTTATATGTATAGGTGATGATCTAACACAACATGGATTAAAACTATTGCCTACTCTAATTTAATATTACACATAAATAATGAGAAGGAAAAAAAATGAAAATAAATATGGTGAAGCACCAATACTTAATTGAGTTCTAACTTGTCTTAAAAGTACAAGATATTATTTAGAATTGACAATGAATCATACAATAAAATGTAAAAATGAATAGAATACAAACGTAAAAGGGTTAAGATATATACAATCAACTTGAAATAGGTCAAAAGAGTTTATAACCTACAAAATACAACTTAGCCTAGAAAATACAAAATATAAAACAATAGAAGAAGGGAAAAAATAAATACATTTATTCATTACAAGGCTTAATCATACATTTTTCACTTCAAAGATTAACAAATCTATTACAATGAACCTTTTTTATTCCACCCTATATATTGGAATTTGAGAACTAACTCTCAAAAGTGATGATTGCTCGATCATTACTACCTGTAAAGGAAAGTGCCAAAACTATAATGATTATTTGATCTATTATGGGTATGCTATAAAGAGCATGGTGACGACCTAGTCATCATTCTCATCAATGTTCTATGAAAGAACACATCTTTGAAATCTAATCCAATCATTTTTTAAATTTGAAAAGAATGTCCTTTGTGTACCTTTATCATATCTCTAAGAATTAATGACTCATGAATTTGAGTGCAAGGACAAGAAATCACCAAAAATATCTACTAAAATAGCAACAAAGGAATAAAAAATTGATAATTGGACTCAACATGAATAAGTATAGTATGGGCTTAGAAACATTTTCTTCCTTTGTATCCATGTAAATATACATAAAAAGATGGTTTTTAGATACCATCAATTTTGTTGTAGTAGTTAGTGATAATTATCGGTGCATTAATGACATTTCAAGATCATCTTAGTGGGCAAGTGGGAGTGGGTTGGAAGTCACACCATTACATATACCATATAGTATTTAAAATCACCTCAACAATTACACCTTCTACAATTTCAACCACATTTGAGGTCCTCACCTTGGCGATGACATCTCCTTCCCTAACCAAGACCTATTTTTGCATTTTCATCCCTTCACACTTTTTCCTTCAAGACCGGTGGCTACTCTAGATCTTGTCCGGGGCCCAAAATAGGGTAGGACATGGGCATGGTGCCCATGTACCCCTAGGATAGGGGTGTGGCACCCTTGTCACCACCCCTTAGGGTGGCCCTATGTCAGGTCTACCCAATCTCCTATGCATAATTTGTCTTCGGGATTTGCAATGCCTCCTTGGTTGAAAATTAATCCTTGAGGCATGTATGAAAATAAATTCAATTCCCTCATTCAAGGACAGATGATAAGGGATAAGAAGCATAAGGAGAGGATACAATATTTCAAGGTCATCATCAACCATTCAAGCATTCAAGTCTTCTTCATTCATCCATTGGAGCAACATTACAACATTCATTTGCAAGAATGTGTGTGTGTTAGGGTTTTGTCATGTTACATGCCATTTCATACAACATTTGTGGTTACATTCAAGAAGCAAAGCAATCATCATCAACAAGTTGCAGATCTACAAGGTATACATTTCCATTGTTTATATTTGTGAGATTTTGCCAAGATCAAGAGCTCAATGAAATGTACAAAATAGAGACACAATATAGGACAAGAATAAACTTTATTCTCATCAATAGAAAAATGATCAACTAGATCATCAAGTGTTACATACAATGAATATGAGCCTACTTATATAGGCAAGGCTATATGGATATGTGAGCACACAAACATGACATGTGGCTCAATAAGAAACAAGGGTAGGTAGGAAATAGGTGTGGGTAGGTAGGAGAAACAATATAATATTCCACATGAGGTGGATCACCCACTGAATGTGGAATTTAACAACAAGATCAACACCATGAAAGGTGGAAATTCTCCTATACATGCTATCCCAATGTGGCACAAACACCCAAGTGTCTCATACCCAAACTACTATGAAATGCATTTCCTAAGTAAACTTAATTAAGGTGTAATAATATCCAAGATGAATAATTATTTACACCAACACCCCCCTTAAGTGCAACTTAGGGGAATGCACTTAAGTCTACAAGGCAACTAAGCAATGCAAGATGGGTCCCGGCTACTAGGCCATGTTAGGTACCCATGTTCAAATGCAAATGCATGAAAAACAATGAAAGGAAATCCCTCACAAAGTGGAGAAAGAGAGAAAAACCCAATGGGAAAAAACCCTCCCCCAAAAGAGAGATGAAAACTAGATACAAAGAACTCTCATAGAAGTATGTGAAGGACAAAACCCCATGTGAGGAAAAAGTCCCCCCATATGAGAGAAGAAGAAGAAGAGAGACTAGGAAGCCCCCCCTCAATGTGGAATCTACACCAATGATAGAAGCTCGATGTATGAAGAAACTACTCCACGACCGTCGAACAACATTCCTCCCCTTAGAAAGAAACAAAACCAAAGGTGTATCCATGAAGTCTCCCCGATCATGAAGGGAAGATGTATGAAAAAAAATCATAATAAATGGAATCTCTGAAAAACTGCTCAAGTGTCCCCATGTCGATGCTAAAAGATACCCCCTCCAAAGGTGGTAAATTGTGCCACACTTCTGAAAAAGGCACTCCAAGATCTAGTGGAGATGGATGTAGTACATGTCCCAAAGACTCACATGTCTCCTCAAAAGATAAATAGACCTCCTCCAATTGTTGTACATAAGTATCCACAATCATGTCAGCCTCAAAAGAATGATCATGTAGAGAATGAACAAGAGGGTCAGAGTGTGCCCTCGCAACAATTGAAGAAGGATCATCTTCATCAAAGAGAAGATGAATGTCATTAATGATGTCTCCCAAATCTACAATGTAGGATTCCACAAACAAACCTGCAATGTTTGTTAAGTAATCATCCCATGAATCTGAAGTTGGAAGACAATGAATATCCTGTTGCACTGAATCACATGACGGAAAAACTATCGCACTATCTGCTTCATCAGGTGCAATAGGTGATGTGATATCAATATGAGGAGATGAAATACAAGGCTCAAGAATAGGGTCACATGTGAGAATCCCCATGTTCAAGTGCCCAAAGTTCTCCTCAAAATTTGAACCATCACAAGAAGTGTGATCATCATGTGTAGAATCATCAAATGTGAAATCATCATCATCAACAAAATCTGAAAAGGAGTATAACCGAGATGCATGATCAACCACCCCAGTTGCAATGATAGCTCCAGTCTCCAAGTCTCTAATGAAAACTGACTCAGGTGTGAACTCCACAACTCTCTTAGTTGTGCCATATGTGATTTGATAGATGGAAAGGAGATTGTTAGTCAAGTGAGGTACACATAGCACATCATTGAAGGAGTTATCCCCAATGTCAATAGATCCTTTCCCAATCACATCCACGTATGTATGATTGCCCATCAAAATCTGCGGCATGGTGCAAGGCTCAAATGTAGAGAACATAGATTGTGAAGATGCCATATGATGAGAAGCCCCTGAATCTAGAAGCCATCTCTATGAATCATGTCTTGTTGTAGCACAAAGAGCTTTTCCTTTTCTTGTCCCAAAAGAGTGAGTCTTCCCACTTGTAGAATCCATGAATGCTTGCCCTTTTCCTTTTGAATGTGAGGAAGTGAAAGTTGATGACTCATCCTTCTTGTAGACATTAGGCAAATAAATGTTATGCTTTTTGAGGATATGTGTGAGCTCATCAATCTTCTTAGAATGGCAACAATGCTCCTCATTGTGTGTGTGAAAAAGTGTTCTATAAGCAGCAAGCACAACACTTCAATTAAGTCATTATATGCATGGTTAATAATCAATAATCAATAAGTAAAAAACCTTAACAAAGCGACTAATTGCCTTATAAAAGATGCAAGTATAAGATTGCTCTCAGATTGTTATAGGCAATACCAGTGACTAGACTACACCAAGATGAAGGATTTAATCTATATGATGTTAAACTATATGGATGCAAGATGGATGAATAATTCAAGCGAAAAATCAATTCAAGCAATAATGGATGAGTAAAATAGATGCAAATAATCTAAAAAGCACAATAATCTTCAATGACTCCAGAGCAAAATTGGCGTGATAATAATTTCTAAGCGTGTTCTCAAAAAACTCTGGGGTAAATTGGAATGAGAGCTGAAGACTGAATTTATAGAGAATCACCAAGAGAAAAGCTCAATTTAGGATTAATTGAAAATAATTGAGAAATCAGGTTTAGTTAACCTTGAGATAGATTCCAATTATAGTTTAATTGAAATGCATTCAAATTAGAAGTCCAAGTTGCATTGGAAATAATAATAATAAATTAATTGCATGCATTTGTGATAAAAATAGATAATTCTTTTATTTATTCAAGAAAAGAGTCTTTTCAATGCAACTGAACTTCTTTTTCTGAAAAGCTTTGAATTTCAATTTTAGAGAATAATTCAATAATTCAATTAAATTGCTTTTCTGATTTCAAGTTCTAAATTTAGAAAAAAGAAATAATATCTCAAGTTTGATTTCTCTTTCAATTCAATTCTTTTTGTTTAATTTCAATTCAACTCTTGTTTTGTAATTAATTCCTCTTTTGTAATAAATTAATTCCTTTTGCATGATTAAATGGCAATTTATTAATTAATTAAATATGCAAGGATATTGAATAAATTAAAATGGGATAATTGATCAAAAGTGATATTCTTGGAAATGATTCAATTAATTAAATGAATATTTAATTAATATTGAGTAATTGATTTGCCATGTGATATTTGATGATTAAAGAATTAATAATGTGCTCAAGATTGATTTAATTGCCTTTGGTTAGGACCTTGGTGATGTTGTCGAGATTAGGGGGCCATGGTTTAAATGACCATTTTTAGGGTATTACATTTTCCCCTCTTTGAATTAATGTGCGAACAATGCATTGGTTCAAAGAATGTGTGATCTCTAGGAGATGCCAATTCTGAACTTGAATGATCACGAACTAGATGAAGAGCAAGGTGTTTAGCTTGATTCGAAGTGACAAAGCTAAATAAAGTCTGATTAAAGCAATACCATTCTCGAACTTGACTGAACTGAGGAACGATAGAAAACAAAGATACCAAACTTGAACTTGATTGATCAAGAAGCGGATCTTACTGATCTAGAACTTGATTGAACTTAGATGCAGTGAGTGATGATAAAAATTGATCTTGAACTTGAATGATCAATATGCGATGAAGATAAACTGTTCAGCTTGATCAAGAAATGAATACTGAACACCTACTTAGATTGAGTGTGATCAAAGATACTCTTTAAACTTTTGATTGAGTTTAAACAAATATTCAGCTTGATGTGAAGTGATGAAACTGATTAATGTTAAGAGATTGATTCAGATGAAAGACAAATATCAGTTTGATTTGAAGCGATGAAACTGATATGCCCCTAGCGATTGATTCGATTCAGATGATCGAGAGATATCAACTTGATGTGAAGCAATGAAGCTTAGATGCCCCTTAGCAATAAGAATTGATTTTATTTAGTTGAAAAGATTTTTCTCGACTTTTGATGAAGATTTGAAAAAATTTCTCTACTTGTGAGATGTGAGGATCATAAGGTTGTGAGTATGCCCCCTCGGGAATGAAATTAAAAAAAATAGCGAGGGTACATGATTATAGGCAATTATGTGGTGAAAATAAGTTATTTGAGCACAAATTAATTCAGAGGAATATTTGAAAAATTTGGTGTTGATTGGTGAGTTAAGCGCAGAGTTGATCGTAATGTTGATGTGTAGAATTGAAATTGATATTCAGCATTGAAATTGAGCACAATTTGAAGAAAGAATGAGCATTTGATGAAAAGAGTGCTAAGCGGTCCAAATTGTGAAATTGACTATCAAAATGATCTCAAATTTTGATTTCGATCCCGAAAATGGAATTAGAGCGATCAAGTTAGCTAAGGGTACAATTTTCATGTCCATCGGAGCAAGTTGAAAAATTAGGTTTTTGGTTATATATGGGACAAAAGTGTCATTTTCAAATCATTTTAACCCTCCAAGTTTGAAAATTCAAAAAGCCTTATGTGAAGAAAATGGTGGTCCCTACTTGTCAGCATCAATTCGAGCACCATAGATGTCATAATCAACCCTGAAACTATGAGCCAGCGATAAGTGATCGATCTTAAGCCTCTTTTGTTTTCAATTTTGATTTTTTTTGTTCATTTTTCAAGTTTTTCGCATGTGTGGGGTCGGGTTTCACGTTTTATCGTGCAAGACAAGATCCTGTCTCATACGAGTAATTGGCAAAATTTCTTTTGTCGTTTAGGGTCATTAGAATTGTCGTTCGGGATGCACCCTCATATCATACGACAGGTCTGTTAAAAGACCATTTTGTCATGCGGGAGCCAATAGTATGTTGTTTGGGGTTGTTTTGTCATGCGAGAGCTATTCCTGACTTGTACGAAATTTTGTCTCTCTGTGTTTTGTCGTTCAGGAGACAGTGAGCATTTTTGAAGGTCCAAACGTGAAATTTTGATTTTGCATGTGACAGTTGAATTTGCGTGATGTTTTACTTCTCTTGTAGGCTCATTTGGAATGTTTTATGATGCTTCGTTGTTGGGTTTTTGCAGGTTCGATTACCTCCTGTGCTATTTAGATGCATATATCCTCCTACTATGGCATTAGCTCGACATTTATCTGACGTTGAGCAGGCTCATATTGACTTGTGTGGCTTGACTCATCTATTGAGATTACTTGATATCTGTGTGAACCATGGGATGCTCATAGCATTGGTTGAGCATTTTCATTCAAAGCAGAACACGTTTCATCTGCCAGTGGGGGAGTTGACTATCACTCCTGAGGATGTATATAGGATCCTCCATATCCCTTTTTCTAGGGATAAGGTGGATTATGATTTAGGGCACCTTCCAGGATTATAGGCAGTGAGGCATGTCTTCAGTGATCCTGACATTTTGACTCGTTCCATTAGTTGGGTTATATTGATGAGCAGGTATAGCAAGGAGTATCCTCTGACATGTGTTCTAGCAGGGTTCATAGGTTGTTTTCTAATGCCAGACAGAGGACAACAAGGTTTCTAGTGCAAATGGGGTCAGATGCTAGAGAGATTGATAGAGACCCCTCAGAGACTTGGCTAGCGTTCATGTTTATTGGCCCACATGTATCAAGAGATGCATGAGATCATGTATAGAGATAAGTGGAGCATGGTTGCAGGTGTATATATTTTGTAGGTGTGGGCTTGGGAGCACCTTCCCATTTATCGGCCCATAGTAGATGATAGTAGAGAGCTCGGGTAGGCGATTATATACAGGTATGCCAGATACATTACGCAACCCCATCTGGGCAAGATAGATTTTTGGAGATGATAGCTAGATGAAATGATAGCCGTTGTATGGAGACCGTACAGAGGCTTGGAGCTATGGGATGACTGGCAGATGGTTTGTAGGGACCTTTTTATTATGCGCCCTCTTATCAGGAGATCGCAGACCATTGTGGAGTGATTCATCGTTTCTTTAGTGATGAGGCAGTATGGATGGCCTCAGGGGATCTCACAGGAGTTTACAACGTATGCATGCTATGCAGATGAGGAGAGATAGTGATGGTCTCCACAATTGTCCTATGCTTTGGCGATGCAGGAGCTGACTAGTTTACATTGCTTGAGGTGGGATTATATGGATGATGTGGCGGATGTGGGGGTATTGCCCCAGTATAGAGATTGGTTTCAATAGCATTCATTCCCTTGATTCACAGATCCAATAGAGTAGGCTCCTCATATTGAGGATGTTGAGGATGATGCCCCCAGACCAGAACAGAGACAGGGATAGGGCCATAGGCAGGGACAGGCACAGAGAGTTGGGGCTCCATGACGAAGTGGTGGTGATCCTGGTGCTAGCAACATCAGGGTGCCAACTGATGTTGGATAGCAGAGGGGTGAGGGTGGATCCCTAGGGCATGTAGGAGTGGGATTGGGTGAACAAAGGAGGAGAAAATAACTCCAAGATAAGTTCAGTAGTGGCGGGATGAGCAGGGTGGAGCTACAAGTGGAGATGTGGGTGGAGAGCCTGTGAGAGAGCAGGGGACTGATGCAGGGCAGTCAATGAGAGCACATCTTACAGAGCTACAGTCATAGTTGACAGTGGCTTAGACTCAGCTGGCAGAGTGAGACTGATGGCTTGTCAAGGTGAGGGTTGAGCGTGATCACCAGATCGCATCATTGAGGGCAAAGTTGAGAGCAAAGATAGAGGCTTTATGATAGGAGGTCCTTCTCCAAAGTAGTAGGGCATCTTATTATGTGGTAGCATATAGTGTCGCAGTTCCTATTGCGTAGCAGGTGATACCCTACTCGCAGTATATGGCATGATCAAAGGGAGCTTGGGCACCTCGTCAGGATCCCGAGCATCAGGTTCCTCCTCCTCCACTAGGCAATGAGGGAGAGGGTGCTAGCTAGATTATTTCTTTTTGTAGCTCGGATATTTTTTGTACACACCCATTTTTTTGTAGCCTATACAATTCTTGCTCTGATGGGAGTTTGTATATGCCATTTGACATCATTTGTAATCTTAGACTTGACATGATATATATATATATATATATATATATACGAGATCTGATTTGACTTCATCGTACTTGTGTTGATTCATTTATGAGATGTCTTCTATATGCTTTATTCTATATGTATGCATTTCTTTTCAATATGAATGTATGTAATGCAAATGATTATGGATGTCTATTTTTGGTTCTTTTCATATCCACATAAATGAATGTGTAATGAGTAATAAGTAATGCAATGTTTTCATTTTTCTATGCAATAAGATGAATGCAGATGAGTAAATAATGAAATGTATGAAGCTATATTAAATGTTATGTATGCAGCTAAACATCTCAAAACACAAGTACTCGATCGAAGAAATGATGATAAATAGACCGCTTAGCGTAAGAAATGATGATGCTTTCAGCTCTCATTCAGAAGATAAAGAGATTATTACCATACCAAAATCACTCTAAATTCACAAAAATGCAGAATGATATGCAAAATGCATCCTAAACCTAGTCACTGGATTTAAAATACTTAAGATTCATCACTGAGCATAATGAACACAATAGGCAGGTTAGAGTTCCTTTCTTTTTCAATGTGCAATATTAATTATCTTGTCCACAATGACCCTTTTTTTGTTCATATCCTTGGGTAGATTTTGCAGGGACCCGAATTGCATCATAAAGAAATTCCCTCAAAACAGACAAAGAAATGATATGGACCTCCCTGTAGCATAAAAATAAGTGGAGTCAAGGTATGTGAGGTGATTTCACCTTGTTGTGAAGGCTCTTATCATAGACACCCAGCTAATTTATATGTTTCCAGATCATTGGGATCATTCCTACAAGCAGAAAACAAAGAAAATATTATGCCCCCAATCCTTGCTCCTCTTAGTCACAATAGACTTCATCGAGTTACTCAGAGGGATAATAATCGAAAACCAATATTAAAGACAACACACAAAGAAAATTTTCATTCATAGCTCAAACTGTTTAGTGATTGTTTTCCGTTATGTTGTTTTGCTTGTTTACTCAGAGATAAAAAAACTCTTTGGTAGTTAGGAGACAAGTGACTAACTCAGAGTGGATGACCAAGTTTCACTGACGAAAAGATGACTTGGTTGACACTACTTAGGATATGTAATGTGCTCTATCAAGTAACCTAAGACTAGGACGCTAATCAGTTTCAAGTCATGAAGGTTCCAATGAACCAGGATGTCACAAAAGTGACTGAAAAATATGTACAAGCGAAAGCAAAGATGCATGAAAGCGGGAAATGCCAACATTGCATTGATAGATGGAGCGCTTGAGTAAAAGAGGTGCCTATTTGCTAGGTTTTCACCTGCTTGGTAGAGATTCATTTTTTTTTAACCAAGGTGCCTGTTTACCAGGTTTTCACCAAGGCATTTTCTCTCTTTTATATTTTTTTTTCTTTTGATGATTTTTCCCTTTTTTTTGTTTTTTGTTTTTTTTTTCCATTTTTTTGTATTTTTTTTTCAGGACTTTTTCCAGCTGTACAAGTTGGTGGCATAGAGAATGCTAAGTGAAGAATTTCTTCAAGTGGATGGTGTTAATTGGTTCATGAGGCTGTTATCCTTCCGACTTTGAGAGTTGATAGGCACCAGAGCTGAATACTGCAGTAACAATGTAGGGACCCAACCAATTGGGTTCAAACTTCCCTTTATTGTCGCAAAACTATTGATTTTTTGGATTTTCTCTCAGAAGTAGGTCACCAACCTAAAATTCTCTTTGTCTAGCTTTCTTGTTATATCCTCTGGACATTCTCTTCTGATACACTCTGAGATGATCAAACTCCACTTGCTGACGCTCATCCAACAATTCGAGCTCGTGCAATCTAGATATTCTATGATCTTCATCAGTAACAAGACCTTGCAAAGAAACTCTTAGAGATGGTATTTCTACATCAATAGGTAGTACTTCTTCGAACCCATACATCAAAGAGAAAGGTGTAGCCCTAGTAGGTGTTTTGATACTTGTTCTATAAGCCCATAGTGTAGGATTGAGCTACAGATGCCAATCCTTCCTGGATTTGTTCACTGTTCTATGCAAGATAGTCAATAGGTTTTTGTTAGATGCCTCATCTTGTCCATTACCTTGAGGGTAATATACCGATGACCAGTGTTTCTTTATTTTGAATTTCTCACAAAGCTCATCCAGATCTTTATTCTTAAACTATCCTCCATTATCAGTCACAATGGATGAAGGTATCCCATACCTGTAGATGATATAGTTCAGGATGAACAAGGCGACTTGTTTACCTGTAAGTGTTGCCTTATTGAGAAGATACTTGAGTGGATCAATTTTGGCCACTAGCTTGACTGAATGTGCTAGCATGTAGTGCCTTAGTTTTTGTGATGTAAAGACTAATGCCAAGCATGCTTTTTCTATTATAGTGTAGTTCATTTCATAAGACACCAATGTCCTACTAATGTAATAAATAGCTCGTTCCTTTTTGTTGTCATCCTGTTGTGCCAGAAGTGCCCCCAGTGATGAATCAGTTGTTGATATATATAAGATTAGTGGTTTACCCTGAATCGGTGGCATCAATATCGGTGGATTTGATAGGTACTCTTTTATCTGCTGAAGATGTTGTGCACACTGCTGATCCCAGTTGTATATTATTCCTTTTCTCAATACCTTTGTGAAAGGTTGAGCTTTGTCTTCTAGCTGAGAAATGAATCGTCTGATGGATTGGAGACATCCCTGTAGACTTCTCATTTGACTAATGTTCTTCAGAGGTGGCATTTCCATTATAGCTTGAACCTTCTTAGGATCAACCTCGATTCCCTTCTTTGAAATGATATAACCAAGTAGTTTACCAGATGTTACTCCGAATGCACACTTCTTTGGATTTAACCGGAGTTGGAACTTTTCCATTCTTTCTAGTATAGGACCTAACTCTTGAATATGCATTGATCTTTTCATAGTCTTCACTAAGGTGTCATCAATATAATTTTCCATATTCTTATGCATCATCTCATGAAAGATGGTTGTAACTGCTCTTTGATAGGTTGCTCCTGCGTTCTTTAGCCCAAATGGCATGATGTTCCAACAAAATATTCCCCATGCATAGGTGAAAGCTATCTTTTCTTGATTTCCAGGAGCTATTTTGATTTGATTGTATCCAGAGAATCCGTCCATTAGTGAGTACATTTCATACCCAGCAGTCATGTTGACTATCATATCAGTATTTGGTAATGGAAAGTCGTCCTTCGAACATGCTTTGTTAAGATCTCTGAAGTCAGTACAAACTCTAATAGACTTGTCTGCCTTTGACATAGGTACTATGTTTGAAATCCATTCGGCATAATCTATAGCTCTAATGAATCCAGCTTTGAGCAGTTTTTCTAGTTTAGCCTTGACTAATAGTGCTACATGCGGGTGCATCTTACGAAGTTTTTTCTAAATTGGTTTTACTCCCGGTGTAATTGAAAGATGGTGCATAATGAAATCAGGATCCAAGCCTGGCATATCAGAGTACGTCCATGGAAAGTTTATTTTCTTTTCTAAGAATAGCTGAGTGAACTCCTTCAATTTTTCTACTGATAGTGATTGAGCTACATGAATGATGTGTGGTGTCTCTTGGCTCCCAATGTTCACTGACTGGGTTGGCTCAATCAATATGGAGGACCTTTCCTAGAAATGACTTGGTAGTATATCAAGTATCTCACCTTCAGGCGCCTCAGGGAGGTTTTCACCTTTAGGTACGTCCTTTATTTTCTCTTTTTTAGATTCTGACACCGCCACAATGTGGTTTTCACCATCAGATCTTTTATTTTTATTTTTCTTGTTTTTGCGACTAAGATACTTGATATCCGCTTTAGTCATGTTTTCACTCTGTTCACTAGTGGAAGAGTTTATAGGTTCAACTGCATTGAGATAATAGGTTAACGTATAGTCATTGGCAAAAGTAGGTGTACTCATGGTCTAGTTTTGTAAAGTATAGTCAATCAATTCAGGATGTACTAAGGATAAATTTTGGATAGGTTCAAGAGTGTTCACAGTATTGTTATCATGGTTGTGGATCGAAAGTCGAGTTCCAGAATGTTACCTTGCATAAGTGTCTAAAGACCAGGAAGAGTCAGATCATGATTATTAAATTTCACGTTAATATTTAGTTGATCTAATCTGATAGACATACTTGTAATGTCGTTCACTACGCCAGACTAGACATCATATCATGGTTTAACAACGATAAGATCAGTAGACAAATTTTCATTGTTTGTATCAGATGATTCAGAATTTGAGGCTGAATAGATATTGTCCTGAATAGGACTATCATCAGAGTCATCAGGTGAAGTTTCTGAGTCTTCTTCAAGTGATTTAGTAATCATATGTATGGTATCAATACCAACATCTTTAATGCTACAAGTTCCTTCATGTTGTGGTTCATTTGTCACTTGTATCTGACACACCTATTGACATGATTTTGATGTTTCTATGATTTGTTGTCTCCTAATCCATTTAGCTTCTTCTGGACTGATAACTGGTTCTTGTTCTATAGCTTCTAACTCTTCTTGTGTAGTGCTATACCTGATTTGTTCTATTTTAGGATAGGGGTACATAGGTGAGAAGCTTTCTGGTATTCTCCCTCCTTTCAATCCTTGTTCATAATTTGCTTGTCTCTTTTGTCTAGTTTCCTATATTTCTTTCTCTAGTTTTTTGTGCATCAGCTCTTGAGTATCATCTATGACACCACTAGACTCTTCTGGAGTTTCTTTAGTGCATGTGTCTGAGAGGTGGTCAGGACCCCATTCATACTCATTTGAATCAGTCTCTGAATCATCTACTTGTTTCCTACCAGTATATGTGACTGGAACTTTTAGTGGTGCAAACAATTCCTTGATTCTTACTACTTCATTTCTTATATCTTCAGGGACCTCAACTTCTTGTATTATTGTAGCTGATACCATCAAAGCTTGAGCACTGACTATTTCTTCTTTCTTGACTGCTGATTCCTCTTTCTCTTTTCTACACTCTTCTTTTGTTTGTTGAGTGTCTACTTCTTGTAATGTTAAAGGCGATATTCTTTTCTACCACTTAGACTTAGAAACATGTTTTTGATCTGATATCTTTTTTGGATTGTAACCCAGTCTAGCCTTATCATTTGTGGATTTGGTTTGTAGCTGAATTGGTTCAGTAATACCTTCCTTTTGTTTACCTAAAGGACCAATACCTGAGTACCCCATACGTTGAATCATTTTGTATCCAAGACCATATTGGTTTGAGGAAGTCTCACGATGTCGTACCTCCTCATTTTGACTATCTTCCTTAAAGAGCCAGTTAAGAACAACATCTTCTTCTATTTCATCTGCCAAGGAGGTAGAAGACTGTACAAAGAGACCATCATATATGGTATTCGGAGCTAAAGTTTGTGTTCTCATAGCCTCTGATGGCTTGCCCAAATGTTTTGGTGATGGAGGGAGAAAAACTAATGAAAGTACCAGTTCTATCTTGTAGTCATCCATGTTGGTACTTGTAATCTTCAATCTCTTTTCTAAGTCTTTCATTAGTGCTTCTCGATCTGCATTTGGAGAGGCTACCCTATTATGAGGCACAAAAGTATATGCACCTTTTGTCAATGCATTACAGATGACATTTGTATCAGCAAGAATACTGACTTTAGCTTCGTTATAAGGAAACTTTAAGCATTGATGATATGTTGACGGTACTGCCTTTATTTCATGAATCCATAGCCTACCCAGTAATATATTAGATGACAATGGAATATCCAGGACCTAGAAAAGAACATCTTTTTCTACCGGTCCAACTCTAATTGGTAATGACACCAGACCTTTAGAAGCCCTTTCTTCTTCATCATAGGATTTTATTGTTATTTTCTTGCCAGGATCAATGACATTTTCAGAGAATCCTAGTTGTGTAAGCAGACTGTAAGTACATATATTCAACCCCACACCTTCATCTATCAAAACACATTTGACTCTATGTTTGTGGATCATGGCTTCAATATGAAATGGCTGGTTATGTGGATTATTTAGTGAGTTGTCATCTTCTTTTGAGAAGGTTAGATAGTGAGGTGAAGTCAGATGACCCACCATAGACTAAAACCGATCAATGTCTAAATCTTTTGGAATGTTGGTGGTGAGCAATGCTTTGTCTAGGATCTCTTTGTGAGCAGATGAGAGTTTTAGCAATTCAAAGATTGAGATTTGAGCATTTGTCCTCTTCAACTGTTCAATGACACTATATGCAGAAGATGATGATGAAGTTAGCCTTTTAAATTTGTCCAAGGTTGATTCTTTTTATTTGTTTGATTGGGCTGGTGAATTCAATGTTGCTTGAGCTGGATTGGAAGAACTAGCTCCTTGGAGAGTGACTTTCTTCTGAGAATGGGTCAGAGCTCTTGCATGTTGTGATTCATTTGGTTTATCTTGGACTATAATCACATTTCAATATTTCGAGTGGGAAGGCTCAATCATGTTGATAACGTTGTCCTGACTGACATAAGTATAATTTACCTTGGCACCTCCTTTGGTCTTTGAAGAATCACCTTGTTCGTAAATAGGCAAAGGGTCTTTAAATGCTTTATGATCTGCATTAGTCGGATGATTCCCAACAACAACTTTACCAATGTCTATGAGATCTTGAATCTCATGTTTTAGCTTCATGCAATTGTTTATGTTATGACCTTTATTCCGATGGAAGTCATAGTATTCATTTTCTCTCCACCATGTTGGTTTGACATTTAGATCATATGGTCTAGAGTTATCTGGTAGCATTATCAATTTGTTTGCCAATAGAGTTTTGAAAGCGGATTCATATGATTCTTTGAGAGGAGTAAAATCACACTTAGGTTTGGAAAGTCAAAGCTTTTCTTTGAACCATTCCTTTGTTTTCTTTGGCAGATATTCTGCCGCAGCCTCAATGGCTTTAAGTGCTTGTGTACCACTAGCCAAGTTGAATATTGTGGATTTTGAGTTGGTTTTGATAGTGTCTACTACTCCATCATTAACAACATTCTTGTTATTGTCTTTGTCAAACTTCCAATATGTGTTCTTCTCTTTAGAGCTAGATCCTAGTTGTGTTTCTTTCCAAGGTGTGATATCCCCCTTCTTTATGAGCACGCCTTCCATTTGAATGGCATTATCTACCATTTTGTTAAATGATGGGTGTACTTGCATTTGTATACTATATTTCAACTCGGGGACCAAGTTATTGACAAATATATCCATTTTCTCAGAGTCTGGAATAGGTCGAGAATACCTAGAAAACATCTTTCTCCAGCGTTGGAGGAAAGTAAGAAGAGGTTCCCCTATTTTCTGTTGAGTATTACAAAGATTGATCATAGTCATAGGATGTCGAATGTTGTATAAATATTGTTGTAAGAATAGTTAGATTAGTTCTTCAAATGTTTTTATTCCTTTGGGTAGACTTGAGAACCATTCCATTGCTTGACCCCCTAAACTCCTCGAGAAAAGGCACATGAGGTACGTTTGATTGTGCATGAACTCCATATAGGCAGCACAAAACTCTCTAACATGATCTTGAGGATCTGAGGTACCATCATACTTGTCAAATTTTGGGATCTTCGCTCATGAAGGAAATGGAGGCATGTGTAGATTCTTGTCAAATGGAAAGGGACATATTATTTCTAGAGAATATTGTTTTGGGGACTTGTCCTTATTCTTTAGTTCTAAGACTTCCATCCATAAGGCTAGTAATTTTTTGTGTACCATGAGTATAGGTGATTCTTTCTTTTTAGTAATGAGCGTTTGAACATCATATCCAGTAGGAAGTTTAGCACCTTGTTTTGCTAGTTCTAATAAATAGTCTTCCTTCTCTCGGGTCATGATAGCTTTCATCCTTTTTCTAAAGTCTTTGTCCTTTTGATAGTCAAGGATTTGTTTTCCTGGAGGTTCAGTGTCTTCGTCAGCCTCACTTGATGATGAGGAATCATTATCATTTTTGGGAATATTATTATCGTCCTTGTTTCCATCATTGTGTTCCATCTCATATATAGTGGGAGATTTAGGCTCATCAAAAATTGGTTCGCCTGATGACGATGGTATGTCAGTGAGTGGATCCTTTTCATAAAATGGATTGTCGGTGTATGAAAAGGGTATTCCTTTGCCTTTGGCTACTTTATTACTAGAACTCCTGGTTTGTATAGGCATTTTTATGGATTAGTGAGACCTAAAGCTATTTGTGATACAGAGGTCAAGATCAATTTCAGAGCTAGTTGTTCAATTAATGTATTGTTTGGGAGAAACAACTGAGATTCAGCCTGGTTTCAAGAATGATCTATCCTATATAAGATGTTTATCTAAGTTGATTCTAAGTGTAGTGTAGGATTCAGTCTAGTTTCAAGAATGATCTATCATGTATAAGATGTTATCTAAGTGACTAAAATTTGATAGGTAGTTGATTGAACTAGCTGAAAGATGATCGACCAAATAATGCAACGCAAATGGCAGAGGTACATTGTCTTGATTTGTTTATGCTTGGGAAAATTGATAACCAGTATTATGTTCGCTGTAGACTATTTTTAGGAAAGTTTGACTGTTCCATTCTGACAAAACCAAAGACTCATACGATAGGATTTTCTAAACCGGACAACAATTTAGTAGTTACAGGATGACAAAAATTTTGTTTCGTATGAGTTGTTGTTTCTTACCGTACGATAGATGGGTATGTGCAGGACGATAAAAGACTCGGTGCAGTTTTGTTTTGTATGACATAGGATGCAAGACCAGACGACGGATTAAAATGAATCGTATGACACACGATTAGGTCTAGAATGACAAATCAGAGACTCGTACGAGACAAGATCAGGTGCAGCATGATAAATTATCAGACTCATACAAGATAGGATCAGGTGTAGCACGATAAATTATCAAACTCATATGACTGTTCACAGGCCAAAGCCTAGAAATTCTGAGCTTTTTCGATTGCTAAGTATGATAACTGAATATGACCAATTCTGAGATGGACTAATTTTGGACCAGGATACAAAATTTTGACTTAAGATGGACAAGTTTCTGACATGGATAGAGTTTCAACTTAAGATGGACAAGTTTCTGCCATGGAGAGAGTTTCGACTTAAGATGGACAAGTTTCTGACACAGACAGAGTTTCCACTTAGGACAGACTAGTTTCTGACATAGACAGAGTTTCGACTTAAGATGGAAAAGTTTCTGACATGGACAGAGTTTCGACTTAAGATGGATAAGTTTCTGACATGGACAGAGTTTCGACTTAAGATGGACAAGTTTCTGACATGGATAGAGTTTCGACTTAAGATGGACAAGTTTCTGACACTGACAGAGTTTCGACTTAAGATGGACTAGTTTATGACACAGACAAAGTTTCGACTCACTGAATTGTTTCTTGTCTTCTCCAATTTTTGGTATTTCAATTTTTGTTTCAGGGATGAAAACAAAAAAAACAAGTAGTATGTATAGTGACTCCAATCACAGCATGCAAACCCTAAGGAATTTGGTGATGAAAGAAAGCCTTTGCTTGTAGACTCAGGTACACACCCAATAGCTAATCAGAATACAGCCGCTAAGTCTCACACAATGGATTCTCAACGCCGTATTATCCAACTCCAGATGCCAATGGGGGCATGAAATGACAAGTATCTTGGGATAGTTACTATCTCTCTTGCACAAAGATTATCTTCCTTTTCGAGATGAACCTGTTGGCAATATTACATTATAAGGATATTGAGAAGGTTGTTGATGATTATGGACATAACTGATTAAAGATGTTTTACTATCTTGATATTATTATTTTGTCATTGATGTCATGAAATTGATTTTCTAATTCAGTATGATGTTGCCATATCTTGAGAAGTATGATATGAATATTATAAAGAAGTCGGTAAAGACACAAGAAAGAATATGATGAATAAGGAGATAAGATATTCAATGGGCAACTACTACCGAGTTAGACAATGATGAGATCTTGATGTTTTAGATTGTTTTAACATCATACATATGTTGTAAAATCTAAAGGTTAATACTATACTATGTTATCAAGCAAAGAACCTAGTCAGTAAACCCTAAGGTTATCGCAGTCGGTTAATGAAGACAGAATGTCTACTGAGTGAAGTTTAGTATTCACCGAGTTGTAACCGAGCTATAACAGAATGCATTAAATGTTTACATGTGATATTTAATGAAAGAAGCTAATGAGCTAGAGCGGATCAATGATTGGCAAGCCATGGAAGAAGTTTGTTAAGCGAATCTAAGGCAATGGAAAGTTGACAGGAAGATCTACAGCTCAGATTGAACCGCATTACCCTAACACAAGTTCCAAGGTGAATGTGCAAGTTCCAAGGTGGGATAAAACATTTTCAGATCAAAAGATACAATGAACCTGGACAAGATTGAAGATCTGATGGCTATGATTGATCATGGGAAATGTGATCAAGGAGATTAAGTGGTTAGAAGATTGTTTATAAATAGGAAACTATTGATAAACAATGTATGTGGGCAAGTGTATGCACAGGGATGCTACATAGTGATAACCGAGCACAAAAGCTTGAAGACCTATTAGAATAATAGAGTATGGATGCCCAACAGATAGACAAGATTAGTTCTATGTCTAGATTGTATTGAACAAATAGGAATCTGCTTTAGCATTTTAGATGTGAAGTTGCAGACAGATTGTATTACTGTTATTTTGTTAAAGTGACAAGAAATCTCTTAATCGAGTGGACTTAACAGTCTTATATGTAAATCCTCTAACAAGGTGACATTCTGATTGAGTCTTTGAAATCCTTTGACAAGGTCACTTCTAACAAAGTGAAGATCCTAACAGATCTGAGGGAAATCCCTTAACCGGGTCACATCTAGCAATGTGTTTGTAATCTTTAATAGGATTTGCTTTTAACCGAGCATACTCTAGAAAAGTATATCTCTTAGTGGGTCCAAAATCCCACAGTGGTTTTTCCCTATTTGTGTTTCCACGTTAAATCTGGTGTTATGAGGTTTATATTGTTCATATGCTTTTGAGTTTGCATGTTTGACAATTTTTGGTTATATGACTGATATATATGTTACCGAGGTTGAATCTGATGTTTTTATGGATGATTAAGTTTGTATCATTCACCCCCCCCCTCATCTTGTTGGCTATTGGATCTGTACTTATATTAAGTATCAGAACTATCAATTGGTATCAGAGCTTGGACTCCAAAAGAAAAGTTTAAAGTCACTTGAGTTAAAGATCCAAAGATGTATAAGAGGGATGCACCTAAGATGAATAAGTCAAGTTTCTCTATATGGCAGAAAAGGATGAAGCTACATCTATCAGGAGTTGGAGAATATGCTAAATACTATCTAGAGAATGATTTTGTTGCACCGAGAACCTATCCATTGACTATGGAAGAGATAAAGGCAAAGCAAGAACATATTCAAGCAATGATTGAAATAACATCTGCATTGACCGATTCTGAGTTTAATGATCTAGAAGGCTGCAATGATGTAAAGGCAATGTGGACTAAGCTCATATCTGTATATGGAGGAGATGAACATGTTCAAAGAGAAAAAGTTGATAGTCTAAGAGGACAACTTGAATCTATGAGGATGAATGAAGGTGAGAACATAACCCAGTACAATACAAGACTAAAGGAGATTGTAAATCAAATCAAAGGAGCAGGAGGAACTATTGAAGAAAAGGATGTGACAAGTAAGTTGTTAAGAACCCTTCTACCTGCCTATGCAATCCGAGTCTCTGCAATCAATGAATTAAGGTGTCATGCCCAACTTTTGGGCATGAACGGAATTTTTTTTTTTTTAAAATACTTAACTAATTAACGACTTACTTAACTAGTATAATCAACTAAGTGTGATTAACTTAAATAAAATAATGCATCTTGGGTTGAGTCTAAACTATAATTGTATATAATGGGTAATTAAACTCAATTGGGAAACATGGTTTACTAAGTTATCAACGAGCTAAAATCTCTCCCAAATGGTTTAACACTAATCTTCGTTAATAAATATTTAGAATCTCAAGTATAACGATAACTCTCTCGAATTTATACTTTCTTTATAAAATTCGTTTAACATACTTAACCTTCTAGGATTTATCTATATTCGCAATTTAAAACACCTTATTTAAATGAAACCTCCATATTTAAAATGCTTCTTAATTAAAATTTAAATGAACTCTAGGTAACGTTACCAACTACAAATTTGGGTTATCAAACGTCTACAATAAATTTGAAATTACTTATATATATTTATATACATCCATATTGGTATGTATATAAATATATATATATATATATATATATATATACATATATATTTCTCTTTTTTTTTTTTTTTAAATATTGTCTTTGTTACCATTAACCAATTTACTTGTTTAGCCGTCCATAACAAATATAATTTTCTTATAAATGCTTACACACATAGTATTATAATATATATATATATATATATATATATATATATATATATATATATATATATATATATATATATATATATATATATATATATATATATATATATATATAACCATTCTTTATTTTACCATTTTCAAATTTGTCCCTCCAAAAGTAATGAAAACCCCTTTTTTTTTTATATATTATATTTTCTCACCCCCCACACACACACCCACTCATTTTTTTAAACTTGACTGGGTGTTTGCCCTAACCCGAGCTAGGGTTAGGGCGTCTAAGATAACATCCCTTTTTTTTTCCTTTTTGCTGTGAGTGTGTGTGCGGGTGAGGGAAGGGCGGCGGCCCTGATAGACTGCGCGCAGGGGGCGAACCAAGCCAAACCCCCCCCCACCCCCACCATCTCCCCTTTCTTCTCTTTTTTTTTTTAGCGCCTGTGTTTGGGTATGCCGAGACGGAGGAAGGGAGCTGAGCAGTAAAAATAACAACCCAGCGAACTGGCGCCGTTCTTTCCCTTTTACGCAGGTGCGGGAGAGGCAAAGTGGAGGCGGGCGGAGGGGAGAACGCGAGGCACCGCCGGCCGCGGCCAGCGCCACCGGCCCGCGGCTCCCGCAGTCCCTGGACGACGCCGCCCAGGGGTTGCGAGCTCCGCAGCCGGTGGCGCCGCCGCCCAAGGCCTCGGCCCGCGAGCACCTGTTCGCTCCGCCCTATGTGTGGCTTAAACTAAACATCATTTTTTTTTGTGTTGGGAGTTTTATTTTGCATTAAATTTTTTTTTAAATAAAAGGGTTTCTTTTTATATATATTTATATATATATATATGTAAAAGAATATAGATTGATAGGTATATGGCAGAAACAAGGAACTCAGTCCTTTTACTAGGGATACACAGATTTCATTTTAAATAAATAAATTATATATATATATATATATATATATATGTATATATACATATATATACATATATATATATAAGGCATCATGTATGGGTTTTTTTTTTTTTGAGATATAAACAGAATGTATTGACAATGTAAAAATCATAAATATATATATATATATATATATATATATATTTATATATACATATATATTTATATATATAAATATATGTTTTTTTGTTTTTTTTCGGGTTGAATGCACTAGATAGGAGGTTAATCAGTTTTCTCACTAAGTAATATATTAGATCTGAAAAAGTCATCATTTTCTCTTTTTTTTTTTCTATAAGCAGATTTTAAAGGGGAAAAAGTAAAATATTTATATACTTGTGAGTACCATTTTCATTTATTAAATATCTTGAAAAACACTTTAAGAACCCTCCTATATCTATTGCAGATTGATTTATGAGAAAGAACATATATATTATTTTTTTTATATACTATGACTAAATGCTAATCTCTTAGAAAATAAATAGACTACAACTATTAGGATTTCTTTTTCTGCAAATAATGGAAAATTAAATTACTGTTTTTAACTAAATATACAGCAGCATATTCAACTTAAAGAAAATGGAGTAACATCTAATCTTTAAATTTCAGTTCACTCAAAGTGCATACATTTCTTTTTTTTTTTATGCAAAACATTAAAAATCTAGATGCAAACTAACATTTTCATTTTCTTTTGCAAAACTACCAAGTAGGGAAAAACATGTGTATTCATTGACAAATGTAAATACAAAATAGATATGGATACAAGATAAACACTAATACAAATGGGATGAAATCCCAACAATGTTTTTCTCTACATAGTAACTTGAAAATAATACAACTCTTTTTCTTTCTTGAAAGTAAATGCTACAAATGCTCACATTTCTTCTTTTATTCTACTACAACATTAAATCTATCCTTTTCTCTTTTTCTTTAAAACACTTTTCTGCAACACAAAACAACAACATAATCCTTTAACTCTTCTTTTCCCATTCTCATGCAACTTGCAATAAAACATTTTTTTTTTTTTTTTTTTTGACCATGGGAAGCTCACCTCCCAGCCTAGGCTTACTAGAAGCCACCCCCGAGCTTGGAGAACCAAGCACTAGATGGGTTACAAACAAGCAAACTCTACACAAACATAGGAAAACACTTACATTCAAATTTTCCCTTCCCAAGCTACACATTCACCACTTTCATGGTGACTCTTCCATGGGTGGAAGTGGACCAAGTACTAATGGGGAGAATGCATGCCAAAAATACAACACAAGCCACCTCATGGCAATACAAATGCAACCAAAAACTCCCACAATCCTTATGCCCCCCAAAAAGGCTCAAGGCCATATTTACTCCCCTTATGACCCCCAAATGCATACACAAGGCTATGCATCAAGGGTCACCAAGGACTCCCTTGAGAACACTCTCCATGATGAGAGCCTCTCACCCATGGCTGTCATACTCCTTCCACCCCAAGATCTTCCTACCCTCCCAAGAGTAGGAGATCTTGGACACTCCCAAAACAACAAGAACACAAAACAAAACACATAGAAAAGAAAACTACACATTTTTAACTTCAACAAAAAAAACTTCATTAAGCACATTCTTACAAACAACTCTTTTCTTTTACCAAACAACATAAACTAACACTTACAACATAACAAAAGGAGGTAAGAAGTAACCAACCTTATTCTACCAAAAGGTTTGCTAAAATTAGTTGGGGATGAGCTGCCCAATTCCACACTAACTTTCTCCAAATCCCACCAAAAGTGCTAAACTCCTACTAACTTTTTCAAACAAGCATAATCTCCAAGAAAGGAGAGTGGGTGATTACTCACTAAGTTTCCAAATTCTTGCCTAAGAAGGCCTCTCACACACTTCCCAACCCCTTGGGTGAGGTGTGAGTTCCCATTGGTTGCCCTTCCCAAACTCTTACACATTACCAAAATTGGAAAGGGAAAAGGTGGAAGAAGATGGGGAAGAGAGTTTAACTCCTAAAGGGAAGGTTCTCTATCCTAGGAAGAACTTTCTAAGTTGAATTTTCGTGCATCTTGGAAATATCACTTTTTGAAGTGACTACATAGTCACATGGGAGAAGTCATATGTTGCAAAATACCCCCAACCCATAGGTATACCCTTTGGACCTTTGGAAAAGCCCTAAAACTGACCCTAGGAGTCCATTAAACCCTTTGGAAACCCAACTGAAGTTTACCTACGGGTCAAACTTGAGTTGACCACTCCCAAGACTCCCTACCCAAGGCAAATTTGGGACCACACTCATGTTTTTGAATGGCTTTGGTAGAAACAAAACTCCCTTCAAGAGACAAGTCAAAATCAATGACACTTAATCAGCACATGTGTCAAGTGACACAATAAAAACACAATATAAAAATCACACATGGAATTTGTCTCTTGTAGGATTACACATATACATACAAATTAATTTTTAACACTCAAGCATTATACACTTCACAAATAAAATACATTACAATGGGGTGTTGTCTCTCCAAATAGACAACTCCCGGCTTAACAAATGCACATAGGTCTAGGCTTGGTTCTCCATTAAATTCCATGGTCACATGGATAATTTTCCTGCGCATCTCAATTAACACATTAGTAACTCCAATAATCACAATTATACATAATCAAATACATGGATTTCATTACACATCAAACACTCATACATTTGACAACAATAATTCAATATCTCATTCGTTCAAATTCAATTTCACATAAGCAGTCAACATAATTTTCCAAAATTGAACCATTCATAAATAAGCATCATTTTTCTATCATCAAAATAAAATCCTGCAAATTTCCAATAATGACATTTACCATCATAATGTAATTCTATTCTAGTAACATGTCTAAAGTTTCATAATCATCATGCATGAAATAAAACATCAACATATGTCAGTGTGATCCAAATCATGGAATCATATAAGTTCTAAGTCCATAATGCATAAAATACGGCATCCATAATAGTCTCAATATGCAAATAACTAAAAATGTCAAACTGAATCGGGGTAGGGCCTCACACCCTCCCCCTCTAGGCATGAACTTCCTCCTGGAGTTCATCAAAAAGGTGGGGGTACTATGATCTCATAAGTGCTGCATCCTCCCATGAGGCTGTGACCTCATCATAGCAATCCCACTGGACCCTAAGCTGGTCCAGCTCTCGCCCTCGAAGGCTCAGCGTTCGGTGTGCCAAAATGCGAATGGGCTCCAAAGCTAGCTGCCCATCCGACTCCACCTGCAAGGCATCCCAATCTAGAATATGAGACTCATCATAGATATACTTCCTCAAAATTGAAACATGAAACACATTGTGGATGCATGACAGGCTAGGTGGCAATGCTAGATGGTAGGCAACTGGCCCTATCCTCTCAAGGATCTCAAATGGTCCTACAAATCGAGGTGTGAGCTTAGAACCCTTTCCATAACGAATTGGACTCTTATGCGGTCGCACTCTCAAGAAGACTCTGTCCCCGACTGAGTAGCTACGATCAACCCTCTTTGCATCTGCATATTTCTTCTGTCTATCCTGTGCCTCTCTAAGACACTGCCTAATCAAATCCACCTGCTGCTCCATATCCCGAACTATCTCTGGACCAATAGCAACTCTGTCCTCTATGCGGTCCCAACTCAATGGTGTCCTACAAGGCCTGCCATATAATGCCTGATAGGGTGGCATCCCCAAGGACGTGTGATGCCCATTGTTATAGGCAAACTCCACTAAGGGAAGATACTCTTCCCATCTGGTCTGGTGATCCATGACATACATGTGAAGCATATCCTCTAACACCTGATTAACTCTCTCTATCTGGCCATCCGTCTCCGGATGATAGGCTGTACTGAAATTGAGTTTGGTACCCATAGCTGCCTGTAATGCCTTCCAAAAAGAGGAAGTGAAGAGGGAATCCCTGTCGGAAATGATCTTATGTGGAACACCATGAAGTCTGACAATGTCTCGCAAAAACACCTGTGCTACTGCTGGTGCTGTGAAGGTGGTACGAACTGGTGAAAAGTGAGCCACTTTGGTCAACTTGTCAACCGTCACCAAGATGGCATCATGGCGGCGAGCTGACATAGGGAGACCAATGATGAAATCCATGGATATAGTGTCCCACTTCCACTCTGGTATAGCATGAGATTGGAGCAACCCACTTGGATGGTGGTGCTCCGCCTTGACTCTCTGACACTCAAGGCATTGGGCTACCAATTCGGCAATAAGCTGTCGCATTCCGGGCCAATGGTATAGTTCTCTCAAGTCTGCATGCAACTTCTTGACCCCGGGATGTGCTGCATAAGGAGCTCTATGAGCCTCTGTGATAATGAACCCCCGCAATCCCCCAGAAGAAGGTACATAGATGCACCCTCTATGGTGTAATAAACCATCGGGTTCTAAGGAATAATCCACATATTTCCCTTCTAAAGTTTCCTGAGATCGAATAGCCTCGCAAACCTCTAAATACCATCTGTCCTCTGGCAATCGTTGCATGATCCGATCTCTCAAATTCGTGCTCATAGACATGGTGAATACCTCGTGACGTCTCCTACTCAAAGCATCTGCAACTACATTTTCTTTCCCTTTGATGTAGTGAACGTCAAAATCATACTCACACAAGAATTCCATCCACCTCCTCTGTCGTGCATTAAGATTCGGCTGAGTAAATATGTACTGAAGGCTCTGATGGTCTGAGTGCAACTCAAAGTGATGACCCAAAAGGAAATGTCTCCATCTCACAAGTGCGTGCACTACGGCTGCAAGCTCAAGGTCATGAGTAGGGTAATTAAGCTCATGAGTCTTGAGTTTCCTAGACTCAAAAGCTATAGCTCTGCCATTCTGCATAAGTACTGCTCCTAAACCCTCTAGGGAAGCATCTGTGCAAACCATGAAATCAGCTGATGGATCTGGTACTACAAGGATAGGTGCAGTAGTAAGTACCTTTTTAAGTTCCTGAAAGGCCTTCTCGCACTTCTCCGTCCACTCAAACTTCTTCCCTTTGTGCTGAAGAGAAGTGATAGGGTGAGCAACTCTAGAGAATCCCTCAACAAAACGTCGGTAATAACCTGCTAAGCCCATGAAACTCCTGACCTCTGTCACACTGGTAGGTGCTAGCCAATCCATAATGGCTCTGATCTTGGATGGGTCTACTGAGATCCCATCACCGGATATAACATGACCAAGGTACTTGATCTCAGTTCTAAAGAAAGCACACTTCGACAAACTGCCATATAACTGATTTTCCCTCAAACACTGTAAAACCTGTCTCAAGTGTTCCTCATGTTCCTCCTCATTCCGTGAATATATCAAAATATCGTCGAGGAACACAATCACAAAGTGGTCGAGGAATGTACGGAATACTCCATTCATGAGACTCATAAAAACTGCTGGGGCATTCGTAAGACCGAATGGAACCACAGTGAACTCATAGTGGCTATATCTAGTGCGAAATGCGGTCTTGTGGATATCTCTTTCCACTATTCTCAACTGATGGTACCCTGATTTTAGATCAATCTTGGAAAATACTTTGGCACCTTGAAGTGGTCAAACAAATCGTCGATCCTGGGCAATGGATATCGGTTCTTGATGGTTACTTTGTTCAACTGAAGGTAGTCCATGCATAATCGAAGAGATCCATCTTTCTTCTTCACGAAGATAACTGGCGCACCCCAAGGGGATACACTAGGGCGAATGTGGCCCTTCTCTAGAAGTTCCTCAAGCTGAATCTTGAGCTCATTAAGCTCATTTGTAGTCATTCTATATGGTGCTCTTGAAATTGGTTCGGCTCCTGGAACAAGGTCTATATGAAAATCAATCTCTCTACGGGGCGGCATACCAGGTAACTCTGAAGGAAAAACATCTAAAAATTCCCTAAGGATAGGATGGTCGTCAATAGATGGTTCCTTTTCCTCTTCTTCTTCTCTATCACTAATGGTGATGGCAAATAACTGACATCCCTTTCGCATGCTCTGCTTAAGCTGCATGGCAGAGATCATACGAAGAGACACGGGTCTCTGAATTCCAGTGATCACTATAGGAGAGCCATGATCATCCTCACACTCGATCCTTTTCAGGCGACAATCCATCTTGGCTCTGTGGGCATAAAGCCAATCTATGCCAAGTACAATGCCATATGATCCAAGTGGTGTAACTCTAAGGTCTACTAAGGTGGTGGTGTTACCAATCTGAAGCTGACATCCCTTAACCTCTGATTCCACTGACACTCTAGCCCCTAAAGCTAATTCCACTTCCCAACTAACCTCTTGCCTAATTGCCACTAGTCCACAACGCTCCACAACCAATGGAGATACAAAACAATTAGTAGCTCCTGAATCAAATAATATAGATACACTGCTACCTCTGATCATACCTGCTACCTCAATAACTGTGGCCTGATGCTCTGCCTGGCGGTTGTCAACCGTTGCGAAGACTCTATGGGACTTGCCCATGTCCCCAACTGTCGGCTCTGATGCTGCCATCCTCTGATTCCCTGTCATCTGACCCTGAGGACACTCTCTCGCTATGTGTCCCATGGCTCCACATGTGAAGCAAGAGCCTCATGCCTGAAACTGTACTCCCTATGGTCTGGAGAAAGACTGTCCCCCTGTCCTACTAGAACCACTGTACCCACCTCTAGAGGACTGCTGAGTCCTAGCTGGAGGTGTGTAAGGAGCCTCAGATTTCTGATCTCGCCTCTGACCCTGTGACTGCCACTGCTTGGGCTTTGTGCCCTGCTGATTCTGTGGAGGCTTTTGCCTCTGGTTTTGCTGTCACTGTTGCGGAGGAGGGGGTTTGGAGAACCCCGATGAGTGCCTATTGTTACCTTTCCAATGGGGTTTCTAAAACCCATAAGTGTGTGGTGAAGGGTTACGGTTCTGGAACCGATCCTTCAAGTCCTGTGGTCTGACCTGAATCTCCTCGGCTATCAAAGCCTTCTCCACGACAACCCGGAGGCTCCCTAGGGCGGCCATTCTCACTGGTCCTGCTATGCCGGAATTCAATCCTCTGATAAATCGGTTGACGAGAAGCTTTTCATCTTTCAGGTAGTCTACATAAGGTAATAGTTCAAAGAACTTGTTCTCGTACTATGTCACTGAAAGGCCCTTCTGCTGAAGGTCATGAAACTCATCCACCCTATGCTGTCTGAAATGCTCTGATAAATACCTCTCCCTGAACCTCTCCGTGAAAATCTCCCAAGTGAAGGTCTCTATCTCTAAGCCACACTTATATTCTTCCTGTCTCCACCATGTGGAGGCTGTTCCTCATAATAGGTGGACCGTTGCACGTGCTTTTAGATTGCTCTCATAAGAGCGCAATGCAAAGCACCTATCTAGGCTTAAAAGCCATGCCTCTGCCTCTACCCTGTCGATAGATCCCCCAAATGATCGTGGCTGAAGACGCATAACCTCTCTGATTAGATCCCCTGGATCTCAACGTGCCCTCTCAATATACACTGGTGCTACGGCTGGAGGTGGTGCTGGTAGGTGAATGGGTTCGGGCTCATGCACAGCCTGACTCTCTACAGGATTAGGAGGTGGACTCCTACTCCGTTCCCGTTCTACTGTTCTATGACTTCCTGAGTTCTAGTTTTCAACATTATGATCTACTGCTGGAAGCCTATCCTGCACTAA